>NC_141189.1:130000-730000 GCF_055505025.1 Bos grunniens
CCCGGCACCCTCACGGGGGCTCACGCCCACCGCCACCGACACACACCCGAGAGCCGCAAGCCGGCCAGGGAGAACGCTCTCCCGCCGCGCACCGGCGGCCCCCACGTCCCCCACACGCGCAAGGCTCCCCGCGCGCCGCCCCGCCTCGGGGACGCCACCGGCCGACGGAGGCCGGGGGACGACACCCACATGAGGCGAGGCCGGCTCGGCCCCAGACAGGGGAAGGGAGCGCGGGGCGGTCGCACGCGCGGGACGAGGAGGCGAGGCCGGCAACGGCGGGGAGGGGCCGGCAAGCACGCACGGCGGGGGCCGCGGGACAGGGCCGCGGGCGCCATCCAGGGACCACAAAGACACCGGGAACACGGCCGGGCCACCAGGAAAACCAGCGCGGGGTCCCACCGCCACCCACACACGAGGGCGGTCCCGCGACACGCCTGGGACGCCGACCGGTCCCGGCCAGCCCCAGAGCGGGCCCCCACGACCCGGCCCCGCCGCCAGGGCCGGCGAGCCGCCCGAACCCATCTTCCGCCATCCGTCCTCGACAGATCCGTCTTCCGATCTCAGTCCGCCACCCCGAGGCTCGACATCCTGGGGATCACGCTCTCGAGCGAGGCGGCCCCGACCGTGACCGCACGCCGCCACCGGCTGCGGCTCGTGGGGAGAGGACGGGCGCGATAGGCTCTCCCGCACCACAGCTGCGGGGCTGGGGAAGCCAGGGCCGACCGGACGTCGCGCCCCCAACACCTTCCCCCCTTTGCCCCAAGGCTCACCACACCGCGGGGGCCGACCGCGCGCACACGCGACGCACGCACGCTCCGGTCCCCCCCACCTGCCGGACGCCCGGCGGGGCCCAGCGGGACCCTCCCCCAACTCGAAGGGGGGAGGCGCGGGCCGCGGTAGGCAACGAGCGGCACACGGCCCCACCGCGGGGCCGGCGCACCCGCCCCGCCCCACCGCCCCCAGGGGGGCGGTGGGGGGCGGGATGTTCTGCCCACGCGCTCTTGGCAGCCTCCACGGCGGCCACTGCGCACTCGGGAGGGGCAGCAGCTGGGGGGTCCGATACCCCAAGGCTCCCTCTCGGATCGCTAGAGAAGGCTTTCTCACCGAGGGCTCGCCGCCCCTCACCCGGATCGTCTCTCTCCTTCGGGCCCACGGAGGCGCTCCACGAGCCACCAGTCCTCAGCTGGGGTGGGAGGGGTCTGCGGTACAGGTAGGCGGACCACCGACACAGGAGCGTCTGCGCGGCCGGGGCCAGCGCAGAGCCCCGCGTCCCGTCCCCTGCAAGGCCTCACCCGTCAGCCTCGACGACGAAGGGAACAGGCACGCCTCTCCTACCGCCTCGACCCCCCCCAAAAGAGAGCCCACTCACGGGACACACACACACCACCGCGGTGGGGACCCAAGGAGGACACCGGGGTTAAGGGAAACGACACCACCGCTCGGCCTCAGGCACCTGAGCGACGACCTGGAGCGCTCCAGGAGCACCACCGAGGATCCAACGAGGCACGCTCGCGCACCCACGCGGGGGGGGCACAGCGCAGCAGCGGTACAGCCCTCCCCACCGCGGGGAGGGCCGCTCGCGGAGCACACGCCGGGAAGGCGAAGCGAGAGCATCTGCTGTGTCAGAAGACCCACGGCCCCCACTGACGCCACCCGAGGCGGGGGACAGGAGACCGAAGGTCAGGGCCAGAGGCCGCAACCCAGCCCCCGCCTTCCTCCCCCTCCCCGACGGCCAGGGGGAAAAAGTCAGGCGAGGGGCCCCGCGGACAGACCGAGAAGAGCAGACACGTTCACCGGGAACACCTGTCCCTCGTCTGGCACGGCTTAGGCCCGGCCCGGGAGAGCACGACCACACCACATCGATCGGATGAGCCAAGGTGGAGCGGGGGGAAGGCACGGCGAGGACAGTCACCAGAGGGGCCCGCTTTAAGCCTCACCGGCAACCCCCGCCCCCCCACCTCGCCTCAGGCGAGAGCGGCCCACGACCCCAGGAGGTTCGAGAACGCCTGACACGTGGCACGGAGCCCACAGGGCGGGGGTCGCATCTCAGCCTTCACCGGGTGCCCGCAGCGGGGAGCGCACAGGGTAGAAGACCCACGGCGCCTCGCCCCGCCGCCCTCGGGTCGCCCAGAGACCGGAGGTGGCACCACGAGTCGGGTCAGCCAGACAACACCACACAGGAGCCGGCGCACAGGCCCAGGCGGGCGGCTCCAGCGGCAAGGGCCGAACCGGGGACCAGAGCTGGCGGCCCGAAGGCCCAGAGCCCCGCGTACATCCAGAGACCCAAAGTTTCCTCGGCGGCAGACACCGAAGCAGACCGTGTCAGCACTTACCTGGTGGTAAAAAAGGCCCATTAAGGGCGACGAAATGACAGCAGCCGACAGCGGGGCCCATCCACGACTCGCATGGAGGACCCCCGGAACCTTGGCCCGGCCACCTGTCCCCAGCGCTACCCCATAAACACCAGGCCCGGAGCTCTCGTGGCGGGGGGGAGGGCGGGGGGGGGGGGGGGGGAGTCATCTGGTCGACCGGGGGAAGGGGAGCAGGGGGAGGGGGCGCGCGATGGCCAAAGTGGGGGCGCGGACACCCACCAAGGGAGAGGGAGCTGGCCGGGGGCGCCCTCTCCCGCTTCGCCCACACGGGTAGGGGTACCGGTCCGTCGGAGTCTCCGAACGGGGATTTGGCTTCGATGAGCATCAAGAAACAAGAAGGAAGAACCGTCAGCGAGGCGCCTCCAACGAGACGAGCGGGCCCCGACCAGGGACCGCGCCCGGGCGGGACCCAGACCGTCCTAGATGGGGCACCCAGGACGGCCCGAGCCGGTCCCCACCTCCTGACCTGGGTTCAGGGAGGTGGGGAGGGGTGAGACAAAGTCGCATCCGACGACCGAGACCCACGAAGGCACGCTGAAGGGTCGGGCGCGCCCTCCCCGGCCACCCGCGGAAGCAGGGTCCGGTCCATCCACGTCTCCGGACCCATCGGGACTTTGAAAAAGAAACAGCATGTGTGCCAGGAGACGCCTCGGGCGACCGGACCCCACGGGTTGGGGGGGGGGGGGGGCGGCCGCACACGCGCCCGCCTCTCCCCGTCAACCCTCACGACTCCGGCGGGCGGGTCCCCACCTCCGGAGCGGGGCCGAGGGCGAAGCACACGCTCCTGAGGGCGGCCCAGGAGGAGTCCGGACCGCCGAGCCCGAGTCCAGGCGCTCCGGGCAGGGAAGACCCTCTCCCTGCCCACCGCGGCGGCCCGGCCCAGGGAGGGTCCGGCCGGTCCTTCTCCGCGGCCACAGGGGCACGGGGAGATGCTGGTCGACCCGGTCCGGCCACCGCAGAGCCCGGCCCTGGAGCGCCGCGACGATCACCCTCCTCAGAAACCTAGAGAACCAATCTCCGGCGACAGCAGGACGTCCCTAGGCCTCGGCGCCACCGGGACTGTCGCCGCCAGCATAGCCGGTGTCTGAGAGCTCTGCCTCGGGCCCGGCGGCTGAGTCACAACCCTCCTGAAGGGCTCGCCGAAGCTCCGGAGGGGGAGGGACAATATACAAGCGGCCGCCAGGTGGCTCCCGACAACCGGCTCGAACGTCCCGAGGACGGGTCGCTGTCGCCGGCCGCCGGGGACGCCGCAGCGCCGGCCGCCCAAACGCCCGAGCTCGGCCCGGAGCCTCCGCCGCCGAGCGACGCGACGCGACGCGACGCGACCCCGGCCGCAGAGGAAGGGAGAGGAGCCGGGAGATCTCTCCCCTGGAGGCTGCCACGAAAGAGCCGCGATCCCCCCCCCCCCCCGCCCCCCACGCGATTCCAGGGTGGTGGGGGGACATTCCACGGAGACGCGGGCGGGCGGCGGGGGCTCGGGGCGGGGTGGGCGGAGAGAGGGGGCACCAGTGACATCCCAGGAACCCCCGGCCCCCGGCCCCCCGAAAGAGGGGGGCGGGAGGGAGGGAGGGAGAAAAGGAGGGAAGGAGGGAGGGAGGGAGGGAGGGAGGGACCGGCAAAGCGAAACCAGGCAAGCGCTGCTGGGAGAACAAAGCCGGACTTTCGAAAGCAGACACGGACACAGACACACAAGCCTAGGAGTAAGAAAGGAAAAGAAGGAGACACTCGGACCCCCAAGAAGAGAAAACAAAACTCAACCTGGGTAGAGACACCGTGACAAAGTCCAGAGACGACACACACAAGCATGCGCGGGTGGGTGGGGAAAGTGCACTTGAGGTCAGGAGAACATGGATTTCAACACCACTGGCCACAAACAGCGGAAAGGCGGACGGCCTGGGAGGTCTGGGGTGGCAGGGCTGCGGGGGGTGGGGGGTGGGGGGTTGGGGGGTTGCGGGGAGGGTGTGGGGGGGTGGTATTGAGGGGCGTGCTGGTGAGGAGGACGGAGTCCATAGGGATCCACTAAATAAACCCCGGGTCCCGTGACAACAGCCACCTCAATGAATACATAACTTTTTCACGTAGCTCAGAAACGAAATGAGACAAAACCACCAGGCAGGAAAGTCAACTCGTGGAACTGTCCTGGCAGCTTAAAAGTCAGAGAGAGAGAGGAGAGGGAGAGGGAGAGGGAGAGGGAGAGGGAGAGGGAGAGGGAGAACGCATACACATGTGCGTATACACGTGTACATATGTATACGCACACGTCATCGCGTCTATATATACGTGCACGCAGGCGTATAAACACACACGTACGAAGGGCATGCTCACGTACACGCACGTGTCTGTGTGCGCACGTGTATGCCTAGGCGTTTCTAGTGTGCGTGTATGCTTGCGTGTATATACGCAGAGGCATCTATACACATATGTACACGGATAGACACAGGCGTGAACACACATGCTCACATGTGCAGAGACGTCGGGATACATAGGCACACACACACACATACACGCGGACGTGTCAACGCATCTAGATGCACGTATAGTGTGTATACGTGTGATGTCTGCGCACAGGTGTGGACGCACGTCTATGCGTACCCGTACGTGCATGCTTGCATAGACACACATATCTGCGTGTGTATGTGCACACGTGTATGTACACACGTATACATACGTACGGACGCATACGCAGACGTCTACAGAGAGCGTATGTACGTCCACACAGACGCACGCGAGAATCTGTGCCTACATACACACGTGTGTATGTATACGTAGACGTGCACGCATGTACGTATGTACAGGTGCCCGTGTGCATCTAGAGTGCCTATACACAGATCGATGTGCATAGATGCACACACATGTATACGCATACGCAAACGCGCGTGTGTATACGTACATGTACATGTGCATCAGTGTATGTGTGCATGTATACCCATGTGTCTGCGTGGATGTCTACGTGCGCGCGTGTGTGGTGTGTGTATCTATGGGTGTACATTCGTACATATATATACTCACAGACACACACGTACATACCCGGGCGGAAACACACATCCGTGTGTGTGTGTGTGTGTGTGTGTGTGTGTGTGTGTGTGTGTCTGTCTGTCTGTCTGTCTGTCTGTCTGTCTGTCCGGGGAAAGCACAAGCATATTGCAAAAGGGGCTTTTCTGTCCAACACCGATCAAGGCGTCAGACACCTCAACCTCCAAAAGGGAAACAACCCCCGATGAGCGAAGTGGGCAGGAGGCCCGAACAGACCCCTTCCTTCCAAAGAAAGGTGGAACAGGCAGACACCCAGAAGCACAAGGTAGAACACACATCCACGGCAGGGCTGGGCTGGGCTGGGCTGGGCTGAGCTGGGGCTCCTGGGGGTGGGGGCGGGCTCACGGAAGCACCCCACCCCGGGGCGTTTCCCTGGACAATGATCCTTCTCATTCGGAGGGGAAAGGCCCAGGAGCCGGGAATCGCAATCACGACAGCAAGTTCGAACCATCAGAGGACAGTGGCTCCTGATGGATCGAACGCGTTTTTTCTGCAGCTGAGAAAACTGTGGGCGGACTCAGAGAGATCAGATCTCATCCCCTGGCGCCTCACAGACAGAGAAACCACATCCCTAGGGAAAAGAGTCCTGCGATGTACACTCCCCCAAAGATTCCCCCATTCGACCCAACCCAGCAACTCCACAGGGTGCCCACGGAGGGAAGGGACAAAGAAGATACGGATGTGTGCATGTGTGGGATCGACCCCTATACCTAGGTCGACTTCCGTACACACATCATGATAGAACTCTGTCTGTGTGCCTATGCCTGGATCTATTCACGTGCACGCGTGCTCACGCGCATGCAGACAGACACACACACACACACACAGAGGAATGGGACTCAACCACCAGAAGGGAATGAAATCTCACAGTCTGCAGGAACCTGGAGAGACCTTTAGAGGGTATTATGCTACATGAAATACCTCAGATCAGTCGTTTCCATGCAGAACCTACCAAACCATACACGGTGAACAGAACAGAACCAAACAGAAACAGGCTCAGACATACTACAAAGGAACACACCGGGGCGGGGGGGGGGGGGGGGGGGGCGGGGGTGAGGAGAGAGTGAGTGAGTGCCCCTGGCGAGGGAGACAGACGAAGTGGTGCAACCTTCCACTTATGAAATACATGAGTCACGGGCACGTCATCACACCAAATGTCATTTGCCGTGACACCAGGTGGTGACGGACAGTCACTAACTAGATGTATCCTGGTGATGGCTGTGTCATGTGCTACACTAAAACATCGTCTGTACAGCTGAAAATTAAAGGGGGGAACGACCCCCCCCCCCAAAGAAAAAGGAAAGGAAGAAGGAAGGAAGGAAGGAAGGAAGGAAGGAAGGAAGGAAGGAAAGAAGGCAAAAGTAAACGTTGGCAGTCAGTTAGACGTCCGTTTGAGAAGAGTGGGACTTGTGTGTGTGTGGGGGGGGGGGGGGGAGAAACTAGGGTGAGGAGGAGGAGGAGGAGGAGGAGCAGGAGGAGGAGAAAGAAAAGGACCCGATTGCCTTGAGGGGGAGGAGGAGATGAAAGATCCCAAGAGTGGACAGGACGGTCAGGTGAGTGCCATAGGGAAAGGAAACGAAGCCAAGCAACCGAACACACTCCCAACGGTGGTTTTGTTCAGTCCAAGATCAAGATGGGGACAGCACGGTGTCCTCCAGCACACAGCGACACACAGGCCGCACTCGGCAGGGGGAGTTGGGGATAACCCTGAACGCCGAAGCGGACAAAAGAAGCCGTCACGTTCATCCATGGCTGAAAAGTACCATGGTCCCACGACATTCCAAACTCCTCTCAAACCATTGAAAGACTCTCTCCCTCACTCGCCGTTCAAAATGTAGAGAACAGGAAAGGAGCGAAACGATGGTGGGTGGCTGGCTGGCTGGCTGGATTTCCGTGATGGTGTGATTAGGGAACACATGGACAGAAAAGCATCCGATTCACTTGTGTAAAGAATCTCTCTTGCCTTCTCGGCCTGGTGTCTTTCCTCTGTCTGGATGATTCCCCTCCCCCACCCCACCCCCCCACTCCCAGCTTGAAGATCAGCCTCCAAAACGAAGCCCTTTGTGCTCTCCAGGTCCCGCCGCCACGATCTCTTTGGAGCGCCCTTCCGAAGGGGAACGTTTTCATCCACGTCATCGCCCTGAGACAGCTTCAGCCTGTCCCTCCCCCCCCCCCCACCCACCCCCCCCCCCACTCCACCCCAAGCCCCCCGCCCACCCCCCCCCCTCTCCCTCCTGCTCCTCTTCCCCCTCCTCTGAACTGTCGAGCTCCCCTCGCGCTGGCCTCTCACCCCACACGGTGGCAGTGTTGGCCTAGGTATGCTCAGGTGTCTCCTAACCGCATCCGAGTGGACTTGCACTGTTTCTCAGCTGCGTCGTTCAGGGACCATGTTTTTCCTGGCCTTTTCCGCGGGTGGGGGAGACCCGGACGGGCCGGGGCCAGGCGGGGTGGGGGAGCCTGCGTGTGGGGGGAAGGGTGGGGGCAGAGAGGAGGAGGAGGAGGAGGAGGAGGAGGAACAGGAACACAGCTCCCCAGCGCCAGTGTGTGCCTGCGGCCTGGAAAAGAGATCACGCACCAGGCTGGCTCCGAAAAGGGGATCGATCGGTCAGGAGACCGGGCACGTTTGTGCTTCGCAGAGTCCCTGCAGATCGGACAGGCAGTGGCAAGTGTGGGGCTTCCCACACTTAGAACTGTTCACCCATCGTGGACACAGGCGTCTGGCACACCGGGGGTTAGGCTCTCGGTGCGATCGATGTCCACAAGCCGTAGCCACTGAAACGTGTGCACCCTGGAGCCGCCGCCGCCGTGCAGAGGGAGATCTCATCCGGCTCCGCGGGTCCTTCCCGTGAGTAGGCCGGGATCTCAGGAAGCACAGACATCCAGAGCATTGAGTGAACCTGACCGTCACGCTTTCCGAGTCCAAGTGAACCCGAAGGGAGGGTCCCTCACGTGTGGGTTTGTCTCTCCATCGGAGGCATCCTCTCTTGGAGCCGATTAGGGTGCCGCGGGCCCCGTGGAGCAGAGAGGACAGAGAGTTCCCTTCGGTCCCCTGCTCCTCCCACGGGCGCGCACGGGCACGCTCCCCAACGGTCCTAGGAACATCCTGCCCCAGAGGAGCGTGCCGGCCGGCCACAGCCCACCTACAACGGAGGCGTCCGTGTCCGTCCGTGTCCGTCATCCTCGTCCAGAGTCCCCCGTCTGCCTGCCCTCGCCTTCACGCCTGGCACTGTCCGTCCATTCTGTAGGTTCATATCGAACCTGCCCGGAGCCCGGCGGCATCTTCCCGGATCAGGGATCGATCGAAAACACCCTGTCCCCTGCCTCATCGGCAGGTGGATTCTTCACCACTGGACCACCAGGCAGGGAAGTCCCTTCACAGCCTTCTAAACTCATCTACCCCGAAACAGTCCACGTCGTCCTCCAACTCATTGGACCATCACGACTGAAATGAAGGAAAATATGTGCGTTCGAGAATGTCTTCACTCCTCAGTGCTTCTTGCTTTAGAACCACCAAGGCATCTCTCTCTCTCTCTCTCTCTCTCTCTCTCTCTCTCTCTCTCTCTCTCACACACACACACACACACACACACACACACACACACACACACGAACAGAGGTGGGCTCATAGTCCAAAAGAAACCAACGTTTGTGTGTATCCATCCCACTTGCTGTGGCTGTCGTGCCGTCGCTCATCAAAGAAGCTGATCTGATACGGAATCCGATGTCTTCTTCTCTAGGACACGTCGAGAGGCAGCAAGCGTGCCGGTGTGTGAGCACCGAAGGTCAACCCGGCATGATGGAGCCCGGCCAGGTGTGTGCTCAGAGGCCCACCTAGATTCGAACTCCAGTTCCCGGAGGGGAGCGGTGGGAACAGGAGTGTGGACTGCGAGTCCAATCCTCACCTTACAAAAAGGCAAAATCATCCCCTTCCTCCCTTATCGGCGTCTGCACGGCTCCTCCTGGACTCAGGGATCCCATCGAAAGGACGTCCAGGTTGTGTCCTTCTCCCTGGCCCGATCGTTTCGAACCTCTCCAAGAAAAAGCGGTGACGTCAAGAGATCCGTCTTGAGTTCGGGACTGGGGCTTCCCCGGGGGCCCCGTGGTCAACGATCCCGTGCCCATGCAGGAGACGTGGGTTTCGCCCCCGGTCCGGGAAGAGCCCACACGCTACCCATACGCCTCGGTGATGGAGTCTGTGCTCCAGATCCTGGCCGCTGCGAGTGTTGAGCCCACACCCAGCAGCCACTGAAGCCCACGTGCCCCGGCGCCCCTGCCCCCCAAGAGGAACCACAGCCACGAGAAGCCCAGACACACGACCGTAGAGCGACCCCCTCTCTCCACAGAGAGAGAACAGCTTGCACGGCCACGAAGACACACAGAGCACGCCCCCACAGACATCAAATACGTCCAATGATCGTCGAGCGAGACGGCCTGCCTGAGACCGGACGCGAGCGGCCAATACCTAGTCCCGTCACTCGGGAAGCTCCCTGAATCTTCTGTCGATACACATAAAGAAACCCTAGCTCACTGTGCCATGGGCAGCGCGGGGAGCTCTCCGTACAGTGCTGAGAGCACCGTGGAGACGTGACCCGTGGGCACCGTGAGCGTGACTGTTCTCACGAAGTCCCTCACAGTCCGGGCCCTGGAGATCGGCCCACGCGGACCTGCAGGCGATGGTCGGCCATCCCTCTCGGCTCCCTGCGCGCTCACGGGTCCAGGTGTGCCGTGCCCCCAGCATCCGCTCGCATCTTCTCGGCCTGTCTCCCCCGTGCCGCTCCACTGACTTGGAATCCTTCTCCCCTCTCGTCTCGTCTGACACGTTTTCTTTCCTGTTCGACCATGTCTGGCTCCCCGGGCACCACTTCCCGTCGTTCTTCTCGTCTCACCGCCCTCGTCTCGTGGAAATCATTCTCTGGGTCTCCGCTCTGTTCCCTAAGGACTCTGTCATCCCTCCACTCATCTGGGGATCGACTGGCACCTAGGCAACCCCGGTCCGTGACAACCGTGGTTCCGTGTCTATCGAATGACATGCCGACCGCAGGGGGCTCGTGGACGCGTACGAGCCGTGGAAAGCTGGCACCGGGGAATCATCCCGAGGACACACCCTCCGGTTCCACGGTGCTCACGGGAGCGTTTGGGTCGTCGTCGTCGTCGTCGCCGTATTCCCTAAGACGTACGCAGTCGCGTGGATTCAAACGGCGTCTATTGGGAAAGCACGGATCGCTCCCCGGATCACCGGAGAAGGCCACGGCAACCCACTCCAGTCCTCTCGCCTGGAAACTCCCATGGGCGGAGGAGCCCGGTAGGCCACGGTCCACGGGGTCGGGAAGAGTCGAACACGACCGAGCGGCTTCCCTTTCCCTTTTCCCTTCCACGCATCGGAGAAGGCCGTGGCAACCCACTCCAGTGTTCTCGCCTGGAGAATCCCAGGGACAGGGGGGGAGCCTGGCGGGCTGCCGGCTGTGGGGTCGCACAGAGTCGGACACGACGGAAGCGACTTAGCGGCAGCCGCAGCAGCAGCAACCGGATCACCTCAGAAGGACTTAGACACGAGTCTCGGTGGAGAGAGGATGGATCCTGCCAACCATCTCACTTCTGGGTAGACCTCGAAAGAAAATAAAACCTGAAACTCGCAGAGAGAGGCCTGCACCCCCAGGTCCATCGCAGCATCCATTCACAAGAGTCAAGATGGGGACCCAGCCCAAGTGTCCATCAAAGGAAGACTAGATCAAGAAGATACACGATCCAGGTAGAGATCGATCGATAGGGAGATCTAGGTGTCCCAGGTAGCCCCAGGAATGAACACAGTCTTACATCGTGATCGCATGGATGGGACTTAGGGAGTGATGCCCAATGAAGAAGTCAGGTAGAGAAAGAAAAAGAGTTTCTCCTGTCACTGACATGCCATGCAAGGCCACCTAAAACAATGAAAACGATCATCACAGAGCGGCCGGGGGAGGGAGACATGGGAAGATGCCGATGTAACGGCGGGCGGGGGAACTTCACGGATAAGGTACATATATACTGTCTACGTCACAAAGAGCACGGTGATTCTAAAGAATAGTATTGGTATTATCGTCGTCTCATATTCGGAGAAGGCAACGGCACCCCACTCCAGTCCTCTTGCCCGGAAAATCCCGTGGACGGAGGAGCCCGGTAGGAGCCCGGTAGGCCGCAGTCCACGTTGTCGCACAGAGTCGGACACGACGGAGCGACTTCCCTTCCCGTTTTCCCTTTCACGCCTTGGAGAAGGACATGGCAACCCACCGCAGTGTTCTTGCCTGGAGAACCCCAGGGACGGGGGTGCCCGGCGGGCTACCGTCTACGGGGTCGCACAGATTCGGACACGACGGAAGCGACGCAGCAGCAGCAGCAGCAGCAGCATTATCCTATTCGAAAGTCGCCATGACCGTGGACATGACGCATTCACTTCCCGTACAATGGAAGAAGGACACGGCAACCCACTCCAGTAGTCTTGCCTGGAAAATTCCATGGACGGAGGAGCCTGGTAGGCTACAGTCCGTGGGGTCGCAAAGAGTCCAGCACGACTGAGTGACTTCACTTTCTTTCGCATACAGTCATGGCATGTATGGGTTGTGGTCAAGCTATGAGCTACCGCTTGGGTGGTCATGAATGATTCTTTTGCAACAGACAGGTGCATCAAGTCACCACTCTGTACACGTTAGAACAGAGGATGTTGTATGTCCTTAACGAAGAACATTCTATTTCAATACACCGGGACATGACACACATAACATCACCTAGTTTTATTATCTTTCAATGAATGGTCAGTATTGGCTGCACGCCAAAAAAAAAAAAAAAAAAAAGGAAAGAAAGAAAAAAGAAAAGAAAGCTTTATTGTGTGTGTGGGGGGGGTGGGGGGTGGGGGGGGGGAGGGTCTTAGATATTGCCATGCAGGGACACAGATTTCAATAAAACCCAGGGAATGTTCCACAGGAAAGAGTCAGGGGCCTAGAAAGCTGAACCTCGTGAGGTTGTCAAGCCAGCTGAGAGCAATTAGGATTTGCTGTCATGCAACAAGGGACATGTTTCTTCTTCCAGGGTAGACGGTCACAAGGTATTTAGGGAAAGGGGAGGGTGTGAGAGGTATCTTGAATTTCGGGAACACTGTTTCCTTAGATGATCTGGAGGCCTCTGGGACCCAGTCAGTGCTCCAAGTGGACATTCCATCCAGACTGAGACACACGGACCTCTTCCTCGATGGCCTCCCCTCTCTATTTGGGGGAGCTCTCTCGGCCACGCTGATTCCACTTGGATGTGTCTTTCCCACGTCACACCCTTTGGCATTCAAAGATATCCTTCCATCGTTTTCTAAAGAGACCCGGTGTATGTATCTTTGGAGCGATGATGAGCATCAGACACGATCCCTCTCCGTGGCGCGGTTTCGGGCACGACACACCAAGACGGGGACACATACATTCCACGTCCCGCTCGGCCATCGAGAGAGGCCGTGTACGGCACGTGATGCCACGGGACCGGTGAGGTCCTCGGGTTCAGCCCTCCCTCGACTTGGCTGTGGTCTTTGGTTTTGTTCTGTTCCGTGTGTGCTTTCTGACCCACGTGATCTCTCCGGATAGGGCACCCCATCCAAGCTCAAACCCATCGAGTCTGTGTGACTCCTATTCACGCATCAGGTGGGGATATCGACGCCCTCCACGTGGATCCATCACAATCGCCGTTCTGGGTTCAGGAGGATCCTGTTGTGTGTTCTGGGCGCGCTACGTGCTGTCTGTGATCTCACGTGCCTTTCGGGCATGGCTGATGGAGACAGATACCAAGCGGCAGGGCGGCCATCTGGCATCTCGGCCTAGAGCGATTTCACAAGTTCAGTCTAACTGGGAAGTCTGAAATGCAGATGGTATATTTCGTGTTTTCTAATAACCTCAGATTTACATCCATGAAATGATGAAAATACAGAACCTTCCAAAAATAATTGATAGTATTTCATTTAGATAATACTACATATGAAAATGATTCACATGTCTTTAAGAATAGCACTTTCATGCTTTTCCATTATGGTCTCTTCCAGATGTTGCAGATTACCTTGATTAAAAATGCAAAGTCATGTGCCTGAAGCATGGTGAACATACCAAAATGTCAGTTTAAATAAAAATTTATTGCTGGGCTAGACAGAGATGATGGGTGGCACATGCCCAAAATACATGGAACTTCTTGCAGCATTTCATCCAAGCATTTTTCTAGGCAATGTGTGAGAGTGGCCTGGTTAGCTGTTGCAAACCTCTTGGTTTTGGAATAATTTATTCTTGAAGTTTCCACATATGTCAGGTCATGGTATTCCTGTAAACCTCCAACAAGATAAATATTGTTCTCTATTCTGCAAATTTCTATCAGCATATGAATGGAAATATATTAGACTCAAAAGTCTGAGCCTTGACAACGAGCGTATCCTGTATATCTCAGGCTATAGGCAATATACATAAATTGAAGCAATCAGGGATAAAGTGTAAAGGTTAAAGTTAAAGAAACAGACCTAATGCGGGGTCAGATTTATTATTCCTTGCTGCAGCCTCAAGGTAAATGCTGGGGGTGCCCAGTCCATTCTTGGGAAGATTCAGTGTTTATTTGAACTGTGTCCAGCAATGCAGCTTCTCCTCTACTGGAGTTGGAACTGAGATTTAGTTCTTGCAGCTACTTAGTTCTATTTCAGAACATCTATCAGGAAGGATCTTAATAGTGTTTTTGTCATGTCCCTGAAAATATACTAGAGAACATTCAGTGCAGTTCTCATAGCCAGAGACTGGAAAATTAAGGAGGCACTAGAAATTATACCTTTAGTTATATAGTATCTTTCCTGGAAAATAAGATGCTCTTAAACCCGAATTGTGTCAAACAGTAGCATGGATAAGAATTGCATTATCCACAAGTTTAAGTAAAGCTGGCTTTCCCTCTCCTTTATTATATACATTGTTAACAAAATTTTAGAACTGGACACTTGATTGCAACAGAGAGGCATTCTATTTGGAGTTTATTGGACTGCAGCCAGGAGAAGAGCAGAGCTGACTGGTTCAGGCTGCTCCTATGCCTTTCGTCACACTTGATCTTGGATGTAGGGGTAGGTTGTGTCTGCAACAACCACTAGATTTGTCTGGAAACACTGAATCCTCTGGTCATTGACTTTGTTCCCAGGACTGTCTCAGGAGGTGACAATGATTTCCCATGGGGGAATCTGTGTCAGAGGCTTACCAACCATACTTTCTACGTGGTTCATGGAAAGCTCACCTGTCAAGTGTCAACTCACCATCCATATGAGAGTCAGCACCAACATGCCCAGCAGAGCTGAGAGTCAGGAGGGGCTTGCATGGAAAGATATTTGTGTGCTTGGTCTTGGTCATGGTTATAGACAGAAAGTATCAAGGAGGAATAACTCCCAGAATAAGTAGGCTTGCCCTGAATGCAAAATAGTGAGAAGAGGTCTCACACTTGGTGGGTGGGTCAGAGCTTTAGCCACAGGAGAGTGAAAAGGAAAGGCCTGGGAAAGAGCCGTGGGGCAGGGGACAGTCTGACCCCAGCACCAGCGGTGAAGGACAAGACGCACCTTGAAAGAAAGTGCTGTTTGTGGCAAAAGTACAGTGTGCTGCTAAAGATGAAGCTTGTGGAACCCAAATAGTAAAGAGGAGCCAGAAAGAGTCCAGGAGGGATGAGAATGCTGTGTGCTGAGGACCTGCACTTCACCAAGCCCACAGCAAAGGGTGCTCTAGAGATTAAAACCAAGTCACTTGTGCACTCAGCCACCTGCTCATCTACAAGGCCAACAGGTACATGGTGGGTGAGGTGCATTTACAGCACTAACATTTCCAGCCACCACACAGCTGATACATGCTTTGAAAGAGCCAACAATGAGCTGATAGCTTTTTCTGGACCTGTCTATAACCAAAGATACTGCTGGGTACTGTGGATCTGGACTCCTGCATCGCGTATGCATTAACCCATCAAAAAAGTACTGTTCATGCTACCTCTCAGGCCAGCAATGACACTTGAACTGTAACCTGCTCACAAAGTGCTCAGAGATTCATGGATTTGAATCGAGAAATTCCACCTGGTCATCTACCCTCACGATTCATTCCCGCTCTTACCACTACCATTATACCGGTCACACATGCGCCAGTTCACCTGCGTTAACTTGCACCTGTGGGGATGGAGTTAGCTTTCAGCACATGGATACTTAGATATTTCATGGTAGTATGCCAGGTATTCACATTATATATCAGATATTGGCCTAATTTGATAATAAGAGAGCTCAGGCCTCAAGCATAACTTCAGGCAGAATTTCCCTCTCACAGCAATAGCTCGGATGACCTGGCAGCCCAAGAAACTGAGCGACAGCCACGAGCAGCGAGACACCTGTGGGCTCCCTCCACGGGGAGGCTTCCTGCCGAGCCTCCCCAAGGGTGGTTACCCGGCCTGTGGGCACCAGCCGAGGGGAGGGGAGGGGGGCGCCTGGAGACCAGCCCTGCTACAGTCAGTCTCCCGGGAGCCCTCATCCTGCTCTGGACACTCGCTCCCAGGCACGGGCTCTCACTTCAGCTTTCGGGTGGACCCCAGGCCCTTCTTCAGAGAAGTTCCTCCAGATGAATCCCCAGCCACCACTGGACCTCATTCGACATTGCTGGACTTCCCTCCCCTTCTGAAGCTAGGCTCCATTTCTTTCTTCACAAAACTTTCAGATCAGATCACTCGCTCAGTCGTGTCCGACTCTTCACGACCCCATGAATCGCAGCACGCCAGGCCTCCCTGTCCATCACCAACTCCCGGAGTTCACTCAGACTCACGTCCATCGAGTCAGTGATGCCATCCAGCCATCTCATCCTCTGTCGTCCCCTTCTCCTCCTGCCCCCAATCCCTCCCAGCATCAGAGTCTTTTCCAATGAGTCAACTCTTCGCATGAGGTGGCCAAAGTATTGGAGTTTCAGCTTCAGCATCAGTCCTTCCAAAGAAATCCCAGGGCTGATCTCCTTCAGAATGGACTGGTTGGATCTCCTTGCAGTCCAAGGGACTCTCAAGAGTCTTCTCCAACACCACAAATCAAAAGCATCAATTCTTTGGTGCTCAGCCTTCTTCACAGTCCAACTCTCACATCCATACATGACCACAGGAAAAACCATAGCCTTGACTAGCCGGACCTTTGTTGGCAAAGTAACGTCTCTGCTTTGGAATATGCTATCTAGGTTGGTCATCACTTTCCTTCCAAGGAGTAAGCGTCTTTTAATTTCATGGCTGCAGTCACCAGCTGCAGTGATTTTGGAGCCCAGAAAAATAAAGTCTGACACTGTTTCCACTGTTTCCCCATCTATTTCCCATGAAGTGATGGGACCGGATGCCATGATCTTCGTCTTCTGAATGTTGAGCTTTAAGCCAACTTTTTCACTCTCCACCTTCACCTTCATCAAGAGGCTTTTTAGTTCCTCTTCACTTTCTGCCAAAAGGGTGGTGTCATCTGCGTATCTGAGGTGATTGATATTTCTCCCAGCAATCTTGGTTCCAGCTTGTGCTTCCTCAGCTCTGCCTTTCTCATGATGTACTCTGCATATAAGTTAAATAAGCAGAGTGACAATATACAGCCTTGACATACTCCTTTTCCTATTTGGAAGCAGTCCATTGTTCCATGTCTGGTTGTAACTGTTGCTTCTTGAGCTGCATACAGATTTCTGGCCATGTCCAGCACAGCAGATGAGAAAGACCTGAAATGGGGGCTGGGGGGTGGGTAATGAAAAGATAAACACATATAATTTGGCAAGCGGGGAGTCAGGGGGCCCTCCTGCTCTCCATGGCAGGAAGACAAAATGGCTCCTTTTAGCCGCACTTTTATTGGTAGAAGTCACATGAGACAATTAGGGAATAGCTACACTGGTGGGTTTGATTAGTGCAGGCTCTGCTGTTAACCAGGAATATCTTGCTTTGTCTCCCTGGAGATGGACGCAGGGCAGGCAGTGAAGCGGAGCAGGGAGCACACCCCGCCCTAGGGATGTCCATCTGCATGCCTGCTAGGACGGCCCTGGGGCAGGTTCTGGCCTCTGCTCCTCCAGGCCGCAACAGTTTCTCAGCAGGCATGTCAGGGGGTCTGGTTTTCCCATCTCTTGGGGAACGTTGCACAGTTTGCTGTGATCCACACAGTCAAAGGCTCTGGTGTAGTCTATAAAGCAGAAGTGGATGTTTTTCTGAAACTCTTGCTTTTTGAGAGAGATGCTGGCAATTGGATCTCTGGTTCCTCTGCCTTTTCTAAATCCAGCTTGAACATCTGGTAGTTCTAGGTTCATGTACTGCTGAAGCCTGGCTTGGAGAATTTTGAGCATTACTTTGCTATGGTGTGAGATGAGTGCAACTGTGCGGTAGTTTGAACATTCTTGGGTATTACCTTTCTTTAACGATAACTGTCAACTCAGAATGCTATTTATAATATATGTGAAAGAAATCTGATATTCCTAATAAATAACATCTAAAAATCTGTAATAGAGTGAACATCCTTGCAGAAAAATTGGCAAGATAAACTGGAAAGTTGAAATAAAAAATACAGTAAGTAAAAAGTTAAAAAGAGAAAACTATCTATACAAATTAAGACTGGGACATAATTTCCTATTCATATATAGACACAAAAAAATTTAATATAATATCACACCAATTAGCAAAGACTGCGGGTTTCATCCATGCAGAGCTATGCACTATGCCTTTTCCATGCTTGTCCCCCCTTACCCAGCTGACACCCCGAGATCTGAAGTTGCACTTCCTGTGGGTGCAGGGTCACTTCCCTGGAGGGTTGCAAGGATGGTGTGGATTCCTCTGAGGACTCGAGCCTTGATTAGCTCTGGGATGGATCTCGACACCCTGAACAAGCTACCACATGGTGGACAGGAGCTGGAATAACAGCTCTGCACAGGGCTGAGGATGCAAAGGTGGCTTCTCTCCCTCCAGGAGACACGGTAGGTAGTGGTGACTTGGTGATGAACTGTGCCCAACTAGTAATGCTGCTCACAACTAATGGGTGCCCTGCACGTGGCAGGACAGGGGGCATGTGGACAGAGCAGCCTCATGCACTGCTGGCTGCTCGGGACACCAACATGAAGGCACTGTGCATGCACGGAGGCTGGGCGTCCTGGGCGGGACCTGATTGCTTCACACCCTGGGCAGCTCTTCATGGTTTGTGTTCTGTGTTGCTTTTGTTCCGAGTTTTCCGATGTCCGTCGTGTGTCTAGTACAGTTGGTTTTGTGTTCTGTGTTGCTTTTGTTTCGAGTTTTCCGATGTCCGTCGTGTGTCTAGTACAGTTGGTTTAACGTTGGTCTCTAAGAGGGGCAGTTCCATTACTGCTCTCCAGAACACGCCATGGTTTCCTATAGTTTGTGTTCTGTGTTGCTTTTGTTTCGAGTTTTCCGATGTCCGTCGTGTGTCTAGTACAGTTGGTTTTGTGTTCTGTGTTGCTTTTGTTTCGAGTTTTCCGATGTCCATCGTGTGTCTAGTGCAGTTGGTTTAACGTTGGTCTCTAAGAGGGGCAGTTCCATTACTGCTCTCTGGAACACGCCACGGTTCCCCGCATCCCAAGGCTCAGATTCTGGCCACAGCCTGTGTTAAGGGCCTGCAAGCTAGTAAGCGTTTTCATAATTTTAAATTAAAAAAATTATTTCATGAGGCATAAGAATTATATGACAGTCAGATCTCAGTGTCTATAAATAAAATACCTTTGGCTCACAGCCATGCTCCTTGATTTATCTTTTATCTGTGGCTGTTTTTCTCCTACAATAACAAAAATAAGTATATGCAACACAGGTCGTGTGGTAAAATCTTAAATATTTACTATTTGCCTTTTAGAAAATGTTGTCAGCCCTGACTAAAGAACTAGTAGTATTTTCTTAACACTATATGATGAGAGATTTATTAAATAAGCAGCTAATTTTTTAGTGAATTTTACCACTAAATTTATTTGAAATAAACCTTTTTGGGTAAATATAAAGCTGGTTACATTACTCTCAGTAATCTTCGTTAAAATCAAAGCTAAGACACCAGAATTACAATTATTCTTGTGCTGCGGATGAAATCTACCTGTTGCCTTCTTTCATCTAAGAAAAAATTTTTACCAAAAGAGTATGTGGGGTCCGGCTGCTCACCACTCAAAAGCCAACAAACAGGCCAGTTTGGTGAAAAGGAAAGCTTGCTCTATTTCAAGATCTGGCAATTGGGGGCGGGGGGCAGACATTTGTCTAAAGGCTGACACACAAGCCCCCCACCCCCAACACACACACACCCCAGCAGGCAGGGGACAACAGCTTTTATAGACAGAGCACAGTCATCTCTGACAGTCATCTTCAAATTGGCCAACAGTGGTCTGAGCAGGAACATCTTAGTTGTTTTAGGGTTAACCTTCAGTCCCTCTATTTCTTTGCATTGATCGCTGAGGAAGGCTTTCTTATGTCTCCTTGCTATTCTTTGGAACTCTGCATTCAAATGGGTATATCTTTCCTTTTCTCCTTTGCTTTTCATTTCTCTTCTTTTCGCAGCTATTTGTAAGGGCTCCTCAGACAGCCATTTTGCTTTTCTGCATTTCTTTTTCTTGGAGACGGTCTTGATTCCTGTCTCCTGTACAATGTCATTAACCTTCATCCATAGTTCATCAGGCACTTTGTCTATCAGATCTCGTCCCTTAAATCTATTTCTCACTTCCACTATATAGTAATAAGGGATTTGATTTAGGTCATACCTGAATGGTCTAGTGGTTTTCCCCACTTCCTTCAATTTAAGTCTGAATTTGGCAATAAGGAGTTCATATTCTGAGCCACGGCCCACTCCCAGTCTTGTTTTTGCTGACGGAGCTTTTCCATCTTTGGCTGCAAAGAATATAATCAATCTGATTTCGGTGTTGACCATCTGGTGATGTCGATGTGTAGAGTCTTCTCTTGTGTTGTTGGAAGAGGGTGTTTGCTATGACCAGTGCATTCTCTTGGCAGAACTCTATGAGTCTTTGCCCTGCTTCAGTCTGTACTCCAAGGCCAAATTTGCCTGTCACTCCAAGTGTTTCTTTAATTCCTACTTTTGCATTCCAGTCCCCTATAATGAAAAGGACATCTTTTGGGGGTGTTAGTTCTAAAAGTTCTTGTAGGTCTTCATAGAACTGTTCAACTTCAGCTTCTTCAGCATTACTGGTCAGGGCATAGACTTGGATTACTGTGATATTGAATGGTTTGCCTTGGAAACGAACAGAGATCATTCTGTCGTTTTTGAGATTGCATCCAAGTACTGCATTTCGGACTTTTTTGTTGACCATGATGGCTACTCCATTTCTTCTAAGGGATTCCTGCCCACAGTAGTAGATATAGTGGTCATCTGAGTTAAATTCACCCATTCCAGTCCATCTTAGTTCGCTGATTCCTAGAATGTCGACGTTCACTCTTGCCATCTCCTGTTTGACCACTTCCAATTTCCTTGATTCATGGACCTGACATTCCAGGTTCCTATGCGATACTGCTCTTTACAGCATCGGACCTTGCTTCTATCACTAGTCACATCCACAACTGGGTGTTGTTTTTGCTTTGGCTCCATCCCTTCATTCTTTCTGGAGTTATTTCCCCACTGATCTCCAGTAGCATATTGGGCACCTACCGACCTGGAGAGTTCATCTTTCAGTGTCCTATCTTTTTGCCTTTTCATACGGTTCATGGGGTTCTCAAGGCAAGAATACTGAAGTGATTAATGCAAAGAAATAGAGGAAAATAATAGAATGGGAAAGACTAGAGATCTCAAGAAAATTAAAGATACCAAGGGAACATCCATGCAATGATGGGCTCAATAAATGACAGAAATGGTATGGACCTAACAGAAGCAGAAGATATTAAGAGGTAGCAAGAATACACAGGAGAACTGTACCAAAAAAAGGTCTTCATGACCCAGATAATCACAATGGTGTGATCACTCACACTCATCTAGAGCCAGACATCCTGAAATGTGAAGTCAAGTGGGCCTTAGAAAGCATCACTATGAACAAAGCTAGTGGAGGTGATGGAATTCCAGTTAAGCTATTTCAAATCCTGAAAGATGATGCTGTGAAAGTGCTGCACTCAATATGCCAGCAAATTTGAAAAATTCAGCAGTGGCCACAGGACTGGAAAAGGTCTGTTTTCATTCCCATCCCAAAGAAAGGCAATGCCAAAGAATCCTCAAACTACTGAACAATTGCACTCATCTCACACGCTAGGTAAAGTAATGCTCAACATTCTCCAAGTCAGGCTTCAGCAATACATGAACCATGAACTTCCAGATGTTCAAGCTGGTTTTAGAAAAGGCAGAGGAACCAGAGATCAAATTGCCAAGACCTGCTGGATCATTGAAAAAGCAAGAGAGTTTCAGGAAAACATCTATTTCTGCTTTATTGACTATGCAAAAGCCTTTGACTTTGTGGATCACAATACACCGTGGAAAATTCTGAAGGAGATGGGAATACCAGACCACCTGACCTGCCTCTTGAGAAACCAGTATGCAGGTCAGGAAGCAACAGTTAGAACTGGACATGGAACAACAGACTGGTTCCAAATAGGAAAAGGAGTACATCAAGGCTGTATACTGTCACTCTGCTTATTTAACTTATATGCAGAGTACATCACGAGAAATGCTGGGCTCGAGGAAGCACAAGCTGGAACCAAGATTGCCGGGGGGAAACATCAATAACCTCAGATATGCAGATGACACCACCCTTATGGCAAAAAGTGAAGAGGAACTAAAGAGCCTCTTGATGACAGTGAATGGAGAAGGCAATGGCACCCCACTCCAGTACTGTTGCCTAGAAAATCCCATGGACGGAGGAGCCTGGTGGGCTGCAGTCCATGGGGTCGCTAAGAGCCAGACACGACTGAGAGACTTCACTTTCACTTTTCACTTTCATGCATTGGAGAAGGAAATGGCAACCCACTCCAGTGTTCTTGCCTGGAGAATCCCAGGGATGGGGGAGCCTGGTGGGCTGCCCTCTATGGGGTCGCGCAGAGTCGGACATGACTGAAGCGACTTAGCAGTAGCAGCAGCAGATGACAGTGAAGGAGGAGAGTGAAAAAGCTGGCTTAAAGTTCAACATTCACAAATCTGAAATCATGGCATCTTTTCCAATCACTTCATGGCAAATAGATGGGGAAACACAGTGGAAACAGTGGCTGACTTTATTTTTGGGGGGCTCCAAAATCATTGCAGATGATGATTGCAGCCATGAAATTAAAAGACACACCTTGGAAGGAAAATTATTACCAACGTAGATAGCATATTAAAAAGCAGAGACAGTACTCTGTCAACAAAGATCCATCTAGTCAAGGCTATGATTTTTCCAGTAGTCATGTATGGATGTGAGAGTTAGAACATAAAGAAAGCTGAGCGCTGAAGAATTGGTGCTTTTGAAGTGTGGTGTTGGAGAAGACTCTTGAGAGTCCCTTGGACTGCAAGGAGATCCAACCAGTCCATCCTAAAGGAGATCAGTCCTGGGTTTTCATTGGAAGGACTGATGTTGAAGCTGAAACTCCGATACTTTGGCCACCTGATGCGAAGAGCTGACTCATTTGAAAAGACCCTGGTGCTAGGAAAGATTGAGGGCAGGAGGAGAAGGGGACGACAGAGGATGAGATGGTTGGCTGGCATCACTGAGTCAATGGACATGGGTTTGGGTAGACTCTGGCAGTTGGTGATGGATAGTGAGGCCTGGCGTGCTGTGGTCCATGGGGTCACAAAGAGTTGGACACGACAGAGCGACTGAACTGAACCTTCAGTTCCAGGGTCCATCTGTTCCCATTTCTTTGCAGCTGATTCTCGGAATTGTGGAAGCTCATATCTTGGATATAGTCTGGTCATCATGCAGTTAATTTCTCCACCTGATGGTCTAGTGTCTGTAAGACAGCTCACAGGACGTGGCTCAGAATATTATCTATAGCCCTTGAGAAAGAATTAAAGATACTTGACTGTGTTTAATGACTACATTATTACTATTTAGTCTCCTTTGGCTGTTTTCCTTTGCTTCAGCGTTTCTCACTTCTCTGGTTAAACTTATTTTTTGATTAAACTTTTTCCATAGACAAAAGGCAGGCAAAGGGCATGGTGGGTGGCAGCAGGGTGGGGCGGGGGTGGGGGGAGAGGCGAGCTGAGGGGCAAGGACCATAGGGCCTGCTCCGTTTGAATCTTCCCTTTGCTTTGATGGCTCAGACGGTAAAGCGTCTGTTTGCAATGCAGGAGACCCGGGTTCGATCCCTGGGTTGGGAAGATCCCCTGGAGAAGGAAATGGCAGCCCACTCCAGTATTCTTGCCTGGAAAATCCCATGGACCGCGGAGCCTGGTAGGCTACGGTCCATGGGGTCGAAAAGAGTCGGACACGACTGAGCGACTTCACTTTCACTTTCACTTTGCTTTGATACTCCTCAATCTTGAGGAAGGACCAGTACAGAGCAAGAAAGATAATACACTTTCATAGTACCAAATATTTAAAAATTACTAGATTTATTACAATGAGGATAATAATCAAAATGCCTCTTTGTATTATTGTCTTAGTGATTAAAGCAGATGTGCAGTGAATGTTAAATAGGCCACAAACAGGCTGTTTTGGTTAACCTAAAGTTTGTATTAAATGATGTTTAGGCCAGAATGACTTCCCCATGCCTCAATATATGAAAATCTCTTCCATCATTTCCCCTTTTAGCTGTAATTCCTTCCATAGGGAGCACTGATAATCAATGTATTTTCCCAACGTTGCCAGAGCGGCTCTCTGGCTGCTCTAGTCGATCCATGTCCCTCGGCGCTAGGCCTCTTTTTTGTTTATATATTTGCCCAGTTGTCCAGTGGGAAGAAACTAATCAGACATCACGAACAGGCTCAGAGTTATGTTAACGGGGGAATGTTTTATAGGCCATATGTTTTATCGTCTATCCCCAGTCGTCACACAAACAACACACATGTGCTTTAAGCAGCAAACTTAGAGCCAGCAGTGCTACACACCATGAGTAGCTATACTTTGCGACAACTTCACTGGACAACTTTTCCATCCTGTACATTAGGGTCAAAACTAGAAACCAAACAAGTACTTTCCATTAGAAGCCTCTGTTACCAAAGTCAGATCAATATTCCAGGAGAACTTTGTTTTCTTAACAGAGAAAAAGAACAAATTCAGTCTTGCATCAGTTTACTGTTAATAACAAAATTTATATATCTAATTAAATTCAGTCTAACATTAATCCTGACAATATACAAAAATCTTTTCTCTAAGTTTCTTTTTCACAAACCTTTTATTATTTTTTAGATCCAAACAAATTTGTCCTGTATTTCTTCATCAAAAAACAAAGAACTGTAGGAAAAAACTATCATTTTTCTTCAACAAAAATATCTTCTCTTCCACAACAACACATATCCTACTTGTTTTACACACAGAAATCTTTCCCTTATTATTTTTACATATCACAATTTTTACTCCTTGAAGCCTTAATGAAACTAAGTGAGTCAAATATTATACCAGCATTTTTTGATTGGCAAACTCAAGAACATACTCTATAACCCCTAAAAACATACATGCTTTTCATAGCATAATTTTTCTTCAGTAGTACAGCATACAGGTTTAATAAACCAAAACATCTTTAATTTCCCTCTAGTCTTACAAGACAAAAGGAAGTAAATTTAGATTTCTTTGACTTGTAAGTGACCATATTTTTAAGGACAATTAAATAGAGCTTCTTTACAAATTAACCTCAGCAATATAATACAAAGACAAACACACGTGCTGAGACACACAAACATTCAGACAGAGATCTCATTCTTTCATCTTTTTACATTTTATGAATCAGCCATTGCAATTAAACTAATCAGTTTATGGATAATAGAATAGCCGAATTTACATACTTATTCTTGAAAGGCTTCTTTCCTTTTTCTTTTTTTTTTTTTTTTTTAGCTTGAAGTTTTACCCAATTAACCAAAGACCAAAGTCACAGGCAAAGTGGACTGTGTTTGTATTTCAAGGACTTGATAAGAGTTAACTTCAAGCTTTCTCCTAGGCATATTTTTGTTTTCTCAGGAGCCAGGAAAACTGTTTTATCAAGCTAGCTTTCCCTAACTGCATATACAAAAAGAACCAGTTTTTGTGACTTTCAAGAGTTTCATCTTAACCAATTTTCCCTGAAGCTTAAAAAATAATGTTGCCATTTTTTTGTTGCTCAGTCACTCAGTTGTGTCCGACTCTTTGTGACCCCACAGACTGCAGCACGTCCGGATTCCCTGTCCTTCACTATCTGCTGCTGCCATACGTTATTCAAAATAATAATAATAATAATAGTCATCTTTCTTTGTCTTAGTTATAATTTTGTAGCTAAAATTTTGCTTAATTGTGCCCTAATGAGTTGTCATTTTGCATAAGGCAGCAAGAATACCAATCACGCAAATGGAATACAGTCTCACACACTGAGTGACAGATGAGTCACAAACCCTCTCCGAGGGTGACCAGTACAGAGTTCCAAAGGAACATTTCCCTGACACAAACAGCCCTCACGGGTAGTTATGTTACTGAATTCACAAGCGCATGTGCCAGGCACACAGTGAGGCCTATCAATTCTAAACATTATAATGAGCTTGGAACAGAGAAAGGCTTAATACACATCCATACAAGGAGATGGGTCGCTCATGCCCTAAGATGGGTCGCTCATGCCCTAAGAACTCCAACATTAATGAAAACTTTCAGCAAGCCCCCTTAAAAGCAAAAATTGAGGGATGGGTGTGGTTAGTTGTTGCAGACTTCTCGGGGTCAGAACGTTTGTTTCTGAGGTCTGGTAATGATGTTCCTGTAAGTCTCTACAGATGAATGTTACTCTCTGTCCTGACAAGAAAGGGCAAGGTCCCAAGGCACACCTTTCACCGTCCAAGGTCCCAGTCCTGGTTGAGAGGAAGCAGATCTCAGTTGGCAGCTCCTTCAGGTCCAGGTTTCCAAGGCCTGCTCTGCTATCATCCCTGAGGGAGCCAGGCACCCAACTCAACTGACCCTCAGTCTCCTCAGCTGCCCAAATGGGGAGACCCGGTCCCACAAACTGTGACTCATACGGACGGCCACTGCTATTAGGTCACAGAGACAGGGGTGAGGGAGAGGTTCACTGCTGCCTCAAGGGCTGGACCAAGGCCAGTGGAGGCCTTGTGAGGCCTCTGGAGCCCTGCGGGATGGAGCCCCAGTCTGTTCCCTGGGCCCTCCACTCACCCACGGACCGAAGGCTGGGGAATCTGGAGGGCCTCCCGGAGAAGGCCTGAGTCTGCCTCTTACCTCACTCTCCACTGGGTGACCAGGACCCCACTGACCCCTGGCTGAATCGCTTCCCCAGTGGTCCCTCACTGGCAGTTACCAGTGGGCAGGGCCCGCTGTGGTGCTGACCAATAGTTGAGCAGGACAACTAACACTCGTCAACAGTTGGTTGCTTCTGGGTGGGGCCGACTGAGGCGCCGACCAATGGCTGCGCAAGACCTGTTGCCTAGTAACAGGGAGCAGCGTAATGAGACAGAGCAATGGCCACCTGCTGAGGGCTGCAGCCATCCTGCTCTGTTAGCCAGGAGTCAGAACCAACTGCTAAAAATGCCTAAATAGCAGTCTGTCCTCACAAATGATCCTTAACATCAGACACACATCAGAACCAACTGGCAAGAATGCCCACATAGCACTAACACTCACACATGGGAAGGTCGCTGTGTGCACACCAGTGCGCAGTGGACTTACCCACTCCTGGAGCTTGTCAGCTCCTCCTAGATGCAAGTTTCCATTCCGCCAATGAAAAGCACAAGTTGGCAGCCAGTGCCAAGAAGGGGAGAAACAGAGAGGATTCTCAAAACAAATGGTTTTGATAGCTGCTAGGAACACGTCCCATATCCCCTACTAGGGGCTAGCTAACCACAAGCAGGCTCATACACTGTCATGGCCATAGATCTCCCCTAAAACCCCAGGTAAGCCAGGTGCCGTGAAAGCACAGGAGCCAGCAGCAGGCAGCCCCGTCCTGGCGGCCAAAATCTGTTACAAAAGACCGAGTGTGGGGTCTGGTTGCTCGCCCGTCAAAAGCCAACAAACAGGCCAGGTTGGTGGAAAGGAAAGCTTCTCTATTTCAGATCTGGCAACCGGGATGGGGAGAAGCCGGCAGACAACTGTCCAAAGGCTGAATCCGCCCACTCTCAACAAGCAGGGGGTCAGAACTTTCATAGATAGAATGGGGTGGGACTACAAGTAGAAACAGCACAGTTATCTCTAACAGTCATATTTGAATTGGTCACTAGTGGTCTGACCAGCATCATCTTGGTTGCTTTAGGTACAGTTAATCTTCAGTTCTGGAGTCCATTTATTCCCATTTCTTTGCAGCCAGTTCTTGAATTGTGGCAGCTCACATCCTGGGTACAGTCTAGGCACCATGTAGCTAACTTCTCCCACCTGGTGTTTTAGTATCTATAAGACAGCACACAGGATGTGGCTCAGAATATTATCTATAGCCCTTGAGAAAGAAATAAAGATCCTCGACTATGCTTAAGGACTACAGTTAGTCTCCTTTAACTGTGTTCCTTTGTTTCAGCATTTCCCTTTTCTCTAGCTAAACGTATTCTTTGATTAAAGTTTTCCACAGACAAAAGGCAGGCAGAGGACATGGTGGGTGGGGGGCAAGGACCATAGGTTCCTACTCTGTTCATAATGCCAAACTCCTGCCAAGCTTCCATTTGATTCAGCATCAGCTATGGAAACTGTCAAGACTTCCCTGGTGGCTCAGTGGTAAAGAATCTGTCCACAATGCAAGAACTGCAGGAGTCACAGATTCAGTCCCTGGGTCAGGAAGATCCCCTGGAGGAAGACATTGCAACCCACTCCAGTATTCTTGCCTGGAGAATCCCATGGACAGAGGATCCTGGAGGGTTACAGTCCATAGGGTCTCAAAGAGTTGGCCATGACTGAAGCAGCTGAGCACGTGTGTACACATGGAAACTGCCAGATACTTCTGAGAAGCATCATATTCCCGCAGTTTCCTCTGGGATGCATTTTCAAAGCCTCCCTCGTTGGATGAGTTCACAGCCTCACCCTTGAAGGTCCATGATTCCTACAAACACGGTGGACGTCCTGGCTCGAGTGGCACCATTGCTCACAGTGTGCAGAGGTGGTGGTTTAGGATGACAGCACCGGGGACAGAGAGCTGTGTGGGTCAAAACCAAACTCAGAGGTCAAGTCCAGTGTATCTCTGGGGTGACTGCTCATACGCCTTTCAGAAACATCCCAGAGATGTGCACATTCTAAATCCAGAATAACTTTCATGAAGATGGAACATCACATGAAAAGTAGTTTGAAACATCTGGAAATTCCACAACGGAATGATAATTTTAACTTCCTGACTGGTGATTATAAAACTGGTACCTGGGAGCTCATAAATATGCTCTATTCCCCACGAAGTTTAATTAAATTCACAGACTAAGCACGAGGCAAACAATATCCATGTTCTGCCACTTAGCTGTGACTGTGAGCAAAATTCCTCAAGTATAAACCTCCAAATTCTTAAGTGTGAAATAGTTTCATAACCTCCTGAGACACTTGAGTGACTGAATGATCTAATAGGTAAGAGCCTCTTACGTTAAAAAAAAAAAAAACCCAGGTAAAGCCACAGAAACACTAGTCTTGAGGTTCTCCAAGAACCTCGATGAGGTGTCCAGTACTCTGCAGGATGGAGCCAGCTTTCTGTGGGCCTGAGCTTAGGAAGCGCTGCCCTTATCACCTCAACACACATCAGTCATTCTTCACAAGCTACAACAGACAGATTTTCCTCCTCAAGCCAGTGACCCTGGGGCTGCAGAAGTGAAGGAGTGTCCCAGCCTGACCTCTCCTGTGAGCTGAGGGCTCTTTTCCCTTCTGATCTCTCTGGAGCCTCACAGCTCTGATGATCCTTTTCCTCCTGCCACTTCCCCATCTCCCTACTCAGAGTAACAGGAGATTCTAGCTGGTTCAGGCCTCTCCGTGTAAATGCTGGAAAGGAGGCATTTTATGCATTAGCGCTTGTCCACCCCACAATCCTCCCAGAGATGCTGCATGTGAACTAATGGTCAGAGCCTGGAATGCCTCCTGGATACACTTAGAAGACTCAGTACAAGTGAAGATACCGTTCTAACCACTGAAAAGAGAGTTATCATTTCACTAGAAAAAGCAAGCCCCCAGTCACACAGAGACGCATCGCCAAGAACTCAGCTGTTAGCTGTTTCCCTCTGTATTTTATTATCTCACAGTCAGTACGTTCTCTAAGCAAGTGAACCTGAGGAAATAGAAGAAAGCCATGAGACTTGAATCTGGTCTGTAAATTCCAGGCCTAAAGTCATGAATTCCTGAACCTTTACCTGGGCATGAACTGCCAGTGGGGCACCAGCAAACGGGAAGTATTCAAGAGAAAAGCGGAGAAATCTTCTTTCCCAGAGTCAACACTAAGAAGGGCTTGGCTAGTGCTTCTCACAAGGGAAATAGTGAATCAAATTTATGTATGAGGAAACAAAAATCACAGAGTTTTTAGAAAAGTAATTAAAGCTACTTGAAGTTCTTACTCAGTTCCTTTCCTGACCCCAAATGCTTGGAAAACCTCCATTGAATTGACTCCACTCCCTTAATATCTGTGTCAACCTATCATTATTTTTATGTCATATTCATCAAATTAAGTCATTTCAACATATAGTTATGAAGACCAACACTTTTCATATACTTCTGACCTTTTATCACACCTGCTGTCAAGATTCCAGTCCTGGATGATTTCACAGGCCTGCTTTTCCATGGCTGAATCTAACTAGCATCTTAAACCTGGGGAGGCTCACAAACCTCCCAACACCTTTCAAACATCTCTTGCCACTGTACTATATCTGGATAATTAAATCTTATTCTATGCTTCACAAATATTTCAGACTTTTCTGCATATCTTCTAACTTTTAAACATTCTTAGTACTTCATTTACTTTCCACAAAAGGAATCACCTTCTACTGCACACGTGAATCAGATAATTTGAGGAAATTCTTCAGTTCACAGTGTCACCACGTTTACAAATATGCCTGAATTCAGACTAAGCCCACTTTCTCCTATTTTACTCTTTTCTCTCCTGCATCCTTGAAACTTTATATAATTAATGTATTTTAAGTATTATTTACCTTGTGACTAAAACATGAACATTTCAAACTCTCAAAAATATCTTCCTTGAAGAATTAGCATGTTTAATGTTAAAATGTTAAGTACTTTATGAATTAGTTAATAAACTGTTAATAAATTTTTCTGTATTTTCAATGTATTCATGGTATTTTAATAAGCATTTATAATTGCCTGTGAAATCCTTTACATGAGTTTATATAACTTCAATAAGCTTCTCATATGGAACAGAAATTTGTACAGTAGACACAGACTTTGCAAAAATTAAAATATGTAATTATTAATTAAAGCAACTTTGTTGTTATAGCACTTAGACCAAAAAAAGAAATCTGTTAAGCATGTAGAAGATCTGAGTGACACTATTCATCTTCATATAGTGAACATTTTATAAAGAACTCCAAGAACTACACAGTAAATAACACTTCTTTCTTACATGAAAAGTTTACAAAGATATTCTGGCCCACAAAAAAGCTCAATAAATGTCAAAATATTGAAATATTGCAAATTATTCTGAGGGTTAAATAAGATCTTGAATTGAAAGGCTGTGGGGGTGGGCCCAGAAGAAAGCTGCTTCCCACACACCCCCCAACCTTGTACAAGGGAAGGTGCAGTTTTGTTTGGAATCACTGGGTCTGTGTGGATTGAGGAGAATGGCGAAATAGAACCAGGCCATGAGCGATGAAAAGGATCCAAAATGTGACTACATATTATGCACTGGTGAATTCATTATCTCATGCAATTCTCCACAAAGCAATGCGATGTGATAATGTTACCATCTCTGCTTTAGCAGAAGTGAGGATAGAATGGTTACAGGGCCTTTTCACTGATGGGGAGGTCAGAGCGGGGATGGGAATGTGTGTATTATTCAGGACCAGTCGGTGTATTTCCTATCAGCAACATCATATCTAAGTGGATAAGCCACAGCTCACACCTTCTAAATGAGGTTTGGGGGGAGGAACAGTGAAAAGTCTCCACGTACTCTCTGCTTGCCACCTCTTCTTACTATTTTCTGCTTCTGTGAGGTCCATACAATTTCTGTCCTTTTTCGGGCCTGTCTTTTGCATGAAATATACTCTGGATTTCCCCTTATTTTCTTGAAGAGATCTCTACTCTTTGCGGTTCTAATTGCTTTCCTCTTTTTCATCACTGAGAAAGGCTTTCTTATCTCTCTCCTTGCTACTTTGGAACTCTGCCTTCCGATGGGTATATCTTTCTTTTTTTCCTTTGCCTTCGCTTCTCTTAGCTATTTTTAAGGCCTACTCATGACAACCATCTTGCCCTTCTTGCATTTCTTTTTCTTGGGGATGATTTTGATCACCACTGCTGACACAGTGTTGCAAAACTCCATCTATAGTTTCTTCAGGCACTCTATCAGATCTAATCCTTTGAACCTGTCACTTTTTCCCTACTCCCTTCCACTTAAGTCTGAATTTGGCAATAAGGCATTCATGATCTGAGCCACAGTCAGCTCCTGGTCTTGTTGGTGACTGTATAGAGCTTCTCTATATTCTGCAAAGAATATAATCAGTCTGATTTCAGCATTGACCATCTGATGATGTCCATATGTGGAAACTTGTCTCTTGTGCTTTTTGGAATAGGATGTTTGCTATGACCAATGCATCCTTCCTGGCAAAACTCTGAGCCTTTGCTCTGCTTCATTTTGTGCTCCAAGGCCCAAACTTGCTTGTTACCGCCTGTATAAGTCTTCCTATTTATGCATTCCAGTCCCCTGTGATGAAAAGAACACTTTTTTCGGTGTGCTAGTTCTAGAAAGTCTTGTAGTCGTCACAGAACCATTCAGCTTCTTCAGCATTAATGGTAGGGGCATAGACTTGGGTTTATTGTGATATTGAATGGTTTGCCTTGGAGACAGAGATCATTCTGTCATTTCTGAGATTGCACCCCAGTACTGCATTTCATGGGAAGGGCATGTCCTTTCCTCGGGAAAATAGCTCAAAGCTCATGCAGAGAAGTGTTGCACACCCATGCAAGATGTGGCTGGCTAGGAGCCTTGGAATGGGGATGATTGGTATGAGTACCAGCATTACTTAATATAAAAGCATAGTATTCGGAACACAACCATTAAAAGGAACTAGGTGGGTGACTTCTAATACAACTAACAGAGGGCAATCTTATGAATTCGTGTGGCTGGCAGTGGGGACTCCCAGGTTGAGGAAAGAGGTCAGGGCGTCCAGGTCTGCTTGCTGACTCCAGAGTCCAAGTCACAAGGAAACCTGTTTCCTTCGTGTTTTTTTTTTTTTTTTTAATTCCCTTTAAGCTTTTCTATTATCTTTGGCTTTCCAGCTGAGTTTCTTCAGAAGATAAATGCATTTTATTTTAAAGAACACCCCTGGAAAGTTCTACAACTTGTTTTCATTGAAGTTGCACTGTCAATTTTGCAGTATGTATAGATCTACTTCATTTAATATATACCAATAACTCAAACACAAATTGATGAGACTGCCTTGTGTAATTGTACTAGAATTTACCAACCTAGTTCCTCTTACTAGTTTTTCCCAAATGCTTTTACATGAAGCAAAGTTACCCTCAATTTATTAGGCATACACATTTGCACAAATGTTCTCCAGGTACTTACCATTGGACTTCGTGAAATATGTAAAGATCAGTATGTAGTCGTTTATTCAACTTTAGTATGACTTCCGGACTTTAAAGTTCTGTGCAAGGACTCCACTCTGTAACTGCATAATATAAATAATTCTCACACATGCTCTTTCCCAGTACTTTCACGGTTGCCATTTCACAATCCTCTCAGCCCCGTGAGCAAGGACCATGCAGCGTCTCTGGGCTGCGTGTGCGCCACCCGGCTGGGGTCAACCGGGCGCATCTCCTTGGAGGCAGCCTCCCGGCGAGGCGTTTCCATCTCCCCGATGGCCGCGTTTCCTCTGCGGCCCAGGTCGCGCGGCCCGGGCGTGTTGTGCGGGCTGGGTGCCAGCTTTGAGACAGACCTCCCAGGAGGCTCTCTGGCGTTTCAGCAGCTCGCGCTGTTCCTTTCTCGACAACAGGCCCGTGACCGGGATCCGAACCGGAGACGTTCCAGGGACATCCCGCTGGGCTTCCCTGGTGGCTCAGAAGGTAAAGCGTCTGCCCGCTATGCGGGAGACCCAGGTTCGATCCCTGGGTCAGGAAGATCCCCTGGAGAAGGAAATGGCAACCCACTCCAGTATTCTTGCCTGGGAAATCCCCTGGCTAGAGGAGCCTGGCGGGCTACAGTCCAGGCTCTTTCTTCCCCCTGGAGCTTTGGCGCCCTGCCCAGGGGCTGCGCCTCCGCCGCCCGCCCGGAGGGAGCGTTCAGGGAGCCGGCGGCGCTAGCAGCGAAAGCCCCCGGAGCAGAGAGGACCCGATACCTCCTTTCGCTGGAGATTGAGTTGGCAGTTTTAGGGAGAGAGAGAGCGAAGCCACTTTACAGGGAATGACTGTGGCCACATTCCCGAGTCAGGTGATGGCACCCGCCCGAAGGGGCCAGCACTTTTTCACGTTTCTCTGCCAGAGGGATGCTGTCCGCCTTTGATCACAGACCTGGCTGCCGTTTATCCCACTGTCAAGTGGCCCACAGAGCAAGAACGAGGCAAATGCACACACTCTTCCTCAGTGGGTCTTGTCCATCCTAATCCCAGTCGTTTACCTCTCCCCCTGGAGCAGGAACCGGCCCGAATGCGAAACTAGGAGGGACTGGAGATGGATTCCAGAGGCCCATTCTTTCCCACAGACAGGGCATCCGCATACAGTCCTGGGGTGCGTCCTCGCCCCTTGGGGGCCTGGGTCCATCCTGGTGACATTTTGAAAGTTCACCGGCGGGCACTTTGGTTTTTCCAGTTCGGCTACAAACATTCTATGGCTCAACAAACAGGACGCCCTGTAGGCCCTGCCCTGTAGCATCTCCACTGAGAGCGCCCCTGTTCCCTCTCCTGGGGGTTCCCTGGGCCCGGCGCTTGTGCGCCAGACACGGAGGTCTCCTCGCCGTAAGTGACAGCGCGAACTAACGGGGCGCTCACGGCGTGCTAACAGCGTGCTGGCGGTTCTGCCGGGGGCCCGGAAGTCAGCTGCCCGAATGTCGGGGAACGGGACCGGCATTCACCATTCAGGGATGGTCTGGAAGAGGGCTGAGCCCGGCCGCGATCCTGGGTGCTCGGTGAGCAGAGGTTGCCTCCAGAAAAGCTGGGTTTTCTGGAGACGTGGAGAAGCCTTCGTACACACGGGTGGATGTCACGCATCGAGTGTTTTCGAGCTTCTTCCGTGTTTTATATAGTTTTTTTTCCACCGAAGAATTGTCTGTTCTACCATTAACATACACAGACAAAATCTAACATTTGTAAAAATGAGATAAAGTTCCCAGCGTGATCATTTTATGCATTGTCTGTCCACGGCCTCACACCCTGCTTTCCTGCAGACCCTCACCTCACCACACCTGAGCCACCATCAAGCTCAGTGGACACAAGCTCAGTCCTGATGCCTTTTCTCAAAAACCCACATGCCATCCACCCTGACCAGGACACCAATGGGTGCCTCATGACGGCGGCTAATGAAAAGAGCTCCTGTGCAGAGGTGAGGGGTAATAGTGGCAACTGGAGATGAGAGAGGTGGCGAAAGTCTCATCTTCCACAACCTGGAGTCTTTTAACCAGGTATCCTCCGGGTGGTGTTGCCACTGATGCCACCAGGCTGGGAACCCTGCCAGCCCGGCTTTACCACCCAGTGTGCTCTGGAGCCTGGGCTCCCCAGGTTCCTGGGTGGGGGCTGCTCCCCACACGTTTTTAGGCCTGTGTGGGCTCTGCCCTCAGCCTGGGACTTTTTAGTCCCAGAGAGTTTGTCTCTTAAAATGCACACATTGAGAATTGAGTTTTATTGCGGCAAAATGATAGCCCAGAAGACAGCATTTCTGAAGGTGTTAAGAAACTCCTGCAAAGAGGGGAAAGCAAGTGACTGGTGAAGGGGAGTATGTGCAATCAAGCTCGTTTTTTTGGCAAGTTTCTGCTAGTCTAATGAAGTACTCCTAGTCATCAGAACTCACCATGAAGGATTTTTGTGCTTTTCTAAATGAGATACAAGAACGGGGCTAATAAAATCTCTTGAAAATGTTGACATGTTCTGCCAGCTTTTTTCAAGGCACATAGTGCCTCCTTGCTCCTCTCCACCCTCAACTGTCCGGGGTGTTGAAGGTCAGCAGCTGCAGTGACATGCTGTAATCATTGTAGAGGTAGAGGGCAAGTGCCAATCTGTAGTTGACCGCACACATTCTGGGGATGTGGCCCTTTGTGTCCTGCGAGGACCAGCTGGAAGTGGCCCCGTCCAGTTCCCTGGATTCAGTGCTGCTTGGGCACCACCACACGCCCCAGCTCCTGTGTTCCCCCCGTCAACGTTCCCCCTCCATGGTGCAGATCAGCGTTACTAGAGAGCAGTGTTGGGTGACAGCAGAGCTGTAGCATCTTTCAGGGGCCAGGAGCTCAGCCGGGCTTCCCGCTCCAGAAGGTTGTCTGGCAAAACCAAACCGTCAAATTTAGTAACTGAGGCGCCAAGTGTCCTAGTTGCTTGGCCTGAGTCATCAAGAGGGCTTAGAGCTGAAGTCTGGTGGCCTCTAAATCTGTCTCCAAAAGACTGGTTATCCAAGGAGAGAGACCTTGCATTATATGTATCAGGTACTTACCAGGCATATTAAATACAGGGCTTCCCATGTGGCTCAGTGGTAAAGAACCTGCCTGCCCATGTAGGAGCCATGGGTTCAATCCTGGGTCAGGAAGATCCCATGGAGAAAGGAATGGCAACCCACTCCAGTAATCATGCTTGAGAAGCCCATAAAACGAGGAGCCGAGTGGGTTATAGTCCATGGGGTCGCAAAGCATCAGAGACAAGTGAGCAAGTAAACAACGACTCAAAAGTCACCCTAGTTTTTCACTGTGAATCATTGCAATACAGTATGCTGAGTACAAGAGAATTGGTAAGCAGACTAATGAGCTACTTAAGTGAAACTGACTAAAAAATCTAGTAACTGAGACTCTTAACACGCAGCCCACTGTGGCCTCAGTGTCTCAGCAATTGTTCTCTCAGCCCAGGACACTCTGTCATCCATTACTTATTCCCTAAGCTTTCTGATTTTCTCCAAGTGCATTACCATCGGACTTTGGGTACATTTTCTCTGCCTCTCTGCGTCCGCCTGTTGTTTAAGGATGGGGATCTCTGGGCTCCTGTTTCATCCACTGTTGTGCCCTGGTATCTCAAACAGGCCATGAATGCAGTGGGGCCTCTGTGGATGTGCTCTGGGGGAGGGAGCACTGAGTGTTTAGTGGGACAGCTGGGTGTCCTGGAGCACTACTGCGGGTTGTATATGAAGGACAGAGGATAAAACCTACTGAAGGCCCTAGCTCCTTTCTCATATATTTTGCTATCATGAAGTTTGAATATCAGAGCCAGGGAGAAGCAGTTGCTCTGACTTACGGACAGTCCTAAGTACAATAACGTGTACCTCCCAAACTGAGAAGCGAGGTGGCATCAGATCTCAGGTCTTCACGGCACTCTTCCCTCCTCCGGTGTCTCTTCGAGTCTCAGAAACCCTGTACTCGGGACCCGTTCAGCCAATGTTTCCATTCTGTAGATCCATTCATGCTTCCACCTCAGAAAGGACTTTGTGCCCTGGAACTTGGAAGGCCCTCTCTATCGTTGACACATCTGAGCCTCAACTGCCCTGGAGACACACTCCCACTGCCCCTGGGGTTTAAAGGGCTTTGCTCATCAGGTGAGACCACACAGAGGGCAGGCACTGAGGTCCTCCAGCCACCATGAATACCTGCACCTCCGTGAAGAGCCCTCAGCCTCTGCGTGGATGGGGTCCCCCTCCACGGGTGTTCCTGGGACTGGGACTGAACTGCCTTCCTCTGGGAACCAGCACCAAGATGACTTGTCCATACCTGTGAGTGGGGAAGGGGAAGAGTGCATGAGTGGCCCACAGGGTCCCAGGCTTGTTGATCCCAGGGGTGGGAGCGGCACTGGAGGGAGGCCGGCAGGGCAGCTCGCCTGGGGCGGGGGCCGGGCTGGGGGCTGTGTCCACGCACTGGCTGCACCTGCCTCAGATGCCCCTGGTGACAAACCGCTCCTGTGTCTGTAGGAGCCTGAGTCACTCTGCCAGCTCTCTCAGCGCCACCATTTACAGGAAACACTGTAATGCCCAAGGGCTGCCTGTGACCCAGGAAATGCTCCCTTAATCTGGAAACTTTCTGATGGCGTTTCTGAAGATGTGAAGAAACTGCTTTGGTGAAGTCACTGGCAGATTTTAGCATTGGCTTCAAAGGTACATTTTTGGTGTGAAATAAGCTGCGTTATTTCAAAATTAAAAACCTATATTTAGAACCAGATTACTTAGATGACATACTCCTTTTCCCATTTGGAACCAGTCTGTTGTTCCATGTCCAGTTCTGTTGCTTCCTGACCTGCATACAGGTTTCTCAAGAGGCAAGTCAGGTGGTCTGGTATTCCCATCTCTTTCAGAATTTTCCACAGGTTATTGTGATCCACAAAGGCTTTGGCATAGTCAATAAAGCAGACACAGATGTTTTTCTGGAATTCTTTTGCTTTTTCCATGATCCAGTGGATGTTGGTGATTTGATTTCTGGTTCTTCTGCCTTTTCTAAAACCAGCTTTTCTAAAACCAGCTTAAACATCTGCAAGTTTACGGTTCACGTGTTGCTGAAGCCTGGCTTGGAGAATTTTGAGCATTACTTTACTAGCATGAGAGATGACTGCAATTGTGAAGTAGTTTGAGTATCCTCTGGCCATTGCCCTTCTTTGGGCTTGGAATGAAAGCTGACCTTTTCTAGTCCTGTGGCCACTCCTGAGTTTTCCAAATTTGCTGGCATATTGAGTGCAACACTTTCACAGCATCATGTTTTAGGATTTGAAAGAGCTCCACTGGCATTCCATCACCTCCACTAGCTTTGTTCGTAGTGATGCTTTCTAAGGCCCACTTGACTTCACATTCCAGGATGTCTGGCCCTAGGTCAGTGATCTTACCATCATGATTATCTGGGGCATGAAGGTCTTTTTTGTACAGGTCTGTGTATTCTTGCCACCTCTTAATATCTTCTGCTTCTGTTAGGTCCATACCATTTCTGTCCTTTATCAAGCCCATCTTTGCATGAAATGATCCCTTGGTATGTAATTTTCTTGAAGAGATCTCTAGTCTTTCCCATTCTGTTTTCCTCTATTTTATGACCAACCTAGATAGCATATTAAAAAACAGAGGTATTACTTTGCCAACAAACACCTGTCTAGTCAAGGCTATGGTTTTTCCAGTGGTCATGTATGGATATGAGTATTGGACTGTGAAGAAGGCTGAGTGCGGAAGAATTGATTTTGAAAAATGGTGCTGGAGAAGACTCTTGTGAGTCCCTTGGACTGCAAGGAGACCAGTCCTAGGTGTTCATGGGAAGAGAGACTGAGATGTTACAGAAAATATGAACACAAAGCACAACAAAAACCAAGTTACCAAGCTCCGCCAGGGTGTGAATGAATCAAGTTCTTCCCCAGGACGCCTGCCCCCTGCTCACATGCAGCCCCCTCATGTTGGCATCCCCCTCGTTTTGGCATCCCTGGCCCCAGGAGTGAATGGAGGCCATCCTGTCCCTGGCATGCAGGGTGCCAGTTCAGTCTGAGCAGCAGTTCCTGCCTGGGCCCATCCATCATCCATCAGGTCCCCACTGCCCACCCTGGGAGGGGCAGAGAGCTGCCTTTTCATCCTCAGGCTCCGTGCTCAGAGCCCACAAATAGGACTGCAGCTTCCCTGCCTGGGGATGGCCCAGGGGAGTCCAGCAGCTTTTCTGTGCTCCCTGAACCCAAAAGGAGCTGGGCTGGGACCTGCCCTGGCTGCTCACAGCCAATGCCTGTGGATGACTCTGGCGATTTTAGTTCACTTGACACCTTACTTTGGCAGAGAACAGAATGCCTCCTGCAAACCTTTCTAAAGAATAATTTTTGCCAAGGATGGGAAATCTGGACTCTTTCACACCAGAGATGACGGCTCAGAAATGAAGCATGTGTACTTGGCTGCCACCTTTTTGCCCCATGTGGGCCCTGAGTGCAGAAAGACAGACAACAGGGCCAAGGCATTCCCTCATTCTGCTCTGTGGCTGTAGCCTGGAACCTGGCAAAACACAAAGTGCAAGTGCTCCTGCCCCGATTGGCCCAGAGCCCAGGCAGACAGCAGACATGAGCAGAGACAGAGGGCCAGAGCCAGAGGTGGGCCAGCACACATCCTGTAAACAAGGGGGCTTTGGGCAAAGAAAATCAGGAGCCTCTGGAATGACAGGAAACCACACATTTTGGGGTTATAGATGTCCTGGAAGCAAAAACAAAGCTGGGAAAAGTGGAAATCTCTGGTGTCTCACTGTAACTTTTGCTCATTATGTGCTCATTACAATAAAATTAGCTTTGCAGACAACAAGTTCCCATCGTGCACTGAGGCTCCGACTTAAACTCCCTCTACCTTGGGAAGGTAGAGCTGGGTTGAAATTTTTAAAAATATGGCCCCAGTCTTGAATGGCTGCATGGTTACAAGGGAGGGCTTTGAGACTGTAAGGTTGCTGGTGGCAGCTGGCAGTAGACACTGTTTTGAGAGTGACTGATAGTGTCCTTGAGTTTGATGCTGTAATAGGGAAGAACAAATCTATTAGGTCTGTTTCTTTTACGCTAACCTCTATACTCTATGGTTTCACTTTGAGTTAAGAATGTTGTCTATAGCCTGAAATATACAGGTCAGCCCATTCCCAAGGCTCTGATCTTTAAGAGTATAACACTTTTCCATTCATGGACATAAAATTTTCAGACTAGAAAGTTACATTTTTTTGCGGGATGTTTCCAGGAACATGGTGACCTGACATTCAGGGACAGAGAATTCCTGCACCAAGAAGTTTGCAACAACCAACCTCACAGCTTGCTTTTGGAAAAGTTGTGCTGAGAGCTTTGGGGGAGTTTGGGGCTTTTGTAGGGGCGTGATCCCTGCATTCTTCTCACAAGGCCCAGAACAAACTTTTCTCTGCTCCAAACTCAGATGTTTCCATTTGTTTGGTCTCACTCTGCACTGGACACATAAACTAGCCTTCACTAACAACACGGGTCAGTTCATTGAAGCACTCCACAATCCCAGGATGTGTCTGAAACCACATTCATAGTGGCCGCCTGGCTCCATTGTGAATGCCTGGTTGGACCGTAGTTGCCCTACTTGATTTTTAAATGTCCCCCCATCCTGCTGTGGCTCATCCATTTAGACATGAAGATGCTGATAGGAAATATACAAACTGGTCCTGAATTACACAAACATTGGCATCCTAGCTCTACCCACTCCTTGTCCATGTGAGGTTGGAGAGACTGACTAGCCACCTCTAACCTCACTTTCCCTACTTCTAAAGCAGAGATGAAAATGTTATTATATTATATAGCTGTACGGAGAATTACATGAGATAATGAGTGTATTAGTTCATATCTGAGGTCACACTATAAAGAAAGTTGAGCACCAAAGAATGGATGCTTTTGAAATGTGGTGTTGGAGAAGACTCTTGAGAGTCCGCTTGGACTGCAAAGATATCCAACCAGTCAATCCTAAAGGAAATCCACCCTGAATATTCATTGGAAGGACTGATGGTGAAGCTGAAACTCCAATACTTTGGCCACCTGATGCAAAGAACTGACTCACTGGAAAAGACCTTGATGCTGGGAAAGATTGAAGGCAGAAGGAGAAGGGGATAACAGATGATGAGATGGTTGGATGGCATCATCAACTTGCTGGACATGAGTTTGAGTAAGCTTCGGGAGTTGGTGATGGACAGGGAGGCCTGGCGTGCTGCAGTCCATGGGGTTGCAAAGAGTCAGACACGACTGAGCAACTGAACTGAACTGAGGTCACACAAGCACTTCCCAGGTGGCTCAGTGGTAAAGAACCTGCCTGCCAATATGCAGGATACGTGGGTTCAATCCCTGGGTTGAGAAGATCTCCTGGAGGAGGAAATGGCAACTCATTCCAGTATTCTTGCCTGGAAAATCCCACAGACAGAGGAGCTTGGCAGGCTACAGTCCATAGGGTCGCAAAGAATCGCATGTGACTGAGTGAGCCCGCACATGCAAGGCCACATACCAATCCCAATAATCCCAATGAACGATTTGAAATACTTTGTGTTACTTGTCCACGTGGTCCCCAGGGTGATCACTCTTACTGTCAGACTTCGGTCATGCATTGGGCCCTTTTCATTTCCCACGGGCTGTTTCTACTTTTCCATCTTCAACCATCCACATTGAATGTAATTATTTCCAACTGAAACTCCACCTTCCCTTGTGTGTGGTTGGAGGGGTGGGTGGGACATAGCCTTCCTCTGTGCCCACTGAGCCCTTAAATTCAAGATCTTATTTAATCTTTATAAAAAGCCTCTGACGTAGCACAACTATTCTTATTTTCCAAAACACAGAACTGAGACATGGTGCTTTTAGTAACTTGGCCAGGATTGATCTCATATGGTCTCTACCTGCAGAAATTTGAAGCAGGATTTCAGTTCCTCAACCAGAGATTGAAGTCAGGCCACAGCAGTGAGAGCACTGATCCTGTCCAGTGGCCAGTGAAAAGGTCCTCTCCAGTCGACGTTGTAATAAAATCTGACAAAATAGATGGAAAATATTGAAAACAGTCAACGATTTGTTTATAGAAGGAAGAAGGGTACGCTTGGACACACACAGGGTGGCTCAGCGAGAGAGCTGCACCCTCTTAGTTTGAATCCCTTACGTGGGGTGTTTCTTCCAGGTTCCCTCTGACCAGTCACCTTGCTTTGCTGAGCTCTGAGTCTGTGTTGGGTGTATCTCACGGTTTTCCCCGACGCACACGTGCATCTCATAGCCAAGCCGGGCTCTAGTGAAGAGGACTATGGGTAGGTTGACGTCACCTACTATGGGGTGGTGCCTTCTCATTTTGACTTCCGAGCAGCCTTTCTCTGGATGTGTATTCAGGAAAGCCTCCTTGACCTGGAGAATGAGAAATACATGGTCTCTTTGTCTGGGCAGTGCCCAACTTCTCCTTTCTCCTGCTATTGCCTTCATCTTGGAGTATGTGTCCATAGGGGACAAACTCCAGCTGCTCAACTTGAGACCCTATTTCTGGTGCCTCAGAATCACACGGTGAATGAGTTAGTGAGTGAGAAGCCAAAACTTAAACTCAGACAAGTCTGATTCCTGGGCACTCATACCCACAAGAAGTTCTCTTCCTGTACTTTTCGGAGCTCAGTGGTTGCACTTTTTTTTTTTTTTTTAAAGTAGCTCCTGTAGATCTCTCTAATTACCAAAATACTGTCTATTTATTTATTGTAGCCAGATTTGAAAATATTTATAATAGTGAAAGAAGGAATTTTAATTCACCTGTAACCCACAATCCCCCAAATCTACCCAAAGATCTCTCTTTGCTTACTTTCTTTCAATTTTAAATATTTTCCTGATATAAAAATTACTATTGCCCAGCTAGCTCAGTTGGTAGAGCATGAGAGTATTAAAAGGTACTAGCTTTGTTTCATCAAATTGTTATTGCTGAGCATTTAAGAGTATTTCTCATTTTAGCATTATTTATTTCTCATCAAACAGGTAAAACTTTATAGCTTATTATCTACTTGGTATAAATCCCCAGAAATGAGAAATGAAATCCCTAGGCCAAATAGGAAACATTTTAAAGGGTTTTGATTTGTATGTGCCACCAAAGAAGCAAACAAGACAAATTGTAGAGTACACAGATCTTCATGAATGAAAGCGACAGTCTTTGTTAGTGGGTAATATATTATATTGGAAGATTCTTACCTCTTTGTGGGGAAGAAAATATTATTTCACTCTTAATTTGGTTTCTTTTTCTATTTTCTGGCAACAATGTATATTTTTCATTTCAACTTTCCTACTTACGTTTCTTGCCAATTTTTCTGCTAAAGTGTTTACACTGCTATATATTTATAGGAATTATTTCTTGGGAATACTAGACCTCTATCAGCTATTAGAAGTTACATTCTGGGGTGGGGGGAAGCAGTAACATTCTGAGTTTGTGGTTCTCCTCTTATTTTTGGACAAATAAGAGTTTAACAGTACTGTGTAGTAAAACTCTTTAAGCTTTTTCTGTGTAGTTTGGCATTTAGGATAATATTATTTTCTTGTAGTTGCCTTAACAAAAGACCACAGGTTGGAGGCGAGCAGGGAAGGAATTGTAAGCAGCAAAAATGGATTTCCTCACAGTTTTGGAGGCTGGAAGCCCAAGGCCACAGCATGATGAGCTGTGGTTTCTCCTGAGGCCCCTCCCTGCCTGGCACAGGCAGCCTCCTCAGTGTGTGCTCACGTCATCTGCCCTGTGCACATGCAGCCTGTGTTCCTTGTGGCTCCAAGTTTCCTCTTTCATAGGGAAGGGGCACAGCCTGATTGGATTAGAGTCCACTTTAACAGCCTCATTTTACTGTTTAACTGTTTATAGGCCACAGATATATGTTTAGTCACACTTTGACATACTAGGGGTTAGGGCTTAAATATGTGAACTTGGGGGACAAAATTCAGTTCATAACAGTTTATAAATATCTTCCTTGACCATAGGAATATTTTTAGTTTTCATCTTGAAGTTCATGGCATCATGTTTTCTATTTATATTCCCCTTGGAATTTATGTGGATGTGTGGTATTTTTTTGGGGGGCGGGGATACATACAGAAAGTGCATAGGTAATACAAAAGTATTTAAACGTAAAAGAGTAAAAAAGAAACCACATTCACATCACCTGTCTTCAGAAATGAGATCAGATCAGATCAGATCAGTCGCTCAGTCGTGTCCGACTCTTGGCGACCCCATGAAGCGCGGCACGCCAGGCCTCCCTGTCCATCACCAACTCCCGGAGTTCACTGAGACTCACGTCCATGGAGTCAGTGATGCCATCCAGCCATCTCCTCCTCTGTCGTCCCCTTCTCCTCCTGCCCCCAATCACTCCCAGCACCAGAGTCTTTTCCAATGAGTCAACTCTTCGCATGAGGTGCCCAAAGTACTGGAGTTTCAGCCTCAGCATCATTCCTTCCAAAGAAATCCCAGGGCTGATCTCCTTCAGAATGCACTGGTTGGATCTCCTTGCAGTCCAAGGGACTCTCACGAGTCTTCTCCAACACCACAGTTCAAAAGCATCAATTCTTCGGCGCTCAGCCTTCTTCACAGTCCAGCTCTCACATCCATACGTGACCACAGGAAAAACCATAGCCTTGACTAGACGGACCTTTGTTGGCAAAGTAATGTCTCTGCTTTTCAATATGCTATCTAGGTTGGTCATCACTTTCCTTCCAAGGAGTAAGCGTCTTTTAATTTCATGGCTGCAGTCACCATCTGCAGTGATTTTGGAGCCCAGAAAAATAAAGTCTGACACTGTTTCCACTGTTTCCCCATCTATTTCCTATGAAGTGATGGGACTGGATGCCATGATCTTCATTTTCTGAATGTTGAGTTTTAAGCCAACTTTTTCATTCTCCTCTTTCACCTTCATCAAGAGGCTCTTTAGTTCCTCTTCACTTTCTGCCATAAGAGTGGTGTAATCTGCATATCTGTGGTTATTGATATTTCTCCTGGCAATCTTGATTCCAGCTTGTGTTTCTTCCAGCCCAGCGTTTCTCATGATGTACTCTGCATAGAATTTAAATAAACAGGGTGACAATATACAGCCTTGACATACTCCTTTTCCTATTTGGAACCAGTCTGTTGTTCCATGTCCAGTTCTAACTGTTGCTTCCTGACCTGCATACAAATTTCTCAAGAGGCAGATCAGGTGGTCTGCTATTCCCATCTCTTTCAGAATTTTCCACAGTTTATTGTGATACACACAGTCAAAGGCTTTGGCATAGTCAATAAAGCAGAAATAGATGTTTTTCTGGACTCTCTTGCTTTTTCCATGATCCAGCGGATGCTGGCAATTTGATCTCTGGTTCCTCTGCCTTTTCTAAAACCAGCTTGAACATCAGGACGTTCACGGTGCACATATTGCTGAAGCCTGGCTTGGAGAATTTTGAGCATGACTTTACTAGCGTGTGAGATGAGTGCAAGTGTGCGGTAGTTTGAGCATTCTTTGGCATTGCCTTTCTTTGGGATCGGAATGAAAACTGACCTTTTCCAGTCCTGTGGCCACTGCTGAGTTTTCCAAATTTACTGGCATATTGAGTGCAGCACTTTCACAGAATCATCTTTCAGGATTTGAAATAGCTCGACTGGAATTCCATCACCTCCACTAGCTTTGTTTGTAGTGATGCTTTCTAAGGCCCACTTGATTTCACATTCCAGGATGTCCGGCTCTAGGTCAGTGATAACACCATCATGATTATCTGGGTCGTGAAGATCTTTTTTGTACAGTTCTTCTGTGTATTCTTGCCACCGCTTCTTAATATATTCTGCTTCTGTTAGGTCCATACCATTTCTATCCTTTATTGAGCCCATCTTTGTATGAAATGTTCCCTTGGTATCTCTAATTTTCTTGAAGAGATCTCTAGTCTTTCCCATTCTGTTGTTTTCCTCTATGTCTTTGCATCGATCTCTGAGGAAGGCTTTCTTATCTCTTCTTGCTATTCTTTGGAACTCTGCATTCAGATGCTTATATCTTTCCTTTTCTCCTTTGCTTTTTGCTTCTCTTCTATTCACAGCTATTTGTAAGGCCTCCCCAGACAGCCATTTTGCTTTTTAACATTTCTTTTCCATGGGGATGGTCTTGATCCCTGTCTCCTGTAGAATGTCACAAACCTCCATCCATAGTTCATCAGGCACTCTATCTATCAGATCTAGGCCCTTAAATCTATTTCTCACTTCCACTGTATAATCATAAGGGATTTGATTGAGGTCATACCTGAATGGTTTAGTGATTTCCCCTCCTTTCTTCAATTTAAGTCTGAATTTGGCAATAATGAGTTCATGATTTGAGCCACAGTCAGCTCCTGGTCTTGTTTTTGCTGACTGTATAGAGCTTCTCCATCTTTGGCTGCAAAGAATATAATCAATCTGATTTTGGTGTTGCCCATCTGGTGATGTCCATGTATAGAGTCTTCTCTTGTGTTATTGGAAGAGGGTGTTTGTTATGACCAGTGCATTTTCCTGACAAAACTCTATTAGTCTTTGCCCTGCTTCATTCCATATTCCAAAGCCAAATTTGCCTGTTACTCCAGGTGTTTCTTGACTTCCTACTTTTGCATCCCAGTCCCCTATAATGAAAAGGACATCTTTTTTGGGTGTTAGATCTAAAAGGTCTTGTAGGTCATCATAGAACCATTCACCTTCAACTTCTTCAAGGTTACTGGTTGAGGCATAGACTTGGATTACTCTGATATTGAATGGTTTGTCTTGGAAACGAACAGAGATCGTTCTGACGTTTTTGAGATCAGGGAGTTAGAATGAGGAAAGGTAATCTGATAATATGTATCTTCAGAAAAGCAGTTCAGAAGCCTCTCTGCTGAGAAAGAGGGAAGGGAAGATGTGGGTAGATATGAAAGGCCCTCCCTGGGGGCAGGAAGGGACTTCGGGCAGAGGAGCCTCGGGGAAACAGCTGGGAGGGTGTGTGCTCGTGATCTTACTTAGATCTGGAGATGCTGTGGAGACAGCTGAGCTGAGAGAGGGTGATGCACAAGGGGGTCCTGGGGCCTTGCACCTGCATCTTGACCACCAGGTGAGCGCTGTCCCTCAAAGATCAGCATCCAGAACCGGGGGGGTCCCACTGGAAGGAAAGAGTAACCAGGGGAAAAAATGACCTTATATCACAACGTGCCGATGGAAACTTAGCTTTGCATCTTTCTCTTCTGACACCTAGCTGAAAGTGACAGCAATATGTTATCAAATGCTGAGGTAAGAAGCCAGGCATTCTCAGTGCACAAGCCTGAAGTAAACTGTGCTTGTGTGAGTCGGGGGAACACGAGTTGGCTGTGAGTCACACAAACATCCACATCCTATCGCTACCCCTGTCTACTTGTGTGACTTTGGACAGGACACCTAGTGTCTTTAATCACCTGTTTCTTTACTTCTAGGGTAGAAATGACAATCCTATTGCATCATAGAGCCGTGTGGAAAATTACATGAGATAAGACATGTACTGGTACTTATATGAGGCTAGCTCAGTTCAGTTCAGTCACACAGTCATGTCCAACTCTCTGTGACCCCATGGACATCAGGCCTCCCTGTCCATCACCAACTCCCGGAGCTTACTCAAACTCATGTCCACCGAGTCGGTGATGCCATCCAGCCATCTCATCCTCTGTCGCCCCCTTCTCCTGCTTTCAGTCTTTCCCAGCATCAGGGTCTTTTCCAATGAGTCAGTTCTTCACATCTGTGAGGGTAGCTAGTGATCCCCCCAGATCCCAGGGAATGACTCGTGATACTGAGCACAGGGGGATCATGCTTAGCATCCTCTGGGTTCTGGTCCTGCTTTGGATTCTTTCCATCCATCTGGCCTGTTTCTACTTCTGCATCCCCCTTGGTTCAAAAAAACCTTATTACTCTCAACTTTAAAAATCTACTTTTCACTGTACAAGGTTGGAGGAGTTGGTGAGAAGCAGCCTTTCTCTGTGCCCACTCTGAGCCCTTTGAGTTCAGGAAACAAGGCTCTGAGGCCTCTGACAAAACTCAGACTTTGATACTTTTAGAAACCCAGCCAAGATTAGAACAAGTGAGAGTGACCACGATTCAAATGCAGTTGCGTCCTGTCCTTGGGTCTCAGACCCACAGGAGGTCCACTTCCCATTCTACTCAAATCGCCTCAGCAATTGCTTTCATGTTTCTGACTTTATAGATTTCTTGGGCTTCCCTGGAAGCTCAGCTGTAATAAATCTGCTTGCAGTGCAGGAGATATGGGTTCCAGCCCTGAGTCAGGAAGATGCCCTGGAGAAGGAACTGGCAACCCACTTCAGTATTCTTGCCTGGGAAATCCATGGACAGAGGAGCCCAGTGGGCTACAGTCCATGGGTTCACAAAGAGTCAGACAGAACTTAGTGATGAAACCACCACCATATTATTATCAAAGCAATCTATATTTTATTGTAGCAAACTTTGAAAAATATTGATAACTAGGAAAGAAGACATTTAAATTTACCTGTATACAATTCAGAAAATCAACCTATCAGAGATGATTTCATTTCATATTTTGGTTTATTTCCTTTCCAATTTAAACATTTGGTGTGAAAGTTGCTATACTTTGTTTAACCAAATCCTTATGCTGAGAGTAAAGATTATTTCTCATTTTAGAGTACATATTCTAATAGTCAAAATAAATAGTCAAAATATTTACCTAATTACTTGGTATAAATTCCCAGAAGTGAGACTTAAAATTTCCATGTCAAACATAAGTCATTTTTACCACTCTTTGATCTGTATGTACTGTCAAAGGACCAAAAAAGAAGGAATGTTGAATACTTAATCTGCTGAGGATGATAGCTACAATCTTTGTTAAATGTGTATGCTATTATTTTATGAGGCATTTGTCTCTTAATAGAAGAAAAAATAATATCTCAGCCTTAATTTGTTGAGAGAAGTTGACTTTTTTTTTCTGTCTTCTAACAAGCATTTGTATTTCTTTATATGAACATTTCAGTTTATGGATCTTGCCAAAGTTTTTGCTAGATTGTTTTATTACACACTTATAGGGGCTATGTGTTGGTAATGTCAGACTTTTGTCAAGTGTATTATAGTTTTGAGTTTGTAATCTTCCTTTTACTTTTTGACATGTAAGTGTTTAGCAATGTTGTAGTAAAACCCACGAAGACTTTTCTATGTAGTTTGCCCTTCAATGTAATGCTTATGTATTAGTTTGCTGGGGCTGCCATGACAAAATCGCATATCCTCAGAAGCTTGAATGGCAGACATTTGTTTTCTTACAGCTCCAGAGGCTGGACATCCAAGATCATAGTGTGGTTGGGGTTGATTCTCCAAGGACTTGCTTCTTGACTTGCAGACAATGACTTTCTCTAGGTCCTTACTTGACCCTTCCTTTGTATGCACCCATTCCTGGGGTTTCTTTCTGTGTTCAATTTCCTTTTCTTACATGCACAAGAGTCATATTGAATTAGTGCACAACTTAAAGGCCTCAATTTATTTATCTCTTTAAAAACTCTGTCTGCAGATATAGTCACATTCTGAGTCTCTTCAGGTTAGCACTTCAACACATCTCCCTGGGGGGACACAACCCAGTCCATCAGAGTTTATCAAGGTCTTCCCCATCTCAAGACTGCATACATGTTTATACTTTATTCTTAAGGTTTATGGTATCAAATTTTATATTAAATGCCACTTGGAATTTATTTTGATATGTGGCACAAATCTTACTGAGAAATAGATTATATAAAGAAAAGCTTATAGGTAATATAAATACATAATTTGCAGAATATTAGTAAAGCAAATTCTCATGTTCTCAACACCCACTCTCATTTAAAAAGATTCTAATTTTTCCGTATATGTCAATTCTATGTCATTCTCTGCCTTTTATTTGAGATTTTCACATGCATATGAGTTCCTAAACAGTACACAGGCTTTTCCTCTTTTGTCCCTTTATGTAAGTAGAATCACAGTGATTATCCTTTTGTGACATAATACTTATTTTGTGTGTGGTATCGGTTTCTGAGGTTCATTCATTTGTATGCATGCCATTGAGTTACTTTTACTGCTATATAGTAGTCCATACTTTAAATGTACCAAATCTACCCATTCTATTGTTGCTGAATGTTGGCGCTGTTTACAGCTCTTTGCTGTTAAGAATATCATTCACATGTATCTGCTTTATGAGCTGGATGGGAATTAATGAAGCCTAGGGTGTGCACTTGTGCAGCTGTGCTGTGTTACTACAGTTGCCATTCCGATTAACAAGGAATGACAGCTTCTTCTGTTCCACATCTGAGCCAGCCTTTCATAGTCACTCACAAATGTTTGCTCAACTGTGAGCTGTGAGATGGTGTTTTGTTGCAATTTTAACTAGTATTTAATTTATCACAAATGAAACTGATCGCATTTTAAATGTTCGTTGGACTTCCATGTTTCACCTTCCATGCAAAGCCTGTTAACGTGTTTTTGACATCTACTTTAAAAAAAATATTTGTTGGTGAAAGATCTTTACACTTGTTGCACATGTCACTTCCTACTCCCTGGCTTTTGCTTTCCTCATTTTATGATGTCTTTTGATGAGCAGCGGTTGTTACTTGTAACATGATCATATTTATCCATCTTTTACTTACCCGTTTGTTTGGCTTTTTAAAGAAGTTCTTCATCCCCTAGACATCATAATAGCATTCTGTTAGGTATGCTCCAAAAGGTTTCATGTTTTTTGTCTTTCACACTTAATGTTTAATTTATTAATATCTTCAATTTAAGTTTCAACTTACCTGCAGTTTATATTCATGTCTTGTCTCTGAAGAAAAACAGCTTCTTTTCCAGCAAAGCCTGTGGAGAGAAGATAGCACCCTACCCTCTCCCCACATCTCCCTTCACCCACAGCCCCATCCCTAGAGGCTGACAGAGATGCAAGAAATAAGAGAGAGTGAGAGAGCAGGACAAGTGGACGAGAAGGATGGAGCTGATGCCTTCCGTGTGTGGTGTGGGATCTCTCCCCCAGGATGGAGCATTTAAGTAAAGGCTTGAAGCCAATGGAGGAATGAGCTGTCTGTCGCTGAAAGAGAAGCGTGTTTCAGGGGAATCAGAGAGAAAGGAAATGCTCTGTGACTGAGGGGGTGTTGGGATTTCAAAGAACAGCCCGGGGTGCCATGTGGTCCAGCACCTGAGAGGAGAAGGCAGGGGTGGGGGGGGATGAGGTTCATTTTCACAAACGTTCCCGTTCTTCACATGAGCTGCCTCCACCTCCAGGTAAAAAAAGCCTCACTTTTAAAGACTCACCTGAACCTCCCCTCCTCTATGAGACTGTCAGGGTCCCCAGACTCCTGGGCGGAGCGAGTGGACTCTCCACTGCCCTGTGATGGGGGTAACTTTCTGTATTACCAGCAGAGAATGAGCTTCTCAAAGAGAGATTTTGTTCTTTATCACTAGTGATAAAAATGTCCAGTAAATATTGGATGAATTTACAAATGAATCCAAGAAGGAATGAAGCTAACATTTTCTTCCATCTTCACCATGGCCCATTAGAAACTGGGTATAGTAGGAACCCTGGGCTTCTGTTAAAAAGAATCTAGTAATGGTCAGGTCAGTCTTTAACCTTGTAGGTAGGTCCTAGGAATGAGACTCAGGCCGAAGCTTCCTGCTGCCTCCCTCTCACTGAGAGTTGGTGACCAGTCAGCCCTTCTCTCTGTGTTCCACCCAGTGGGTGACAAGGTCTGCAGACTCCATGGGCCAATCTTCAACCTGGCTTGGCTCTCCTTGGCCACCCCAGATTCACAAGTGTGCATCTGGTACAGGGACCAAGAAGATGATGTCATTACCTGCTATGAGTCACAGCCCTGAGACCCTGGCTGATTTGCATTTGCTTCTGATGACAAGGGCGCCTGCCTGTCTCTGAACAGAGGGCTGGCCACGCTGCCCTGGTCAGCTTCCCACACAGACAACCTCATGTCATTTCACCTTGACTCCTCCTGTCCCTTTGCCTTATTGGGACGTCTTGCCTGTGACAGCCACTGCTGTTCCTCACCCTGAATGAGGAAGTAGGTAAGTTCTTATGACCCCGAGAATCCCCGGGTGGTGAGTTATGCGGCCAGCCCTGGCCTTAGCACCCCAGGATGATCACCGACCTAGCCCGCACTGAATGCAGTTGATTCATTCTGCCTGAGAGAGAGGAGGAGAGGGTGGACTCGGGGTGGGTCCTGAAGGTATTTACTGAGTCAGAGATGCTGAGATCAGGCCTGGTTTTCCTGATGGGGAGTCTGAATCATTGAAAGATGGCAACCTTCGCCAGCAGTCTGGGGGCTCAGGAAGCCTGGCCAGCCTGCGGGCCCTCTGCTGCCCCGAGTGAGCCCGCAGACAGCTGCTCCAGGTTCCATGCGCTGCTCTCCTCTTGGGGTTTTCTGATGGTTTTGGTTCATTGCTCCCCTCACATCTCCTTGGACTATTCAGCAGAAGTGATGTGTGCCTGTTCCCTGAGACGCTGAACACTGGAAATTCCTCCTTTTCTGTGACCTGGAGTTTTGTAAGCATTCTAAATACCTAACAGAATCAGGTACAGAATGTCAGAAGAAGAATGAAAATAAAGAGAAATGAAATGTTATTTTTTTTTGCTGGACTCTGTCTTTTAAAAATTTAACTGATTGATTTCTTTTGGCTGCACCGGGCCGTCACTGCCGCACACCCGCTGTCTGCAGTGTGACCTGCAGAGGCTCCTCTACTGCGGCGCCTGGCTTCTCACTGTGGCGGCTTCCCTTGCTGTGGAGCACCCGCTCCAGGGTGCGCACACTTCAGTGGTCTGGGTGCACAGGCTTCGTTGCTCTGTGGCTTGTGGGATCTTCCCAGACCAGAGATCAAACCTGTGTCCCCTGCATTGGCAGGTGGATTCTTAACCACTGCATGTCCAGGGAAGTCCCCGGACTCAATCTTTCAAAAGAACTGAATTTAGTTTCAGAAGGGAAGTATAGCACGGCACACAAGGTCAATGGTGGTTGGAGGATCTTTCAAGAACTACTCTAAAGGAAGTCCTAGGATGGCTGGAAAGAGCCCTCATGGTAAAATAAATGAAACAAGAAGCCAGACCCAGAATTAGAGCTGCTGGGGACAGAATGGGGCGGTGCTGGGCCTCTGGGCACACTCTTCTCTTTCACATCAGCTGCTGCCCACAGACATCATTTAGGAAAATAGCTCTGAGCAGGGGAGACTTGGCAGATTAGTTGGGGAGGGAACTCAAGGATTCTCACCATACTAGAGATAGCTTCTCATTCTCCTGGGGCCACTAGATCATCTGAGGTATTTATTTCAAGAGCGAACTTATGGTTGAGGCCTGAGCTCTCTTATGAAGACAAGGGAGTAGGTGGGACTTGTACTCAGAGGAGGCACACCCTTTTGGGAAAATGGGAAACCTGGAGATGAGCAGGGTGAAATGAAACAAATTATATTTCTTATCTTTTAAGAAGATGGAGGGTGTCAACTAAATATCAGAATATGTTTTGAGTGAGCACACAAATTTGTTTGATGAAGAAAGTAATTAATTTTCCTTCCTTAGAGACAAATACCTTCCTATACAAAAATTATGAAATGAAGAATGTTTCTGCCAATAATATTTAGCAGGACAGAAATCCATGTAGTATTTCACCATGCCTCTGAAGGTGTCAACTAGATTTCACCCCAAATTAAACTTCCTCTGCATTTGATGAGCGTGTCTGCCCTGTGGGACTGTGACACCCACCGGGGGACTCATGATGTATGTGCTCCTGCTTCTTTCCTGTGCAAGGGGGTTTAAGAGCTTATCTGTGTGACCAGAGTGCCTGACCTTTCACCAAGACATGACCCTTAATGTTGTTTCACCTACCACTGAAAAGGTTCACAGTGGCTTGGTCACATATCTGAGGCCATGACAGAACTAAGGTTCGGGCTCCAAAGCTGCCTGATTCCCACATGGGGAGGACTCAAGATGACTGAAGGCACTTGCATCCAGAGGGTCAGGGAAGGGCACAGCAGGAAGGGTGGGGACTCTAAATGACTTCAGTGGGTATTGGAGAACAAAGCCTGATGCATTTGATCAAGAATTAGTTATGGAAATGTTTGAGAGTGGTGTTTGTTCTGTGGAGTCAAGATTCCCCAAATGATCACTGTGAGGGTTTCCTGGGATTTGATGTAAATCATAGGAATTGAGTATTAATTAAATAACTCTGAATAAGTAGATCTAATCAGAGTATAAAGCTCATGACTTTCATTTTTTTCTGTGTAAAATGGAAATATTACTACATTGTTTATGCGGGGAGTAGCCCATAGTATTTTTGGAGAGGGCAATGGCACCCCACTCCAGTGTTCTTGCCTGGAGAATCCCAGGGACGGGGGGGCCTGGTGGGCTGCCATCTATGGGGTCGCACAGAGTCGGACACGACTGAAGCGACTTAGCAGCAGTAGCAGCAGCCCCCTAGTGTTTTACCTTTGACCCCAGAGAAAGGAGGGTTCCCTATTTCTCTGCATGCCCGTGGTTTGGTGAGAGGAGTCACCCCCAGGTGAATGGTTGGGGACTCATGACTGGAGTATCTAGCAGGGCTTTAAAGGCTTGGCTCTCATGACTTCTTTCCATCTCCCCAGCTTTATCTGATCAGTTTCAACAGTCCTGCATGATGATGCAGAGGAGGACAGTGGTGGCTGAGTTCTTGACCTTGAAACAATGAGAGGGACTTGCTCTCAGTCCAGGTTTGATCTGTGTCTTGCCAAATTGTCCGGTTTCTCCTTTCAGCTTGGATCTTCTAACACCACCCAGGAAATACTAATGCCAGTAACATCCACCACTCTGTTAGGCGTATGGCAGCTCAGGGACTGATATGAAAACACCCTCTTTCTGTCATTCACACCCACTTGTTACAGCATCTGTAAAGGTTGTGACTTTAGAGGACAGATGGGAGAGGTTTCTATTAAAAGGGGAAAAAAAAAAAATACAACCTTCAGGCTCACTAGAGAAAAATCCCCTGACTTACCATGTGAATGGCTACAATGGCCTCAGGTGTGTAATGAGCATAGAGGATAGTGATGAGTGTGAAAGAAGTCTCCAAACCAGGAGAACAGGCATGTCATCAGGTGAGCCCAGTGTGACAGAAGCTGGGGCAGAGGTGGTGATGCGCAAGAAGGAGTAATGAGGGATTATTTATTTTTCCTAATTTTAAAAAATATTAAGCTTTTATAGACTATATTTGAACATTTTGGTAGCTATAAAACAGATAAATAAAGCTTCCTCACTACCTTCTTGACAATAACTCCGTTTCTCTCTGTTCTTAAACTTTGTTCAAGTTTGAAAATTGAATGCAATATGTGTCGATTCTTATTTCTTAATGGTGACTGTGCATTGAGGAGAGAGGGTAGAGTGGACCGAATAAAGTGCAGGGCGCTGGACAGCAAACTGCAGACTAGGGCGCCCCAAGCCCGCACTCCCCATGGTGAAGTCAGCAAAGCAACCAGGGTCTGCCAGCGCAGAGGACCCGAGAAGCAGCAACAATGATCTCTTTTCTGCTCCCACCATTGCCAGCCCTAGCAGGAGTCCAGATTAGCTCCTGGGGTGTGTGTGTGCCTCTATGTTTGTACGTGGGTGTGTGTGCATGTGTGTGTGTGTGTCATATTTCTTCCTGCCACATAAGTGAGCCTGGATGCTTCAAGTAAGCAATGGTCATGCCATGCAAACAGCACAGTGGAAAGGGTAGTGTCTTTGGGAGTTGAGTGTGCACACAGAGTTTGTATCATGGGTCCAGGTGCAAACTTCCGGTTGTTCCCGTGGGTCATACCTGTTTTGTGAGGGGAATGGTCTTCCCTTAGGATATCAGCTCAAAGCTTATGGAGAGAAGGACTACACAGCTGTATGTTAGAGCCAGCAGCTCTGGGTATGGATGATTGGGCAAACCAAGTGAATTGCTCGAGGCTCCTGACATGAAGGAAGAGACTGTGGACATAGGGATCCCAGGCCTGCAGAGTCAGAGTTCTGATTGCCTGCAGGGGCTGTGGGTGTTAGTGAAGCAGAGACGTGGAGGGGCTGAGATGCCGGCTGCCTGTCCCAAGACTATAGCAGGAGGGAGCAGAAAAGCACGTAGTGTGGCCCATCTTTGTTTCTGGCACGTCTTTCTGTCCAGACACCAGGCTACAGGGAAGACTTGATTCTTGCTCTTTAAAACCGCTTTAGCTATTCTAACTCTTTATATGTCCACTTCACTTTTAAAAAAGGTATATATATATATACACCCCTGGAAGTGCTAAAATTTTCTGTTTTCATTTGACAGTTTGCCTTCGTCATCTTCCAAGTCAATACCTATGGATCTAACTCATTTAACAACAGCAATAAACCAAAAAGCAAATTGACAATCTTGTGTTACGTGAATGCACTGAAAATGTACTTAACTGGTCCCTTGCCGTGTTTTCTAAATATTCTATTATTACGTAATGCTGATGTCAACATTCTTAATATATATTTAGTTGCACAAATGTTCTCACACACCCATTTTTTGTCACCTGGCTTTGCTTGGTAAAGACTAAAAGGCCAATTGCATAGTCAAGTTTTCAGTCGTTTCCTTTATGGCTTCTGAGCCTTGTATTTTTGTGCTTTAGTAACATCTCAACTCTGAAATTACAGAATAAAACGTATTCCGTGCTTTTGTTCTTTCTGTTTTACTTTCACGGTTCCAGCTCACAGTTCACACAGCCCAGCGCCCTGCAGAATTTCCCTTGCTCAGGTTGGCCTGCGGCCCTGCAGTCTCGCGGGGAGGGCCTCTCCGCCGCGGCCTCCCGCTCTCCGCCCGCCCTCGTCTGCCGCCTGGGCCGCTCCGCGACGCCGCGTCGCGCTGTCCCGAGCGGGGAGCCCCCTCCGAAGCAGAGGCCCCGGGCAAGCTCGGACGTAAGGGCGGTCGGCGCCGCTGCGGCCTGCCGGCGACTCGCCCCGGGGACACTCGAAGCGGTTGTCGGGCGCCCCTGGCGGCCGCTTTTAGAGCGTTCCTGTCCTTCCGCGACCTTCATAAGGACTGCTACTCAGCCGGCGGACGCGGCGCAGAGCTCCAGAGACTGGCAGCACGGGCGGCGATAACAGCGGTGCTGCTGAGACCTGGGCCTGCTTGTTCCTGCTGAAGATTGGACTTGCAGGTTTGTGAGGCGGTCTCGTACCTCGGTGGTGGGTTGCCCCTTGTTCTGGTCGACCAGCATCTCTCCTCGTCCTTCCATCCGCGGGGCTTGGGAGCGCGCAGGAAGAGGGTCTTCCGCGCCGGAGTGCCTGTGGCTCGGCGGCCAGGCTCCTGGGTCACCGTTAGGGGCGTTCGTCTCCCCTCCGCGGTCCTCCCGCTCCAGGCTCTGGGTCTTGGACAGCCTGGCCGAAGCCGTGCTCGCAGGGCTCGTTGGCGAGCGCGCTTGGGCCCCGTCTCCGAACCTGGACGCGTCCTGCTCCCGCTAGAGTTGAACGTTTAGGCTTAGCGTGGCGAGGACGGGCCGTGTATCTAGAAGCTGTGCGGCGATCCGAACGTTTCGTCCGCCTGGGGTACAGCTCGCGGCCAGGAGAGTGAAGGTGCACCGCGCGGTGTCCTGGGGCCACATTTTCTTGTTTTCCCGCCTCGTCTGAGTAGCCGTGTGTCTCCGTCGGCAGACGGCGCAGAGTTCCCGCCTGCCGTCCGTGAATCCCGTGCGTCCTCCCCCGGAGTGGGGCCTTGCCGGAGACGCGGAACAAAGCGGCGCTGGACTGCGCGCCCAGCCGGCACCGCGATCACCGGGCTCGGATCTCCCTGCGCCACGTCCTCGCCTCCTGGAGGCCCAGGTGCGCACCAGAGCCGGGCGGCGGGGTAAGCTGCTCCGGGACGGACGCTGTCGTTTCACCATACTCTGCGATCGTTCGTGAGCGGGCTTGCGTCTTCGCGGGGACAGCATGTAGTTTCTGCTGTTCTTGCGGGCTCGGGGGTTGTGTGAACCACACACGGGTCCCCCCCCGTGGGCGAGCAAGGAGGCCGCCCAACGCGCGGCTCTAGTCCTGCTCGGCCTCGGTGATCAGAGGCACCAAACAAGTGTTTGAGACCCAAAGAGTGGTCGGGGCCGTCCGCTGAGGGAACCAGGGTACGGACCCTGGCTCGGTCTTTGGTTCTGGAAGAGCCTCTGAACACAAGTGGACGGGAGGACGCTTAGGGGAGAGAAATGCAACCTGCGGCGAACTCGTAGGAAATGAGTGCAGTGGTGGTGCTGTACCTTCGCCCTGTGAGCAAAATTTGTCCAGGTAGCATTCATGCTGTTTGTAGCTGACTGGTCACCAACAACAGGTCGACCAGGTGGCCAGACAACTTTGGCGCTTTCAATTTTGCTATATTGTAGGTTGCTGTGGTTATGTTATACTGTAGGTTGTAGTAGATGAGGAATACTAAAATCTCCAATAATGAAAATTACTATTATGGTTATTACCATTGTGTGTAATTAGTGATAAAGTTTACCCACAAAATAGCTAGCTGCTCAGTTCAAGATGACCAAAGGAGTTTCAATATGTCTAAATATACGTTTAAAAGCAGAGGGAACTCCCTACAACCCACGAGGCCCTGCCCCATGCCCCGCAGCAACCATTCTGGAAATCCAGACCCCCAAATTCTGCAGCACTAGGCCTCACATTCCGGTCTTGGTCAGTGACTGTTTCCTCATTTATCCTTTCCAATTAGAAACAAATCGGCGGGAATATGTTCCTCTAAGCAATCCCTTGGGCGCCCCTGTTCCTGTCAGCCTGCCTCTAACTTCCCTACATCACAAGCTCTCAGCAGGACATGCCTTCCTCTTTTGCTACCACTCTTAAGTGTGCCCCTTAAGGAAGTCCAGACACTCCTCCTTGAATTTAGAAGCAGAAATCACATTTCAAGAGAAAATTATACTTTTGAATCAATAGTTTAAAATCTAACCACACATTCCTTTGGAAGGAATGATGCTAAAGCTGAAACTCCAGTCCTTTGGCCACCTCATGCGAAGAGTTGACTCATTGGAAAAGACTCTGATGCTGGGAGGGATTGGGGGCAGGAGGAGAAGGGGACGACAGAGGAGGAGAGGGCTAGATGGCATCACTGACTTGATGGATGTGAGTCTCAGTGAACTCCGGGAGTCGGTGATGGACAGGGAAGCATGGCCTGCTGCGATTCATGGGGTCACAAAGAGTCGGACACGACTGAGTGACTGAACTGAACTGATGAGATCAATGAATGTAATAATGTAACTCTAGATATGGAAAGAAGCAACAAGAGGGAATATTCTCCTGGGCCAAGAGGCTAGTAAGACAGGTGTGGTCCTGAGACTTTTGCTACTTGCAAGGTCTGGTCTAGTAACAGCACACAATGGCCTGTCAATGGACTCTTCATTAGACCTGAGACACGAGGGCCCTGAAATGCCCCCAAAGCATGGTCAAATATGTGGTTATGAAGGGACCCTGCTGACTGGAAGTTGGCACTTGCCAGCTGTCTCTACAAAGATTACATCGTGACCACTGCAAGCTGCTGACCTTGAAAGGACTTCAAGGTGGAGATTAGAAATAAGGCACTCTGCTCTGGGAAAAACCCAGAAGAACCGGCCTTCAGGGAGTCGGATGTTTTCAGGTAAAGGTTTTTATGAGCCCAGCTTCTCACCTCTTCTTGCACCCAGAGAAACACTAATGTCATGACCCAATGTCTGGTCCTGGTTCTCCTGGCTAGCTCCTCGGGAGCTTTTCTGCTTCTCTCAATCTTTGGGCCATGTGTCTTTAACTTTCTTGTTAAGTTTGTTTCTTCTAGAAAACAATAAATCTCCAAGTGATAGTTTGACAAGAATATTCCCTGGCCAACACCCAGACGACGCTGAAACGTGCCGCCTTATCGTTCCATGGACTCTCATCTCCCTCCGTAAATGCATCCTGGCAGAGAGCAGGCAAAGGGAACCTAGAGCCCCACAACGCCCCTCCAGCCTGAAGAAGCCAGAGTGGTCATCACCCCTTTCCCCTGAGACCGGGTTCCCAAATGCCTGAGAAGGGAAATAGGTAGATAGTTAGACGTGAGCAGAGTCTCAAAAGGGGCCAAAGAACTGGCCCTAAAAATAAAGAGAGGGAGGAAGGTGGAGACCCAAGGACAGAAGAGCAGAGAAAACCAAGGGGGAACGAAATGCAGGAACGGAGAACCACACCCTGATCGTCCTTCCCTCCCCCATGGTGTAACTACTAACGGATTTCAGGTCCTTCTGAGCAGTACAACCTGTCTCCCCTCCTAGCCCATAGGGAGAAGGTCTTTGCTTTACTCTCCACCCTCCTTCTCATCCAATCAGCAATGACCAGCAAGACCCGTATCCTGCTCCCTGTACCCTGGATATAAAATTGGACTAAGGGCCCCTGTTCAAAGACGGTTCTCTCTTGAGCTGGCCTGCTGTTCTAATAGCATCTCCCACGCTAAGAAACTTTATTTCCCTCTCACTCTGTCTCATGTCAGGAAATTCTTTTCCAACCAGCGCCAAGATCACGACAATTTTTCTTACTGTTGTTACAAAATACTGATTAAATTTTCCTATCTAAAATAGAAATGTCTGATTTACTTACAGGCATGACTATAACTGACACAGGAAACCCCACGAGGCTATCAGGGGATTTCTACAGGCCAGGAGAGAGTAAAATGAAATATTCAGAGGGCAGAGCAATAGAAATTGCCAACCAGAAAAACTCTATTCACCAAACATCCTTCAAATATGAAGGGAAAATAAAGGTTTTCCTAAGGAAAAGCTAAGGGCGTTCATCACCACCAGATCTGCCTTGCAAAGAATGCTGAAGAAGTTCAAGCAGAATAAAAGAGATGCAAAGTAACACATGAACACATACAAAAGTATATAACACACTAGGTAAGGTAAAAATGTATAGTCAGATTTAGTTAATTCCAATTACTTAGAAGAATGGTATATTAACAAGCTCAAGTATAAAGGCTCAAGGAAAGGATGACTAAAAGTAACTACAGCTAATATACCTTATCACCAAACACACAGCATAAAAGAGAGAACCGGAACATCAGAACATTGCAGAGGAAGAGTTAAATGGCGGAGCCACTTTATTGGCTAAAAAAGCCAGGTTGCCATCAGCACAAGACAAACTTGTTTTAGGTATAAAATTTTAATGTAAGCTCCATGGTAACCACATTAAAAATCTAGAGTAGATGCAAGAAATATAGAAAGGGGAAACAATACCAGGATGAAAAGCCACCAATTTACAAAAGTAGGCAGAAACAAAGGGAAAGGGAATCAATGGAGACAAAAAACAACCAGAAAGCAATCACTCAGATGGCAGGAGTCAGCTCTTATAATCAATACCCAGTCTAAATGCAAATAGAGTGGGTTCACCAATAAAAAGACACTGATGCTTAAAAAAAAAGACCCAAGTATATGTTGTCTACAAGAAACTCACTTCAGCTTTAAGGATACACAAAGGCTCAAAGTGAGGGGATAGGTAAAGGTATTTCACAGGAATGAAAACAGAAAGGAAGGGGGCATGCTGCTAAGTCGCTTCAGTCGTGTCCGACTCTGTGCGACCCCATAGACGGCAGCCTACCAGGCTCCTCCGTCCTTGGGATTCTCCAGGCAAGAACGCTGGAGTGGGTTGCCATTTCCTTCTCCAATGCATGAAAGTGAAAAGTGAAAGTGAAGTCGCTCAGTCGTGTCTGACTCTTAGTGACCCCATGGACTGCAGCCTACCAGGTTCCTCCGTCCATGGGAGTTTCCAGGCAAGAGTACTGGAGTGGGTTGCCATTGCCTTCTCTGGAAGGGGGGCATCGTAATTCTTATATCAGACAAAATAGACTTTAAGAAAAATGATAACAAACATCAAAGGAGGCCATTGTATGACAAAGGGTTAATACATCAAAAAGTATACACACACACACACACACACACTTACATATGCAAATATATAAAACAACATTGGGTCACCTAAGTATTTTAAGCAAATAATAACTGACCTATAGGAAAAAATAGACAACATTACAACAATGGAGGGGGTTTCAGCATCTCAGTCTTAGCAATGGATAGATCATCCAAACAGAAAATCAAGAATGACGTGTTGGAATTAAACCAAACTTGAGACCAAATTACATTAAGAGACATATATAGAACATTCCACCCAATGGAACCAGAATACACGTCTTCCCAGGTCTACACGAAACCTTCTCCGTGGACAGATAAGGTGATGGAGGGACATGAGCAAGTTTAGGCGGAGGTCGTTGTTGTTGCAGATGTTGCTGTTGTCACTCAGCTGCGTCTGACTCTCTGAGACTCTGTCCATGGGATTTCCCAGGCAAGAGTCCTGGAGTGGGTTGCCATTTCCTTCTCCAGGGGATCTTCCTGACCCAGGCATCAAACCCAAATCTCTTGCATTGGCAGGTGGATTTTTTACCATCTGAGCCACCACAGAAGCCCCTAAGAAGTATATATTACATATGTTACAAATAATTTTATTCCTTTAAAGACAGTGAAGTGCTGGCTTAAAATTATGCACAACCTACAAGTTTAGAGTTACATTTTATTCAGCAGGAATGTTTAGGATTTCCAAACAGGGAGACAGCACCTCAAGAAAACCGAGGGAACTGCTCTGAGGTGAGGGGGAGCCAGGTTACATAGAAGTTTTGCACAAAGGGCAAGTAGTCAGAACATCAAAGATTATTGTTAATTAAAAGAAAGCCAGATATCTCAAGTGAATGAATTTAGCACTTTTCTATGTGTGGGAAGATGCAAGAGGCTGGCCTCACTGAACTCATTCCTTTGATACGCATCTCAGCTGTTTGGGGACAGGATCCTGTGGTTTTGTCCTGGAAGGAATAGCAGTCTTTATTTATTTATTTGGCTGTGCCAAGACTGGGCTGTGGCACGTGGGACATGTTAGTTGTGGCATGTGGGACCTAATTCCCTGACCAGGGACAGAACCCAGGCCCCCTGCACTGGGGGCACAGTCTTAGTCTTGAAGTAGGATCTCATTTTCCCATCTAGGAAATGAACCCAGCTGCCAGTCCACCAGTGGCTAGAGGCTACAAGCTAACTTCCTTGATTCTTACTCCATTTGAAAGCAAAAATGTTTCAAGGAGGCAAAAACTGCAGAACAGGTGCAAAGTTTTTTATATAGAGACACAGCGCAACACATAGGAGAGCACTCAGAAATAATTTATTTATGTCAGAAGCATGACAGTAACACACACTGGGAGAGGAGCACGGGTGTCCTGAATGGGGAGTGCAGTAAGAAGCTGGTTTAAAATACTCATATATGGAGAAGGAAATGGCAACCCATTCCAATGTTCTTGCCAGGAGAATCCCAGGGACGGGGGAGCCTGGTGGGCTTCCATCTATGGGGCTGCACAGAGTCGGACATGACTGATGCGACTTGGCAGCAGCAGCAGCAGCAGACACAAAACATCACAACAGAAGTAAAGAGAAGAGATGCAAACTGAAACATATTTGAGAGTAAAAATTATATAACTGGAGATAAAAAGTAAGGTATGGACAAGAATGCCACATACGTGTCTATTCTGGGCATCTGGGGGAATGGTACTGATATTTATACAGGCTTTGGGGTAGATTACAATGTTATAAACTCAGTTTTGACCTGTTACCTTGAAGGTGGAAGTGGGACTCCCATTTGTGTATATCATACACAACTCTCCTGAGATTTCTCTGGAGACCAGTGATAAAGCTACAGATACAGGCACGGCCATGTACTAGAAGGCAAAGACGGAAGACCACTATAGGCTCTGAGCAAGTGACTCAACACGCATCTTGGGTCCAGTTTCTTTCTAAACTTTTCACTATTACGCTTTGTGTATGGGCTCTATAAGTCTTCACTTTTGGCATAATATTAGATCAAATAAAGAAAAAAATAAGATCAGAAAAAAAAGAAAAAGAAAACACTCATATAGGAGTGTCCTTATATAGGGTCTTCCTGGCTGGTCCTTTGCCCCTAAGATGCTTGTGCAAATTTCTGCTAATATGGATTCCACCACACAAGCCTGCAGGTGTATGTCCACACTTATGGGATGGGACTCCCTTCCCTTTCTGACCCTCAACAAGCCTTCCTGCACATGTGTGCACAGAGAAGTCCTCCTTGACCTAAGGAGTGGGCACTGTATTTCTACTTCAGCAGAGCTCAGTGTTTGCCACTAGCTTTGTCCTTGGAATGTCTGGGTGAGAGCAAAGCTTCAACTTTACTCCCCTTGACAATCACCAGGTGTGCAGCCTGGGACCCATCTACATCCTACCACATTTTCACATCTTGAGTTCCCTCAGGGCTCGCCATGGGGCATAGCTGCAGTCTGAAGGCTGCCAGAGGGCAGATAGTCTTTCCCTCCTGAGTCCCCTCAGGGCTTTACCAGCTCACCTTTGGCTGGTGGCTGCAATCACTGATGACTGTGAAATCATTTGTTACTGATATGGCAGGAAATATTCCATTTCTCAATGGGAAAGCAAAAGCATAATAAATTCTGATTCCTTAAAATATAAAACCTGTCGACTTAACCACCATGAAGGATTTTAGCCCTTTTCTAGATACTAGGAGATACAAGAATTGGCCTTATAAACTTGACTCCTGAAAATATCTATCTGAAGACTTGTCCCACCAGTTTTTCCCAGAGCACAGGGGTCTTCATTTCTGCTCTCCAGCCTGAACTGCTTTCAAGGGGTGTTGAAAATCAGCAGCTGCAGCAGCACATTATCTGATCCTTGTAGAGGTGGAAGGCAAGTGACCATTGCAAGTGCCAGTTTGCGGTTGACAAACCTAACATAGCGCACTTTAATACATCTCTGCTTTACCTTTTCAATATTTTCTCAACTGCGTCCACATGATATCTATGTCAGCTACAAATTGGCACTTGTGAGGAGCATTGGCCAGAGACTCACCTGCAACAGGGGATTTGCCAGCTGCCTCAGCGGAGATTGACCCTGTGCTGCTGAAGCTGTGGACCGTCAACTTCTGCTGAGGGGAACCTAGGGTGGAGAGCCAGGCACTCTGCTCCAGGGAAACTGCTGGAACAGGTCTTTTAGATAGTCAGATATTTTCAGGAACTGATTTCTTGATCCCAACTCTTACATTTCTTCATATCTAGAAAATCACTAAATCCCTTCATGGTGACATCAGCTCCGGACCAGCAGAAAACCTTTTGTAAAATAAGTGCTTGATTGCATTGAACTCCCCATTCACCAAAATCCTATATACTAACCTCCCCCCACTGCCTCTTTGGAGCAGCCTCTCAGAATTATCTCAGATACTGTCTCCTGGGCTCAGTCCTCGTTTTGCCCCAAATAAAATGTAGCTTGGCCACTGTCACATAGTGCGTATCTCCAGCTTTCTCAACGAGCTCTCTAATCTTTCCCATCCTGTTGCTTTCCTCTATTTCTTTGCATTGTTCAGTTAAGAAGATTTTCTTATCTCTCCTTTCTATTCTTTGGAACTCTGCATTCAGATGGGTATATCTTTACTTTTCTCTTTTGCCTTTCAATTCTCTTCTTTTCTCAGCTCTTTGTAAGGCCTCCTCTGACAACCACTTCTTTCTTTGGGGGATGGTTTTGGTCACTGCCTCCTGAAAAATTTTATGAACTTCTATCCATAGTTCTTCAGACACTCTATCAGACCTAAATCCCTTGAATTTATTTGTCTCCTCCACTGTATACCCATAGGGATTTGATTACATCATATCCGAATGTCCTAATGGTTTTCCCTACTTTCTTCAATTTAAGTTTGCATTTTGCAATAACGAGCTCATTATCTGAGCTGTAGTTAACTCCTGCTCTTGTTTTTGCTGACTGTATAGAGCTTTTCCATCTTTGGATGCAAAGAATATAATCAATCTGATTTTGGTATTGACCATCTGGTGATGTCCATATGTAGTCATCTCTTGTGTTGCTGGAAGAGGGTTTTTGCTATGACCAGCGCATTCTCTTGGCAAAACTCTGTTAGCCTTTGCCCTGCTTCATTTTGTATTCCAAGACCAAACCTGTCTGTTACTCCAGGTATCTCTTGACTTCCTACTTTTGCATTCCAGTCACTACAAACAAAGCTAGTGGGGGTGATGGAATTCCAACTGAGCTATTTCAAATCCTAAAAGATGATGCTGTAAGAGTGCTGCACTCAATATGCCCCCCAAATTTAGAAAACTCAGCAGTGACCACAAGACTAGAAAAAGTCAGTTTTCATTCCAATCCCAAAGAAGGGCAATGCCAAAGAATATTCAAACTACTGCACAATGGCACTTATTTCACATGCTAGCAAAGTAATGCTCAAAATTCTCCAAGCCAGGCTCAACAGTATGTGAACCAAGAACTTCCAGATGTTCAAGCTGGATTTAGAAAAGGCAGAGAAACAAGAGGTCAAATTTCCAACATCTGTTGGATCAAAGAAAAGGCAAGAGAGTTCCAGAAAAGTATCTACTCCTGCTTTATTGACTACACCAAAGCCTCTCAGTGTGTGGATCACAACAAAGTGTGGGAAATTCTTCAAGAGAGGGGAATACCAGATCCCGTTACTTGCCTCTTGAGAAACCTGTATGCAGGTCAAGAAGCAACAGTTAGAACATGAAATGGAACCAACTGACTGGTTCAAAATTGGGATAGGAGTATGTCACGGTTGTATACTGTCACCCTGCTTATTTAACTTGTATGCAGAATACATCATGCAAAATGCTGGGCTGGATGAATCACAAGCTGGAATCAAGATTGTCAGGAGAAATATCAATAACCTCAGATATGCAGATAACACCACCCTTATGGCAGAAAGCAAAGAGGAAAAAACGAGTCTCTTGATGAAGCTGAAAGAGGAGAGTGAAAAAAATTGGCTTAAAGCTCAACATAAAAAAAAATGATGATCATGGCATCTTCACTTCATGGCAAATAGAATGGAAAACAGACACGGTAACAGGCTTTATTTTCTTGGTTTCCAAAATCACTGTAGTTTGTTGACTGCAGCCATGAAATTAAAAGATGCTTGCTCCTTAGAAGAAAAGCTAGGATGAACCTAGACAGCATATTAAAAAGCAGAGAGACTTTGCCTACAAAGGTCCATATAGTCAAATCTGTGGTTTTCCCAGTAGTCGTGTATGGATGTGAGAGTTGGACAATAAAAAAGACTAAGCACAAAAGAATTGATGCCTTTGAACTGTTGTGCTGGAGGAGACTCTTGAGAGTCTCCTGGACAGCAAGGACATGAAACCAGTCAATCTGACAGGAAATCAACCCGGAATATTCACTGGAAGGACTGATGCTAAAGCTGAACCTCCAATGCTTTGGCCACCTGATGCAAAGAGCTGACTCATTAGAAAAGACCCTGATGCTGGGAAAGACTGAGGGCAGGAGGAGAAGGGGATGACAGAGGATGAGACAGTTGGATGGCATCATCAACTCAATGGACATAAGTTTGAGCAAACTTTGAAAGATGTTGAAGGACAGAGAGTCTGTACTTCATTCCATAGGGTCACAAAAGAGTCAGACACTACTGAGCGACTGAACAACAACCCCTATGATGAAAAGAACTTTTTTTTTGTGTGTGTGTGTTAATTCTAGAAGGCCTTGTTCTTCTCTGGCATTAGTGGTTGGGGCACAGAGTTGAATTATTTTGATGCTGAATGGTTTGCCTTCGAAATGAACCGAAATCATTCTGTCATTTTTGAGATTGCACCCAAGTACTCCATTTCAGACTCTTTTCTTGACTTTGAGGACTACTCCATTTCTTCTAAGGGATTCTTGCCCATGGTAAAAAATATAATGGTCATCTGAATTAAATTCATCACAATCACAAATAACTGAAACAGAAGATGGAAGTGGAAAATCTATGGACTTTTAGCCATTTGAGAATAGGAGTCCAGAGTTAATGCCAAGGAATCAATAGACATCTGAAGCAATGGGATACAGCCGGCATACCTTGGAGCTTGTAAGGTAGGGAATCAAACTGTGCTTTTCCCTCATTTAGCAAATCTGTTGTAGCCCCGCATTCTGAGAAACAAACTCATTCAGAAGGACATTTCAGGGAGTCAGTTCAGTTCAGTCGCTCAGTTGTGTCCAACTCTTTGCGAGCCCATGAACTGCAGCATGCCAGGCCTCCCTGTCCATAACCAACTCCCAAATCTACCCAAACCCATGTCCATTGAGTTGGTGATGCCATCCAACCATCACATCCTCTGTTGTCCCCTTTTCCTCCTGCCCTCAATCTTTCCTAGCATCAGGGTGTTTTCAAGTGACTCACCTCTTCGCATCATGTAGCCAAAGTATTGGAGTCTCAGCATCAACATCAGTCCTTCCAGTGAGCACCCAGGACTGATCTCCTTTAGGATGGACTGGTTAGATCTCCTTGCAGTCCAAGGGACTCTCAAGGGTTTTTTTTCCAACACCACAGTTCAAAAGCATCAATTCTTCAGCACTCAGCTTTCTTTATAGTCCAACTCTCACCTCCATACATGAATACTGGAAAAACCATAGCCTTGACTAGATGGATCTTTGTTGACAAAGTAATGTCTCTGCTTTTTAATAATGTTGTCTAGGTTGGTCATAACTTTCCTTCCAAGGAGTAAGCATCTTTTAATTTCACAGCTGCAATCACCATCTGTAGTGATTTTGGAGCCCATAAAAATAGTCAACCACTATTTTCACTGTTTCCCCATCTGTTTCCCATGAAGTGATGGGACCGGATGCCATGATCTTAGTTTTCTGAATGTTGAGCTTTAAGCCAACTTTTTCACTCTCCTCTTTCACTTACATCAAGAGGCTTTTTAGTTCTTCTTCACTTTCTGCCATAAGGGTGGTGTCATCTGCATATCTGAGGTTATTGATATTTCTCCCAGCAATCTTGATTCCAGCTTGTGCTTCCTCCATCTCAGGGTTTCTCATGATATACTCTGCATATAAGTTAAATAAGCAGGGTGACAATATACAGCCTTGACATACTTCTTTTCCTATTTGGAACCAGTCTGTTGTTCCATGTCCAGTTCTAACTGTTGATTCCTGACCTGCATACAGGTTTCTCAAGGGCAGGTCAAGTGGTCTGGCATTCCCATCTGCTTCAGAATTTTCCACAGTTTATTGTGATCCACACAGTCAAAGTCTTCAGCATGCAGATAGTGGAGTGCAGTTTATTACACTGGCAGGCCCAAGGCACAGTCTCCTCTTAGCCAAGGACCCCGACCGACTGTTTTGAAAACCTTATATACCTTAAGTGTGAGTGAATGAAGTCGCTCAGTCGTGTCCGACTCTTTGCGACCACGTGGACTGTAGCCCCCCAGGCTCCTCCGTCCATGGAATTTTCCAGGCAAGAATACTGGAGTGGGTTGCAAGTGTACTCATCCCCGAATTCCTTAAACCTAGCCTGGAAAGTGTTAAAGGGAGATACAGTCAGGTTACAGCCATGATTCAAAATCAGAAGAGTCAGCTGGTTAGACATTGTAGCCTACACCAATGGGTGCCATAAAGCTTACAAAGGTGACCGACTATATAGGGGATTATTACAAGCCTTTTGGCAATGGGAAATCTTGGTATGGAATCTCATGTTTGTCAGTCTGGGAGGCCAGTTCAGCCAAAGGCATCTTATCCCCATGGCTACCAGGCACATAGTCCTGAGAGAGAAGACTCTTGACAGTCCCTTGGACTGCAAGGAGATCCAACCAGTCCATCCTAAAGGAAATCATTCCTGAATATCCATTGGAAGGACTGATGCTGAAGCTGAAACTCCAATACTTTGGCCACCTGATGAGAAGAGCTGAGTCATTTGCAAAGACCCTGATGCTGGGAAAGATTGAGGGCAGGAGAGGATGACAGAGGATGAGATGGTTGGATGGCATCACCAACTCAATGGACATGGGTTTGGGCAGACTTCGTCTTGGGTCAGGAGATGCCTCAAGGCTGAGGGCGTGTCACCAGGCCCCCCTCCCACAATGAGCGTCTTCGAGATAGAATGGCACAAGGTGTGTCGTCCCCAGCCAGGAAACAATTGACATGAATACTGATCTGTTGAGCCATTAACAGCCCAAGGTTTGAGACAAAAGTTAGTCTCAAGCAGAACCGATTTGAAGAAAGTGAGATCCCAAAGCCAGTACATAGTTTCATTAGCATAGCTTAAGAAAAACGTTTCCATAAGAAAACCGCATTGGTTAGCTCAAGGTTTGAGAAAAGTCAAGTTCAGAGGGAACCAGGTGTCCTCAACAGAGAAGGGAAAGGAGTCTGCCACTTGCAGTTCGTTTCTTCCTGCTGCTTTGGGACCTCTGGCCTCCCTACCCAGGCTGCTAACACTCTCAGTTGTTACCATTAGCGCCACCTGGCAAGCTCTCTTCATTAACAGCCCAATACAAATAAAATAAAATGAGTTTCCAATAGCAAGAGATTCTTCTTGTTGATTTTCCTCCAGTCAGAGATTCTGGGACTCAGCAACCTTTAATTTATGGATTTTCCATCCTCAACATGTGCTTTCAAATGCAGGCATGTTCCTTGGGCTTATTTCACTTCGTTGTAAAGGGGAAATGTATGGCACATCACTGGGCATGTTTTCATAGCCTGAGTGTACACACGGCAAATATCCCTTCCACATTCCATTTACTTGCTGGGAACCACTTCCATGTGAACCATCTGTCCTTAGGGCTCCAGAAAATGCGTGCCTTTCAGAGGCTGCAGGTGGGGCACCAGAAACAACTCCCCTTCGGAGCGGAGCCCTTGGTCCAGTGTCGGTGACTGTGCAGGGAGGCGGGCACGGGTGCGCTCACTGTCCCTGGGCCTGCACATGCCCTCTGGCTGGTGCTGGGACAGGACAGGTGTCCTGGCCACTCCCGCTACAAGCTCGCCTGCCTTTGCCCACATCAGGAGCACAGGCCTCCTGAGACCACCCATGCCAACAACCCATCTATTGTCGCTGGAGTCAGAGAACACGTTTGCCTGTGCATGCGCTTATGCAGCTTTTTATCCAAGCCCTCTTGGTACAATTTGAAAACTAAAGCCTAGAAAGAGGCAGACTTGTCTGGAACACAGTATGTGAGCAGAAGCCAGTAGGAAAGTGAGGACCCCAGCTCCCTAAGCCAGTTCGCAGTCCTATCCATCATGCTTGGTTTGGAAGTGAGACCCTAAGTTCCTGGTGAACTCTACCAACCTGGCCCCACTTGGGCCATTATTCTCTCTGCATTTTCATGCTCACACAAGCAGGCACAAACAGAAATAGGGTCCACAGTGGGGACGATGTGAGATGGTAAAGGGAGAGAACACACCGTGTCAGGGCTGGGAGAGCAGGAAGGGCTGGAGGCAGCTCCGCCATGGAGCAGGGGCCTCCATACCCCGCTCCTGGCAACGGGCACTGCGTTCAGAAGTCCAAAGCGTGAGGGGAATTCTCCACGTTCCCTGAGTCCTGCCTGGGTGTGGGCCCTCTCCTCAGTGTTCTCCAGTGAACGCGGTCTCAGTCTCACAGTCCACTTTTCTGGGCGTTAAAACCAGGCTGAGCCCACACCCCATTCCCCAGTATAGACGGTGCTACAGGGCAGAAGGACTTGCTTTCCTTTCCTAGACATTGTGTGCTTGCTGTTGGGCCCCCCAAGCGTTCACTCAGTATGCTTGGGAAATCTGTCGACCTTGGTTCTCCACCATTGACCCCTGTGTCTGAGAGCTTGGAAAAATGCTTTCCACTCACAGAGGTCCCTCAGAGGAGAGAGGAGCTGAAGGAACAAGGGCTTGTGGTGAGCAGGAGAGGGCTCAGTTGTGGACCCAGAGTCAGGGTTCCAGAAAGAAGACCAGCCCTAACCGGATTCCAGAGGTTCTAATTTGAAAGTAGGGGGAAATTATTGCCCTGTCTGAGCCGAGGATGCAACATGAACGAACTAAACCCCAAAGAGAGGAGAGGAAATGAAAAATGAGGAGATTCCTGGGTCTTTCCACAGCCTGCCTGAAGTACACTTTCACCTCGGGAACTCTGGAGAGCCTCCGCCTTGAAGACCTGAATGAAGGTTCGAGTTAGTCCTGCAATGCTAGCGCGGGCCACCAGGAGGCACCCAGTCGGGGTTGCTGGCTGAGCTTTGCAGGAGCAACTGGAGAGAGAAAAAGGATGGTGGAGGTCATTCTGGCCATGCTCCCGCCTCAGAAACAGCACGCGCTTCCTAGTAAGAGTGATCATCTCAAGAGACCGACCTGGACAGAAGAGGAAGGGGAGCCCCAGGATCTTCACGTTTATTTACTCTGCCCCCAGGCTGTGAGTACTCACTCTATGCCAGGTGAGTCAGTGGTACAGAGAACAGTGCTGAAAATGACCAGCGGCCCGTCCTTTCAAGGAGCTCTCGGTTTGGAGTGAAGAAAGAGAAAAGTATGGAAGCCAGACAAGGGAAGGAAAAGAACAAGTGCTCTACTGAAAATAAAAAAGGGCGTTGTGAGGGAGGGCTTGGAGTCACTGGTCAAGAGGGTCTAAAAGGCCTTGCTGCGGTGACCAGGATGAAGGAAGGAGCTGAGCCTGCACAATTCTAGGAGAAGCACGTCTGAGAGCAGGCAGCCCTTACACAGAAACATGAAGGCAGAAGTGAGATGCCCAGGTGAGGCTAGGAATGTGAGCGTTGCCTCTGGAGGGAGGCTGGTAGGAGATGGTGGTGAGTGGTGAAGTCAGTTCCTGGTTCCTGGTAGACGGTGCTTTCTGTTCCTCTCTGGCAGCATTACTCCAAGACTGCACTAACAAACTTTGCCTATTAAACTCTTCACAGTCTGTGAGCTAGAAATGGCTTATGTGGGCGTTTCTGCCTCAAAGTCTCTTTGCTGCTGTGGTGGAGAACTCAGCTTATATTATTTTGGGGCTTTAAAATCATTGCAGATGGTGACTGTAGCCATGAAATTACAAGATGCTTGCTCCTTGGAAAAAGAGGTATGACTAATCAACTCAGCATATGAAAAAGCAAAGACAATACTTTGCCAACAAAGGTACTTTTAGTTAAGGCTATGGTTTCCCAATAGGCATGTATGAAAGAGAGAAATGGACTATAAAGAAAGCTGAGCGCAGAAGATCTGATGCTTGTGAACTGTGGTGTTGGAGAAGACTATTGAGAGCACCTTGGCTGCAAAGAGATCAAGCCAGTCCTTCAGAAAGCAGATGAGTCCTGGATGTTCACTGGAAGCACTGATACTGAAGGTAAAACTCCAATAAGTTGGACATCTGATGAATAGAACTGACTCATTTTAAAAGACCCTGATGTTGAGAAAAATTGAAGACAGGAAAAGAAGGAGACAACACAGGATGAGATGGCAGGATGGTACCAACAACACAAAGGATATTAGACACACTAAATTCTGAGACTACCTATTGGATATGGAAGCCTGGCAAGTTCAGTACATGGGGTTGCAAAGACAGCAATACGAGTTACTTACTGAACTGAAATGAACGAATTTCCCTCCTGGAGGAGGGTGACTGTTGCTTTGCTTCTCGGTGTGTAACATGTGTGTTTGTTTGCTCTCCTGTCCTGGACATTATGCTTCCCTTCCAGGACTATGGGGCTTTGACCGTCCACGGGTTTATCATAGTTGATGGGTTGATTCCGTTGATCTTTACTAGGAAAAAACGGCCCTGATGCCGCTCTCTTCCTTAGGCTATTTCACCCCTCAAATCTCCGAGACAACCATCCCATTCCAGAACCCTACCGCTTTGTGCTTTATGATTCAAGTTCCCACAAACTTGCTGTCCACTTGCCTCCTTCCCATGGCACGGAGAAGCGAGATCAGCCAGGATTTTTCTCTCTTTTGCACGGACATCCTACAGCATAAGCCGAAATTTCCATTTCCTGTGTCACGCCGCCCCAGTCGACATTCTTCTCCTTTTTCTCCTCCTCCTCCTCCTCGTCATCACCCTCCTCCTCCTCCTCCTCCTCCTCCTTCTTCAGAGGGTGTGGATGGGGCAAGCAGTAAGTCCATTTGAGACGATGGTGGCTCTGGCCCTCCCGCTGGCACAAGGGCCGTTGCCGACGTTCTTCGGCCCCGGAGGCGGGGTGTCCGTGCTGGGACGGTCGAGCCACTCGTGCTCCTGTTGGGGCGGCGTGCGGTTTCTCCCTCCTCCGTGTTTGGACTGGTGAATCACGACTGCGCCGGCAGGCAGGGCAGACTGGACCTTCCGCAGCCCCAAGGCCGGCTTCGGTCGGCTGTGTTCTTGCAGGCGTCTCCACTGCTCGAAGCTCATCCCTTCGACCGCTGTGTCCCCCGGGGACTCCTCCGACCCAGGAGCTCTGCCGCTGGCGTCTCCTGCAGGCTGCCCGGGGTCTGTGGGGTCAGCCCCGACGGGGGCCGCTGCCCCTCCCCCAGCGCCCCCTTCCCACGCACCCTCCCGGGCGTAGAACAGGACGTAGGCGCTCTGGCTCAGGACAGCGGTCTCGTCACAGGCGGTCACCTTGGCATCGTCCATCTTATACCATTGGCCGTTGCCCGCTCGGACGTAACAGAAGTAGTGTCCTCGCTCACAGCTCCACCCGGAGCGCACCAGCACGGCATAGAGCACGTAGCCCAGTGGCCCTGCCTTCCGCTCGGACGTGTAGGGCTGCAGGTCCAAGCACTGGGGATGGCGCACCTCCTGAGCCCTTTTGGCCCCGCTCACCGGTGTGAACCGCTTCAGCACCAGCACCAGGACCTGGGAGGTGCTGTGCAAAGCCAACCTCTTGGTGGCAGGCACCTTCCGGAGACAGACGCCACAGTCATAGGCATTGTCCGCGTCCAGCTTCTCGGGCTTCACCAGCTCTCTCAGAGCTTGCTCCACACTCTGAGCCGCCGTGATATCCAGGCTGATGTCCAGATAAGGGTGGAACGTGTCCGAGACACCGAGGCAGCGGAGACACTGGATCTGAGACCTCCAGGTCCCGCCGAAGATCTGACGGATGACGCTGGTGTCCTCGGAGGCGTGGCCCGACGGCTGGGATGCACTCAAGCACCCTTGCTGCATGGCATTCAGAGTGAACATCAGAAACTCGTGGGCATCTTCCTGCTGGTGTCTGTGGAAGCCCGCCAGCAGGTCCTTGCGGGGCCGGATCACCTCTCCCGCGTGAAGGAGGGCTCGGGTCACGTGAGCTCGCATGGCACAGAGCGTGCAGGCGCTGCGGGCCGGACAGAGGGTGGCGTGCTGCTGGGACACCATCCAGCTGGCCAGGGGCGGCGTGTGGCTCAGACACTGCAGCGCCGCATTCACGTAGCAGGTGTTCCCCAGGTTCTGAAGCCCAGCCCCCACCCCCCACGGCCCCTTCCAACTCAGGGCGCCTTTCTGGCCAGGCGTCAGCCCTGCTGACCCAGGAGCCAAGTCACCCCGCTGGGGACGCCCAAGCGCCGGCGACGGCCCCTCAGGGACAGAGGGTCCCCGAAGGGCATCCGCACCAGCGGCGCTGGGCCCACAACCTTGCCCTCCGGGGAAGACGTCGAAGGGAGACGGACACACACCTCCCCCGTGCTCAGAAGCAGCCCCCGGGGCTCTGCACACAAGGCCCACGAGGGTTTCCATCTCCTACCTGCAGCTGCACGCCGACGCCTCCTTCCCTCAGACGGTCCGGCTCCAGAAAAGGGGCTGGGCCCCGCCCCCTCGGGCCTTTGGGGGCTTCCCCACAGCCCCACCCCCACACGTGCAGGCTCCTCATTGGCTGAGGCGGCCGAGGGCGTGCCCACTCCCACTCCCGCCATCCAACCACCCACACTTTTCTCGGGGAATTCCCCTTGACGAGGCCCCACACGCACTTCCGACCTGACCCCCTGGACCAAAGGGCTCAGGATGCAAATGATTCGGGGGCATTGGGCCTTCCAGCCTTGCCCGCTAGAGATTCACTGCGGGGCTTCCAAGTTCAGCACACAAATGCCGGCTGCACAGGACTTCCGTGGGCTCACCATTCACATCCTAACACACGTGTGGAAACATATGTCTGCCCACCGAACCTCTCCCCTTTAGGGGTCTCCCGACCCCAGACCCCTGCCTGAGGACAACCCCTCCCCGGACAACAATAAACCCTTGCCTCAACTTTGCGCTCCAGCGAGGTCCTCCCCAATTTCTATGCGTTCTCACTGGACACTCTTCTAGCGTTCAGGGTCCTAGCACCAAAAGATGCCAGCAGAGTGCCACATATGCTTTTCTCCCTTCAGGGCCGTTGCTCAAGACCCAAAGCGAGCTCATTTAGAAAGGCATAGGCTTCCTGCAACTTTGGATTCATTTCTGCAGCTCCTTTTCTCTCTCCGCTGCCCTTTGTTCTTCCTTTTCCTTCTTCCTTTATCATTTACTTTTTTTTTTTTCCTGCTTGGTGTTTTAGGGTTTTTTGAGGTTTGGTTTTTTTTTTTTCCATTTATTTTTAAACTTTTTTTTTAAATTTTGTGTTCATTTTGTTATTTTTTTGTTGCTTTTATTCTCTTTCTCTCTTTTATATACACTAGTTGACTCATACAGTCGTCTTTCGAATTCCGGGGCTCAAAATGCGGTATAACTCAAGGTATAAAAATGGTTTCCCTCCTGGAGGAGGATGACTGTTGCTTTCCTTCTCGGTGTGTGACGTGTGTTTGTTTGCTCTCCCGTCCTGAACATTATGCTTGCCTTCCAGGTCTATGGGGGTTTGACCGTCCACAGGTTTACCATAGCTGGAGTGTTGATTCCGTTGGTCCTTACTAGGAAAGAAGGGCCCTGACCCCGTTTACTTCCTTAGCCTATTGCACCCCTCCCACCTCCCGCTCCCCCCATCCCATCCTAGGAGCCTACCGCTTTGTGCTTTATGATCCAAGTGCTCACACCCTTGCTGTCCTCTTACCTCCTTCCCATGGCACAGAGAAACGAGATCAGCCAGGATTTTTCTCTCTTTTGCACGGATTTCGCCCAGCATAAGGCCACCTTCCCATTCCCTGTGTCACGCCACCCCCATCGACATTCTCCTCCTCCTCCTCCTCCTCCTCCTCCTCCTCCTCCTTCTTCAGAGGGTGTGGATGGGGCAAGCAGTAAGTCCATTTGAGACGATGGGGCGGAGGAAGATGCGTGCTGATGATGAGGGCGGACTGTGGGTGGCTCCGCTTCCTCGTGCAGGGCACGCTTGTTCGTGTTCTCGGGGGAAGATACTGCTCATCTTTCTTTGTCCTCTCTACGTGCGGAGGGCATGGTGCGGCGTAGGTAGCCGTGCGGGGGAAACAAGCCATCGGAACGTTCTCTGTTCCTTGCCACGCCGACTAGCGCAGTCAGGAGCCAGAGTTGGCCCTCGAGGTCGGAGATGTTCCATCGCAAATTCCCGGTCTGCCGTTTGATGGAGGGTTTGGGGTTTGAAGCCATCAGCCAAGCCAAAGAAAGAAAAACGCGAGAGGTGGTCGCTAAGGGGCCTCAGGTGCCCCTCCAGCGGGTCACGGGCCCATGAGGCAGTCGAGAAAGCAGCTAGGGGAGGACAGCTTCCCCACCGCCCCAGGCACTTTGGAGGCCGGCCGCATCTCCTCGCGTCCAGAGGCGTTTGCCCGGGGCCCAGCTGGATGAGACTGCCAGACAGGACGGGCAGAGTCGGAAGTCCAGTTGTCTTGCTATCACAATCTAGGGTAGGCTCGGGTCTTTCCTCAGTGCGGGGAGGACCTTTGCTTTCAGAAATGAACGTGGCGCGACATATCTCCACTCAGGCACCGGTGCGATGCTGGTGGAGAAGTTTCTTTGGGACTGGTTGGGTTGCCTTTCTCCCCTTGGCCTTCGTGTTGGTGCTGGTGGTGCTGGTGGTGCTGGTGGCGGTGCTCATGGCCTTGTGGATCGCTTCTCCTGTTTGGCACTTGGAGCTTCTCCAGCGTACTCCTTGCACCGGACATGGAGCCCCAGGGATCTTTGCGGACAAGCGTCGTGCCGGGGACGCGCGCATCCCCGCCTCATTCCTGCCGGACCCTCCGCCAAGTAGCACGAGGCCTCCCAAGGACAGACACCCATAAAGGCTGCTTGCCCGTCTTCTCCCCGGACGCCTCTCGACGTCTGGGGCATTTTCGAGAGCCTGACCGGCCGGAAGGAGACGGTTCATGGACCTGCACCCGCTCTTCCCTGCCCCCCGAAGGGCTCCCGAGATCTTCTCCTTGCTCGGCTGGCTGTGAGTGCTCTGTGAGGCGTCTCCAGGCCGCGTCACTCACCCGAGGCCAGCGGTGCGGCCAGGGAACGGAGACGGGGAACGAAAGGCAAACCCACACCCAAAGTCCCATCCCGAGGGGACTCTCCCACCCTCGCAGAAGTGGGAGGCCCTCGGACCGTGCCCAGGCCCGCTCATGCACCCCATCACCCCATCCTCTCCAGCGACTTCCCAGCAGAGCCAGCCCTCGAGAGCTCAGCCGCTCAGGCACGAGCCCGTCCCAAGTGAACACCGAGACCCCGGGCACACTCCAGGCCCCGCTTTTCCCCAGGAGGCTGCATCACGCACACGGCCGAGAGGAACCCGCTCCTCGTCGGAACTCTTGGTGCGTCACACAGGGCGTGCCGCACACAGCGTGTGCCTGGGCGTCTGCACGCATGTGCGTCAGAGCCGACCTACCGCCACAGCCCCAGAGACGGCCGCGGCTTCTTGTTCTTCCCCTTGGTGGCTCTGGCCCTCCCGCTGGCACAAGGGCCGTTGCCGACGTTCTTCGGCCCCGGAGGCGGGGCGTCCGTGCTGGGACGGTCGAGCCGCTCGTGCTCCTGTTGGGGCGGCGTGCGGTTTCTCCCTCCTCCGTGTTTGGACTGGTGAATCACGACTGCGCCGGCAGGCAGGGCAGACTGGACCTTCCGCAGCCCCAAGGCCGGCTTCGGTCGGCTGTGTTCTTGCAGGCGTCTCCACTGCTCGAAGCTCATCCCTTCGACCGCTGTGTCCCCCGGGGACTCCTCCGACCCAGGAGCTCTGCCGCTGGCGTCTCCTGCAGGCTGCCCGGGGTCTGTGGGGTCAGCCCCGACGGGGGCCGCTGCCCCTCCCCCAGCGCCCCCTTCCCACGCACCCTCCCGGGCGTAGAACAGGACGTAGGCGCTCTGGCTCAGGGCAGCGGTCTCGTCACAGGCGGTCACCTTGGCATCGTCCATCTTATACCATTGGCCGTTGCCCGCTCGGACGTAACAGAAGTAGTGTCCTCGCTCACAGCTCCACCCGGAGCGCACCAGCACGGCATAGAGCACGTAGCCCAGTGGCCCTGCCTTCCGCTCGGACGTGTAGGGCTGCAGGTCCAAGCACTGGGGATGGCGCACCTCCTGAGCCCTTTTGGCCCCGCTCACCGGTGTGAACCGCTTCAGCACCAGCACCAGGACCTGGGAGGTGCTGTGCAAAGCCAACCTCTTGGTGGCAGGCACCTTCCGGAGACAGACGCCACAGTCATAGGCATTGTCCGCGTCCAGCTTCTCGGGCTTCACCAGCTCTCTCAGAGCTTGCTCCACACTCTGAGCCGCCGTGATATCCAGGCTGATGTCCAGATAAGGGTCGAACGTGTCCGAGACACCGAGGCAGCGGAGACACTGGATCTGAGACCTCCAGGTCCCGCCGAAGATCTGACGGATGACGCTGGTGTCCTCGGAGGCGTGGCCCGACGGCTGGGATGCACTCAAGCACCCTTGCTGCATGGCATTCAGAGTGAACATCAGAAACTCGTGGGCATCTTCCTGCTGGTGTCTGTGGAAGCCCGCCAGCAGGTCCTTGCGGGGCCGGATCACCTCTCCCGCGTGAAGGAGGGCTCGGGTCACGTGAGCTCGCATGGCACAGAGCGTGCAGGCGCTGCGGGCCGGACAGAGGGTGGCGTGCTGCTGGGACACCATCCAGCTGGCCAGGGGCGGCGTGTGGCTCAGACACTGCAGCGCCGCATTCACGTAGCAGGTGTTCCCCAGGTTCTGAAGCCCAGCCCCCACCCCCCACGGCCCCTTCCAACTCAGGGCGCCTTTCTGGCCAGGCGTCAGCCCTGCTGACCCAGGAGCCAAGTCACCCCGCTGGGGACGCCCAAGCGCCGGCGACGGCCCCTCAGGGACAGAGGGTCCCCGAAGGGCATCCGCACCAGCGGCGCTGGGCCCACAACCTTGCCCTCCGGGGAAGACGTCGAAGGGAGACGGACACACACCTCCCCCGTGCTCAGAAGCAGCCCCCGGGGCTCTGCACACAAGGCCCACGAGGGTTTCCATCTCCTACCTGCAGCTGCACGCCGACGCCTCCTTCCCTCAGACGGTCCGGCTCCAGAAAAGGGCCTGGGCCCCGCCCCCTCGGGCCTTTGGGGGCTTCCCCACAGCCCCACCCCCGCACGTGCAGGCTCCTCATTGGCTGAGGCGGCCGAGGGCGTGCCCACTCCCACTCCCGCCATCCAACCACCCACACTTTTCTCGGGGAATTCCCCTTGACGAGGCCCCACACGCACTTCCGACCTGACCCCCTGGACCAAAGGGCTCAGGATGCAAATGATTCGGGGGCATTGGGCCTTCCAGCCTTGCCCGCTAGAGATTCACTGCGGGGCTTCCAAGTTCAGCACACAAATGCCGGCTGCACAGGACTTCCGTGGGCTCACCATTCACATCCTAACACACGTGTGGAAACATATGTCTGCCCACCGAACCTCTCCCCTTTAGGGGTCTCCCGACCCCAGACCCCTGCCTGAGGACAACCCCTCCCCGGACAACAATAAACCCTTGCCTCAACTTTGCGCTCCAGCGAGGTCCTCCCCAATTTCTATGCGTTCTCACTGGACACTCTTCTAGCGTTCAGGGTCCTAGCACCAAAAGATGCCAGCAGAGTGCCACATATGCTTTTCTCCCTTCAGGGCCGTTGCTCAAGACCCAAAGCGAGCTCATTTAGAAAGGCATAGGCTTCCTGCAACTTTGGATTCATTTCTGCAGCTCCTTTTCTCTCTCCGCTGCCCTTTGTTCTTCCTTTTCCTTCTTCCTTTATCATTTACTTTTTTTTTTTTCCTGCTTGGTGTTTTAGGGTTTTTTGAGGTTTGGTTTTTTTTTTTCCATTTATTTTTAAACTTTTTTTTTAAATTTTGTGTTCATTTTGTTATTTTTTTGTTGCTTTTATTCTCTTTCCCTCTTTTATATACACTAGTTGACTCATACAGTCGTCTTTCGAATTCCGGGGCTCAAAATGCGGTATAACTCAAGGTATAAAAATGGTTTCCCTCCTGGAGGAGGATGACTGTTGCTTTCCTTCTCGGTGTGTGACGTGTGTTTGTTTGCTCTCCCGTCCTGAACATTATGCTTGCCTTCCAGGTCTATGGGGGTTTGACCGTCCACAGGTTTACCATAGCTGGAGTGTTGATTCCGTTGGTCCTTACTAGGAAAGAAGGGCCCTGACCCCGTTTACTTCCTTAGCCTATTGCACCCCTCCCACCTCCCGCTCCCCCCATCCCATCCTAGGAGCCTACCGCTTTGTGCTTTATGATCCAAGTGCTCACACCCTTGCTGTCCTCTTACCTCCTTCCCATGGCACAGAGAAACGAGATCAGCCAGGATTTTTCTCTCTTTTGCACGGATTTCGCCCAGCATAAGGCCACCTTCCCATTCCCTGTGTCACGCCACCCCCATCGACATTCTCCTCCTCCTCCTCCTCCTCCTCCTCCTCCTCCTCCTCCTCCTTCTTCAGAGGGTGTGGATGGGGCAAGCAGTAAGTCCATTTGAGACGATGGGGCGGAGGAAGATGCGTGCTGATGATGAGGGCGGACTGTGGGTGGCTCCGCTTCCTCGTGCAGGGCACGCTTGTTCGTGTTCTCGGGGGAAGATACTGCTCATCTTTCTTTGTCCTCTCTACGTGCGGAGGGCATGGTGCGGCGTAGGTAGCCGTGCGGGGGAAACAAGCCATCGGAACGTTCTCTGTTCCTTGCCACGCCGACTAGCGCAGTCAGGAGCCAGAGTTGGCCCTCGAGGTCGGAGATGTTCCATCGCAAATTCCCGGTCTGCCGTTTGATGGAGGGTTTGGGGTTTGAAGCCATCAGCCAAGCCAAAGAAAGAAAAACGCGAGAGGTGGTCGCTAAGGGGCCTCAGGTGCCCCTCCAGCGGGTCACGGGCCCATGAGGCAGTCGAGAAAGCAGCTAGGGGAGGACAGCTTCCCCACCGCCCCAGGCACTTTGGAGGCCGGCCGCATCTCCTCGCGTCCAGAGGCGTTTGCCCGGGGCCCAGCTGGATGAGACTGCCAGACAGGACGGGCAGAGTCGGAAGTCCAGTTGTCTTGCTATCACAATCTAGGGTAGGCTCGGGTCTTTCCTCAGTGCGGGGAGGACCTTTGCTTTCAGAAATGAACGTGGCGCGACATATCTCCACTCAGGCACCGGTGCGATGCTGGTGGAGAAGTTTCTTTGGGACTGGTTGGGTTGCCTTTCTCCCCTTGGCCTTCGTGTTGGTGCTGGTGGTGCTGGTGGTGCTGGTGGCGGTGCTCATGGCCTTGTGGATCGCTTCTCCTGTTTGGCACTTGGAGCTTCTCCAGCGTACTCCTTGCACCGGACATGGAGCCCCAGGGATCTTTGCGGACAAGCGTCGTGCCGGGGACGCGCGCATCCCCGCCTCATTCCTGCCGGACCCTCCGCCAAGTAGCACGAGGCCTCCCAAGGACAGACACCCATAAAGGCTGCTTGCCCGTCTTCTCCCCGGACGCCTCTCGACGTCTGGGGCATTTTCGAGAGCCTGACCGGCCGGAAGGAGACGGTTCATGGACCTGCACCCGCTCTTCCCTGCCCCCCGAAGGGCTCCCGAGATCTTCTCCTTGCTCGGCTGGCTGTGAGCGCTCTGTGAGGCGTCTCCAGGCCGCGTCACTCACCCGAGGCCAGCGGTGCGGCCAGGGAACGGAGACGGGGAACGAAAGGCAAACCCACACCCAAAGTCCCATCCCGAGGGGACTCTCCCACCCTCGCAGAAGTGGGAGGCCCTCGGACCGTGCCCAGGCCCGCTCATGCACCCCATCACCCCATCCTCTCCAGCGACTTCCCAGCAGAGCCAGCCCTCGAGAGCTCAGCCGCTCAGGCACGAGCCCGTCCCAAGTGAACACCGAGACCCCGGGCACACTCCAGGCCCCGCTTTTCCCCAGGAGGCTGCATCACGCACACGGCCGAGAGGAACCCGCTCCTCGTCGGAACTCTTGGTGCGTCACACAGGGCGTGCCGCACACAGCGTGTGCCTGGGCGTCTGCACGCATGTGCGTCAGAGCCGACCTACCGCCACAGCCCCAGAGACGGCCGCGGCTTCTTGTTCTTCCCCTTGGTGGCTCTGGCCCTCCCGCTGGCACAAGGGCCGTTGCCGACGTTCTTCGGCCCCGGAGGCGGGGCGTCCGTGCTGGGACGGTCGAGCCGCTCGTGCTCCTGTTGGGGCGGCGTGCGGTTTCTCCCTCCTCCGTGTTTGGACTGGTGAATCACGACTGCGCCGGCAGGCAGGGCAGACTGGACCTTCCGCAGCCCCAAGGCCGGCTTCGGTCGGCTGTGTTCTTGCAGGCGTCTCCACTGCTCGAAGCTCATCCCTTCGACCGCTGTGTCCCCCGGGGACTCCTCCGACCCAGGAGCTCTGCCGCTGGCGTCTCCTGCAGGCTGCCCGGGGTCTGTGGGGTCAGCCCCGACGGGGGCCGCTGCCCCTCCCCCAGCGCCCCCTTCCCACGCACCCTCCCGGGCGTAGAACAGGACGTAGGCGCTCTGGCTCAGGGCAGCGGTCTCGTCACAGGCGGTCACCTTGGCATCGTCCATCTTATACCATTGGCCGTTGCCCGCTCGGACGTAACAGAAGTAGTGTCCTCGCTCACAGCTCCACCCGGAGCGCACCAGCACGGCATAGAGCACGTAGCCCAGTGGCCCTGCCTTCCGCTCGGACGTGTAGGGCTGCAGGTCCAAGCACTGGGGATGGCGCACCTCCTGAGCCCTTTTGGCCCCGCTCACCGGTGTGAACCGCTTCAGCACCAGCACCAGGACCTGGGAGGTGCTGTGCAAAGCCAACCTCTTGGTGGCAGGCACCTTCCGGAGACAGACGCCACAGTCATAGGCATTGTCCGCGTCCAGCTTCTCGGGCTTCACCAGCTCTCTCAGAGCTTGCTCCACACTCTGAGCCGCCGTGATATCCAGGCTGATGTCCAGATAAGGGTCGAACGTGTCCGAGACACCGAGGCAGCGGAGACACTGGATCTGAGACCTCCAGGTCCCGCCGAAGATCTGACGGATGACGCTGGTGTCCTCGGAGGCGTGGCCCGACGGCTGGGATGCACTCAAGCACCCTTGCTGCATGGCATTCAGAGTGAACATCAGAAACTCGTGGGCATCTTCCTGCTGGTGTCTGTGGAAGCCCGCCAGCAGGTCCTTGCGGGGCCGGATCACCTCTCCCGCGTGAAGGAGGGCTCGGGTCACGTGAGCTCGCATGGCACAGAGCGTGCAGGCGCTGCGGGCCGGACAGAGGGTGGCGTGCTGCTGGGACACCATCCAGCTGGCCAGGGGCGGCGTGTGGCTCAGACACTGCAGCGCCGCATTCACGTAGCAGGTGTTCCCCAGGTTCTGAAGCCCAGCCCCCACCCCCCACGGCCCCTTCCAACTCAGGGCGCCTTTCTGGCCAGGCGTCAGCCCTGCTGACCCAGGAGCCAAGTCACCCCGCTGGGGACGCCCAAGCGCCGGCGACGGCCCCTCAGGGACAGAGGGTCCCCGAAGGGCATCCGCACCAGCGGCGCTGGGCCCACAACCTTGCCCTCCGGGGAAGACGTCGAAGGGAGACGGACACACACCTCCCCCGTGCTCAGAAGCAGCCCCCGGGGCTCTGCACACAAGGCCCACGAGGGTTTCCATCTCCTACCTGCAGCTGCACGCCGACGCCTCCTTCCCTCAGACGGTCCGGCTCCAGAAAAGGGCCTGGGCCCCGCCCCCTCGGGCCTTTGGGGGCTTCCCCACAGCCCCACCCCCGCACGTGCAGGCTCCTCATTGGCTGAGGCGGCCGAGGGCGTGCCCACTCCCACTCCCGCCATCCAACCACCCACACTTTTCTCGGGGAATTCCCCTTGACGAGGCCCCACACGCACTTCCGACCTGACCCCCTGGACCAAAGGGCTCAGGATGCAAATGATTCGGGGGCATTGGGCCTTCCAGCCTTGCCCGCTAGAGATTCACTGCGGGGCTTCCAAGTTCAGCACACAAATGCCGGCTGCACAGGACTTCCGTGGGCTCACCATTCACATCCTAACACACGTGTGGAAACATATGTCTGCCCACCGAACCTCTCCCCTTTAGGGGTCTCCCGACCCCAGACCCCTGCCTGAGGACAACCCCTCCCCGGACAACAATAAACCCTTGCCTCAACTTTGCGCTCCAGCGAGGTCCTCCCCAATTTCTATGCGTTCTCACTGGACACTCTTCTAGCGTTCAGGGTCCTAGCACCAAAAGATGCCAGCAGAGTGCCACATATGCTTTTCTCCCTTCAGGGCCGTTGCTCAAGACCCAAAGCGAGCTCATTTAGAAAGGCATAGGCTTCCTGCAACTTTGGATTCATTTCTGCAGCTCCTTTTCTCTCTCCGCTGCCCTTTGTTCTTCCTTTTCCTTCTTCCTTTATCATTTACTTTTTTTTTTTTCCTGCTTGGTGTTTTAGGGTTTTTTGAGGTTTGGTGTTTTTTTTCCATTTATTTTTAAACTTTTTTTTTAAATTTTGTGTTCATTTTGTTATTTTTTTGTTGCTTTTATTCTCTTTCTCTCTTTTATATACACTAGTTGACTCATACAGTCGTCTTTCGAATTCCGGGGCTCAAAATGCGGTATAACTCAAGGTATAAAAATGGTTTCCCTCCTGGAGGAGGATGACTGTTGCTTTCCTTCTCGGTGTGTGACGTGTGTTTGTTTGCTCTCCCGTCCTGAACATTATGCTTGCCTTCCAGGTCTATGGGGGTTTGACCGTCCACAGGTTTACCATAGCTGGAGTGTTGATTCCGTTGGTCCTTACTAGGAAAGAAGGGCCCTGACCCCGTTTACTTCCTTAGCCTATTGCACCCCTCCCACCTCCCACTCCCCCCATCCCATCCTAGGAGCCTACCGCTTTGTGCTTTATGATCCAAGTGCTCACACCCTTGCTGTCCTCTTACCTCCTTCCCATGGCACAGAGAAACGAGATCAGCCAGGAGTTTTCTCTCTTTTGCACGGATTTCGCCCAGCATAAGGCCACCTTCCCATTCCCTGTGTCACGCCACCCCCATCGACATTCTCCTCCTCCTCCTCCTCCTCCTCCTCCTCCTCCTTCTTCAGAGGGTGTGGATGGGGCAAGCAGTAAGTCCATTTGAGACGATGGGGCGGAGGAAGATGCGTGCTGATGATGAGGGCGGACTGTGGGTGGCTCCGCTTCCTCGTGCAGGGCACGCTTGCTCGTGTTCCCGGGGGAAGATACTGCTCATCATTCTTTGTCCTCTCTACGTGCGGAGGGCATGGTGCGGCGTAGGTAGCCGTGCGGGGGAAACAAGCCATCGGAACGTTCTCTGTTCCTTGCCACGCCGACTAGCGCAGTCAGGAGCCAGAGTTGGCCCTCGAGGTCGGAGATGTTCCATCGCAAATTCCCGGTCTGCCGTTTGATGGAGGGTTTGGGGTTTGAAGCCATCAGCCAAGCCAAAGAAAGAAAAACGCGAGAGGTGGTCGCTAAGGGGCCTCAGGTGCCCCTCCAGCGGGTCACGGGCCCATGAGGCAGTCGAGAAAGCAGCTAGGGGAGGACAGCTTCCCCACCGCCCCAGGCACTTTGGAGGCCGGCCGCATCTCCTCGCGTCCAGAGGCGTTTGCCCGGGGCCCAGCTGGATGAGACTGCCAGACAGGACGGGCAGAGTCGGAAGTCCAGTTGTCTTGCTATCACAATCTAGGGTAGGCTCGGGTCTTTCCTCAGTGCGGGGAGGACCTTTGCTTTCAGAAATGAACGTGGCGTGACATATCTCCACTCAGGCACCGGTGCGATGCTGGTGGAGAAGTTTCTTTGGGACTGGTTGGGTTGCCTTTCTCCCCTTGGCCTTCGTGTTGGTGCTGGTGGTGCTGGTGGTGCTGGTGGCGGTGCTCATGGCCTTGTGGATCGCTTCTCCTGTTTGGCACTTGGAGCTTCTCCAGCGTACTCCTTGCACCGGACATGGAGCCCCAGGGATCTTTGCGGACGAGCGTCGTGCCGGGGACGCGCGCATCCCCGCCTCATTCCTGCCGGACCCTCCGCCAAGTAGCACGAGGCCTCCCAAGGACAGACACCCGTAAAGGCTGCTTGCCCGTCTTCTCCCCGGACGCCTCTCGACGTCTGGGGCATTTTCGAGAGCCTGACCGGCCGGAAGGAGACGGTTCATGGACCTGCACCCGCTCTTCCCTGCCCCCCGAAGGGCTCCCGAGATCTTCTCCTTGCTCGGCTGGCTGTGAGCGCTCTGTGAGGCGTCTCCAGGCCGCGTCACTCACCCGAGGCCAGCGGTGCGGCCAGGGAACGGAGACGGGGAACGAAAGGCAAACCCACACCCAAAGTCCCATCCCGAGGGGACTCTCCCACCCTCGCAGAAGTGGGAGGCCCTCGGACCGTGCCCAGGCCCGCTCATGCACCCCATCACCCCATCCTCTCCAGCGACTTCCCAGCAGAGCCAGCCCTCGAGAGCTCAGCCGCTCAGGCACGAGCCCGTCCCAAGTGAACACCGAGACCCCGGGCACACTCCAGGCCCCGCTTTTCCCCAGGAGGCTGCATCACGCACACGGCCGAGAGGAACCCGCTCCTCGTCGGAACTCTTGGTGCGTCACACAGGGCGTGCCGCACACAGCGTGTGCCTGGGCGTCTGCACGCATGTGCGTCAGAGCCGACCTACCGCCACAGCCCCAGAGACGGCCGCGGCTTCTTGTTCTTCCCCTTGGTGGCTCTGGCCCTCCCGCTGGCACAAGGGCCGTTGCCGACGTTCTTCGGCCCCGGAGGCGGGGCGTCCGTGCTGGGACGGTCGAGCCGCTCGTGCTCCTGTTGGGGCGGCGTGCGGTTTCTCCCTCCTCCGTGTTTGGACTGGTGAATCACGACTGCGCCGGCAGGCAGGGCAGACTGGACCTTCCGCAGCCCCAAGGCCGGCTTCGGTCGGCTGTGTTCTTGCAGGCGTCTCCACTGCTCGAAGCTCATCCCTTCGACCGCTGTGTCCCCCGGGGACTCCTCCGACCCAGGAGCTCTGCCGCTGGCGTCTCCTGCAGGCTGCCCGGGGTCTGTGGGGTCAGCCCCGACGGGGGCCGCTGCCCCTCCCCCAGCGCCCCCTTCCCACGCACCCTCCCGGGCGTAGAACAGGACGTAGGCGCTCTGGCTCAGGGCAGCGGTCTCGTCACAGGCGGTCACCTTGGCATCGTCCATCTTATACCATTGGCCGTTGCCCGCTCGGACGTAACAGAAGTAGTGTCCTCGCTCACAGCTCCACCCGGAGCGCACCAGCACGGCATAGAGCACGTAGCCCAGTGGCCCTGCCTTCCGCTCGGACGTGTAGGGCTGCAGGTCCAAGCACTGGGGATGGCGCACCTCCTGAGCCCTTTTGGCCCCGCTCACCGGTGTGAACCGCTTCAGCACCAGCACCAGGACCTGGGAGGTGCTGTGCAAAGCCAACCTCTTGGTGGCAGGCACCTTCCGGAGACAGACGCCACAGTCATAGGCATTGTCCGCGTCCAGCTTCTCGGGCTTCACCAGCTCTCTCAGAGCTTGCTCCACACTCTGAGCCGCCGTGATATCCAGGCTGATGTCCAGATAAGGGTCGAACGTGTCCGAGACACCGAGGCAGCGGAGACACTGGATCTGAGACCTCCAGGTCCCGCCGAAGATCTGACGGATGACGCTGGTGTCCTCGGAGGCGTGGCCCGACGGCTGGGATGCACTCAAGCACCCTTGCTGCATGGCATTCAGAGTGAACATCAGAAACTCGTGGGCATCTTCCTGCTGGTGTCTGTGGAAGCCCGCCAGCAGGTCCTTGCGGGGCCGGATCACCTCTCCCGCGTGAAGGAGGGCTCGGGTCACGTGAGCTCGCATGGCACAGAGCGTGCAGGCGCTGCGGGCCGGACAGAGGGTGGCGTGCTGCTGGGACACCATCCAGCTGGCCAGGGGCGGCGTGTGGCTCAGACACTGCAGCGCCGCATTCACGTAGCAGGTGTTCCCCAGGTTCTGAAGCCCAGCCCCCACCCCCCACGGCCCCTTCCAACTCAGGGCGCCTTTCTGGCCAGGCGTCAGCCCTGCTGACCCAGGAGCCAAGTCACCCCGCTGGGGACGCCCAAGCGCCGGCGACGGCCCCTCAGGGACAGAGGGTCCCCGAAGGGCATCCGCACCAGCGGCGCTGGGCCCACAACCTTGCCCTCCGGGGAAGACGTCGAAGGGAGACGGACACACACCTCCCCCGTGCTCAGAAGCAGCCCCCGGGGCTCTGCACACAAGGCCCACGAGGGTTTCCATCTCCTACCTGCAGCTGCACGCCGACGCCTCCTTCCCTCAGACGGTCCGGCTCCAGAAAAGGGCCTGGGCCCCGCCCCCTCGGGCCTTTGGGGGCTTCCCCACAGCCCCACCCCCGCACGTGCAGGCTCCTCATTGGCTGAGGCGGCCGAGGGCGTGCCCACTCCCACTCCCGCCATCCAACCACCCACACTTTTCTCGGGGAATTCCCCTTGACGAGGCCCCACACGCACTTCCGACCTGACCCCCTGGACCAAAGGGCTCAGGATGCAAATGATTCGGGGGCATTGGGCCTTCCAGCCTTGCCCGCTAGAGATTCACTGCGGGGCTTCCAAGTTCAGCACACAAATGCCGGCTGCACAGGACTTCCGTGGGCTCACCATTCACATCCTAACACACGTGTGGAAACATATGTCTGCCCACCGAACCTCTCCCCTTTAGGGGTCTCCCGACCCCAGACCCCTGCCTGAGGACAACCCCTCCCCGGACAACAATAAACCCTTGCCTCAACTTTGCGCTCCAGCGAGGTCCTCCCCAATTTCTATGCGTTCTCACTGGACACTCTTCTAGCGTTCAGGGTCCTAGCACCAAAAGATGCCAGCAGAGTGCCACATATGCTTTTCTCCCTTCAGGGCCGTTGCTCAAGACCCAAAGCGAGCTCATTTAGAAAGGCATAGGCTTCCTGCAACTTTGGATTCATTTCTGCAGCTCCTTTTCTCTCTCCGCTGCCCTTTGTTCTTCCTTTTCCTTCTTCCTTTATCATTTACTTTTTTTTTTTTCCTGCTTGGTGTTTTAGGGTTTTTTGAGGTTTGGTTTTTTTTTTTCCATTTATTTTTAAACTTTTTTTTTAAATTTTGTGTTCATTTTGTTATTTTTTTGTTGCTTTTATTCTCTTTCCCTCTTTTATATACACTAGTTGACTCATACAGTCGTCTTTCGAATTCCGGGGCTCAAAATGCGGTATAACTCAAGGTATAAAAATGGTTTCCCTCCTGGAGGAGGATGACTGTTGCTTTCCTTCTCGGTGTGTGACGTGTGTTTGTTTGCTCTCCCGTCCTGAACATTATGCTTGCCTTCCAGGTCTATGGGGGTTTGACCGTCCACAGGTTTACCATAGCTGGAGTGTTGATTCCGTTGGTCCTTACTAGGAAAGAAGGGCCCTGACCCCGTTTACTTCCTTAGCCTATTGCACCCCTCCCACCTCCCGCTCCCCCCATCCCATCCTAGGAGCCTACCGCTTTGTGCTTTATGATCCAAGTGCTCACACCCTTGCTGTCCTCTTACCTCCTTCCCATGGCACAGAGAAACGAGATCAGCCAGGATTTTTCTCTCTTTTGCACGGATTTCGCCCAGCATAAGGCCACCTTCCCATTCCCTGTGTCACGCCACCCCCATCGACATTCTCCTCCTCCTCCTCCTCCTCCTCCTCCTCCTCCTCCTCCTTCTTCAGAGGGTGTGGATGGGGCAAGCAGTAAGTCCATTTGAGACGATGGGGCGGAGGAAGATGCGTGCTGATGATGAGGGCGGACTGTGGGTGGCTCCGCTTCCTCGTGCAGGGCACGCTTGTTCGTGTTCTCGGGGGAAGATACTGCTCATCTTTCTTTGTCCTCTCTACGTGCGGAGGGCATGGTGCGGCGTAGGTAGCCGTGCGGGGGAAACAAGCCATCGGAACGTTCTCTGTTCCTTGCCACGCCGACTAGCGCAGTCAGGAGCCAGAGTTGGCCCTCGAGGTCGGAGATGTTCCATCGCAAATTCCCGGTCTGCCGTTTGATGGAGGGTTTGGGGTTTGAAGCCATCAGCCAAGCCAAAGAAAGAAAAACGCGAGAGGTGGTCGCTAAGGGGCCTCAGGTGCCCCTCCAGCGGGTCACGGGCCCATGAGGCAGTCGAGAAAGCAGCTAGGGGAGGACAGCTTCCCCACCGCCCCAGGCACTTTGGAGGCCGGCCGCATCTCCTCGCGTCCAGAGGCGTTTGCCCGGGGCCCAGCTGGATGAGACTGCCAGACAGGACGGGCAGAGTCGGAAGTCCAGTTGTCTTGCTATCACAATCTAGGGTAGGCTCGGGTCTTTCCTCAGTGCGGGGAGGACCTTTGCTTTCAGAAATGAACGTGGCGCGACATATCTCCACTCAGGCACCGGTGCGATGCTGGTGGAGAAGTTTCTTTGGGACTGGTTGGGTTGCCTTTCTCCCCTTGGCCTTCGTGTTGGTGCTGGTGGTGCTGGTGGTGCTGGTGGCGGTGCTCATGGCCTTGTGGATCGCTTCTCCTGTTTGGCACTTGGAGCTTCTCCAGCGTACTCCTTGCACCGGACATGGAGCCCCAGGGATCTTTGCGGACAAGCGTCGTGCCGGGGACGCGCGCATCCCCGCCTCATTCCTGCCGGACCCTCCGCCAAGTAGCACGAGGCCTCCCAAGGACAGACACCCATAAAGGCTGCTTGCCCGTCTTCTCCCCGGACGCCTCTCGACGTCTGGGGCATTTTCGAGAGCCTGACCGGCCGGAAGGAGACGGTTCATGGACCTGCACCCGCTCTTCCCTGCCCCCCGAAGGGCTCCCGAGATCTTCTCCTTGCTCGGCTGGCTGTGAGCGCTCTGTGAGGCGTCTCCAGGCCGCGTCACTCACCCGAGGCCAGCGGTGCGGCCAGGGAACGGAGACGGGGAACGAAAGGCAAACCCACACCCAAAGTCCCATCCCGAGGGGACTCTCCCACCCTCGCAGAAGTGGGAGGCCCTCGGACCGTGCCCAGGCCCGCTCATGCACCCCATCACCCCATCCTCTCCAGCGACTTCCCAGCAGAGCCAGCCCTCGAGAGCTCAGCCGCTCAGGCACGAGCCCGTCCCAAGTGAACACCGAGACCCCGGGCACACTCCAGGCCCCGCTTTTCCCCAGGAGGCTGCATCACGCACACGGCCGAGAGGAACCCGCTCCTCGTCGGAACTCTTGGTGCGTCACACAGGGCGTGCCGCACACAGCGTGTGCCTGGGCGTCTGCACGCATGTGCGTCAGAGCCGACCTACCGCCACAGCCCCAGAGACGGCCGCGGCTTCTTGTTCTTCCCCTTGGTGGCTCTGGCCCTCCCGCTGGCACAAGGGCCGTTGCCGACGTTCTTCGGCCCCGGAGGCGGGGCGTCCGTGCTGGGACGGTCGAGCCGCTCGTGCTCCTGTTGGGGCGGCGTGCGGTTTCTCCCTCCTCCGTGTTTGGACTGGTGAATCACGACTGCGCCGGCAGGCAGGGCAGACTGGACCTTCCGCAGCCCCAAGGCCGGCTTCGGTCGGCTGTGTTCTTGCAGGCGTCTCCACTGCTCGAAGCTCATCCCTTCGACCGCTGTGTCCCCCGGGGACTCCTCCGACCCAGGAGCTCTGCCGCTGGCGTCTCCTGCAGGCTGCCCGGGGTCTGTGGGGTCAGCCCCGACGGGGGCCGCTGCCCCTCCCCCAGCGCCCCCTTCCCACGCACCCTCCCGGGCGTAGAACAGGACGTAGGCGCTCTGGCTCAGGGCAGCGGTCTCGTCACAGGCGGTCACCTTGGCATCGTCCATCTTATACCATTGGCCGTTGCCCGCTCGGACGTAACAGAAGTAGTGTCCTCGCTCACAGCTCCACCCGGAGCGCACCAGCACGGCATAGAGCACGTAGCCCAGTGGCCCTGCCTTCCGCTCGGACGTGTAGGGCTGCAGGTCCAAGCACTGGGGATGGCGCACCTCCTGAGCCCTTTTGGCCCCGCTCACCGGTGTGAACCGCTTCAGCACCAGCACCAGGACCTGGGAGGTGCTGTGCAAAGCCAACCTCTTGGTGGCAGGCACCTTCCGGAGACAGACGCCACAGTCATAGGCATTGTCCGCGTCCAGCTTCTCGGGCTTCACCAGCTCTCTCAGAGCTTGCTCCACACTCTGAGCCGCCGTGATATCCAGGCTGATGTCCAGATAAGGGTCGAACGTGTCCGAGACACCGAGGCAGCGGAGACACTGGATCTGAGACCTCCAGGTCCCGCCGAAGATCTGACGGATGACGCTGGTGTCCTCGGAGGCGTGGCCCGACGGCTGGGATGCACTCAAGCACCCTTGCTGCATGGCATTCAGAGTGAACATCAGAAACTCGTGGGCATCTTCCTGCTGGTGTCTGTGGAAGCCCGCCAGCAGGTCCTTGCGGGGCCGGATCACCTCTCCCGCGTGAAGGAGGGCTCGGGTCACGTGAGCTCGCATGGCACAGAGCGTGCAGGCGCTGCGGGCCGGACAGAGGGTGGCGTGCTGCTGGGACACCATCCAGCTGGCCAGGGGCGGCGTGTGGCTCAGACACTGCAGCGCCGCATTCACGTAGCAGGTGTTCCCCAGGTTCTGAAGCCCAGCCCCCACCCCCCACGGCCCCTTCCAACTCAGGGCGCCTTTCTGGCCAGGCGTCAGCCCTGCTGACCCAGGAGCCAAGTCACCCCGCTGGGGACGCCCAAGCGCCGGCGACGGCCCCTCAGGGACAGAGGGTCCCCGAAGGGCATCCGCACCAGCGGCGCTGGGCCCACAACCTTGCCCTCCGGGGAAGACGTCGAAGGGAGACGGACACACACCTCCCCCGTGCTCAGAAGCAGCCCCCGGGGCTCTGCACACAAGGCCCACGAGGGTTTCCATCTCCTACCTGCAGCTGCACGCCGACGCCTCCTTCCCTCAGACGGTCCGGCTCCAGAAAAGGGCCTGGGCCCCGCCCCCTCGGGCCTTTGGGGGCTTCCCCACAGCCCCACCCCCGCACGTGCAGGCTCCTCATTGGCTGAGGCGGCCGAGGGCGTGCCCACTCCCACTCCCGCCATCCAACCACCCACACTTTTCTCGGGGAATTCCCCTTGACGAGGCCCCACACGCACTTCCGACCTGACCCCCTGGACCAAAGGGCTCAGGATGCAAATGATTCGGGGGCATTGGGCCTTCCAGCCTTGCCCGCTAGAGATTCACTGCGGGGCTTCCAAGTTCAGCACACAAATGCCGGCTGCACAGGACTTCCGTGGGCTCACCATTCACATCCTAACACACGTGTGGAAACATATGTCTGCCCACCGAACCTCTCCCCTTTAGGGGTCTCCCGACCCCAGACCCCTGCCTGAGGACAACCCCTCCCCGGACAACAATAAACCCTTGCCTCAACTTTGCGCTCCAGCGAGGTCCTCCCCAATTTCTATGCGTTCTCACTGGACACTCTTCTAGCGTTCAGGGTCCTAGCACCAAAAGATGCCAGCAGAGTGCCACATATGCTTTTCTCCCTTCAGGGCCGTTGCTCAAGACCCAAAGCGAGCTCATTTAGAAAGGCATAGGCTTCCTGCAACTTTGGATTCATTTCTGCAGCTCCTTTTCTCTCTCCGCTGCCCTTTGTTCTTCCTTTTCCTTCTTCCTTTATCATTTACTTTTTTTTTTTTCCTGCTTGGTGTTTTAGGGTTTTTTGAGGTTTGGTGTTTTTTTTCCATTTATTTTTAAACTTTTTTTTTAAATTTTGTGTTCATTTTGTTATTTTTTTGTTGCTTTTATTCTCTTTCTCTCTTTTATATACACTAGTTGACTCATACAGTCGTCTTTCGAATTCCGGGGCTCAAAATGCGGTATAACTCAAGGTATAAAAATGGTTTCCCTCCTGGAGGAGGATGACTGTTGCTTTCCTTCTCGGTGTGTGACGTGTGTTTGTTTGCTCTCCCGTCCTGAACATTATGCTTGCCTTCCAGGTCTATGGGGGTTTGACCGTCCACAGGTTTACCATAGCTGGAGTGTTGATTCCGTTGGTCCTTACTAGGAAAGAAGGGCCCTGACCCCGTTTACTTCCTTAGCCTATTGCACCCCTCCCACCTCCCACTCCCCCCATCCCATCCTAGGAGCCTACCGCTTTGTGCTTTATGATCCAAGTGCTCACACCCTTGCTGTCCTCTTACCTCCTTCCCATGGCACAGAGAAACGAGATCAGCCAGGAGTTTTCTCTCTTTTGCACGGATTTCGCCCAGCATAAGGCCACCTTCCCATTCCCTGTGTCACGCCACCCCCATCGACATTCTCCTCCTCCTCCTCCTCCTCCTCCTCCTCCTCCTTCTTCAGAGGGTGTGGATGGGGCAAGCAGTAAGTCCATTTGAGACGATGGGGCGGAGGAAGATGCGTGCTGATGATGAGGGCGGACTGTGGGTGGCTCCGCTTCCTCGTGCAGGGCACGCTTGCTCGTGTTCCCGGGGGAAGATACTGCTCATCATTCTTTGTCCTCTCTACGTGCGGAGGGCATGGTGCGGCGTAGGTAGCCGTGCGGGGGAAACAAGCCATCGGAACGTTCTCTGTTCCTTGCCACGCCGACTAGCGCAGTCAGGAGCCAGAGTTGGCCCTCGAGGTCGGAGATGTTCCATCGCAAATTCCCGGTCTGCCGTTTGATGGAGGGTTTGGGGTTTGAAGCCATCAGCCAAGCCAAAGAAAGAAAAACGCGAGAGGTGGTCGCTAAGGGGCCTCAGGTGCCCCTCCAGCGGGTCACGGGCCCATGAGGCAGTCGAGAAAGCAGCTAGGGGAGGACAGCTTCCCCACCGCCCCAGGCACTTTGGAGGCCGGCCGCATCTCCTCGCGTCCAGAGGCGTTTGCCCGGGGCCCAGCTGGATGAGACTGCCAGACAGGACGGGCAGAGTCGGAAGTCCAGTTGTCTTGCTATCACAATCTAGGGTAGGCTCGGGTCTTTCCTCAGTGCGGGGAGGACCTTTGCTTTCAGAAATGAACGTGGCGTGACATATCTCCACTCAGGCACCGGTGCGATGCTGGTGGAGAAGTTTCTTTGGGACTGGTTGGGTTGCCTTTCTCCCCTTGGCCTTCGTGTTGGTGCTGGTGGTGCTGGTGGTGCTGGTGGCGGTGCTCATGGCCTTGTGGATCGCTTCTCCTGTTTGGCACTTGGAGCTTCTCCAGTGTACTCCTTGCACCGGACATGGAGCCCCAGGGATCTTTGCGGACGAGCGTCGTGCCGGGGACGCGCGCATCCCCGCCTCATTCCTGCCGGACCCTCCGCCAAGTAGCACGAGGCCTCCCAAGGACAGACACCCGTAAAGGCTGCTTGCCCGTCTTCTCCCCGGACGCCTCTCGACGTCTGGGGCATTTTCGAGAGCCTGACCGGCCGGAAGGAGACGGTTCATGGACCTGCACCCGCTCTTCCCTGCCCCCCGAAGGGCTCCCGAGATCTTCTCCTTGCTCGGCTGGCTGTGAGCGCTCTGTGAGGCGTCTCCAGGCCGCGTCACTCACCCGAGGCCAGCGGTGCGGCCAGGGAACGGAGACGGGGAACGAAAGGCAAACCCACACCCAAAGTCCCAACCCGAGAGGACTCTCCCACCCTCGCAGAAGTGGGAGGCCCTCGGACCGTGCCCAGGCCCGCTCATGCACCCCATCACCCCATCCTCTCCAGCGACTTCCCAGCAGAGCCAGCCCTCGAGAGCTCAGCCGCTCAGGCACGAGCCCGTCCCAAGTGAACACCGAGACCCCGGGCACACTCCAGGCCCCGCTTTTCCCCAGGAGGCTGCATCACGCACACGGCCGAGAGGAACCCGCTCCTCGTCGGAACTCTTGGTGCGTCACACAGGGCGTGCCGCACACAGCGTGTGCCTGGGCGTCTGCACGCATGTGCGTCAGAGCCGACCTACCGCCACAGCCCCAGAGACGGCCGCGGCTTCTTGTTCTTCCCCTTGGTGGCTCTGGCCCTCCCGCTGGCACAAGGGCCGTTGCCGACGTTCTTCGGCCCCGGAGGCGGGGTGTCCGTGCTGGGACGGTCGAGCCGCTCGTGCTCCTGTTGGGGCGGCGTGCGGTTTCTCCCTCCTCCGTGTTTGGACTGGTGAATCACGACTGCGCCGGCAGGCAGGGCAGACTGGACCTTCCGCAGCCCCAAGGCCGGCTTCGGTCGGCTGTGTTCTTGCAGGCGTCTCCACTGCTCGAAGCTCATCCCTTCGACCGCTGTGTCCCCCGGGGACTCCTCCGACCCAGGAGCTCTGCCGCTGGCGTCTCCTGCAGGCTGCCCGGGGTCTGTGGGGTCAGCCCCGACGGGGGCCGCTGCCCCTCCCCCAGCGCCCCCTTCCCACGCACCCTCCCGGGCGTAGAACAGGACGTAGGCGCTCTGGCTCAGGGCAGCGGTCTCGTCACAGGCGGTCACCTTGGCATCGTCCATCTTATACCATTGGCCGTTGCCCGCTCGGACGTAACAGAAGTAGTGTCCTCGCTCACAGCTCCACCCGGAGCGCACCAGCACGGCATAGAGCACGTAGCCCAGTGGCCCTGCCTTCCGCTCGGACGTGTAGGGCTGCAGGTCCAAGCACTGGGGATGGCGCACCTCCTGAGCCCTTTTGGCCCCGCTCACCGGTGTGAACCGCTTCAGCACCAGCACCAGGACCTGGGAGGTGCTGTGCAAAGCCAACCTCTTGGTGGCAGGCACCTTCCGGAGACAGACGCCACAGTCATAGGCATTGTCCGCGTCCAGCTTCTCGGGCTTCACCAGCTCTCTCAGAGCTTGCTCCACACTCTGAGCCGCCGTGATATCCAGGCTGATGTCCAGATAAGGGTCGAACGTGTCCGAGACACCGAGGCAGCGGAGACACTGGATCTGAGACCTCCAGGTCCCGCCGAAGATCTGACGGATGACGCTGGTGTCCTCGGAGGCGTGGCCCGACGGCTGGGATGCACTCAAGCACCCTTGCTGCATGGCATTCAGAGTGAACATCAGAAACTCGTGGGCATCTTCCTGCTGGTGTCTGTGGAAGCCCGCCAGCAGGTCCTTGCGGGGCCGGATCACCTCTCCCGCGTGAAGGAGGGCTCGGGTCACGTGAGCTCGCATGGCACAGAGCGTGCAGGCGCTGCGGGCCGGACAGAGGGTGGCGTGCTGCTGGGACACCATCCAGCTGGCCAGGGGCGGCGTGTGGCTCAGACACTGCAGCGCCGCATTCACGTAGCAGGTGTTCCCCAGGTTCTGAAGCCCAGCCCCCACCCCCCACGGCCCCTTCCAACTCAGGGCGCCTTTCTGGCCAGGCGTCAGCCCTGCTGACCCAGGAGCCAAGTCACCCCGCTGGGGACGCCCAAGCGCCGGCGACGGCCCCTCAGGGACAGAGGGTCCCCGAAGGGCATCCGCACCAGCGGCGCTGGGCCCACAACCTTGCCCTCCGGGGAAGACGTCGAAGGGAGACGGACACACACCTCCCCCGTGCTCAGAAGCAGCCCCCGAGGCTCTGCACACAAGGCCCACGAGGGTTTCCATCTCCTACCTGCAGCTGCACGCCGACGCCTCCTTCCCTCAGACGGTCCGGCTCCAGAAAAGGGGCTGGGCCCCGCCCCCTCGGGCCTTTGGGGGCTTCCCCACAGCCCCACCCCCGCACGTGCAGGCTCCTCATTGGCTGAGGCGGCCGAGGGCGTGCCCACTCCCACTCCCGCCATCCAACCACCCACACTTTTCTCGGGGAATTCCCCTTGACGAGGCCCCACACGCACTTCCGACCTGACCCCCTGGACCAAAGGGCTCAGGATGCAAATGATTCGGGGGCATTGGGCCTTCCAGCCTTGCCCGCTAGAGATTCACTGCGGGGCTTCCAAGTTCAGCACACAAATGCCGGCTGCACAGGACTTCCGTGGGCTCACCATTCACATCCTAACACACGTGTGGAAACATATGTCTGCCCACCGAACCTCTCCCCTTTAGGGGTCTCCCGACCCCAGACCCCTGCCTGAGGACAACCCCTCCCCGGACAACAATAAACCCTTGCCTCAACTTTGCGCTCCAGTGAGGTCCTCCCCAATTTCTATGCGTTCTCACTGGACACTCTTCTAGCGTTCAGGGTCCTAGCACCAAAAGATGCCAGCAGAGTGCCACATATGCTTTTCTCCCTTCAGGGCCGTTGCTCAAGACCCAAAGCGAGCTCATTTAGAAAGGCATAGGCTTCCTGCAACTTTGGATTCATTTCTGCAGCTCCTTTTCTCTCTCCGCTGCCCTTTGTTCTTCCTTTTCCTTCTTCCTTTATCATTTACTTTTTTTTTTTTCCTGCTTGGTGTTTTAGGGTTTTTTGAGGTTTGGTGTTTTTTTTCCATTTATTTTTAAACTTTTTTTTTAAATTTTGTGTTCATTTTGTTATTTTTTTGTTGCTTTTATTCTCTTTCTCTCTTTTATATACACTAGTTGACTCATACAGTCGTCTTTCGAATTCCGTGGCTCAAAATGCGGTATAACTCAAGGTATAAAAATGGTTTCCCTCCTGGAGGAGGATGACTGTTGCTTTCCTTCTCGGTGTGTGACGTGTGTTTGTTTGCTCTCCCGTCCTGAACATTATGCTTGCCTTCCAGGTCTATGGGGGTTTGACCGTCCACAGGTTTACCATAGCTGGAGTGTTGATTCCGTTGGTCCTTACTAGGAAAGAAGGGCCCTGACCCCGTTTACTTCCTTAGCCTATTGCACCCCTCCCACCTCCCGCTCCCCCCATCCCATCCTAGGAGCCTACCGCTTTGTGCTTTATGATCCAAGTGCTCACACCCTTGCTGTCCTCTTACCTCCTTCCCATGGCACAGAGAAACGAGATCAGCCAGGATTTTTCTCTCTTTTGCACGGATTTCGCCCAGCATAAGGCCACCTTCCCATTCCCTGTGTCACGCCACCCCCATCGACATTCTCCTCCTCCTCCTCCTCCTCCTCCTCCTCCTCCTTCTTCAGAGGGTGTGGATGGGGCAAGCAGTAAGTCCATTTGAGACGATGGGGCGGAGGAAGATGCGTGCTGATGATGAGGGCGGACTGTGGGTGGCTCCGCTTCCTCGTGCAGGGCACGCTTGCTCGTGTTCCCGGGGGAAGATACTGCTCATCATTCTTTGTCCTCTCTACGTGCGGAGGGCATGGTGCGGCGTAGGTAGCCGTGCGGGGGAAACAAGCCATCGGAACGTTCTCTGTTCCTTGCCACGCCGACTAGCGCAGTCAGGAGCCAGAGTTGGCCCTCGAGGTCGGAGATGTTCCATCGCAAATTCCCGGTCTGCCGTTTGATGGAGGGTTTGGGGTTTGAAGCCATCAGCCAAGCCAAAGAAAGAAAAACGCGAGAGGTGGTCGCTAAGGGGCCTCAGGTGCCCCTCCAGCGGGTCACGGGCCCATGAGGCAGTCGAGAAAGCAGCTAGGGGAGGACAGCTTCCCCACCGCCCCAGGCACTTTGGAGGCCGGCCGCATCTCCTCGCGTCCAGAGGCGTTTGCCCGGGGCCCAGCTGGATGAGACTGCCAGACAGGACGGGCAGAGTCGGAAGTCCAGTTGTCTTGCTATCACAATCTAGGGTAGGCTCGGGTCTTTCCTCAGTGCGGGGAGGACCTTTGCTTTCAGAAATGAACGTGGCGCGACATATCTCCACTCAGGCACCGGTGCGATGCTGGTGGAGAAGTTTCTTTGGGACTGGTTGGGTTGCCTTTCTCCCCTTGGCCTTCGTGTTGGTGCTGGTGGTGCTGGTGGTGCTGGTGGCGGTGCTCATGGCCTTGTGGATCGCTTCTCCTGTTTGGCACTTGGAGCTTCTCCAGCGTACTCCTTGCACCGGACATGGAGCCCCAGGGATCTTTGCGGACGAGCGTCGTGCCGGGGACGCGCGCATCCCCGCCTCATTCCTGCCGGACCCTCCGCCAAGTAGCACGAGGCCTCCCAAGGACAGACACCCGTAAAGGCTGCTTGCCCGTCTTCTCCCCGGACGCCTCTCGACGTCTGGGGCATTTTCGAGAGCCTGACCGGCCGGAAGGAGACGGTTCATGGACCTGCACCCGCTCTTCCCTGCCCCCCGAAGGGCTCCCGAGATCTTCTCCTTGCTCGGCTGGCTGTGAGCGCTCTGTGAGGCGTCTCCAGGCCGCGTCACTCACCCGAGGCCAGCGGTGCGGCCAGGGAACGGAGACGGGGAACGAAAGGCAAACCCACACCCAAAGTCCCAACCCGAGAGGACTCTCCCACCCTCGCAGAAGTGGGAGGCCCTCGGACCGTGCCCAGGCCCGCTCATGCACCCCATCACCCCATCCTCTCCAGCGACTTCCCAGCAGAGCCAGCCCTCGAGAGCTCAGCCGCTCAGGCACGAGCCCGTCCCAAGTGAACACCGAGACCCCGGGCACACTCCAGGCCCCGCTTTTCCCCAGGAGGCTGCATCACGCACACGGCCGAGAGGAACCCGCTCCTCGTCGGAACTCTTGGTGCGTCACACAGGGCGTGCCGCACACAGCGTGTGCCTGGGCGTCTGCACGCATGTGCGTCAGAGCCGACCTACCGCCACAGCCCCAGAGACGGCCGCGGCTTCTTGTTCTTCCCCTTGGTGGCTCTGGCCCTCCCGCTGGCACAAGGGCCGTTGCCGACGTTCTTCGGCCCCGGAGGCGGGGCGTCCGTGCTGGGACGGTCGAGCCGCTCGTGCTCCTGTTGGGGCGGCGTGCGGTTTCTCCCTCCTCCGTGTTTGGACTGGTGAATCACGACTGCGCCGGCAGGCAGGGCAGACTGGACCTTCCGCAGCTCCAAGGCCGGCTTCGGTCGGCTGTGTTCTTGCAGGCGTCTCCACTGCTCGAAGCTCATCCCTTCGACCGCTGTGTCCCCCGGGGACTCCTCCGACCCAGGAGCTCTGCCGCTGGCGTCTCCTGCAGGCTGCCCGGGGTCTGTGGGGTCAGCCCCGACGGGGGCCGCTGCCCCTCCCCCAGCGCCCCCTTCCCACGCACCCTCCCGGGCGTAGAACAGGACGTAGGCGCTCTGGCTCAGGGCAGCGGTCTCGTCACAGGCGGTCACCTTGGCATCGTCCATCTTATACCATTGGCCGTTGCCCGCTCGGACGTAACAGAAGTAGTGTCCTCGCTCACAGCTCCACCCGGAGTGCACCAGCACGGCATAGAGCACGTAGCCCAGTGGCCCTGCCTTCCGCTCGGACGTGTAGGGCTGCAGGTCCAAGCACTGGGGATAGCGCACCTCCTGAGCCCTTTTGGCCCCGCTCACCGGTGTGAACCGCTTCAGCACCAGCACCAGGACCTGGGAGGTGCTGTGCAAAGCCAACCTCTTGGTGGCAGGCACCTTCCGGAGACAGACGCCACAGTCATAGGCATTGTCCGCGTCCAGCTTCTCGGGCTTCACCAGCTCTCTCAGAGCTTGCTCCACACTCTGAGCCGCCGTGATATCCAGGCTGATGTCCAGATAAGGGTCGAACGTGTCCGAGACACCGAGGCAGCGGAGACACTGGATCTGAGACCTCCAGGTCCCGCCGAAGATCTGACGGATGACGCTGGTGTCCTCGGAGGCGTGGCCCGACGGCTGGGATGCACTCAAGCACCCTTGCTGCATGGCATTCAGAGTGAACATCAGAAACTCGTGGGCATCTTCCTGCTGGTGTCTGTGGAAGCCCGCCAGCAGGTCCTTGCGGGGCCGGATCACCTCTCCCGCGTGAAGGAGGGCTCGGGTCACGTGAGCTCGCATGGCACAGAGCGTGCAGGCGCTGCGGGCCGGACAGAGGGTGGCGTGCTGCTGGGACACCATCCAGCTGGCCAGGGGCGGCGTGTGGCTCAGACACTGCAGCGCCGCATTCACGTAGCAGGTGTTCCCCAGGTTCTGAAGCCCAGCCCCCACCCCCCACGGCCCCTTCCAACTCAGGGCGCCTTTCTGGCCAGGCGTCAGCCCTGCTGACCCAGGAGCCAAGTCACCCCGCTGGGGACGCCCAAGCGCCGGCGACGGCCCCTCAGGGACAGAGGGTCCCCGAAGGGCATCCGCACCAGCGGCGCTGGGCCCACAACCTTGCCCTCCGGGGAAGACGTCGAAGGGAGACGGACACACACCTCCCCCGTGCTCAGAAGCAGCCCCCGGGGCTCTGCACACAAGGCCCACGAGGGTTTCCATCTCCTACCTGCAGCTGCACGCCGACGCCTCCTTCCCTCAGACGGTCCGGCTCCAGAAAAGGGCCTGGGCCCCGCCCCCTCGGGCCTTTGGGGGCTTCCCCACAGCCCCACCCCCGCACGTGCAGGCTCCTCATTGGCTGAGGCGGCCGAGGGCGTGCCCACTCCCACTCCCGCCATCCAACCACCCACACTTTTCTCGGGGAATTCCCCTTGACGAGGCCCCACACGCACTTCCGACCTGACCCCCTGGACCAAAGGGCTCAGGATGCAAATGATTCGGGGGCATTGGGCCTTCCAGCCTTGCCCGCTAGAGATTTCACTGCGGGGCTTCCAAGTTCAGCACACAAATGCCGGCTGCACAGGACTTCCGTGGGCTCACCATTCACATCCTAACACACGTGTGGAAACATATGTCTGCCCACCGAACCTCTCCCCTTTAGGGGTCTCCCGACCCCAGACCCCTGCCTGAGGACAACCCCTCCCCGGACAACAATAAACCCTTGCCTCAACTTTGCGCTCCAGCGAGGTCCTCCCCAATTTCTATGCGTTCTCACTGGACACTCTTCTAGCGTTCAGGGTCCTAGCACCAAAAGATGCCAGCAGAGTGCCACATATGCTTTTCTCCCTTCAGGGCCGTTGCTCAAGACCCAAAGCGAGCTCATTTAGAAAGGCATAGGCTTCCTGCAACTTTGGATTCATTTCTGCAGCTCCTTTTCTCTCTCCGCTGCCCTTTGTTCTTCCTTTTCCTTCTTCCTTTATCATTTACTTTTTTTTTTTTTTTCCTGCTTGGTGTTTTAGGGTTTTTTGAGGTTTTTTTTTTTTTTTTTCCATTTATTTTTAAACTTTTTTTTAAATTTTGTGTTCATTTTGTTATTTTTTTGTTGCTTTTATTCTCTTTCTCTCTTTTATATACACTAGTTGACTCATACAGTCGTCTTTCGAATTCCGGGGCTCAAAATGCGGTATAACTCAAGGTATAAAAAAGGTTTCCCTCCTGGAGGAGGATGACTGTTGCTTTCCTTCTCGGTGTGTGACGTGTGTTTGTTTGCTCTCCCGTCCTGGACATTATGCTTGCCTTCCAGGACTATGGGGGTTTGACCGTCCACAGGTTTACCATAGCTGGAGTGTTGATTCCGTTGGTCCTTACTAGGAAAGAAGGGCCCTGACCCCGTTTACTTCCTTAGCCTATTGCACCCCTCCCACCTCCCGCTCCCCCCATCCCATCCTAGGAGCCTACCGCTTTGTGCTTTATGATCCAAGTGCTCACACCCTTGCTGTCCTCTTACCTCCTTCCCATGGCACAGAGAAACGAGATCAGCCAGGATTTTTCTCTCTTTTGCACGGATTTCGCCCAGCATAAGGCCACCTTCCCATTCCCTGTGTCACGCCACCCCCATCGACATTCTCCTCCTCCTCCTCCTCCTCCTCCTCCTCCTCCTCCTTCTTCAGAGGGTGTGGATGGGGCAAGCAGTAAGTCCATTTGAGACGATGGGGCGGAGGAAGATGCGTGCTGATGATGAGGGCGGACTGTGGGTGGCTCCGCTTCCTCGTGCAGGGCACGCTTGCTCGTGTTCTCGGGGGAAGATACTGCTCATCATTCTTTGTCCTCTCTACGTGCGGAGGGCATGGTGCGGCGTAGGTAGCCATGCGGGGGAAACAAGCCATCGGAACGTTCTCTGTTCCTTGCCACGCCGACTAGCGCAGTCAGGAGCCAGAGTTGGCCCTCGAGGTCGGAGATGTTCCATCGCAAATTCCCGGTCTGCCGTTTGATGGAGGGTTTGGGGTTTGAAGCCATCAGCCAAGCCAAAGAAAGAAAAACGCGAGAGGTGGTCGCTAAGGGGCCTCAGGTGCCCCTCCAGCGGGCCCATGAGGCAGTCGAGAAAGCCGCTAGGGGAGGACAGCTTCCCCACCGCCCCAGGCACTTTGGAGGCCGGCCGCATCTCCTCGCGTCCAGAGGCGTTTGCCCGGGGCCCAGCTGGATGAGACTGCCAGACAGGACGGGCAGAGTCGGAAGTCCAGTTGTCTTGCTATCACAATCTAGGGTAGGCTCGGGTCTTTCCTCAGTGCGGGGAGGACCTTTGCTTTCAGAAATGAACGTGGCGCGACATATCTCCACTCAGGCACCGGTGCGATGCTGGTGGAGAAGTTTCTTTGGGACTGGTTGGGTTGCCTTTCTCCCCTTGGCCTTCGTGTTGGTGCTGGTGGTGCTGGTGGTGCTGGTGGTGCTGGTGGCGGTGCTCATGGCCTTGTGGATCGCTTCTCCTGTTTGGCACTTGGAGCTTCTCCAGCGTACTCCTTGCACCGGACATGGAGCCCCAGGGATCTTTGCGGACGAGCGTCGTGCCGGGGACGCGCGCATCCCCGCCTCATTCCTGCCGGACCCTCCGCCAAGTAGCACGAGGCCTCCCAAGGACAGACACCCGTAAAGGCTGCTTGCCCGTCTTCTCCCCGGACGCCTCTCGACGTCTGGGGCATTTTCGAGAGCCTGACCGGCCGGAAGGAGACGGTTCATGGACCTGCACCCGCTCTTCCCTGCCCCCCGAAGGGCTCCCGAGATCTTCTCCTTGCTCGGCTGGCTGTGAGCGCTCTGTGAGGCGTCTCCAGGCCGCGTCACTCACCCGAGGCCAGCGGTGCGGCCAGGGAACGGAGACGGGGAACGAAAGGCAAACCCACACCCAAAGTCCCATCTCGAGAGGACTCTCCCACCCTCGCAGAAGTGGGAGGCCCTCGGACCGTGCCCAGGCCCGCTCATGCACCCCATCACCCCATCCTCTCCAGCGACTTCCCAGCAGAGCCAGCCCTCGAGAGCTCAGCCGCTCAGGCACGAGCCCGTCCCAAGTGAACACCGAGACCCCGGGCACACTCCAGGCCCCGCTTTTCCCCAGGAGGCTGCATCACGCACACGGCCGAGAGGAACCCGCTCCTCGTCGGAACTCTTGGTGCGTCACACAGGGCGTGCCGCACACAGCGTGTGCCTGGGCGTCTGCACGCATGTGCGTCAGAGCCGACCTACCGCCACAGCCCCAGAGACGGCCGCGGCTTCTTGTTCTTCCCCTTGGTGGCTCTGGCCCTCCCGCTGGCACAAGGGCCGTTGCCGACGTTCTTCGGCCCCGGAGGCGGGGTGTCCGTGCTGGGACGGTCGAGCCGCTCGTGCTCCTGTTGGGGCGGCGTGCGGTTTCTCCCTCCTCCGTGTTTGGACTGGTGAATCACGACTGCGCCGGCAGGCAGGGCAGACTGGACCTTCCGCAGCCCCAAGGCCGGCTTCGGTCGGCTGTGTTCTTGCAGGCGTCTCCACTGCTCGAAGCTCATCCCTTCGACCGCTGTGTCCCCCGGGGACTCCTCCGACCCAGGAGCTCTGCCGCTGGCGTCTCCTGCAGGCTGCCCGGGGTCTGTGGGGTCAGCCCCGACGGGGGCCGCTGCCCCTCCCCCAGCGCCCCCTTCCCACGCACCCTCCCGGGCGTAGAACAGGACGTAGGCGCTCTGGCTCAGGGCAGCGGTCTCGTCACAGGCGGTCACCTTGGCATCGTCCATCTTATACCATTGGCCGTTGCCCGCTCGGACGTAACAGAAGTAGTGTCCTCGCTCACAGCTCCACCCGGAGCGCACCAGCACGGCATAGAGCACGTAGCCCAGTGGCCCTGCCTTCCGCTCGGACGTGTAGGGCTGCAGGTCCAAGCACTGGGGATGGCGCACCTCCTGAGCCCTTTTGGCCCCGCTCACCGGTGTGAACCGCTTCAGCACCAGCACCAGGACCTGGGAGGTGCTGTGCAAAGCCAACCTCTTGGTGGCAGGCACCTTCCGGAGACAGACGCCACAGTCATAGGCATTGTCCGCGTCCAGCTTCTCGGGCTTCACCAGCTCTCTCAGAGCTTGCTCCACACTCTGAGCCGCCGTGATATCCAGGCTGATGTCCAGATAAGGGTCGAACGTGTCCGAGACACCGAGGCAGCGGAGACACTGGATCTGAGACCTCCAGGTCCCGCCGAAGATCTGACGGATGACGCTGGTGTCCTCGGAGGCGTGGCCCGACGGCTGGGATGCACTCAAGCACCCTTGCTGCATGGCATTCAGAGTGAACATCAGAAACTCGTGGGCATCTTCCTGCTGGTGTCTGTGGAAGCCCGCCAGCAGGTCCTTGCGGGGCCGGATCACCTCTCCCGCGTGAAGGAGGGCTCGGGTCACGTGAGCTCGCATGGCACAGAGCGTGCAGGCGCTGCGGGCCGGACAGAGGGTGGCGTGCTGCTGGGACACCATCCAGCTGGCCAGGGGCGGCGTGTGGCTCAGACACTGCAGCGCCGCATTCACGTAGCAGGTGTTCCCCAGGTTCTGAAGCCCAGCCCCCACCCCCCACGGCCCCTTCCAACTCAGGGCGCCTTTCTGGCCAGGCGTCAGCCCTGCTGACCCAGGAGCCAAGTCACCCCGCTGGGGACGCCCAAGCGCCGGCGACGGCCCCTCAGGGACAGAGGGTCCCCGAAGGGCATCCGCACCAGCGGCGCTGGGCCCACAACCTTGCCCTCCGGGGAAGACGTCGAAGGGAGACGGACACACACCTCCCCCGTGCTCAGAAGCAGCCCCCGAGGCTCTGCACACAAGGCCCACGAGGGTTTCCATCTCCTACCTGCAGCTGCACGCCGACGCCTCCTTCCCTCAGACGGTCCGGCTCCAGAAAAGGGGCTGGGCCCCGCCCCCTCGGGCCTTTGGGGGCTTCCCCACAGCCCCACCCCCGCACGTGCAGGCTCCTCATTGGCTGAGGCGGCCGAGGGCGTGCCCACTCCCACTCCCGCCATCCAACCACCCACACTTTTCTCGGGGAATTCCCCTTGACGAGGCCCCACACGCACTTCCGACCTGACCCCCTGGACCAAAGGGCTCAGGATGCAAATGATTCGGGGGCATTGGGCCTTCCAGCCTTGCCCGCTAGAGATTCACTGCGGGGCTTCCAAGTTCAGCACACAAATGCCGGCTGCACAGGACTTCCGTGGGCTCACCATTCACATCCTAACACACGTGTGGAAACATATGTCTGCCCACCGAACCTCTCCCCTTTAGGGGTCTCCCGACCCCAGACCCCTGCCTGAGGACAACCCCTCCCCGGACAACAATAAACCCTTGCCTCAACTTTGCGCTCCAGTGAGGTCCTCCCCAATTTCTATGCGTTCTCACTGGACACTCTTCTAGCGTTCAGGGTCCTAGCACCAAAAGATGCCAGCAGAGTGCCACATATGCTTTTCTCCCTTCAGGGCCGTTGCTCAAGACCCAAAGCGAGCTCATTTAGAAAGGCATAGGCTTCCTGCAACTTTGGATTCATTTCTGCAGCTCCTTTTCTCTCTCCGCTGCCCTTTGTTCTTCCTTTTCCTTCTTCCTTTATCATTTACTTTTTTTTTTTTCCTGCTTGGTGTTTTAGGGTTTTTTGAGGTTTGGTGTTTTTTTTCCATTTATTTTTAAACTTTTTTTTTAAATTTTGTGTTCATTTTGTTATTTTTTTGTTGCTTTTATTCTCTTTCTCTCTTTTATATACACTAGTTGACTCATACAGTCGTCTTTCGAATTCCGTGGCTCAAAATGCGGTATAACTCAAGGTATAAAAATGGTTTCCCTCCTGGAGGAGGATGACTGTTGCTTTCCTTCTCGGTGTGTGACGTGTGTTTGTTTGCTCTCCCGTCCTGAACATTATGCTTGCCTTCCAGGTCTATGGGGGTTTGACCGTCCACAGGTTTACCATAGCTGGAGTGTTGATTCCGTTGGTCCTTACTAGGAAAGAAGGGCCCTGACCCCGTTTACTTCCTTAGCCTATTGCACCCCTCCCACCTCCCGCTCCCCCCATCCCATCCTAGGAGCCTACCGCTTTGTGCTTTATGATCCAAGTGCTCACACCCTTGCTGTCCTCTTACCTCCTTCCCATGGCACAGAGAAACGAGATCAGCCAGGATTTTTCTCTCTTTTGCACGGATTTCGCCCAGCATAAGGCCACCTTCCCATTCCCTGTGTCACGCCACCCCCATCGACATTCTCCTCCTCCTCCTCCTCCTCCTCCTCCTCCTCCTCCTCCTTCTTCAGAGGGTGTGGATGGGGCAAGCAGTAAGTCCATTTGAGACGATGGGGCGGAGGAAGATGCGTGCTGATGATGAGGGCGGACTGTGGGTGGCTCCGCTTCCTCGTGCAGGGCACGCTTGCTCGTGTTCCCGGGGGAAGATACTGCTCATCATTCTTTGTCCTCTCTACGTGCGGAGGGCATGGTGCGGCGTAGGTAGCCGTGCGGGGGAAACAAGCCATCGGAACGTTCTCTGTTCCTTGCCACGCCGACTAGCGCAGTCAGGAGCCAGAGTTGGCCCTCGAGGTCGGAGATGTTCCATCGCAAATTCCCGGTCTGCCGTTTGATGGAGGGTTTGGGGTTTGAAGCCATCAGCCAAGCCAAAGAAAGAAAAACGCGAGAGGTGGTCGCTAAGGGGCCTCAGGTGCCCCTCCAGCGGGCCCATGAGGCAGTCGAGAAAGCCGCTAGGGGAGGACAGCTTCCCCACCGCCCCAGGCACTTTGGAGGCCGGCCGCATCTCCTCGCGTCCAGAGGCGTTTGCCCGGGGCCCAGCTGGATGAGACTGCCAGACAGGACGGGCAGAGTCGGAAGTCCAGTTGTCTTGCTATCACAATCTAGGGTAGGCTCGGGTCTTTCCTCAGTGCGGGGAGGACCTTTGCTTTCAGAAATGAACGTGGCGCGACATATCTCCACTCAGGCACCGGTGCGATGCTGGTGGAGAAGTTTCTTTGGGACTGGTTGGGTTGCCTTTCTCCCCTTGGCCTTCGTGTTGGTGCTGGTGGTGCTGGTGGTGCTGGTGGTGCTGGTGGCGGTGCTCATGGCCTTGTGGATCGCTTCTCCTGTTTGGCACTTGGAGCTTCTCCAGCGTACTCCTTGCACCGGACATGGAGCCCCAGGGATCTTTGCGGACGAGCGTCGTGCCGGGGACGCGCGCATCCCCGCCTCATTCCTGCCGGACCCTCCGCCAAGTAGCACGAGGCCTCCCAAGGACAGACACCCGTAAAGGCTGCTTGCCCGTCTTCTCCCCGGACGCCTCTCGACGTCTGGGGCATTTTCGAGAGCCTGACCGGCCGGAAGGAGACGGTTCATGGACCTGCACCCGCTCTTCCCTGCCCCCCGAAGGGCTCCCGAGATCTTCTCCTTGCTCGGCTGGCTGTGAGCGCTCTGTGAGGCGTCTCCAGGCCGCGTCACTCACCCGAGGCCAGCGGTGCGGCCAGGGAACGGAGACGGGGAACGAAAGGCAAACCCACACCCAAAGTCCCATCTCGAGAGGACTCTCCCACCCTCGCAGAAGTGGGAGGCCCTCGGACCGTGCCCAGGCCCGCTCATGCACCCCATCACCCCATCCTCTCCAGCGACTTCCCAGCAGAGCCAGCCCTCGAGAGCTCAGCCGCTCAGGCACGAGCCCGTCCCAAGTGAACACCGAGACCCCGGGCACACTCCAGGCCCCGCTTTTCCCCAGGAGGCTGCATCACGCACACGGCCGAGAGGAACCCGCTCCTCGTCGGAACTCTTGGTGCGTCACACAGGGCGTGCCGCACACAGCGTGTGCCTGGGCGTCTGCACGCATGTGCGTCAGAGCCGACCTACCGCCACAGCCCCAGAGACGGCCGCGGCTTCTTGTTCTTCCCCTTGGTGGCTCTGGCCCTCCCGCTGGCACAAGGGCCATTGCCGACGTTCTTCGGCCCCGGAGGCGGGGTGTCCGTGCTGGGACGGTCGAGCCGCTCGTGCTCCTGTTGGGGCGGCGTGCGGTTTCTCCCTCCTCCGTGTTTGGACTGGTGAATCACGACTGCGCCGGCAGGCAGGGCAGACTGGACCTTCCGCAGCCCCAAGGCCGGCTTCGGTCGGCTGTGTTCTTGCAGGCGTCTCCACTGCTCGAAGCTCATCCCTTCGACCGCTGTGTCCCCCGGGGACTCCTCCGACCCAGGAGCTCTGCCGCTGGCGTCTCCTGCAGGCTGCCCGGGGTCTGTGGGGTCAGCCCCGACGGGGGCCGCTGCCCCTCCCCCAGCGCCCCCTTCCCACGCACCCTCCCGGGCGTAGAACAGGACGTAGGCGCTCTGGCTCAGGGCAGCGGTCTCGTCACAGGCGGTCACCTTGGCATCGTCCATCTTATACCATTGGCCGTTGCCCGCTCGGACGTAACAGAAGTAGTGTCCTCGCTCACAGCTCCACCCGGAGCGCACCAGCACGGCATAGAGCACGTAGCCCAGTGGCCCTGCCTTCCGCTCGGACGTGTAGGGCTGCAGGTCCAAGCACTGGGGATGGCGCACCTCCTGAGCCCTTTTGGCCCCGCTCACCGGTGTGAACCGCTTCAGCACCAGCACCAGGACCTGGGAGGTGCTGTGCAAAGCCAACCTCTTGGTGGCAGGCACCTTCCGGAGACAGACGCCACAGTCATAGGCATTGTCCGCGTCCAGCTTCTCGGGCTTCACCAGCTCTCTCAGAGCTTGCTCCACACTCTGAGCCGCCGTGATATCCAGGCTGATGTCCAGATAAGGGTCGAACGTGTCCGAGACACCGAGGCAGCGGAGACACTGGATCTGAGACCTCCAGGTCCCGCCGAAGATCTGACGGATGACGCTGGTGTCCTCGGAGGCGTGGCCCGACGGCTGGGATGCACTCAAGCACCCTTGCTGCATGGCATTCAGAGTGAACATCAGAAACTCGTGGGCATCTTCCTGCTGGTGTCTGTGGAAGCCCGCCAGCAGGTCCTTGCGGGGCCGGATCACCTCTCCCGCGTGAAGGAGGGCTCGGGTCACGTGAGCTCGCATGGCACAGAGCGTGCAGGCGCTGCGGGCCGGACAGAGGGTGGCGTGCTGCTGGGACACCATCCAGCTGGCCAGGGGCGGCGTGTGGCTCAGACACTGCAGCGCCGCATTCACGTAGCAGGTGTTCCCCAGGTTCTGAAGCCCAGCCCCCACCCCCCACGGCCCCTTCCAACTCAGGGCGCCTTTCTGGCCAGGCGTCAGCCCTGCTGACCCAGGAGCCAAGTCACCCCGCTGGGGACGCCCAAGCGCCGGCGACGGCCCCTCAGGGACAGAGGGTCCCCGAAGGGCATCCGCACCAGCGGCGCTGGGCCCACAACCTTGCCCTCCGGGGAAGACGTCGAAGGGAGACGGACACACACCTCCCCCGTGCTCAGAAGCAGCCCCCGAGGCTCTGCACACAAGGCCCACGAGGGTTTCCATCTCCTACCTGCAGCTGCACGCCGACGCCTCCTTCCCTCAGACGGTCCGGCTCCAGAAAAGGGGCTGGGCCCCGCCCCCTCGGGCCTTTGGGGGCTTCCCCACAGCCCCACCCCCGCACGTGCAGGCTCCTCATTGGCTGAGGCGGCCGAGGGCGTGCCCACTCCCACTCCCGCCATCCAACCACCCACACTTTTCTCGGGGAATTCCCCTTGACGAGGCCCCACACGCACTTCCGACCTGACCCCCTGGACCAAAGGGCTCAGGATGCAAATGATTCGGGGGCATTGGGCCTTCCAGCCTTGCCCGCTAGAGATTCACTGCGGGGCTTCCAAGTTCAGCACACAAATGCCGGCTGCACAGGACTTCCGTGGGCTCACCATTCACATCCTAACACACGTGTGGAAACATATGTCTGCCCACCGAACCTCTCCCCTTTAGGGGTCTCCCGACCCCAGACCCCTGCCTGAGGACAACCCCTCCCCGGACAACAATAAACCCTTGCCTCAACTTTGCGCTCCAGTGAGGTCCTCCCCAATTTCTATGCGTTCTCACTGGACACTCTTCTAGCGTTCAGGGTCCTAGCACCAAAAGATGCCAGCAGAGTGCCACATATGCTTTTCTCCCTTCAGGGCCGTTGCTCAAGACCCAAAGCGAGCTCATTTAGAAAGGCATAGGCTTCCTGCAACTTTGGATTCATTTCTGCAGCTCCTTTTCTCTCTCCGCTGCCCTTTGTTCTTCCTTTTCCTTCTTCCTTTATCATTTACTTTTTTTTTTTTCCTGCTTGGTGTTTTAGGGTTTTTTGAGGTTTGGTGTTTTTTTTCCATTTATTTTTAAACTTTTTTTTTAAATTTTGTGTTCATTTTGTTATTTTTTTGTTGCTTTTATTCTCTTTCTCTCTTTTATATACACTAGTTGACTCATACAGTCGTCTTTCGAATTCCGTGGCTCAAAATGCGGTATAACTCAAGGTATAAAAATGGTTTCCCTCCTGGAGGAGGATGACTGTTGCTTTCCTTCTCGGTGTGTGACGTGTGTTTGTTTGCTCTCCCGTCCTGAACATTATGCTTGCCTTCCAGGTCTATGGGGGTTTGACCGTCCACAGGTTTACCATAGCTGGAGTGTTGATTCCGTTGGTCCTTACTAGGAAAGAAGGGCCCTGACCCCGTTTACTTCCTTAGCCTATTGCACCCCTCCCACCTCCCGCTCCCCCCATCCCATCCTAGGAGCCTACCGCTTTGTGCTTTATGATCCAAGTGCTCACACCCTTGCTGTCCTCTTACCTCCTTCCCATGGCACAGAGAAACGAGATCAGCCAGGATTTTTCTCTCTTTTGCACGGATTTCGCCCAGCATAAGGCCACCTTCCCATTCCCTGTGTCACGCCACCCCCATCGACATTCTCCTCCTCCTCCTCCTCCTCCTCCTCCTCCTCCTTCTTCAGAGGGTGTGGATGGGGCAAGCAGTAAGTCCATTTGAGACGATGGGGCGGAGGAAGATGCGTGCTGATGATGAGGGCGGACTGTGGGTGGCTCCGCTTCCTCGTGCAGGGCACGCTTGCTCGTGTTCCCGGGGGAAGATACTGCTCATCATTCTTTGTCCTCTCTACGTGCGGAGGGCATGGTGCGGCGTAGGTAGCCGTGCGGGGGAAACAAGCCATCGGAACGTTCTCTGTTCCTTGCCACGCCGACTAGCGCAGTCAGGAGCCAGAGTTGGCCCTCGAGGTCGGAGATGTTCCATCGCAAATTCCCGGTCTGCCGTTTGATGGAGGGTTTGGGGTTTGAAGCCATCAGCCAAGCCAAAGAAAGAAAAACGCGAGAGGTGGTCGCTAAGGGGCCTCAGGTGCCCCTCCAGCGGGTCACGGGCCCATGAGGCAGTCGAGAAAGCAGCTAGGGGAGGACAGCTTCCCCACCGCCCCAGGCACTTTGGAGGCCGGCCGCATCTCCTCGCGTCCAGAGGCGTTTGCCCGGGGCCCAGCTGGATGAGACTGCCAGACAGGACGGGCAGAGTCGGAAGTCCAGTTGTCTTGCTATCACAATCTAGGGTAGGCTCGGGTCTTTCCTCAGTGCGGGGAGGACCTTTGCTTTCAGAAATGAACGTGGCGCGACATATCTCCACTCAGGCACCGGTGCGATGCTGGTGGAGAAGTTTCTTTGGGACTGGTTGGGTTGCCTTTCTCCCCTTGGCCTTCGTGTTGGTGCTGGTGGTGCTGGTGGTGCTGGTGGCGGTGCTCATGGCCTTGTGGATCGCTTCTCCTGTTTGGCACTTGGAGCTTCTCCAGCGTACTCCTTGCACCGGACATGGAGCCCCAGGGATCTTTGCGGACGAGCGTCGTGCCGGGGACGCGCGCATCCCCGCCTCATTCCTGCCGGACCCTCCGCCAAGTAGCACGAGGCCTCCCAAGGACAGACACCCGTAAAGGCTGCTTGCCCGTCTTCTCCCCGGACGCCTCTCGACGTCTGGGGCATTTTCGAGAGCCTGACCGGCCGGAAGGAGACGGTTCATGGACCTGCACCCGCTCTTCCCTGCCCCCCGAAGGGCTCCCGAGATCTTCTCCTTGCTCGGCTGGCTGTGAGCGCTCTGTGAGGCGTCTCCAGGCCGCGTCACTCACCCGAGGCCAGCGGTGCGGCCAGGGAACGGAGACGGGGAACGAAAGGCAAACCCACACCCAAAGTCCCAACCCGAGAGGACTCTCCCACCCTCGCAGAAGTGGGAGGCCCTCGGACCGTGCCCAGGCCCGCTCATGCACCCCATCACCCCATCCTCTCCAGCGACTTCCCAGCAGAGCCAGCCCTCGAGAGCTCAGCCGCTCAGGCACGAGCCCGTCCCAAGTGAACACCGAGACCCCGGGCACACTCCAGGCCCCGCTTTTCCCCAGGAGGCTGCATCACGCACACGGCCGAGAGGAACCCGCTCCTCGTCGGAACTCTTGGTGCGTCACACAGGGCGTGCCGCACACAGCGTGTGCCTGGGCGTCTGCACGCATGTGCGTCAGAGCCGACCTACCGCCACAGCCCCAGAGACGGCCGCGGCTTCTTGTTCTTCCCCTTGGTGGCTCTGGCCCTCCCGCTGGCACAAGGGCCGTTGCCGACGTTCTTCGGCCCCGGAGGCGGGGTGTCCGTGCTGGGACGGTCGAGCCGCTCGTGCTCCTGTTGGGGCGGCGTGCGGTTTCTCCCTCCTCCGTGTTTGGACTGGTGAATCACGACTGCGCCGGCAGGCAGGGCAGACTGGACCTTCCGCAGCCCCAAGGCCGGCTTCGGTCGGCTGTGTTCTTGCAGGCGTCTCCACTGCTCGAAGCTCATCCCTTCGACCGCTGTGTCCCCCGGGGACTCCTCCGACCCAGGAGCTCTGCCGCTGGCGTCTCCTGCAGGCTGCCCGGGGTCTGTGGGGTCAGCCCCGACGGGGGCCGCTGCCCCTCCCCCAGCGCCCCCTTCCCACGCACCCTCCCGGGCGTAGAACAGGACGTAGGCGCTCTGGCTCAGGGCAGCGGTCTCGTCACAGGCGGTCACCTTGGCATCGTCCATCTTATACCATTGGCCGTTGCCCGCTCGGACGTAACAGAAGTAGTGTCCTCGCTCACAGCTCCACCCGGAGCGCACCAGCACGGCATAGAGCACGTAGCCCAGTGGCCCTGCCTTCCGCTCGGACGTGTAGGGCTGCAGGTCCAAGCACTGGGGATGGCGCACCTCCTGAGCCCTTTTGGCCCCGCTCACCGGTGTGAACCGCTTCAGCACCAGCACCAGGACCTGGGAGGTGCTGTGCAAAGCCAACCTCTTGGTGGCAGGCACCTTCCGGAGACAGACGCCACAGTCATAGGCATTGTCCGCGTCCAGCTTCTCGGGCTTCACCAGCTCTCTCAGAGCTTGCTCCACACTCTGAGCCGCCGTGATATCCAGGCTGATGTCCAGATAAGGGTCGAACGTGTCCGAGACACCGAGGCAGCGGAGACACTGGATCTGAGACCTCCAGGTCCCGCCGAAGATCTGACGGATGACGCTGGTGTCCTCGGAGGCGTGGCCCGACGGCTGGGATGCACTCAAGCACCCTTGCTGCATGGCATTCAGAGTGAACATCAGAAACTCGTGGGCATCTTCCTGCTGGTGTCTGTGGAAGCCCGCCAGCAGGTCCTTGCGGGGCCGGATCACCTCTCCCGCGTGAAGGAGGGCTCGGGTCACGTGAGCTCGCATGGCACAGAGCGTGCAGGCGCTGCGGGCCGGACAGAGGGTGGCGTGCTGCTGGGACACCATCCAGCTGGCCAGGGGCGGCGTGTGGCTCAGACACTGCAGCGCCGCATTCACGTAGCAGGTGTTCCCCAGGTTCTGAAGCCCAGCCCCCACCCCCCACGGCCCCTTCCAACTCAGGGCGCCTTTCTGGCCAGGCGTCAGCCCTGCTGACCCAGGAGCCAAGTCACCCCGCTGGGGACGCCCAAGCGCCGGCGACGGCCCCTCAGGGACAGAGGGTCCCCGAAGGGCATCCGCACCAGCGGCGCTGGGCCCACAACCTTGCCCTCCGGGGAAGACGTCGAAGGGAGACGGACACACACCTCCCCCGTGCTCAGAAGCAGCCCCCGAGGCTCTGCACACAAGGCCCACGAGGGTTTCCATCTCCTACCTGCAGCTGCACGCCGACGCCTCCTTCCCTCAGACGGTCCGGCTCCAGAAAAGGGGCTGGGCCCCGCCCCCTCGGGCCTTTGGGGGCTTCCCCACAGCCCCACCCCCGCACGTGCAGGCTCCTCATTGGCTGAGGCGGCCGAGGGCGTGCCCACTCCCACTCCCGCCATCCAACCACCCACACTTTTCTCGGGGAATTCCCCTTGACGAGGCCCCACACGCACTTCCGACCTGACCCCCTGGACCAAAGGGCTCAGGATGCAAATGATTCGGGGGCATTGGGCCTTCCAGCCTTGCCCGCTAGAGATTCACTGCGGGGCTTCCAAGTTCAGCACACAAATGCCGGCTGCACAGGACTTCCGTGGGCTCACCATTCACATCCTAACACACGTGTGGAAACATATGTCTGCCCACCGAACCTCTCCCCTTTAGGGGTCTCCCGACCCCAGACCCCTGCCTGAGGACAACCCCTCCCCGGACAACAATAAACCCTTGCCTCAACTTTGCGCTCCAGTGAGGTCCTCCCCAATTTCTATGCGTTCTCACTGGACACTCTTCTAGCGTTCAGGGTCCTAGCACCAAAAGATGCCAGCAGAGTGCCACATATGCTTTTCTCCCTTCAGGGCCGTTGCTCAAGACCCAAAGCGAGCTCATTTAGAAAGGCATAGGCTTCCTGCAACTTTGGATTCATTTCTGCAGCTCCTTTTCTCTCTCCGCTGCCCTTTGTTCTTCCTTTTCCTTCTTCCTTTATCATTTACTTTTTTTTTTTTCCTGCTTGGTGTTTTAGGGTTTTTTGAGGTTTGGTGTTTTTTTTCCATTTATTTTTAAACTTTTTTTTTAAATTTTGTGTTCATTTTGTTATTTTTTTGTTGCTTTTATTCTCTTTCTCTCTTTTATATACACTAGTTGACTCATACAGTCGTCTTTCGAATTCCGTGGCTCAAAATGCGGTATAACTCAAGGTATAAAAATGGTTTCCCTCCTGGAGGAGGATGACTGTTGCTTTCCTTCTCGGTGTGTGACGTGTGTTTGTTTGCTCTCCCGTCCTGAACATTATGCTTGCCTTCCAGGTCTATGGGGGTTTGACCGTCCACAGGTTTACCATAGCTGGAGTGTTGATTCCGTTGGTCCTTACTAGGAAAGAAGGGCCCTGACCCCGTTTACTTCCTTAGCCTATTGCACCCCTCCCACCTCCCGCTCCCCCCATCCCATCCTAGGAGCCTACCGCTTTGTGCTTTATGATCCAAGTGCTCACACCCTTGCTGTCCTCTTACCTCCTTCCCATGGCACAGAGAAACGAGATCAGCCAGGATTTTTCTCTCTTTTGCACGGATTTCGCCCAGCATAAGGCCACCTTCCCATTCCCTGTGTCACGCCACCCCCATCGACATTCTCCTCCTCCTCCTCCTCCTCCTCCTCCTCCTCCTCCTCCTTCTTCAGAGGGTGTGGATGGGGCAAGCAGTAAGTCCATTTGAGACGATGGGGCGGAGGAAGATGCGTGCTGATGATGAGGGCGGACTGTGGGTGGCTCCGCTTCCTCGTGCAGGGCACGCTTGCTCGTGTTCCCGGGGGAAGATACTGCTCATCATTCTTTGTCCTCTCTACGTGCGGAGGGCATGGTGCGGCGTAGGTAGCCGTGCGGGGGAAACAAGCCATCGGAACGTTCTCTGTTCCTTGCCACGCCGACTAGCGCAGTCAGGAGCCAGAGTTGGCCCTCGAGGTCGGAGATGTTCCATCGCAAATTCCCGGTCTGCCGTTTGATGGAGGGTTTGGGGTTTGAAGCCATCAGCCAAGCCAAAGAAAGAAAAACGCGAGAGGTGGTCGCTAAGGGGCCTCAGGTGCCCCTCCAGCGGGCCCATGAGGCAGTCGAGAAAGCCGCTAGGGGAGGACAGCTTCCCCACCGCCCCAGGCACTTTGGAGGCCGGCCGCATCTCCTCGCGTCCAGAGGCGTTTGCCCGGGGCCCAGCTGGATGAGACTGCCAGACAGGACGGGCAGAGTCGGAAGTCCAGTTGTCTTGCTATCACAATCTAGGGTAGGCTCGGGTCTTTCCTCAGTGCGGGGAGGACCTTTGCTTTCAGAAATGAACGTGGCGCGACATATCTCCACTCAGGCACCGGTGCGATGCTGGTGGAGAAGTTTCTTTGGGACTGGTTGGGTTGCCTTTCTCCCCTTGGCCTTCGTGTTGGTGCTGGTGGTGCTGGTGGTGCTGGTGGTGCTGGTGGCGGTGCTCATGGCCTTGTGGATCGCTTCTCCTGTTTGGCACTTGGAGCTTCTCCAGCGTACTCCTTGCACCGGACATGGAGCCCCAGGGATCTTTGCGGACGAGCGTCGTGCCGGGGACGCGCGCATCCCCGCCTCATTCCTGCCGGACCCTCCGCCAAGTAGCACGAGGCCTCCCAAGGACAGACACCCGTAAAGGCTGCTTGCCCGTCTTCTCCCCGGACGCCTCTCGACGTCTGGGGCATTTTCGAGAGCCTGACCGGCCGGAAGGAGACGGTTCATGGACCTGCACCCGCTCTTCCCTGCCCCCCGAAGGGCTCCCGAGATCTTCTCCTTGCTCGGCTGGCTGTGAGCGCTCTGTGAGGCGTCTCCAGGCCGCGTCACTCACCCGAGGCCAGCGGTGCGGCCAGGGAACGGAGACGGGGAACGAAAGGCAAACCCACACCCAAAGTCCCATCTCGAGAGGACTCTCCCACCCTCGCAGAAGTGGGAGGCCCTCGGACCGTGCCCAGGCCCGCTCATGCACCCCATCACCCCATCCTCTCCAGCGACTTCCCAGCAGAGCCAGCCCTCGAGAGCTCAGCCGCTCAGGCACGAGCCCGTCCCAAGTGAACACCGAGACCCCGGGCACACTCCAGGCCCCGCTTTTCCCCAGGAGGCTGCATCACGCACACGGCCGAGAGGAACCCGCTCCTCGTCGGAACTCTTGGTGCGTCACACAGGGCGTGCCGCACACAGCGTGTGCCTGGGCGTCTGCACGCATGTGCGTCAGAGCCGACCTACCGCCACAGCCCCAGAGACGGCCGCGGCTTCTTGTTCTTCCCCTTGGTGGCTCTGGCCCTCCCGCTGGCACAAGGGCCGTTGCCGACGTTCTTCGGCCCCGGAGGCGGGGTGTCCGTGCTGGGACGGTCGAGCCGCTCGTGCTCCTGTTGGGGCGGCGTGCGGTTTCTCCCTCCTCCGTGTTTGGACTGGTGAATCACGACTGCGCCGGCAGGCAGGGCAGACTGGACCTTCCGCAGCCCCAAGGCCGGCTTCGGTCGGCTGTGTTCTTGCAGGCGTCTCCACTGCTCGAAGCTCATCCCTTCGACCGCTGTGTCCCCCGGGGACTCCTCCGACCCAGGAGCTCTGCCGCTGGCGTCTCCTGCAGGCTGCCCGGGGTCTGTGGGGTCAGCCCCGACGGGGGCCGCTGCCCCTCCCCCAGCGCCCCCTTCCCACGCACCCTCCCGGGCGTAGAACAGGACGTAGGCGCTCTGGCTCAGGGCAGCGGTCTCGTCACAGGCGGTCACCTTGGCATCGTCCATCTTATACCATTGGCCGTTGCCCGCTCGGACGTAACAGAAGTAGTGTCCTCGCTCACAGCTCCACCCGGAGCGCACCAGCACGGCATAGAGCACGTAGCCCAGTGGCCCTGCCTTCCGCTCGGACGTGTAGGGCTGCAGGTCCAAGCACTGGGGATGGCGCACCTCCTGAGCCCTTTTGGCCCCGCTCACCGGTGTGAACCGCTTCAGCACCAGCACCAGGACCTGGGAGGTGCTGTGCAAAGCCAACCTCTTGGTGGCAGGCACCTTCCGGAGACAGACGCCACAGTCATAGGCATTGTCCGCGTCCAGCTTCTCGGGCTTCACCAGCTCTCTCAGAGCTTGCTCCACACTCTGAGCCGCCGTGATATCCAGGCTGATGTCCAGATAAGGGTCGAACGTGTCCGAGACACCGAGGCAGCGGAGACACTGGATCTGAGACCTCCAGGTCCCGCCGAAGATCTGACGGATGACGCTGGTGTCCTCGGAGGCGTGGCCCGACGGCTGGGATGCACTCAAGCACCCTTGCTGCATGGCATTCAGAGTGAACATCAGAAACTCGTGGGCATCTTCCTGCTGGTGTCTGTGGAAGCCCGCCAGCAGGTCCTTGCGGGGCCGGATCACCTCTCCCGCGTGAAGGAGGGCTCGGGTCACGTGAGCTCGCATGGCACAGAGCGTGCAGGCGCTGCGGGCCGGACAGAGGGTGGCGTGCTGCTGGGACACCATCCAGCTGGCCAGGGGCGGCGTGTGGCTCAGACACTGCAGCGCCGCATTCACGTAGCAGGTGTTCCCCAGGTTCTGAAGCCCAGCCCCCACCCCCCACGGCCCCTTCCAACTCAGGGCGCCTTTCTGGCCAGGCGTCAGCCCTGCTGACCCAGGAGCCAAGTCACCCCGCTGGGGACGCCCAAGCGCCGGCGACGGCCCCTCAGGGACAGAGGGTCCCCGAAGGGCATCCGCACCAGCGGCGCTGGGCCCACAACCTTGCCCTCCGGGGAAGACGTCGAAGGGAGACGGACACACACCTCCCCCGTGCTCAGAAGCAGCCCCCGAGGCTCTGCACACAAGGCCCACGAGGGTTTCCATCTCCTACCTGCAGCTGCACGCCGACGCCTCCTTCCCTCAGACGGTCCGGCTCCAGAAAAGGGGCTGGGCCCCGCCCCCTCGGGCCTTTGGGGGCTTCCCCACAGCCCCACCCCCGCACGTGCAGGCTCCTCATTGGCTGAGGCGGCCGAGGGCGTGCCCACTCCCACTCCCGCCATCCAACCACCCACACTTTTCTCGGGGAATTCCCCTTGACGAGGCCCCACACGCACTTCCGACCTGACCCCCTGGACCAAAGGGCTCAGGATGCAAATGATTCGGGGGCATTGGGCCTTCCAGCCTTGCCCGCTAGAGATTCACTGCGGGGCTTCCAAGTTCAGCACACAAATGCCGGCTGCACAGGACTTCCGTGGGCTCACCATTCACATCCTAACACACGTGTGGAAACATATGTCTGCCCACCGAACCTCTCCCCTTTAGGGGTCTCCCGACCCCAGACCCCTGCCTGAGGACAACCCCTCCCCGGACAACAATAAACCCTTGCCTCAACTTTGCGCTCCAGTGAGGTCCTCCCCAATTTCTATGCGTTCTCACTGGACACTCTTCTAGCGTTCAGGGTCCTAGCACCAAAAGATGCCAGCAGAGTGCCACATATGCTTTTCTCCCTTCAGGGCCGTTGCTCAAGACCCAAAGCGAGCTCATTTAGAAAGGCATAGGCTTCCTGCAACTTTGGATTCATTTCTGCAGCTCCTTTTCTCTCTCCGCTGCCCTTTGTTCTTCCTTTTCCTTCTTCCTTTATCATTTACTTTTTTTTTTTTCCTGCTTGGTGTTTTAGGGTTTTTTGAGGTTTGGTGTTTTTTTTCCATTTATTTTTAAACTTTTTTTTTAAATTTTGTGTTCATTTTGTTATTTTTTTGTTGCTTTTATTCTCTTTCTCTCTTTTATATACACTAGTTGACTCATACAGTCGTCTTTCGAATTCCGTGGCTCAAAATGCGGTATAACTCAAGGTATAAAAATGGTTTCCCTCCTGGAGGAGGATGACTGTTGCTTTCCTTCTCGGTGTGTGACGTGTGTTTGTTTGCTCTCCCGTCCTGAACATTATGCTTGCCTTCCAGGTCTATGGGGGTTTGACCGTCCACAGGTTTACCATAGCTGGAGTGTTGATTCCGTTGGTCCTTACTAGGAAAGAAGGGCCCTGACCCCGTTTACTTCCTTAGCCTATTGCACCCCTCCCACCTCCCGCTCCCCCCATCCCATCCTAGGAGCCTACCGCTTTGTGCTTTATGATCCAAGTGCTCACACCCTTGCTGTCCTCTTACCTCCTTCCCATGGCACAGAGAAACGAGATCAGCCAGGATTTTTCTCTCTTTTGCACGGATTTCGCCCAGCATAAGGCCACCTTCCCATTCCCTGTGTCACGCCACCCCCATCGACATTCTCCTCCTCCTCCTCCTCCTCCTCCTCCTCCTCCTTCTTCAGAGGGTGTGGATGGGGCAAGCAGTAAGTCCATTTGAGACGATGGGGCGGAGGAAGATGCGTGCTGATGATGAGGGCGGACTGTGGGTGGCTCCGCTTCCTCGTGCAGGGCACGCTTGCTCGTGTTCCCGGGGGAAGATACTGCTCATCATTCTTTGTCCTCTCTACGTGCGGAGGGCATGGTGCGGCGTAGGTAGCCGTGCGGGGGAAACAAGCCATCGGAACGTTCTCTGTTCCTTGCCACGCCGACTAGCGCAGTCAGGAGCCAGAGTTGGCCCTCGAGGTCGGAGATGTTCCATCGCAAATTCCCGGTCTGCCGTTTGATGGAGGGTTTGGGGTTTGAAGCCATCAGCCAAGCCAAAGAAAGAAAAACGCGAGAGGTGGTCGCTAAGGGGCCTCAGGTGCCCCTCCAGCGGGTCACGGGCCCATGAGGCAGTCGAGAAAGCAGCTAGGGGAGGACAGCTTCCCCACCGCCCCAGGCACTTTGGAGGCCGGCCGCATCTCCTCGCGTCCAGAGGCGTTTGCCCGGGGCCCAGCTGGATGAGACTGCCAGACAGGACGGGCAGAGTCGGAAGTCCAGTTGTCTTGCTATCACAATCTAGGGTAGGCTCGGGTCTTTCCTCAGTGCGGGGAGGACCTTTGCTTTCAGAAATGAACGTGGCGCGACATATCTCCACTCAGGCACCGGTGCGATGCTGGTGGAGAAGTTTCTTTGGGACTGGTTGGGTTGCCTTTCTCCCCTTGGCCTTCGTGTTGGTGCTGGTGGTGCTGGTGGTGCTGGTGGCGGTGCTCATGGCCTTGTGGATCGCTTCTCCTGTTTGGCACTTGGAGCTTCTCCAGCGTACTCCTTGCACCGGACATGGAGCCCCAGGGATCTTTGCGGACGAGCGTCGTGCCGGGGACGCGCGCATCCCCGCCTCATTCCTGCCGGACCCTCCGCCAAGTAGCACGAGGCCTCCCAAGGACAGACACCCGTAAAGGCTGCTTGCCCGTCTTCTCCCCGGACGCCTCTCGACGTCTGGGGCATTTTCGAGAGCCTGACCGGCCGGAAGGAGACGGTTCATGGACCTGCACCCGCTCTTCCCTGCCCCCCGAAGGGCTCCCGAGATCTTCTCCTTGCTCGGCTGGCTGTGAGCGCTCTGTGAGGCGTCTCCAGGCCGCGTCACTCACCCGAGGCCAGCGGTGCGGCCAGGGAACGGAGACGGGGAACGAAAGGCAAACCCACACCCAAAGTCCCAACCCGAGAGGACTCTCCCACCCTCGCAGAAGTGGGAGGCCCTCGGACCGTGCCCAGGCCCGCTCATGCACCCCATCACCCCATCCTCTCCAGCGACTTCCCAGCAGAGCCAGCCCTCGAGAGCTCAGCCGCTCAGGCACGAGCCCGTCCCAAGTGAACACCGAGACCCCGGGCACACTCCAGGCCCCGCTTTTCCCCAGGAGGCTGCATCACGCACACGGCCGAGAGGAACCCGCTCCTCGTCGGAACTCTTGGTGCGTCACACAGGGCGTGCCGCACACAGCGTGTGCCTGGGCGTCTGCACGCATGTGCGTCAGAGCCGACCTACCGCCACAGCCCCAGAGACGGCCGCGGCTTCTTGTTCTTCCCCTTGGTGGCTCTGGCCCTCCCGCTGGCACAAGGGCCGTTGCCGACGTTCTTCGGCCCCGGAGGCGGGGTGTCCGTGCTGGGACGGTCGAGCCGCTCGTGCTCCTGTTGGGGCGGCGTGCGGTTTCTCCCTCCTCCGTGTTTGGACTGGTGAATCACGACTGCGCCGGCAGGCAGGGCAGACTGGACCTTCCGCAGCCCCAAGGCCGGCTTCGGTCGGCTGTGTTCTTGCAGGCGTCTCCACTGCTCGAAGCTCATCCCTTCGACCGCTGTGTCCCCCGGGGACTCCTCCGACCCAGGAGCTCTGCCGCTGGCGTCTCCTGCAGGCTGCCCGGGGTCTGTGGGGTCAGCCCCGACGGGGGCCGCTGCCCCTCCCCCAGCGCCCCCTTCCCACGCACCCTCCCGGGCGTAGAACAGGACGTAGGCGCTCTGGCTCAGGGCAGCGGTCTCGTCACAGGCGGTCACCTTGGCATCGTCCATCTTATACCATTGGCCGTTGCCCGCTCGGACGTAACAGAAGTAGTGTCCTCGCTCACAGCTCCACCCGGAGTGCACCAGCACGGCATAGAGCACGTAGCCCAGTGGCCCTGCCTTCCGCTCGGACGTGTAGGGCTGCAGGTCCAAGCACTGGGGATGGCGCACCTCCTGAGCCCTTTTGGCCCCGCTCACCGGTGTGAACCGCTTCAGCACCAGCACCAGGACCTGGGAGGTGCTGTGCAAAGCCAACCTCTTGGTGGCAGGCACCTTCCGGAGACAGACGCCACAGTCATAGGCATTGTCCGCGTCCAGCTTCTCGGGCTTCACCAGCTCTCTCAGAGCTTGCTCCACACTCTGAGCCGCCGTGATATCCAGGCTGATGTCCAGATAAGGGTCGAACGTGTCCGAGACACCGAGGCAGCGGAGACACTGGATCTGAGACCTCCAGGTCCCGCCGAAGATCTGACGGATGACGCTGGTGTCCTCGGAGGCGTGGCCCGACGGCTGGGATGCACTCAAGCACCCTTGCTGCATGGCATTCAGAGTGAACATCAGAAACTCGTGGGCATCTTCCTGCTGGTGTCTGTGGAAGCCCGCCAGCAGGTCCTTGCGGGGCCGGATCACCTCTCCCGCGTGAAGGAGGGCTCGGGTCACGTGAGCTCGCATGGCACAGAGCGTGCAGGCGCTGCGGGCCGGACAGAGGGTGGCGTGCTGCTGGGACACCATCCAGCTGGCCAGGGGCGGCGTGTGGCTCAGACACTGCAGCGCCGCATTCACGTAGCAGGTGTTCCCCAGGTTCTGAAGCCCAGCCCCCACCCCCCACGGCCCCTTCCAACTCAGGGCGCCTTTCTGGCCAGGCGTCAGCCCTGCTGACCCAGGAGCCAAGTCACCCCGCTGGGGACGCCCAAGCGCCGGCGACGGCCCCTCAGGGACAGAGGGTCCCCGAAGGGCATCCGCACCAGCGGCGCTGGGCCCACAACCTTGCCCTCCGGGGAAGACGTCGAAGGGAGACGGACACACACCTCCCCCGTGCTCAGAAGCAGCCCCCGGGGCTCTGCACACAAGGCCCACGAGGGTTTCCATCTCCTACCTGCAGCTGCACGCCGACGCCTCCTTCCCTCAGATGGTCCGGCTCCAGAAAAGGGCCTGGGCCCCGCCCCCTCGGGCCTTTGGGGGCTTCCCCACAGCCCCACCCCCGCACGTGCAGGCTCCTCATTGGCTGAGGCGGCCGAGGGCGTGCCCACTCCCACTCCCGCCATCCAACCACCCACACTTTTCTCGGGGAATTCCCCTTGACGAGGCCCCACACGCACTTCCGACCTGACCCCCTGGACCAAAGGGCTCAGGATGCAAATGATTCGGGGGCATTGGGCCTTCCAGCCTTGCCCGCTAGAGATTTCACTGCGGGGCTTCCAAGTTCAGCACACAAATGCCGGCTGCACAGGACTTCCGTGGGCTCACCATTCACATCCTAACACACGTGTGGAAACATATGTCTGCCCACCGAACCTCTCCCCTTTAGGGGTCTCCCGACCCCAGACCCCTGCCTGAGGACAACCCCTCCCCGGACAACAATAAACCCTTGCCTCAACTTTGCGCTCCAGCGAGGTCCTCCCCAATTTCTATGCGTTCTCACTGGACACTCTTCTAGCGTTCAGGGTCCTAGCACCAAAAGATGCCAGCAGAGTGCCACATATGCTTTTCTCCCTTCAGGGCCGTTGCTCAAGACCCAAAGCGAGCTCATTTAGAAAGGCATAGGCTTCCTGCAACTTTGGATTCATTTCTGCAGCTCCTTTTCTCTCTCCGCTGCCCTTTGTTCTTCCTTTTCCTTCTTCCTTTATCATTTACTTTTTTTTTTTTTTTCCTGCTTGGTGTTTTAGGGTTTTTTGAGGTTTTTTTTTTTTTTTTCCATTTATTTTTAAACTTTTTTTTTAAATTTTGTGTTCATTTTGTTATTTTTTTGTTGCTTTTATTCTCTTTCTCTCTTTTATATACACTAGTTGACTCATACAGTCGTCTTTCGAATTCCGGGGCTCAAAATGCGGTATAACTCAAGGTATAAAAAAGGTTTCCCTCCTGGAGGAGGATGACTGTTGCTTTCCTTCTCGGTGTGTGACGTGTGTTTGTTTGCTCTCCCGTCCTGGACATTATGCTTGCCTTCCAGGACTATGGGGGTTTGACCGTCCACAGGTTTACCATAGCTGGAGTGTTGATTCCGTTGGTCCTTACTAGGAAAGAAGGGCCCTGACCCCGTTTACTTCCTTAGCCTATTGCACCCCTCCCACCTCCCGCTCCCCCCATCCCATCCTAGGAGCCTACCGCTTTGTGCTTTATGATCCAAGTGCTCACACCCTTGCTGTCCTCTTACCTCCTTCCCATGGCACAGAGAAACGAGATCAGCCAGGATTTTTCTCTCTTTTGCACGGATTTCGCCCAGCATAAGGCCACCTTCCCATTCCCTGTGTCACGCCACCCCCATCGACATTCTCCTCCTCCTCCTCCTCCTCCTCCTCCTCCTCCTCCTCCTCCTCCTTCTTCAGAGGGTGTGGATGGGGCAAGCAGTAAGTCCATTTGAGACGATGGGGCGGAGGAAGATGCGTGCTGATGATGAGGGCGGACTGTGGGTGGCTCCGCTTCCTCGTGCAGGGCACGCTTGCTCGTGTTCTCGGGGGAAGATACTGCTCATCATTCTTTGTCCTCTCTACGTGCGGAGGGCATGGTGCGGCGTAGGTAGCCATGCGGGGGAAACAAGCCATCGGAACGTTCTCTGTTCCTTGCCACGCCGACTAGCGCAGTCAGGAGCCAGAGTTGGCCCTCGAGGTCGGAGATGTTCCATCGCAAATTCCCGGTCTGCCGTTTGATGGAGGGTTTGGGGTTTGAAGCCATCAGCCAAGCCAAAGAAAGAAAAACGCGAGAGGTGGTCGCTAAGGGGCCTCAGGTGCCCCTCCAGCGGGTCACGGGCCCATGAGGCAGTCGAGAAAGCCGCTAGGGGAGGACAGCTTCCCCACCGCCCCAGGCACTTTGGAGGCCGGCCGCATCTCCTCGCGTCCAGAGGCGTTTGCCCGGGACCCAGCTGGATGAGACTGCCAGACAGGACGGGCAGAGTCGGAAGTCCAGTTGTCTTGCTATCACAATCTAGGGTAGGCTCGGGTCTTTCCTCAGTGCGGGGAGGACCTTTGCTTTCAGAAATGAACGTGGCGCGACATATCTCCACTCAGGCACCGGTGCGATGCTGGTGGAGAAGTTTCTTTGGGACTGGTTGGGTTGCCTTTCTCCCCTTGGCCTTCGTGTTGGTGCTGGTGGTGCTGGTGGTGCTGGTGGCGGTGCTCATGGCCTTGTGGATCGCTTCTCCTGTTTGGCACTTGGAGCTTCTCCAGCGTACTCCTTGCACCGGACATGGAGCCCCAGGGATCTTTGCGGACGAGCGTCGTGCCGGGGACGCGCGCATCCCCGCCTCATTCCTGCCGGACCCTCCGCCAAGTAGCACGAGGCCTCCCAAGGACAGACACCCGTAAAGGCTGCTTGCCCGTCTTCTCCCCGGACGCCTCTCGACGTCTGGGGCATTTTCGAGAGCCTGACCGGCCGGAAGGAGACGGTTCATGGACCTGCACCCGCTCTTCCCTGCCCCCCGAAGGGCTCCCGAGATCTTCTCCTTGCTCGGCTGGCTGTGAGCGCTCTGTGAGGCGTCTCCAGGCCGCGTCACTCACCCGAGGCCAGCGGTGCGGCCAGGGAACGGAGACGGGGAACGAAAGGCAAACCCACACCCAAAGTCCCAACCCGAGAGGACTCTCCCACCCTCGCAGAAGTGGGAGGCCCTCGGACCGTGCCCAGGCCCGCTCATGCACCCCATCACCCCATCCTCTCCAGCGACTTCCCAGCAGAGCCAGCCCTCGAGAGCTCAGCCGCTCAGGCACGAGCCCGTCCCAAGTGAACACCGAGACCCCGGGCACACTCCAGGCCCCGCTTTTCCCCAGGAGGCTGCATCACGCACACGGCCGAGAGGAACCCGCTCCTCGTCGGAACTCTTGGTGCGTCACACAGGGCGTGCCGCACACAGCGTGTGCCTGGGCGTCTGCACGCATGTGCGTCAGAGCCGACCTACCGCCACAGCCCCAGAGACGGCCGCGGCTTCTTGTTCTTCCCCTTGGTGGCTCTGGCCCTCCCGCTGGCACAAGGGCCGTTGCCGACGTTCTTCGGCCCCGGAGGCGGGGCGTCCGTGCTGGGACGGTCGAGCCGCTCGTGCTCCTGTTGGGGCGGCGTGCGGTTTCTCCCTCCTCCGTGTTTGGACTGGTGAATCACGACTGCGCCGGCAGGCAGGGCAGACTGGACCTTCCGCAGCTCCAAGGCCGGCTTCGGTCGGCTGTGTTCTTGCAGGCGTCTCCACTGCTCGAAGCTCATCCCTTCGACCGCTGTGTCCCCCGGGGACTCCTCCGACCCAGGAGCTCTGCCGCTGGCGTCTCCTGCAGGCTGCCCGGGGTCTGTGGGGTCAGCCCCGACGGGGGCCGCTGCCCCTCCCCCAGCGCCCCCTTCCCACGCACCCTCCCGGGCGTAGAACAGGACGTAGGCGCTCTGGCTCAGGGCAGCGGTCTCGTCACAGGCGGTCACCTTGGCATCGTCCATCTTATACCATTGGCCGTTGCCCGCTCGGACGTAACAGAAGTAGTGTCCTCGCTCACAGCTCCACCCGGAGTGCACCAGCACGGCATAGAGCACGTAGCCCAGTGGCCCTGCCTTCCGCTCGGACGTGTAGGGCTGCAGGTCCAAGCACTGGGGATAGCGCACCTCCTGAGCCCTTTTGGCCCCGCTCACCGGTGTGAACCGCTTCAGCACCAGCACCAGGACCTGGGAGGTGCTGTGCAAAGCCAACCTCTTGGTGGCAGGCACCTTCCGGAGACAGACGCCACAGTCATAGGCATTGTCCGCGTCCAGCTTCTCGGGCTTCACCAGCTCTCTCAGAGCTTGCTCCACACTCTGAGCCGCCGTGATATCCAGGCTGATGTCCAGATAAGGGTCGAACGTGTCCGAGACACCGAGGCAGCGGAGACACTGGATCTGAGACCTCCAGGTCCCGCCGAAGATCTGACGGATGACGCTGGTGTCCTCGGAGGCGTGGCCCGACGGCTGGGATGCACTCAAGCACCCTTGCTGCATGGCATTCAGAGTGAACATCAGAAACTCGTGGGCATCTTCCTGCTGGTGTCTGTGGAAGCCCGCCAGCAGGTCCTTGCGGGGCCGGATCACCTCTCCCGCGTGAAGGAGGGCTCGGGTCACGTGAGCTCGCATGGCACAGAGCGTGCAGGCGCTGCGGGCCGGACAGAGGGTGGCGTGCTGCTGGGACACCATCCAGCTGGCCAGGGGCGGCGTGTGGCTCAGACACTGCAGCGCCGCATTCACGTAGCAGGTGTTCCCCAGGTTCTGAAGCCCAGCCCCCACCCCCCACGGCCCCTTCCAACTCAGGGCGCCTTTCTGGCCAGGCGTCAGCCCTGCTGACCCAGGAGCCAAGTCACCCCGCTGGGGACGCCCAAGCGCCGGCGACGGCCCCTCAGGGACAGAGGGTCCCCGAAGGGCATCCGCACCAGCGGCGCTGGGCCCACAACCTTGCCCTCCGGGGAAGACGTCGAAGGGAGACGGACACACACCTCCCCCGTGCTCAGAAGCAGCCCCCGGGGCTCTGCACACAAGGCCCACGAGGGTTTCCATCTCCTACCTGCAGCTGCACGCCGACGCCTCCTTCCCTCAGACGGTCCGGCTCCAGAAAAGGGCCTGGGCCCCGCCCCCTCGGGCCTTTGGGGGCTTCCCCACAGCCCCACCCCCGCACGTGCAGGCTCCTCATTGGCTGAGGCGGCCGAGGGCGTGCCCACTCCCACTCCCGCCATCCAACCACCCACACTTTTCTCGGGGAATTCCCCTTGACGAGGCCCCACACGCACTTCCGACCTGACCCCCTGGACCAAAGGGCTCAGGATGCAAATGATTCGGGAGCATTGGGCCTTCCAGCCTTGCCCGCTAGAGATTTCACTGCGGGGCTTCCAAGTTCAGCACACAAATGCCGGCTGCACAGGACTTCCGTGGGCTCACCATTCACATCCTAACACACGTGTGGAAACATATGTCTGCCCACCGAACCTCTCCCCTTTAGGGGTCTCCCGACCCCAGACCCCTGCCTGAGGACAACCCCTCCCCGGACAACAATAAACCCTTGCCTCAACTTTGCGCTCCAGCGAGGTCCTCCCCAATTTCTATGCGTTCTCACTGGACACTCTTCTAGCGTTCAGGGTCCTAGCACCAAAAGATGCCAGCAGAGTGCCACATATGCTTTTCTCCCTTCAGGGCCGTTGCTCAAGACCCAAAGCGAGCTCATTTAGAAAGGCATAGGCTTCCTGCAACTTTGGATTCATTTCTGCAGCTCCTTTTCTCTCTCCGCTGCCCTTTGTTCTTCCTTTTCCTTCTTCCTTTATCATTTACTTTTTTTTTTTTTTTTCCTGCTTGGTGTTTTAGGGTTTTTTGAGGTTTTTTTTTTTTTTTTTTCCATTTATTTTTAAACTTTTTTTTTAAATTTTGTGTTCATTTTGTTATTTTTTTGTTGCGTTTATTCTCTTTCTCTCTTTTATATACACTAGTTGACTCATACAGTCGTCTTTCGAATTCCGGGGCTCAAAATGCGGTATAACTCAAGGTATAAAAAAGGTTTCCCTCCTGGAGGAGGATGACTGTTGCTTTCCTTCTCGGTGTGTGACGTGTGTTTGTTTGCTCTCCCGTCCTGGACATTATGCTTGCCTTCCAGGACTATGGGGGTTTGACCGTCCACAGGTTTACCATAGCTGGAGTGTTGATTCCGTTGGTCCTTACTAGGAAAGAAGGGCCCTGACCCCGTTTACTTCCTTAGCCTATTGCACCCCTCCCACCTCCCGCTCCCCCCATCCCATCCTAGGAGCCTACCGCTTTGTGCTTTATGATCCAAGTGCTCACACCCTTGCTGTCCTCTTACCTCCTTCCCATGGCACAGAGAAACGAGATCAGCCAGGATTTTTCTCTCTTTTGCACGGATTTCGCCCAGCATAAGGCCACCTTCCCATTCCCTGTGTCACGCCACCCCCATCGACATTCTCCTCCTCCTCCTCCTCCTCCTCCTCCTCCTCCTCCTCCTTCTTCAGAGGGTGTGGATGGGGCAAGCAGTAAGTCCATTTGAGACGATGGGGCGGAGGAAGATGCGTGCTGATGATGAGGGCGGACTGTGGGTGGCTCCGCTTCCTCGTGCAGGGCACGCTTGCTCGTGTTCTCGGGGGAAGATACTGCTCATCATTCTTTGTCCTCTCTACGTGCGGAGGGCATGGTGCGGCGTAGGTAGCCGTGCGGGGGAAACAAGCCATCGGAACGTTCTCTGTTCCTTGCCACGCCGACTAGCGCAGTCAGGAGCCAGAGTTGGCCCTCGAGGTCGGAGATGTTCCATCGCAAATTCCCGGTCTGCCGTTTGATGGAGGGTTTGGGGTTTGAAGCCATCAGCCAAGCCAAAGAAAGAAAAACGCGAGAGGTGGTCGCTAAGGGGCCTCAGGTGCCCCTCCAGCGGGTCACGGGCCCATGAGGCAGTCGAGAAAGCAGCTAGGGGAGGACAGCTTCCCCACCGCCCCAGGCACTTTGGAGGCCGGCCGCATCTCCTCGCGTCCAGAGGCGTTTGCCCGGGGCCCAGCTGGATGAGACTGCCAGACAGGACGGGCAGAGTCGGAAGTCCAGTTGTCTTGCTATCACAATCTAGGGTAGGCTCGGGTCTTTCCTCAGTGCGGGGAGGACCTTTGCTTTCAGAAATGAACGTGGCGCGACATATCTCCACTCAGGCACCGGTGCGATGCTGGTGGAGAAGTTTCTTTGGGACTGGTTGGGTTGCCTTTCTCCCCTTGGCCTTCGTGTTGGTGCTGGTGGTGCTGGTGGTGCTGGTGGTGCTGGTGGCGGTGCTCATGGCCTTGTGGATCGCTTCTCCTGTTTGGCACTTGGAGCTTCTCCAGCGTACTCCTTGCACCGGACATGGAGCCCCAGGGATCTTTGCGGACGAGCGTCGTGCCGGGGACGCGCGCATCCCCGCCTCATTCCTGCCGGACCCTCCGCCAAGTAGCACGAGGCCTCCCAAGGACAGACACCCGTAAAGGCTGCTTGCCCGTCTTCTCCCCGGACGCCTCTCGACGTCTGGGGCATTTTCGAGAGCCTGACCGGCCGGAAGGAGACGGTTCATGGACCTGCACCCGCTCTTCCCTGCCCCCCGAAGGGCTCCCGAGATCTTCTCCTTGCTCGGCTGGCTGTGAGCGCTCTGTGAGGCGTCTCCAGGCCGCGTCACTCACCCGAGGCCAGCGGTGCGGCCAGGGAACGGAGACGGGGAACGAAAGGCAAACCCACACCCAAAGTCCCAACCCGAGAGGACTCTCCCACCCTCGCAGAAGTGGGAGGCCCTCGGACCGTGCCCAGGCCCGCTCATGCACCCCATCACCCCATCCTCTCCAGCGACTTCCCAGCAGAGCCAGCCCTCGAGAGCTCAGCCGCTCAGGCACGAGCCCGTCCCAAGTGAACACCGAGACCCCGGGCACACTCCAGGCCCCGCTTTTCCCCAGGAGGCTGCATCACGCACACGGCCGAGAGGAACCCGCTCCTCGTCGGAACTCTTGGTGCGTCACACAGGGCGTGCCGCACACAGCGTGTGCCTGGGCGTCTGCACGCATGTGCGTCAGAGCCGACCTACCGCCACAGCCCCAGAGACGGCCGCGGCTTCTTGTTCTTCCCCTTGGTGGCTCTGGCCCTCCCGCTGGCACAAGGGCCGTTGCCGACGTTCTTCGGCCCCGGAGGCGGGGCGTCCGTGCTGGGACGGTCGAGCCGCTCGTGCTCCTGTTGGGGCGGCGTGCGGTTTCTCCCTCCTCCGTGTTTGGACTGGTGAATCACGACTGCGCCGGCAGGCAGGGCAGACTGGACCTTCCGCAGCTCCAAGGCCGGCTTCGGTCGGCTGTGTTCTTGCAGGCGTCTCCACTGCTCGAAGCTCATCCCTTCGACCGCTGTGTCCCCCGGGGACTCCTCCGACCCAGGAGCTCTGCCGCTGGCGTCTCCTGCAGGCTGCCCGGGGTCTGTGGGGTCAGCCCCGACGGGGGCCGCTGCCCCTCCCCCAGCGCCCCCTTCCCACGCACCCTCCCGGGCGTAGAACAGGACGTAGGCGCTCTGGCTCAGGGCAGCGGTCTCGTCACAGGCGGTCACCTTGGCATCGTCCATCTTATACCATTGGCCGTTGCCCGCTCGGACGTAACAGAAGTAGTGTCCTCGCTCACAGCTCCACCCGGAGTGCACCAGCACGGCATAGAGCACGTAGCCCAGTGGCCCTGCCTTCCGCTCGGACGTGTAGGGCTGCAGGTCCAAGCACTGGGGATAGCGCACCTCCTGAGCCCTTTTGGCCCCGCTCACCGGTGTGAACCGCTTCAGCACCAGCACCAGGACCTGGGAGGTGCTGTGCAAAGCCAACCTCTTGGTGGCAGGCACCTTCCGGAGACAGACGCCACAGTCATAGGCATTGTCCGCGTCCAGCTTCTCGGGCTTCACCAGCTCTCTCAGAGCTTGCTCCACACTCTGAGCCGCCGTGATATCCAGGCTGATGTCCAGATAAGGGTCGAACGTGTCCGAGACACCGAGGCAGCGGAGACACTGGATCTGAGACCTCCAGGTCCCGCCGAAGATCTGACGGATGACGCTGGTGTCCTCGGAGGCGTGGCCCGACGGCTGGGATGCACTCAAGCACCCTTGCTGCATGGCATTCAGAGTGAACATCAGAAACTCGTGGGCATCTTCCTGCTGGTGTCTGTGGAAGCCCGCCAGCAGGTCCTTGCGGGGCCGGATCACCTCTCCCGCGTGAAGGAGGGCTCGGGTCACGTGAGCTCGCATGGCACAGAGCGTGCAGGCGCTGCGGGCCGGACAGAGGGTGGCGTGCTGCTGGGACACCATCCAGCTGGCCAGGGGCGGCGTGTGGCTCAGACACTGCAGCGCCGCATTCACGTAGCAGGTGTTCCCCAGGTTCTGAAGCCCAGCCCCCACCCCCCACGGCCCCTTCCAACTCAGGGCGCCTTTCTGGCCAGGCGTCAGCCCTGCTGACCCAGGAGCCAAGTCACCCCGCTGGGGACGCCCAAGCGCCGGCGACGGCCCCTCAGGGACAGAGGGTCCCCGAAGGGCATCCGCACCAGCGGCGCTGGGCCCACAACCTTGCCCTCCGGGGAAGACGTCGAAGGGAGACGGACACACACCTCCCCCGTGCTCAGAAGCAGCCCCCGGGGCTCTGCACACAAGGCCCACGAGGGTTTCCATCTCCTACCTGCAGCTGCACGCCGACGCCTCCTTCCCTCAGACGGTCCGGCTCCAGAAAAGGGCCTGGGCCCCGCCCCCTCGGGCCTTTGGGGGCTTCCCCACAGCCCCACCCCCGCACGTGCAGGCTCCTCATTGGCTGAGGCGGCCGAGGGCGTGCCCACTCCCACTCCCGCCATCCAACCACCCACACTTTTCTCGGGGAATTCCCCTTGACGAGGCCCCACACGCACTTCCGACCTGACCCCCTGGACCAAAGGGCTCAGGATGCAAATGATTCGGGGGCATTGGGCCTTCCAGCCTTGCCCGCTAGAGATTTCACTGCGGGGCTTCCAAGTTCAGCACACAAATGCCGGCTGCACAGGACTTCCGTGGGCTCACCATTCACATCCTAACACACGTGTGGAAACATATGTCTGCCCACCGAACCTCTCCCCTTTAGGGGTCTCCCGACCCCAGACCCCTGCCTGAGGACAACCCCTCCCCGGACAACAATAAACCCTTGCCTCAACTTTGCGCTCCAGCGAGGTCCTCCCCAATTTCTATGCGTTCTCACTGGACACTCTTCTAGCGTTCAGGGTCCTAGCACCAAAAGATGCCAGCAGAGTGCCACATATGCTTTTCTCCCTTCAGGGCCGTTGCTCAAGACCCAAAGCGAGCTCATTTAGAAAGGCATAGGCTTCCTGCAACTTTGGATTCATTTCTGCAGCTCCTTTTCTCTCTCCGCTGCCCTTTGTTCTTCCTTTTCCTTCTTCCTTTATCATTTACTTTTTTTTTTTTTTTTCCTGCTTGGTGTTTTAGGGTTTTTTGAGGTTTTTTTTTTTTTTTTCCATTTATTTTTAAACTTTTTTTTTAAATTTTGTGTTCATTTTGTTATTTTTTTGTTGCTTTTATTCTCTTTCTCTCTTTTATATACACTAGTTGACTCATACAGTCGTCTTTCGAATTCCGGGGCTCAAAATGCGGTATAACTCAAGGTATAAAAAAGGTTTCCCTCCTGGAGGAGGATGACTGTTGCTTTCCTTCTCGGTGTGTGACGTGTGTTTGTTTGCTCTCCCGTCCTGGACATTATGCTTGCCTTCCAGGACTATGGGGGTTTGACCGTCCACAGGTTTACCATAGCTGGAGTGTTGATTCCGTTGGTCCTTACTAGGAAAGAAGGGCCCTGACCCCGTTTACTTCCTTAGCCTATTGCACCCCTCCCACCTCCCGCTCCCCCCATCCCATCCTAGGAGCCTACCGCTTTGTGCTTTATGATCCAAGTGCTCACACCCTTGCTGTCCTCTTACCTCCTTCCCATGGCACAGAGAAACGAGATCAGCCAGGATTTTTCTCTCTTTTGCACGGATTTCGCCCAGCATAAGGCCACCTTCCCATTCCCTGTGTCACGCCACCCCCATCGACATTCTCCTCCTCCTCCTCCTCCTCCTCCTCCTCCTCCTTCTTCAGAGGGTGTGGATGGGGCAAGCAGTAAGTCCATTTGAGACGATGGGGCGGAGGAAGATGCGTGCTGATGATGAGGGCGGACTGTGGGTGGCTCCGCTTCCTCGTGCAGGGCACGCTTGCTCGTGTTCTCGGGGGAAGATACTGCTCATCATTCTTTGTCCTCTCTACGTGCGGAGGGCATGGTGCGGCGTAGGTAGCCATGCGGGGGAAACAAGCCATCGGAACGTTCTCTGTTCCTTGCCACGCCGACTAGCGCAGTCAGGAGCCAGAGTTGGCCCTCGAGGTCGGAGATGTTCCATCGCAAATTCCCGGTCTGCCGTTTGATGGAGGGTTTGGGGTTTGAAGCCATCAGCCAAGCCAAAGAAAGAAAAACGCGAGAGGTGGTCGCTAAGGGGCCTCAGGTGCCCCTCCAGCGGGTCACGGGCCCATGAGGCAGTCGAGAAAGCAGCTAGGGGAGGACAGCTTCCCCACCGCCCCAGGCACTTTGGAGGCCGGCCGCATCTCCTCGCGTCCAGAGGCGTTTGCCCGGGGCCCAGCTGGATGAGACTGCCAGACAGGACGGGCAGAGTCGGAAGTCCAGTTGTCTTGCTATCACAATCTAGGGTAGGCTCGGGTCTTTCCTCAGTGCGGGGAGGACCTTTGCTTTCAGAAATGAACGTGGCGCGACATATCTCCACTCAGGCACCGGTGCGATGCTGGTGGAGAAGTTTCTTTGGGACTGGTTGGGTTGCCTTTCTCCCCTTGGCCTTCGTGTTGGTGCTGGTGGTGCTGGTGGTGCTGGTGGCGGTGCTCATGGCCTTGTGGATCGCTTCTCCTGTTTGGCACTTGGAGCTTCTCCAGCGTACTCCTTGCACCGGACATGGAGCCCCAGGGATCTTTGCGGACGAGCGTCGTGCCGGGGACGCGCGCATCCCCGCCTCATTCCTGCCGGACCCTCCGCCAAGTAGCACGAGGCCTCCCAAGGACAGACACCCGTAAAGGCTGCTTGCCCGTCTTCTCCCCAGACGCCTCTCGACGTCTGGGGCATTTTCGAGAGCCTGACCGGCCGGAAGGAGACGGTTCATGGACCTGCACCCGCTCTTCCCTGCCCCCCGAAGGGCTCCCGAGATCTTCTCCTTGCTCGGCTGGCTGTGAGCGCTCTGTGAGGCGTCTCCAGGCCGCGTCACTCACCCGAGGCCAGCGGTGCGGCCAGGGAACGGAGACGGGGAACGAAAGGCAAACCCACACCCAAAGTCCCAACCCGAGAGGACTCTCCCACCCTCGCAGAAGTGGGAGGCCCTCGGACCGTGCCCAGGCCCGCTCATGCACCCCATCACCCCATCCTCTCCAGCGACTTCCCAGCAGAGCCAGCCCTCGAGAGCTCAGCCGCTCAGGCACGAGCCCGTCCCAAGTGAACACCGAGACCCCGGGCACACTCCAGGCCCCGCTTTTCCCCAGGAGGCTGCATCACGCACACGGCCGAGAGGAACCCGCTCCTCGTCGGAACTCTTGGTGCGTCACACAGGGCGTGCCGCACACAGCGTGTGCCTGGGCGTCTGCACGCATGTGCGTCAGAGCCGACCTACCGCCACAGCCCCAGAGACGGCCGCGGCTTCTTGTTCTTCCCCTTGGTGGCTCTGGCCCTCCCGCTGGCACAAGGGCCGTTGCCGACGTTCTTCGGCCCCGGAGGCGGGGCGTCCGTGCTGGGACGGTCGAGCCGCTCGTGCTCCTGTTGGGGCGGCGTGCGGTTTCTCCCTCCTCCGTGTTTGGACTGGTGAATCACGACTGCGCCGGCAGGCAGGGCAGACTGGACCTTCCGCAGCTCCAAGGCCGGCTTCGGTCGGCTGTGTTCTTGCAGGCGTCTCCACTGCTCGAAGCTCATCCCTTCGACCGCTGTGTCCCCCGGGGACTCCTCCGACCCAGGAGCTCTGCCGCTGGCGTCTCCTGCAGGCTGCCCGGGGTCTGTGGGGTCAGCCCCGACGGGGGCCGCTGCCCCTCCCCCAGCGCCCCCTTCCCACGCACCCTCCCGGGCGTAGAACAGGACGTAGGCGCTCTGGCTCAGGGCAGCGGTCTCGTCACAGGCGGTCACCTTGGCATCGTCCATCTTATACCATTGGCCGTTGCCCGCTCGGACGTAACAGAAGTAGTGTCCTCGCTCACAGCTCCACCCGGAGTGCACCAGCACGGCATAGAGCACGTAGCCCAGTGGCCCTGCCTTCCGCTCGGACGTGTAGGGCTGCAGGTCCAAGCACTGGGGATAGCGCACCTCCTGAGCCCTTTTGGCCCCGCTCACCGGTGTGAACCGCTTCAGCACCAGCACCAGGACCTGGGAGGTGCTGTGCAAAGCCAACCTCTTGGTGGCAGGCACCTTCCGGAGACAGACGCCACAGTCATAGGCATTGTCCGCGTCCAGCTTCTCGGGCTTCACCAGCTCTCTCAGAGCTTGCTCCACACTCTGAGCCGCCGTGATATCCAGGCTGATGTCCAGATAAGGGTCGAACGTGTCCGAGACACCGAGGCAGCGGAGACACTGGATCTGAGACCTCCAGGTCCCGCCGAAGATCTGACGGATGACGCTGGTGTCCTCGGAGGCGTGGCCCGACGGCTGGGATGCACTCAAGCACCCTTGCTGCATGGCATTCAGAGTGAACATCAGAAACTCGTGGGCATCTTCCTGCTGGTGTCTGTGGAAGCCCGCCAGCAGGTCCTTGCGGGGCCGGATCACCTCTCCCGCGTGAAGGAGGGCTCGGGTCACGTGAGCTCGCATGGCACAGAGCGTGCAGGCGCTGCGGGCCGGACAGAGGGTGGCGTGCTGCTGGGACACCATCCAGCTGGCCAGGGGCGGCGTGTGGCTCAGACACTGCAGCGCCGCATTCACGTAGCAGGTGTTCCCCAGGTTCTGAAGCCCAGCCCCCACCCCCCACGGCCCCTTCCAACTCAGGGCGCCTTTCTGGCCAGGCGTCAGCCCTGCTGACCCAGGAGCCAAGTCACCCCGCTGGGGACGCCCAAGCGCCGGCGACGGCCCCTCGGGGACAGAGGGTCCCCGAAGGGCATCCGCACCAGCGGCGCTGGGCCCACAACCTTGCCCTCCGGGGAAGACGTCGAAGGGAGACGGACACACACCTCCCCCGTGCTCAGAAGCAGCCCCCGGGGCTCTGCACACAAGGCCCACGAGGGTTTCCATCTCCTACCTGCAGCTGCACGCCGACGCCTCCTTCCCTCAGACGGTCCGGCTCCAGAAAAGGGCCTGGGCCCCGCCCCCTCGGGCCTTTGGGGGCTTCCCCACAGCCCCACCCCCGCACGTGCAGGCTCCTCATTGGCTGAGGCGGCCGAGGGCGTGCCCACTCCCACTCCCGCCATCCAACCACCCACACTTTTCTCGGGGAATTCCCCTTGACGAGGCCCCACACGCACTTCCGACCTGACCCCCTGGACCAAAGGGCTCAGGATGCAAATGATTCGGGGGCATTGGGCCTTCCAGCCTTGCCCGCTAGAGATTTCACTGCGGGGCTTCCAAGTTCAGCACACAAATGCCGGCTGCACAGGACTTCCGTGGGCTCACCATTCACATCCTAACACACGTGTGGAAACATATGTCTGCCCACCGAACCTCTCCCCTTTAGGGGTCTCCCGACCCCAGACCCCTGCCTGAGGACAACCCCTCCCCGGACAACAATAAACCCTTGCCTCAACTTTGCGCTCCAGCGAGGTCCTCCCCAATTTCTATGCGTTCTCACTGGACACTCTTCTAGCGTTCAGGGTCCTAGCACCAAAAGATGCCAGCAGAGTGCCACATATGCTTTTCTCCCTTCAGGGCCGTTGCTCAAGACCCAAAGCGAGCTCATTTAGAAAGGCATAGGCTTCCTGCAACTTTGGATTCATTTCTGCAGCTCCTTTTCTCTCTCCGCTGCCCTTTGTTCTTCCTTTTCCTTCTTCCTTTATCATTTACTTTTTTTTTTTTTTTTCCTGCTTGGTGTTTTAGGGTTTTTTGAGGTTTTTTTTTTTTTTTTTCCATTTATTTTTAAACTTTTTTTTTAAATTTTGTGTTCATTTTGTTATTTTTTTGTTGCTTTTATTCTCTTTCTCTCTTTTATATACACTAGTTGACTCATACAGTCGTCTTTCGAATTCCGGGGCTCAAAATGCGGTATAACTCAAGGTATAAAAAAGGTTTCCCTCCTGGAGGAGGATGACTGTTGCTTTCCTTCTCGGTGTGTGACGTGTGTTTGTTTGCTCTCCCGTCCTGGACATTATGCTTGCCTTCCAGGACTATGGGGGTTTGACCGTCCACAGGTTTACCATAGCTGGAGTGTTGATTCCGTTGGTCCTTACTAGGAAAGAAGGGCCCTGACCCCGTTTACTTCCTTAGCCTATTGCACCCCTCCCACCTCCCGCTCCCCCCATCCCATCCTAGGAGCCTACCGCTTTGTGCTTTATGATCCAAGTGCTCACACCCTTGCTGTCCTCTTACCTCCTTCCCATGGCACAGAGAAACGAGATCAGCCAGGATTTTTCTCTCTTTTGCACGGATTTCGCCCAGCATAAGGCCACCTTCCCATTCCCTGTGTCACGCCACCCCCATCGACATTCTCCTCCTCCTCCTCCTCCTCCTCCTCCTCCTCCTTCTTCAGAGGGTGTGGATGGGGCAAGCAGTAAGTCCATTTGAGACGATGGGGCGGAGGAAGATGCGTGCTGATGATGAGGGCGGACTGTGGGTGGCTCCGCTTCCTCGTGCAGGGCACGCTTGCTCGTGTTCTCGGGGGAAGATACTGCTCATCATTCTTTGTCCTCTCTACGTGCGGAGGGCATGGTGCGGCGTAGGTAGCCATGCGGGGGAAACAAGCCATCGGAACGTTCTCTGTTCCTTGCCACGCCGACTAGCGCAGTCAGGAGCCAGAGTTGGCCCTCGAGGTCGGAGATGTTCCATCGCAAATTCCCGGTCTGCCGTTTGATGGAGGGTTTGGGGTTTGAAGCCATCAGCCAAGCCAAAGAAAGAAAAACGCGAGAGGTGGTCGCTAAGGGGCCTCAGGTGCCCCTCCAGCGGGTCACGGGCCCATGAGGCAGTCGAGAAAGCAGCTAGGGGAGGACAGCTTCCCCACCGCCCCAGGCACTTTGGAGGCCGGCCGCATCTCCTCGCGTCCAGAGGCGTTTGCCCGGGGCCCAGCTGGATGAGACTGCCAGACAGGACGGGCAGAGTCGGAAGTCCAGTTGTCTTGCTATCACAATCTAGGGTAGGCTCGGGTCTTTCCTCAGTGCGGGGAGGACCTTTGCTTTCAGAAATGAACGTGGCGCGACATATCTCCACTCAGGCACCGGTGCGATGCTGGTGGAGAAGTTTCTTTGGGACTGGTTGGGTTGCCTTTCTCCCCTTGGCCTTCGTGTTGGTGCTGGTGGTGCTGGTGGTGCTGGTGGCGGTGCTCATGGCCTTGTGGATCGCTTCTCCTGTTTGGCACTTGGAGCTTCTCCAGCGTACTCCTTGCACCGGACATGGAGCCCCAGGGATCTTTGCGGACGAGCGTCGTGCCGGGGACGCGCGCATCCCCGCCTCATTCCTGCCGGACCCTCCGCCAAGTAGCACGAGGCCTCCCAAGGACAGACACCCGTAAAGGCTGCTTGCCCGTCTTCTCCCCAGACGCCTCTCGACGTCTGGGGCATTTTCGAGAGCCTGACCGGCCGGAAGGAGACGGTTCATGGACCTGCACCCGCTCTTCCCTGCCCCCCGAAGGGCTCCCGAGATCTTCTCCTTGCTCGGCTGGCTGTGAGCGCTCTGTGAGGCGTCTCCAGGCCGCGTCACTCACCCGAGGCCAGCGGTGCGGCCAGGGAACGGAGACGGGGAACGAAAGGCAAACCCACACCCAAAGTCCCAACCCGAGAGGACTCTCCCACCCTCGCAGAAGTGGGAGGCCCTCGGACCGTGCCCAGGCCCGCTCATGCACCCCATCACCCCATCCTCTCCAGCGACTTCCCAGCAGAGCCAGCCCTCGAGAGCTCAGCCGCTCAGGCACGAGCCCGTCCCAAGTGAACACCGAGACCCCGGGCACACTCCAGGCCCCGCTTTTCCCCAGGAGGCTGCATCACGCACACGGCCGAGAGGAACCCGCTCCTCGTCGGAACTCTTGGTGCGTCACACAGGGCGTGCCGCACACAGCGTGTGCCTGGGCGTCTGCACGCATGTGCGTCAGAGCCGACCTACCGCCACAGCCCCAGAGACGGCCGCGGCTTCTTGTTCTTCCCCTTGGTGGCTCTGGCCCTCCCGCTGGCACAAGGGCCGTTGCCGACGTTCTTCGGCCCCGGAGGCGGGGCGTCCGTGCTGGGACGGTCGAGCCGCTCGTGCTCCTGTTGGGGCGGCGTGCGGTTTCTCCCTCCTCCGTGTTTGGACTGGTGAATCACGACTGCGCCGGCAGGCAGGGCAGACTGGACCTTCCGCAGCTCCAAGGCCGGCTTCGGTCGGCTGTGTTCTTGCAGGCGTCTCCACTGCTCGAAGCTCATCCCTTCGACCGCTGTGTCCCCCGGGGACTCCTCCGACCCAGGAGCTCTGCCGCTGGCGTCTCCTGCAGGCTGCCCGGGGTCTGTGGGGTCAGCCCCGACGGGGGCCGCTGCCCCTCCCCCAGCGCCCCCTTCCCACGCACCCTCCCGGGCGTAGAACAGGACGTAGGCGCTCTGGCTCAGGGCAGCGGTCTCGTCACAGGCGGTCACCTTGGCATCGTCCATCTTATACCATTGGCCGTTGCCCGCTCGGACGTAACAGAAGTAGTGTCCTCGCTCACAGCTCCACCCGGAGTGCACCAGCACGGCATAGAGCACGTAGCCCAGTGGCCCTGCCTTCCGCTCGGACGTGTAGGGCTGCAGGTCCAAGCACTGGGGATAGCGCACCTCCTGAGCCCTTTTGGCCCCGCTCACCGGTGTGAACCGCTTCAGCACCAGCACCAGGACCTGGGAGGTGCTGTGCAAAGCCAACCTCTTGGTGGCAGGCACCTTCCGGAGACAGACGCCACAGTCATAGGCATTGTCCGCGTCCAGCTTCTCGGGCTTCACCAGCTCTCTCAGAGCTTGCTCCACACTCTGAGCCGCCGTGATATCCAGGCTGATGTCCAGATAAGGGTCGAACGTGTCCGAGACACCGAGGCAGCGGAGACACTGGATCTGAGACCTCCAGGTCCCGCCGAAGATCTGACGGATGACGCTGGTGTCCTCGGAGGCGTGGCCCGACGGCTGGGATGCACTCAAGCACCCTTGCTGCATGGCATTCAGAGTGAACATCAGAAACTCGTGGGCATCTTCCTGCTGGTGTCTGTGGAAGCCCGCCAGCAGGTCCTTGCGGGGCCGGATCACCTCTCCCGCGTGAAGGAGGGCTCGGGTCACGTGAGCTCGCATGGCACAGAGCGTGCAGGCGCTGCGGGCCGGACAGAGGGTGGCGTGCTGCTGGGACACCATCCAGCTGGCCAGGGGCGGCGTGTGGCTCAGACACTGCAGCGCCGCATTCACGTAGCAGGTGTTCCCCAGGTTCTGAAGCCCAGCCCCCACCCCCCACGGCCCCTTCCAACTCAGGGCGCCTTTCTGGCCAGGCGTCAGCCCTGCTGACCCAGGAGCCAAGTCACCCCGCTGGGGACGCCCAAGCGCCGGCGACGGCCCCTCAGGGACAGAGGGTCCCCGAAGGGCATCCGCACCAGCGGCGCTGGGCCCACAACCTTGCCCTCCGGGGAAGACGTCGAAGGGAGACGGACACACACCTCCCCCGTGCTCAGAAGCAGCCCCCGGGGCTCTGCACACAAGGCCCACGAGGGTTTCCATCTCCTACCTGCAGCTGCACGCCGACGCCTCCTTCCCTCAGACGGTCCGGCTCCAGAAAAGGGCCTGGGCCCCGCCCCCTCGGGCCTTTGGGGGCTTCCCCACAGCCCCACCCCCGCACGTGCAGGCTCCTCATTGGCTGAGGCGGCCGAGGGCGTGCCCACTCCCACTCCCGCCATCCAACCACCCACACTTTTCTCGGGGAATTCCCCTTGACGAGGCCCCACACGCACTTCCGACCTGACCCCCTGGACCAAAGGGCTCAGGATGCAAATGATTCGGGGGCATTGGGCCTTCCAGCCTTGCCCGCTAGAGATTTCACTGCGGGGCTTCCAAGTTCAGCACACAAATGCCGGCTGCACAGGACTTCCGTGGGCTCACCATTCACATCCTAACACACGTGTGGAAACATATGTCTGCCCACCGAACCTCTCCCCTTTAGGGGTCTCCCGACCCCAGACCCCTGCCTGAGGACAACCCCTCCCCGGACAACAATAAACCCTTGCCTCAACTTTGCGCTCCAGCGAGGTCCTCCCCAATTTCTATGCGTTCTCACTGGACACTCTTCTAGCGTTCAGGGTCCTAGCACCAAAAGATGCCAGCAGAGTGCCACATATGCTTTTCTCCCTTCAGGGCCGTTGCTCAAGACCCAAAGCGAGCTCATTTAGAAAGGCATAGGCTTCCTGCAACTTTGGATTCATTTCTGCAGCTCCTTTTCTCTCTCCGCTGCCCTTTGTTCTTCCTTTTCCTTCTTCCTTTATCATTTACTTTTTTTTTTTTTTTTCCTGCTTGGTGTTTTAGGGTTTTTTGAGGGTTTTTTTTTTTTTTTTTTTCCATTTATTTTTAAACTTTTTTTTTAAATTTTGTGTTCATTTTGTTATTTTTTTGTTGCTTTTATTCTCTTTCTCTCTTTTATATACACTAGTTGACTCATACAGTCGTCTTTCGAATTCCGGGGCTCAAAATGCGGTATAACTCAAGGTATAAAAAAGGTTTCCCTCCTGGAGGAGGATGACTGTTGCTTTCCTTCTCGGTGTGTGACGTGTGTTTGTTTGCTCTCCCGTCCTGGACATTATGCTTGCCTTCCAGGACTATGGGGGTTTGACCGTCCACAGGTTTACCATAGCTGGAGTGTTGATTCCGTTGGTCCTTACTAGGAAAGAAGGGCCCTGACCCCGTTTACTTCCTTAGCCTATTGCACCCCTCCCACCTCCCGCTCCCCCCATCCCATCCTAGGAGCCTACCGCTTTGTGCTTTATGATCCAAGTGCTCACACCCTTGCTGTCCTCTTACCTCCTTCCCATGGCACAGAGAAACGAGATCAGCCAGGATTTTTCTCTCTTTTGCACGGATTTCGCCCAGCATAAGGCCACCTTCCCATTCCCTGTGTCACGCCACCCCCATCGACATTCTCCTCCTCCTCCTCCTCCTCCTCCTCCTCCTCCTCCTCCTCCTCCTCCTTCTTCAGAGGGTGTGGATGGGGCAAGCAGTAAGTCCATTTGAGACGATGGGGCGGAGGAAGATGCGTGCTGATGATGAGGGCGGACTGTGGGTGGCTCCGCTTCCTCGTGCAGGGCACGCTTGCTCGTGTTCTCGGGGGAAGATACTGCTCATCATTCTTTGTCCTCTCTACGTGCGGAGGGCATGGTGCGGCGTAGGTAGCCATGCGGGGGAAACAAGCCATCGGAACGTTCTCTGTTCCTTGCCACGCCGACTAGCGCAGTCAGGAGCCAGAGTTGGCCCTCGAGGTCGGAGATGTTCCATCGCAAATTCCCGGTCTGCCGTTTGATGGAGGGTTTGGGGTTTGAAGCCATCAGCCAAGCCAAAGAAAGAAAAACGCGAGAGGTGGTCGCTAAGGGGCCTCAGGTGCCCCTCCAGCGGGTCACGGGCCCATGAGGCAGTCGAGAAAGCAGCTAGGGGAGGACAGCTTCCCCACCGCCCCAGGCACTTTGGAGGCCGGCCGCATCTCCTCGCGTCCAGAGGCGTTTGCCCGGGGCCCAGCTGGATGAGACTGCCAGACAGGACGGGCAGAGTCGGAAGTCCAGTTGTCTTGCTATCACAATCTAGGGTAGGCTCGGGTCTTTCCTCAGTGCGGGGAGGACCTTTGCTTTCAGAAATGAACGTGGCGCGACATATCTCCACTCAGGCACCGGTGCGATGCTGGTGGAGAAGTTTCTTTGGGACTGGTTGGGTTGCCTTTCTCCCCTTGGCCTTCGTGTTGGTGCTGGTGGTGCTGGTGGTGCTGGTGGCGGTGCTCATGGCCTTGTGGATCGCTTCTCCTGTTTGGCACTTGGAGCTTCTCCAGCGTACTCCTTGCACCGGACATGGAGCCCCAGGGATCTTTGCGGACGAGCGTCGTGCCGGGGACGCGCGCATCCCCGCCTCATTCCTGCCGGACCCTCCGCCAAGTAGCACGAGGCCTCCCAAGGACAGACACCCGTAAAGGCTGCTTGCCCGTCTTCTCCCCGGACGCCTCTCGACGTCTGGGGCATTTTCGAGAGCCTGACCGGCCGGAAGGAGACGGTTCATGGACCTGCACCCGCTCTTCCCTGCCCCCCGAAGGGCTCCCGAGATCTTCTCCTTGCTCGGCTGGCTGTGAGCGCTCTGTGAGGCGTCTCCAGGCCGCGTCACTCACCCGAGGCCAGCGGTGCGGCCAGGGAACGGAGACGGGGAACGAAAGGCAAACCCACACCCAAAGTCCCAACCCGAGAGGACTCTCCCACCCTCGCAGAAGTGGGAGGCCCTCGGACCGTGCCCAGGCCCGCTCATGCACCCCATCACCCCATCCTCTCCAGCGACTTCCCAGCAGAGCCAGCCCTCGAGAGCTCAGCCGCTCAGGCACGAGCCCGTCCCAAGTGAACACCGAGACCCCGGGCACACTCCAGGCCCCGCTTTTCCCCAGGAGGCTGCATCACGCACACGGCCGAGAGGAACCCGCTCCTCGTCGGAACTCTTGGTGCGTCACACAGGGCGTGCCGCACACAGCGTGTGCCTGGGCGTCTGCACGCATGTGCGTCAGAGCCGACCTACCGCCACAGCCCCAGAGACGGCCGCGGCTTCTTGTTCTTCCCCTTGGTGGCTCTGGCCCTCCCGCTGGCACAAGGGCCGTTGCCGACGTTCTTCGGCCCCGGAGGCGGGGCGTCCGTGCTGGGACGGTCGAGCCGCTCGTGCTCCTGTTGGGGCGGCGTGCGGTTTCTCCCTCCTCCGTGTTTGGACTGGTGAATCACGACTGCGCCGGCAGGCAGGGCAGACTGGACCTTCCGCAGCTCCAAGGCCGGCTTCGGTCGGCTGTGTTCTTGCAGGCGTCTCCACTGCTCGAAGCTCATCCCTTCGACCGCTGTGTCCCCCGGGGACTCCTCCGACCCAGGAGCTCTGCCGCTGGCGTCTCCTGCAGGCTGCCCGGGGTCTGTGGGGTCAGCCCCGACGGGGGCCGCTGCCCCTCCCCCAGCGCCCCCTTCCCACGCACCCTCCCGGGCGTAGAACAGGACGTAGGCGCTCTGGCTCAGGGCAGCGGTCTCGTCACAGGCGGTCACCTTGGCATCGTCCATCTTATACCATTGGCCGTTGCCCGCTCGGACGTAACAGAAGTAGTGTCCTCGCTCACAGCTCCACCCGGAGTGCACCAGCACGGCATAGAGCACGTAGCCCAGTGGCCCTGCCTTCCGCTCGGACGTGTAGGGCTGCAGGTCCAAGCACTGGGGATAGCGCACCTCCTGAGCCCTTTTGGCCCCGCTCACCGGTGTGAACCGCTTCAGCACCAGCACCAGGACCTGGGAGGTGCTGTGCAAAGCCAACCTCTTGGTGGCAGGCACCTTCCGGAGACAGACGCCACAGTCATAGGCATTGTCCGCGTCCAGCTTCTCGGGCTTCACCAGCTCTCTCAGAGCTTGCTCCACACTCTGAGCCGCCGTGATATCCAGGCTGATGTCCAGATAAGGGTCGAACGTGTCCGAGACACCGAGGCAGCGGAGACACTGGATCTGAGACCTCCAGGTCCCGCCGAAGATCTGACGGATGACGCTGGTGTCCTCGGAGGCGTGGCCCGACGGCTGGGATGCACTCAAGCACCCTTGCTGCATGGCATTCAGAGTGAACATCAGAAACTCGTGGGCATCTTCCTGCTGGTGTCTGTGGAAGCCCGCCAGCAGGTCCTTGCGGGGCCGGATCACCTCTCCCGCGTGAAGGAGGGCTCGGGTCACGTGAGCTCGCATGGCACAGAGCGTGCAGGCGCTGCGGGCCGGACAGAGGGTGGCGTGCTGCTGGGACACCATCCAGCTGGCCAGGGGCGGCGTGTGGCTCAGACACTGCAGCGCCGCATTCACGTAGCAGGTGTTCCCCAGGTTCTGAAGCCCAGCCCCCACCCCCCACGGCCCCTTCCAACTCAGGGCGCCTTTCTGGCCAGGCGTCAGCCCTGCTGACCCAGGAGCCAAGTCACCCCGCTGGGGACGCCCAAGCGCCGGCGACGGCCCCTCAGGGACAGAGGGTCCCCGAAGGGCATCCGCACCAGCGGCGCTGGGCCCACAACCTTGCCCTCCGGGGAAGACGTCGAAGGGAGACGGACACACACCTCCCCCGTGCTCAGAAGCAGCCCCCGGGGCTCTGCACACAAGGCCCACGAGGGTTTCCATCTCCTACCTGCAGCTGCACGCCGACGCCTCCTTCCCTCAGACGGTCCGGCTCCAGAAAAGGGCCTGGGCCCCGCCCCCTCGGGCCTTTGGGGGCTTCCCCACAGCCCCACCCCCGCACGTGCAGGCTCCTCATTGGCTGAGGCGGCCGAGGGCGTGCCCACTCCCACTCCCGCCATCCAACCACCCACACTTTTCTCGGGGAATTCCCCTTGACGAGGCCCCACACGCACTTCCGACCTGACCCCCTGGACCAAAGGGCTCAGGATGCAAATGATTCGGGGGCATTGGGCCTTCCAGCCTTGCCCGCTAGAGATTTCACTGCGGGGCTTCCAAGTTCAGCACACAAATGCCGGCTGCACAGGACTTCCGTGGGCTCACCATTCACATCCTAACACACGTGTGGAAACATATGTCTGCCCACCGAACCTCTCCCCTTTAGGGGTCTCCCGACCCCAGACCCCTGCCTGAGGACAACCCCTCCCCGGACAACAATAAACCCTTGCCTCAACTTTGCGCTCCAGCGAGGTCCTCCCCAATTTCTATGCGTTCTCACTGGACACTCTTCTAGCGTTCAGGGTCCTAGCACCAAAAGATGCCAGCAGAGTGCCACATATGCTTTTCTCCCTTCAGGGCCGTTGCTCAAGACCCAAAGCGAGCTCATTTAGAAAGGCATAGGCTTCCTGCAACTTTGGATTCATTTCTGCAGCTCCTTTTCTCTCTCCGCTGCCCTTTGTTCTTCCTTTTCCTTCTTCCTTTATCATTTACTTTTTTTTTTTTTTTTCCTGCTTGGTGTTTTAGGGTTTTTTGAGTTTTTTTTTTTTTTTTCCATTTATTTTTAAACTTTTTTTTTAAATTTTGTGTTCATTTTGTTATTTTTTTGTTGCTTTTATTCTCTTTCTCTCTTTTATATACACTAGTTGACTCATACAGTCGTCTTTCGAATTCCGGGGCTCAAAATGCGGTATAACTCAAGGTATAAAAAAGGTTTCCCTCCTGGAGGAGGATGACTGTTGCTTTCCTTCTCGGTGTGTGACGTGTGTTTGTTTGCTCTCCCGTCCTGGACATTATGCTTGCCTTCCAGGACTATGGGGGTTTGACCGTCCACAGGTTTACCATAGCTGGAGTGTTGATTCCGTTGGTCCTTACTAGGAAAGAAGGGCCCTGACCCCGTTTACTTCCTTAGCCTATTGCACCCCTCCCACCTCCCGCTCCCCCCATCCCATCCTAGGAGCCTACCGCTTTGTGCTTTATGATCCAAGTGCTCACACCCTTGCTGTCCTCTTACCTCCTTCCCATGGCACAGAGAAACGAGATCAGCCAGGATTTTTCTCTCTTTTGCACGGATTTCGCCCAGCATAAGGCCACCTTCCCATTCCCTGTGTCACGCCACCCCCATCGACATTCTCCTCCTCCTCCTCCTCCTCCTCCTCCTCCTCCTCCTCCTCCTCCTCCTTCTTCAGAGGGTGTGGATGGGGCAAGCAGTAAGTCCATTTGAGACGATGGGGCGGAGGAAGATGCGTGCTGATGATGAGGGCGGACTGTGGGTGGCTCCGCTTCCTCGTGCAGGGCACGCTTGCTCGTGTTCTCGGGGGAAGATACTGCTCATCATTCTTTGTCCTCTCTACGTGCGGAGGGCATGGTGCGGCGTAGGTAGCCATGCGGGGGAAACAAGCCATCGGAACGTTCTCTGTTCCTTGCCACGCCGACTAGCGCAGTCAGGAGCCAGAGTTGGCCCTCGAGGTCGGAGATGTTCCATCGCAAATTCCCGGTCTGCCGTTTGATGGAGGGTTTGGGGTTTGAAGCCATCAGCCAAGCCAAAGAAAGAAAAACGCGAGAGGTGGTCGCTAAGGGGCCTCAGGTGCCCCTCCAGCGGGTCACGGGCCCATGAGGCAGTCGAGAAAGCAGCTAGGGGAGGACAGCTTCCCCACCGCCCCAGGCACTTTGGAGGCCGGCCGCATCTCCTCGCGTCCAGAGGCGTTTGCCCGGGGCCCAGCTGGATGAGACTGCCAGACAGGACGGGCAGAGTCGGAAGTCCAGTTGTCTTGCTATCACAATCTAGGGTAGGCTCGGGTCTTTCCTCAGTGCGGGGAGGACCTTTGCTTTCAGAAATGAACGTGGCGCGACATATCTCCACTCAGGCACCGGTGCGATGCTGGTGGAGAAGTTTCTTTGGGACTGGTTGGGTTGCCTTTCTCCCCTTGGCCTTCGTGTTGGTGCTGGTGGTGCTGGTGGTGCTGGTGGCGGTGCTCATGGCCTTGTGGATCGCTTCTCCTGTTTGGCACTTGGAGCTTCTCCAGCGTACTCCTTGCACCGGACATGGAGCCCCAGGGATCTTTGCGGACGAGCGTCGTGCCGGGGACGCGCGCATCCCCGCCTCATTCCTGCCGGACCCTCCGCCAAGTAGCACGAGGCCTCCCAAGGACAGACACCCGTAAAGGCTGCTTGCCCGTCTTCTCCCCGGACGCCTCTCGACGTCTGGGGCATTTTCGAGAGCCTGACCGGCCGGAAGGAGACGGTTCATGGACCTGCACCCGCTCTTCCCTGCCCCCCGAAGGGCTCCCGAGATCTTCTCCTTGCTCGGCTGGCTGTGAGCGCTCTGTGAGGCGTCTCCAGGCCGCGTCACTCACCCGAGGCCAGCGGTGCGGCCAGGGAACGGAGACGGGGAACGAAAGGCAAACCCACACCCAAAGTCCCAACCCGAGAGGACTCTCCCACCCTCGCAGAAGTGGGAGGCCCTCGGACCGTGCCCAGGCCCGCTCATGCACCCCATCACCCCATCCTCTCCAGCGACTTCCCAGCAGAGCCAGCCCTCGAGAGCTCAGCCGCTCAGGCACGAGCCCGTCCCAAGTGAACACCGAGACCCCGGGCACACTCCAGGCCCCGCTTTTCCCCAGGAGGCTGCATCACGCACACGGCCGAGAGGAACCCGCTCCTCGTCAGAACTCTTGGTGCGTCACACAGGGCGTGCCGCACACAGCGTGTGCCTGGGCGTCTGCACGCATGTGCGTCAGAGCCGACCTACCGCCACAGCCCCAGAGACGGCCGCGGCTTCTTGTTCTTCCCCTTGGTGGCTCTGGCCCTCCCGCTGGCACAAGGGCCGTTGCCGACGTTCTTCGGCCCCGGAGGCGGGGCGTCCGTGCTGGGACGGTCGAGCCGCTCGTGCTCCTGTTGGGGCGGCGTGCGGTTTCTCCCTCCTCCGTGTTTGGACTGGTGAATCACGACTGCGCCGGCAGGCAGGGCAGACTGGACCTTCCGCAGCTCCAAGGCCGGCTTCGGTCGGCTGTGTTCTTGCAGGCGTCTCCACTGCTCGAAGCTCATCCCTTCGACCGCTGTGTCCCCCGGGGACTCCTCCGACCCAGGAGCTCTGCCGCTGGCGTCTCCTGCAGGCTGCCCGGGGTCTGTGGGGTCAGCCCCGACGGGGGCCGCTGCCCCTCCCCCAGCGCCCCCTTCCCACGCACCCTCCCGGGCGTAGAACAGGACGTAGGCGCTCTGGCTCAGGGCAGCGGTCTCGTCACAGGCGGTCACCTTGGCATCGTCCATCTTATACCATTGGCCGTTGCCCGCTCGGACGTAACAGAAGTAGTGTCCTCGCTCACAGCTCCACCCGGAGTGCACCAGCACGGCATAGAGCACGTAGCCCAGTGGCCCTGCCTTCCGCTCGGACGTGTAGGGCTGCAGGTCCAAGCACTGGGGATAGCGCACCTCCTGAGCCCTTTTGGCCCCGCTCACCGGTGTGAACCGCTTCAGCACCAGCACCAGGACCTGGGAGGTGCTGTGCAAAGCCAACCTCTTGGTGGCAGGCACCTTCCGGAGACAGACGCCACAGTCATAGGCATTGTCCGCGTCCAGCTTCTCGGGCTTCACCAGCTCTCTCAGAGCTTGCTCCACACTCTGAGCCGCCGTGATATCCAGGCTGATGTCCAGATAAGGGTCGAACGTGTCCGAGACACCGAGGCAGCGGAGACACTGGATCTGAGACCTCCAGGTCCCGCCGAAGATCTGACGGATGACGCTGGTGTCCTCGGAGGCGTGGCCCGACGGCTGGGATGCACTCAAGCACCCTTGCTGCATGGCATTCAGAGTGAACATCAGAAACTCGTGGGCATCTTCCTGCTGGTGTCTGTGGAAGCCCGCCAGCAGGTCCTTGCGGGGCCGGATCACCTCTCCCGCGTGAAGGAGGGCTCGGGTCACGTGAGCTCGCATGGCACAGAGCGTGCAGGCGCTGCGGGCCGGACAGAGGGTGGCGTGCTGCTGGGACACCATCCAGCTGGCCAGGGGCGGCGTGTGGCTCAGACACTGCAGCGCCGCATTCACGTAGCAGGTGTTCCCCAGGTTCTGAAGCCCAGCCCCCACCCCCCACGGCCCCTTCCAACTCAGGGCGCCTTTCTGGCCAGGCGTCAGCCCTGCTGACCCAGGAGCCAAGTCACCCCGCTGGGGACGCCCAAGCGCCGGCGACGGCCCCTCAGGGACAGAGGGTCCCCGAAGGGCATCCGCACCAGCGGCGCTGGGCCCACAACCTTGCCCTCCGGGGAAGACGTCGAAGGGAGACGGACACACACCTCCCCCGTGCTCAGAAGCAGCCCCCGGGGCTCTGCACACAAGGCCCACGAGGGTTTCCATCTCCTACCTGCAGCTGCACGCCGACGCCTCCTTCCCTCAGACGGTCCGGCTCCAGAAAAGGGCCTGGGCCCCGCCCCCTCGGGCCTTTGGGGGCTTCCCCACAGCCCCACCCCCGCACGTGCAGGCTCCTCATTGGCTGAGGCGGCCGAGGGCGTGCCCACTCCCACTCCCGCCATCCAACCACCCACACTTTTCTCGGGGAATTCCCCTTGACGAGGCCCCACACGCACTTCCGACCTGACCCCCTGGACCAAAGGGCTCAGGATGCAAATGATTCGGGGGCATTGGGCCTTCCAGCCTTGCCCGCTAGAGATTTCACTGCGGGGCTTCCAAGTTCAGCACACAAATGCCGGCTGCACAGGACTTCCGTGGGCTCACCATTCACATCCTAACACACGTGTGGAAACATATGTCTGCCCACCGAACCTCTCCCCTTTAGGGGTCTCCCGACCCCAGACCCCTGCCTGAGGACAACCCCTCCCCGGACAACAATAAACCCTTGCCTCAACTTTGCACTCCAGCGAGGTCCTCCCCAATTTCTATGCGTTCTCACTGGACACTCTTCTAGCGTTCAGGGTCCTAGCACCAAAAGATGCCAGCAGAGTGCCACATATGCTTTTCTCCCTTCAGGGCCGTTGCTCAAGACCCAAAGCGAGCTCATTTAGAAAGGCATAGGCTTCCTGCAACTTTGGATTCATTTCTGCAGCTCCTTTTCTCTCTCCGCTGCCCTTTGTTCTTCCTTTTCCTTCTTCCTTTATCATTTACTTTTTTTTTTTTTTTTTCCTGCTTGGTGTTTTAGGGTTTTTTGAGTTTTTTTTTTTTTTTCCATTTATTTTTAAACTTTTTTTTTAAATTTTGTGTTCATTTTGTTATTTTTTTGTTGCTTTTATTCTCTTTCTCTCTTTTATATACACTAGTTGACTCATACAGTCGTCTTTCGAATTCCGGGGCTCAAAATGCGGTATAACTCAAGGTATAAAAAAGGTTTCCCTCCTGGAGGAGGATGACTGTTGCTTTCCTTCTCGGTGTGTGACGTGTGTTTGTTTGCTCTCCCGTCCTGGACATTATGCTTGCCTTCCAGGACTATGGGGGTTTGACCGTCCACAGGTTTACCATAGCTGGAGTGTTGATTCCGTTGGTCCTTACTAGGAAAGAAGGGCCCTGACCCCGTTTACTTCCTTAGCCTATTGCACCCCTCCCACCTCCCGCTCCCCCCATCCCATCCTAGGAGCCTACCGCTTTGTGCTTTATGATCCAAGTGCTCACACCCTTGCTGTCCTCTTACCTCCTTCCCATGGCACAGAGAAACGAGATCAGCCAGGATTTTTCTCTCTTTTGCACGGATTTCGCCCAGCATAAGGCCACCTTCCCATTCCCTGTGTCACGCCACCCCCATCGACATTCTCCTCCTCCTCCTCCTCCTCCTCCTCCTCCTCCTCCTTCTTCAGAGGGTGTGGATGGGGCAAGCAGTAAGTCCATTTGAGACGATGGGGCGGAGGAAGATGCGTGCTGATGATGAGGGCGGACTGTGGGTGGCTCCGCTTCCTCGTGCAGGGCACGCTTGCTCGTGTTCTCGGGGGAAGATACTGCTCATCATTCTTTGTCCTCTCTACGTGCGGAGGGCATGGTGCGGCGTAGGTAGCCATGCGGGGGAAACAAGCCATCGGAACGTTCTCTGTTCCTTGCCACGCCGACTAGCGCAGTCAGGAGCCAGAGTTGGCCCTCGAGGTCGGAGATGTTCCATCGCAAATTCCCGGTCTGCCGTTTGATGGAGGGTTTGGGGTTTGAAGCCATCAGCCAAGCCAAAGAAAGAAAAACGCGAGAGGTGGTCGCTAAGGGGCCTCAGGTGCCCCTCCAGCGGGTCACGGGCCCATGAGGCAGTCGAGAAAGCAGCTAGGGGAGGACAGCTTCCCCACCGCCCCAGGCACTTTGGAGGCCGGCCGCATCTCCTCGCGTCCAGAGGCGTTTGCCCGGGGCCCAGCTGGATGAGACTGCCAGACAGGACGGGCAGAGTCGGAAGTCCAGTTGTCTTGCTATCACAATCTAGGGTAGGCTCGGGTCTTTCCTCAGTGCGGGGAGGACCTTTGCTTTCAGAAATGAACGTGGCGCGACATATCTCCACTCAGGCACCGGTGCGATGCTGGTGGAGAAGTTTCTTTGGGACTGGTTGGGTTGCCTTTCTCCCCTTGGCCTTCGTGTTGGTGCTGGTGGTGCTGGTGGTGCTGGTGGCGGTGCTCATGGCCTTGTGGATCGCTTCTCCTGTTTGGCACTTGGAGCTTCTCCAGCGTACTCCTTGCACCGGACATGGAGCCCCAGGGATCTTTGCGGACGAGCGTCGTGCCGGGGACGCGCGCATCCCCGCCTCATTCCTGCCGGACCCTCCGCCAAGTAGCACGAGGCCTCCCAAGGACAGACACCCGTAAAGGCTGCTTGCCCGTCTTCTCCCCGGACGCCTCTCGACGTCTGGGGCATTTTCGAGAGCCTGACCGGCCGGAAGGAGACGGTTCATGGACCTGCACCCGCTCTTCCCTGCCCCCCGAAGGGCTCCCGAGATCTTCTCCTTGCTCGGCTGGCTGTGAGCGCTCTGTGAGGCGTCTCCAGGCCGCGTCACTCACCCGAGGCCAGCGGTGCGGCCAGGGAACGGAGACGGGGAACGAAAGGCAAACCCACACCCAAAGTCCCAACCCGAGAGGACTCTCCCACCCTCGCAGAAGTGGGAGGCCCTCGGACCGTGCCCAGGCCCGCTCATGCACCCCATCACCCCATCCTCTCCAGCGACTTCCCAGCAGAGCCAGCCCTCGAGAGCTCAGCCGCTCAGGCACGAGCCCGTCCCAAGTGAACACCGAGACCCCGGGCACACTCCAGGCCCCGCTTTTCCCCAGGAGGCTGCATCACGCACACGGCCGAGAGGAACCCGCTCCTCGTCGGAACTCTTGGTGCGTCACACAGGGCGTGCCGCACACAGCGTGTGCCTGGGCGTCTGCACGCATGTGCGTCAGAGCCGACCTACCGCCACAGCCCCAGAGACGGCCGCGGCTTCTTGTTCTTCCCCTTGGTGGCTCTGGCCCTCCCGCTGGCACAAGGGCCGTTGCCGACGTTCTTCGGCCCCGGAGGCGGGGCGTCCGTGCTGGGACGGTCGAGCCGCTCGTGCTCCTGTTGGGGCGGCGTGCGGTTTCTCCCTCCTCCGTGTTTGGACTGGTGAATCACGACTGCGCCGGCAGGCAGGGCAGACTGGACCTTCCGCAGCTCCAAGGCCGGCTTCGGTCGGCTGTGTTCTTGCAGGCGTCTCCACTGCTCGAAGCTCATCCCTTCGACCGCTGTGTCCCCCGGGGACTCCTCCGACCCAGGAGCTCTGCCGCTGGCGTCTCCTGCAGGCTGCCCGGGGTCTGTGGGGTCAGCCCCGACGGGGGCCGCTGCCCCTCCCCCAGCGCCCCCTTCCCACGCACCCTCCCGGGCGTAGAACAGGACGTAGGCGCTCTGGCTCAGGGCAGCGGTCTCGTCACAGGCGGTCACCTTGGCATCGTCCATCTTATACCATTGGCCGTTGCCCGCTCGGACGTAACAGAAGTAGTGTCCTCGCTCACAGCTCCACCCGGAGTGCACCAGCACGGCATAGAGCACGTAGCCCAGTGGCCCTGCCTTCCGCTCGGACGTGTAGGGCTGCAGGTCCAAGCACTGGGGATAGCGCACCTCCTGAGCCCTTTTGGCCCCGCTCACCGGTGTGAACCGCTTCAGCACCAGCACCAGGACCTGGGAGGTGCTGTGCAAAGCCAACCTCTTGGTGGCAGGCACCTTCCGGAGACAGACGCCACAGTCATAGGCATTGTCCGCGTCCAGCTTCTCGGGCTTCACCAGCTCTCTCAGAGCTTGCTCCACACTCTGAGCCGCCGTGATATCCAGGCTGATGTCCAGATAAGGGTCGAACGTGTCCGAGACACCGAGGCAGCGGAGACACTGGATCTGAGACCTCCAGGTCCCGCCGAAGATCTGACGGATGACGCTGGTGTCCTCGGAGGCGTGGCCCGACGGCTGGGATGCACTCAAGCACCCTTGCTGCATGGCATTCAGAGTGAACATCAGAAACTCGTGGGCATCTTCCTGCTGGTGTCTGTGGAAGCCCGCCAGCAGGTCCTTGCGGGGCCGGATCACCTCTCCCGCGTGAAGGAGGGCTCGGGTCACGTGAGCTCGCATGGCACAGAGCGTGCAGGCGCTGCGGGCCGGACAGAGGGTGGCGTGCTGCTGGGACACCATCCAGCTGGCCAGGGGCGGCGTGTGGCTCAGACACTGCAGCGCCGCATTCACGTAGCAGGTGTTCCCCAGGTTCTGAAGCCCAGCCCCCACCCCCCACGGCCCCTTCCAACTCAGGGCGCCTTTCTGGCCAGGCGTCAGCCCTGCTGACCCAGGAGCCAAGTCACCCCGCTGGGGACGCCCAAGCGCCGGCGACGGCCCCTCAGGGACAGAGGGTCCCCGAAGGGCATCCGCACCAGCGGCGCTGGGCCCACAACCTTGCCCTCCGGGGAAGACGTCGAAGGGAGACGGACACACACCTCCCCCGTGCTCAGAAGCAGCCCCCGGGGCTCTGCACACAAGGCCCACGAGGGTTTCCATCTCCTACCTGCAGCTGCACGCCGACGCCTCCTTCCCTCAGACGGTCCGGCTCCAGAAAAGGGCCTGGGCCCCGCCCCCTCGGGCCTTTGGGGGCTTCCCCACAGCCCCACCCCCGCACGTGCAGGCTCCTCATTGGCTGAGGCGGCCGAGGGCGTGCCCACTCCCACTCCCGCCATCCAACCACCCACACTTTTCTCGGGGAATTCCCCTTGACGAGGCCCCACACGCACTTCCGACCTGACCCCCTGGACCAAAGGGCTCAGGATGCAAATGATTCGGGGGCATTGGGCCTTCCAGCCTTGCCCGCTAGAGATTTCACTGCGGGGCTTCCAAGTTCAGCACACAAATGCCGGCTGCACAGGACTTCCGTGGGCTCACCATTCACATCCTAACACACGTGTGGAAACATATGTCTGCCCACCGAACCTCTCCCCTTTAGGGGTCTCCCGACCCCAGACCCCTGCCTGAGGACAACCCCTCCCCGGACAACAATAAACCCTTGCCTCAACTTTGCGCTCCAGCGAGGTCCTCCCCAATTTCTATGCGTTCTCACTGGACACTCTTCTAGCGTTCAGGGTCCTAGCACCAAAAGATGCCAGCAGAGTGCCACATATGCTTTTCTCCCTTCAGGGCCGTTGCTCAAGACCCAAAGCGAGCTCATTTAGAAAGGCATAGGCTTCCTGCAACTTTGGATTCATTTCTGCAGCTCCTTTTCTCTCTCCGCTGCCCTTTGTTCTTCCTTTTCCTTCTTCCTTTATCATTTCCTTTTTTTTTTTTTTTTCCTGCTTGGTGTTTTAGGGTTTTTTGAGGTTTTTTTTTTTTTTTTTCCATTTATTTTTAAACTTTTTTTTTAAATTTTGTGTTCATTTTGTTATTTTTTTGTTGCTTTTATTCTCTTTCTCTCTTTTATATACACTAGTTGACTCATACAGTCGTCTTTCGAATTCCGGGGCTCAAAATGCGGTATAACTCAAGGTATAAAAAAGGTTTCCCTCCTGGAGGAGGATGACTGTTGCTTTCCTTCTCGGTGTGTGACGTGTGTTTGTTTGCTCTCCCGTCCTGGACATTATGCTTGCCTTCCAGGACTATGGGGGTTTGACCGTCCACAGGTTTACCATAGCTGGAGTGTTGATTCCGTTGGTCCTTACTAGGAAAGAAGGGCCCTGACCCCGTTTACTTCCTTAGCCTATTGCACCCCTCCCACCTCCCGCTCCCCCCATCCCATCCTAGGAGCCTACCGCTTTGTGCTTTATGATCCAAGTGCTCACACCCTTGCTGTCCTCTTACCTCCTTCCCATGGCACAGAGAAACGAGATCAGCCAGGATTTTTCTCTCTTTTGCACGGATTTCGCCCAGCATAAGGCCACCTTCCCATTCCCTGTGTCACGCCACCCCCATCGACATTCTCCTCCTCCTCCTCCTCCTCCTCCTCCTCCTCCTCCTCCTCCTTCTTCAGAGGGTGTGGATGGGGCAAGCAGTAAGTCCATTTGAGACGATGGGGCGGAGGAAGATGCGTGCTGATGATGAGGGCGGACTGTGGGTGGCTCCGCTTCCTCGTGCAGGGCACGCTTGCTCGTGTTCTCGGGGGAAGATACTGCTCATCATTCTTTGTCCTCTCTACGTGCGGAGGGCATGGTGCGGCGTAGGTAGCCATGCGGGGGAAACAAGCCATCGGAACGTTCTCTGTTCCTTGCCACGCCGACTAGCGCAGTCAGGAGCCAGAGTTGGCCCTCGAGGTCGGAGATGTTCCATCGCAAATTCCCGGTCTGCCGTTTGATGGAGGGTTTGGGGTTTGAAGCCATCAGCCAAGCCAAAGAAAGAAAAACGCGAGAGGTGGTCGCTAAGGGGCCTCAGGTGCCCCTCCAGCGGGTCACGGGCCCATGAGGCAGTCGAGAAAGCAGCTAGGGGAGGACAGCTTCCCCACCGCCCCAGGCACTTTGGAGGCCGGCCGCATCTCCTCGCGTCCAGAGGCGTTTGCCCGGGGCCCAGCTGGATGAGACTGCCAGACAGGACGGGCAGAGTCGGAAGTCCAGTTGTCTTGCTATCACAATCTAGGGTAGGCTCGGGTCTTTCCTCAGTGCGGGGAGGACCTTTGCTTTCAGAAATGAACGTGGCGCGACATATCTCCACTCAGGCACCGGTGCGATGCTGGTGGAGAAGTTTCTTTGGGACTGGTTGGGTTGCCTTTCTCCCCTTGGCCTTCGTGTTGGTGCTGGTGGTGCTGGTGGTGCTGGTGGCGGTGCTCATGGCCTTGTGGATCGCTTCTCCTGTTTGGCACTTGGAGCTTCTCCAGCGTACTCCTTGCACCGGACATGGAGCCCCAGGGATCTTTGCGGACGAGCGTCGTGCCGGGGACGCGCGCATCCCCGCCTCATTCCTGCCGGACCCTCCGCCAAGTAGCACGAGGCCTCCCAAGGACAGACACCCGTAAAGGCTGCTTGCCCGTCTTCTCCCCGGACGCCTCTCGACGTCTGGGGCATTTTCGAGAGCCTGACCGGCCGGAAGGAGACGGTTCATGGACCTGCACCCGCTCTTCCCTGCCCCCCGAAGGGCTCCCGAGATCTTCTCCTTGCTCGGCTGGCTGTGAGCGCTCTGTGAGGCGTCTCCAGGCCGCGTCACTCACCCGAGGCCAGCGGTGCGGCCAGGGAACGGAGACGGGGAACGAAAGGCAAACCCACACCCAAAGTCCCAACCCGAGAGGACTCTCCCACCCTCGCAGAAGTGGGAGGCCCTCGGACCGTGCCCAGGCCCGCTCATGCACCCCATCACCCCATCCTCTCCAGCGACTTCCCAGCAGAGCCAGCCCTCGAGAGCTCAGCCGCTCAGGCACGAGCCCGTCCCAAGTGAACACCGAGACCCCGGGCACACTCCAGGCCCCGCTTTTCCCCAGGAGGCTGCATCACGCACACGGCCGAGAGGAACCCGCTCCTCGTCGGAACTCTTGGTGCGTCACACAGGGCGTGCCGCACACAGCGTGTGCCTGGGCGTCTGCACGCATGTGCGTCAGAGCCGACCTACCGCCACAGCCCCAGAGACGGCCGCGGCTTCTTGTTCTTCCCCTTGGTGGCTCTGGCCCTCCCGCTGGCACAAGGGCCGTTGCCGACGTTCTTCGGCCCCGGAGGCGGGGCGTCCGTGCTGGGACGGTCGAGCCGCTCGTGCTCCTGTTGGGGCGGCGTGCGGTTTCTCCCTCCTCCGTGTTTGGACTGGTGAATCACGACTGCGCCGGCAGGCAGGGCAGACTGGACCTTCCGCAGCCCCAAGGCCGGCTTCGGTCGGCTGTGTTCTTGCAGGCGTCTCCACTGCTCGAAGCTCATCCCTTCGACCGCTGTGTCCCCCGGGGACTCCTCCGACCCAGGAGCTCTGCCGCTGGCGTCTCCTGCAGGCTGCCCGGGGTCTGTGGGGTCAGCCCCGACGGGGGCCGCTGCCCCTCCCCCAGCGCCCCCTTCCCACGCACCCTCCCGGGCGTAGAACAGGACGTAGGCGCTCTGGCTCAGGGCAGCGGTCTCGTCACAGGCGGTCACCTTGGCATCGTCCATCTTATACCATTGGCCGTTGCCCGCTCGGACGTAACAGAAGTAGTGTCCTCGCTCACAGCTCCACCCGGAGTGCACCAGCACGGCATAGAGCACGTAGCCCAGTGGCCCTGCCTTCCGCTCGGACGTGTAGGGCTGCAGGTCCAAGCACTGGGGATAGCGCACCTCCTGAGCCCTTTTGGCCCCGCTCACCGGTGTGAACCGCTTCAGCACCAGCACCAGGACCTGGGAGGTGCTGTGCAAAGCCAACCTCTTGGTGGCAGGCACCTTCCGGAGACAGACGCCACAGTCATAGGCATTGTCCGCGTCCAGCTTCTCGGGCTTCACCAGCTCTCTCAGAGCTTGCTCCACACTCTGAGCCGCCGTGATATCCAGGCTGATGTCCAGATAAGGGTCGAACGTGTCCGAGACACCGAGGCAGCGGAGACACTGGATCTGAGACCTCCAGGTCCCGCCGAAGATCTGACGGATGACGCTGGTGTCCTCGGAGGCGTGGCCCGACGGCTGGGATGCACTCAAGCACCCTTGCTGCATGGCATTCAGAGTGAACATCAGAAACTCGTGGGCATCTTCCTGCTGGTGTCTGTGGAAGCCCGCCAGCAGGTCCTTGCGGGGCCGGATCACCTCTCCCGCGTGAAGGAGGGCTCGGGTCACGTGAGCTCGCATGGCACAGAGCGTGCAGGCGCTGCGGGCCGGACAGAGGGTGGCGTGCTGCTGGGACACCATCCAGCTGGCCAGGGGCGGCGTGTGGCTCAGACACTGCAGCGCCGCATTCACGTAGCAGGTGTTCCCCAGGTTCTGAAGCCCAGCCCCCACCCCCCACGGCCCCTTCCAACTCAGGGCGCCTTTCTGGCCAGGCGTCAGCCCTGCTGACCCAGGAGCCAAGTCACCCCGCTGGGGACGCCCAAGCGCCGGCGACGGCCCCTCAGGGACAGAGGGTCCCCGAAGGGCATCCGCACCAGCGGCGCTGGGCCCACAACCTTGCCCTCCGGGGAAGACGTCGAAGGGAGACGGACACACACCTCCCCCGTGCTCAGAAGCAGCCCCCGGGGCTCTGCACACAAGGCCCACGAGGGTTTCCATCTCCTACCTGCAGCTGCACGCCGACGCCTCCTTCCCTCAGACGGTCCGGCTCCAGAAAAGGGCCTGGGCCCCGCCCCCTCGGGCCTTTGGGGGCTTCCCCACAGCCCCACCCCCGCACGTGCAGGCTCCTCATTGGCTGAGGCGGCCGAGGGCGTGCCCACTCCCACTCCCGCCATCCAACCACCCACACTTTTCTCGGGGAATTCCCCTTGACGAGGCCCCACACGCACTTCCGACCTGACCCCCTGGACCAAAGGGCTCAGGATGCAAATGATTCGGGGGCATTGGGCCTTCCAGCCTTGCCCGCTAGAGATTTCACTGCGGGGCTTCCAAGTTCAGCACACAAATGCCGGCTGCACAGGACTTCCGTGGGCTCACCATTCACATCCTAACACACGTGTGGAAACATATGTCTGCCCACCGAACCTCTCCCCTTTAGGGGTCTCCCGACCCCAGACCCCTGCCTGAGGACAACCCCTCCCCGGACAACAATAAACCCTTGCCTCAACTTTGCGCTCCAGCGAGGTCCTCCCCAATTTCTATGCGTTCTCACTGGACACTCTTCTAGCGTTCAGGGTCCTAGCACCAAAAGATGCCAGCAGAGTGCCACATATGCTTTTCTCCCTTCAGGGCCGTTGCTCAAGACCCAAAGCGAGCTCATTTAGAAAGGCATAGGCTTCCTGCAACTTTGGATTCATTTCTGCAGCTCCTTTTCTCTCTCCGCTGCCCTTTGTTCTTCCTTTTCCTTCTTCCTTTATCATTTCCTTTTTTTTTTTTTTTTCCTGCTTGGTGTTTTAGGGTTTTTTGAGGTTTTTTTTTTTTTTTTTCCATTTATTTTTAAACTTTTTTTTTAAATTTTGTGTTCATTTTGTTATTTTTTTGTTGCTTTTATTCTCTTTCTCTCTTTTATATACACTAGTTGACTCATACAGTCGTCTTTCGAATTCCGGGGCTCAAAATGCGGTATAACTCAAGGTATAAAAAAGGTTTCCCTCCTGGAGGAGGATGACTGTTGCTTTCCTTCTCGGTGTGTGACGTGTGTTTGTTTGCTCTCCCGTCCTGGACATTATGCTTGCCTTCCAGGACTATGGGGGTTTGACCGTCCACAGGTTTACCATAGCTGGAGTGTTGATTCCGTTGGTCCTTACTAGGAAAGAAGGGCCCTGACCCCGTTTACTTCCTTAGCCTATTGCACCCCTCCCACCTCCCGCTCCCCCCATCCCATCCTAGGAGCCTACCGCTTTGTGCTTTATGATCCAAGTGCTCACACCCTTGCTGTCCTCTTACCTCCTTCCCATGGCACAGAGAAACGAGATCAGCCAGGATTTTTCTCTCTTTTGCACGGATTTCGCCCAGCATAAGGCCACCTTCCCATTCCCTGTGTCACGCCACCCCCATCGACATTCTCCTCCTCCTCCTCCTCCTCCTCCTCCTCCTCCTCCTCCTCCTTCTTCAGAGGGTGTGGATGGGGCAAGCAGTAAGTCCATTTGAGACGATGGGGCGGAGGAAGATGCGTGCTGATGATGAGGGCGGACTGTGGGTGGCTCCGCTTCCTCGTGCAGGGCACGCTTGCTCGTGTTCTCGGGGGAAGATACTGCTCATCATTCTTTGTCCTCTCTACGTGCGGAGGGCATGGTGCGGCGTAGGTAGCCATGCGGGGGAAACAAGCCATCGGAACGTTCTCTGTTCCTTGCCACGCCGACTAGCGCAGTCAGGAGCCAGAGTTGGCCCTCGAGGTCGGAGATGTTCCATCGCAAATTCCCGGTCTGCCGTTTGATGGAGGGTTTGGGGTTTGAAGCCATCAGCCAAGCCAAAGAAAGAAAAACGCGAGAGGTGGTCGCTAAGGGGCCTCAGGTGCCCCTCCAGCGGGTCACGGGCCCATGAGGCAGTCGAGAAAGCAGCTAGGGGAGGACAGCTTCCCCACCGCCCCAGGCACTTTGGAGGCCGGCCGCATCTCCTCGCGTCCAGAGGCGTTTGCCCGGGGCCCAGCTGGATGAGACTGCCAGACAGGACGGGCAGAGTCGGAAGTCCAGTTGTCTTGCTATCACAATCTAGGGTAGGCTCGGGTCTTTCCTCAGTGCGGGGAGGACCTTTGCTTTCAGAAATGAACGTGGCGCGACATATCTCCACTCAGGCACCGGTGCGATGCTGGTGGAGAAGTTTCTTTGGGACTGGTTGGGTTGCCTTTCTCCCCTTGGCCTTCGTGTTGGTGCTGGTGGTGCTGGTGGTGCTGGTGGCGGTGCTCATGGCCTTGTGGATCGCTTCTCCTGTTTGGCACTTGGAGCTTCTCCAGCGTACTCCTTGCACCGGACATGGAGCCCCAGGGATCTTTGCGGACGAGCGTCGTGCCGGGGACGCGCGCATCCCCGCCTCATTCCTGCCGGACCCTCCGCCAAGTAGCACGAGGCCTCCCAAGGACAGACACCCGTAAAGGCTGCTTGCCCGTCTTCTCCCCGGACGCCTCTCGACGTCTGGGGCATTTTCGAGAGCCTGACCAGCCGGAAGGAGACGGTTCATGGACCTGCACCCGCTCTTCCCTGCCCCCCGAAGGGCTCCCGAGATCTTCTCCTTGCTCGGCTGGCTGTGAGCGCTCTGTGAGGCGTCTCCAGGCCGCGTCACTCACCCGAGGCCAGCGGTGCGGCCAGGGAACGGAGACGGGGAACGAAAGGCAAACCCACACCCAAAGTCCCAACCCGAGAGGACTCTCCCACCCTCGCAGAAGTGGGAGGCCCTCGGACCGTGCCCAGGCCCGCTCATGCACCCCATCACCCCATCCTCTCCAGCGACTTCCCAGCAGAGCCAGCCCTCGAGAGCTCAGCCGCTCAGGCACGAGCCCGTCCCAAGTGAACACCGAGACCCCGGGCACACTCCAGGCCCCGCTTTTCCCCAGGAGGCTGCATCACGCACACGGCCGAGAGGAACCCGCTCCTCGTCGGAACTCTTGGTGCGTCACACAGGGCGTGCCGCACACAGCGTGTGCCTGGGCGTCTGCACGCATGTGCGTCAGAGCCGACCTACCGCCACAGCCCCAGAGACGGCCGCGGCTTCTTGTTCTTCCCCTTGGTGGCTCTGGCCCTCCCGCTGGCACAAGGGCCGTTGCCGACGTTCTTCGGCCCCGGAGGCGGGGCGTCCGTGCTGGGACGGTCGAGCCGCTCGTGCTCCTGTTGGGGCGGCGTGCGGTTTCTCCCTCTTCCGTGTTTGGACTGGTGAATCACGACTGCGCCGGCAGGCAGGGCAGACTGGACCTTCCGCAGCCCCAAGGCCGGCTTCGGTCGGCTGTGTTCTTGCAGGCGTCTCCACTGCTCGAAGCTCATCCCTTCGACCGCTGTGTCCCCCGGGGACTCCTCCGACCCAGGAGCTCTGCCGCTGGCGTCTCCTGCAGGCTGCCCGGGGTCTGTGGGGTCAGCCCCGACGGGGGCCGCTGCCCCTCCCCCAGCGCCCCCTTCCCACGCACCCTCCCGGGCGTAGAACAGGACGTAGGCGCTCTGGCTCAGGGCAGCGGTCTCGTCACAGGCGGTCACCTTGGCATCGTCCATCTTATACCATTGGCCGTTGCCCGCTCGGACGTAACAGAAGTAGTGTCCTCGCTCACAGCTCCACCCGGAGTGCACCAGCACGGCATAGAGCACGTAGCCCAGTGGCCCTGCCTTCCGCTCGGATGTGTAGGGCTGCAGGTCCAAGCACTGGGGATAGCGCACCTCCTGAGCCCTTTTGGCCCCGCTCACCGGTGTGAACCGCTTCAGCACCAGCACCAGGACCTGGGAGGTGCTGTGCAAAGCCAACCTCTTGGTGGCAGGCACCTTCCGGAGACAGACGCCACAGTCATAGGCATTGTCCGCGTCCAGCTTCTCGGGCTTCACCAGCTCTCTCAGAGCTTGCTCCACACTCTGAGCCGCCGTGATATCCAGGCTGATGTCCAGATAAGGGTCGAACGTGTCCGAGACACCGAGGCAGCGGAGACACTGGATCTGAGACCTCCAGGTCCCGCCGAAGATCTGACGGATGACGCTGGTGTCCTCGGAGGCGTGGCCCGACGGCTGGGATGCACTCAAGCACCCTTGCTGCATGGCATTCAGAGTGAACATCAGAAACTCGTGGGCATCTTCCTGCTGGTGTCTGTGGAAGCCCGCCAGCAGGTCCTTGCGGGGCCGGATCACCTCTCCCGCGTGAAGGAGGGCTCGGGTCACGTGAGCTCGCATGGCACAGAGCGTGCAGGCGCTGCGGGCCGGACAGAGGGTGGCGTGCTGCTGGGACACCATCCAGCTGGCCAGGGGCGGCGTGTGGCTCAGACACTGCAGCGCCGCATTCACGTAGCAGGTGTTCCCCAGGTTCTGAAGCCCAGCCCCCACCCCCCACGGCCCCTTCCAACTCAGGGCGCCTTTCTGGCCAGGCGTCAGCCCTGCTGACCCAGGAGCCAAGTCACCCCGCTGGGGACGCCCAAGCGCCGGCGACGGCCCCTCAGGGACAGAGGGTCCCCGAAGGGCATCCGCACCAGCGGCGCTGGGCCCACAACCTTGCCCTCCGGGGAAGACGTCGAAGGGAGACGGACACACACCTCCCCCGTGCTCAGAAGCAGCCCCCGGGGCTCTGCACACAAGGCCCACGAGGGTTTCCATCTCCTACCTGCAGCTGCACGCCGACGCCTCCTTCCCTCAGACGGTCCGGCTCCAGAAAAGGGCCTGGGCCCCGCCCCCTCGGGCCTTTGGGGGCTTCCCCACAGCCCCACCCCCGCACGTGCAGGCTCCTCATTGGCTGAGGCGGCCGAGGGCGTGCCCACTCCCACTCCCGCCATCCAACCACCCACACTTTTCTCGGGGAATTCCCCTTGACGAGGCCCCACACGCACTTCCGACCTGACCCCCTGGACCAAAGGGCTCAGGATGCAAATGATTCGGGGGCATTGGGCCTTCCAGCCTTGCCCGCTAGAGATTTCACTGCGGGGCTTCCAAGTTCAGCACACAAATGCCGGCTGCACAGGACTTCCGTGGGCTCACCATTCACATCCTAACACACGTGTGGAAACATATGTCTGCCCACCGAACCTCTCCCCTTTAGGGGTCTCCCGACCCCAGACCCCTGCCTGAGGACAACCCCTCCCCGGACAACAATAAACCCTTGCCTCAACTTTGCGCTCCAGCGAGGTCCTCCCCAATTTCTATGCGTTCTCACTGGACACTCTTCTAGCGTTCAGGGTCCTAGCACCAAAAGATGCCAGCAGAGTGCCACATATGCTTTTCTCCCTTCAGGGCCGTTGCTCAAGACCCAAAGCGAGCTCATTTAGAAAGGCATAGGCTTCCTGCAACTTTGGATTCATTTCTGCAGCTCCTTTTCTCTCTCCGCTGCCCTTTGTTCTTCCTTTTCCTTCTTCCTTTATCATTTACTTTTTTTTTTTTTTTTCCTGCTTGGTGTTTTAGGGTTTTTTGAGGTTTTTTTTTTTTTTTTCCATTTATTTTTAAACTTTTTTTTTAAATTTTGTGTTCATTTTGTTATTTTTTTGTTGCTTTTATTCTCTTTCTCTCTTTTATATACACTAGTTGACTCATACAGTCGTCTTTCGAATTCCGGGGCTCAAAATGCGGTATAACTCAAGGTATAAAAAAGGTTTCCCTCCTGGAGGAGGATGACTGTTGCTTTCCTTCTCGGTGTGTGACGTGTGTTTGTTTGCTCTCCCGTCCTGGACATTATGCTTGCCTTCCAGGACTATGGGGGTTTGACCGTCCACAGGTTTACCATAGCTGGAGTGTTGATTCCGTTGGTCCTTACTAGGAAAGAAGGGCCCTGACCCCGTTTACTTCCTTAGCCTATTGCACCCCTCCCACCTCCCGCTCCCCCCATCCCATCCTAGGAGCCTACCGCTTTGTGCTTTATGATCCAAGTGCTCACACCCTTGCTGTCCTCTTACCTCCTTCCCATGGCACAGAGAAACGAGATCAGCCAGGATTTTTCTCTCTTTTGCACGGATTTCGCCCAGCATAAGGCCACCTTCCCATTCCCTGTGTCACGCCACCCCCATCGACATTCTCCTCCTCCTCCTCCTCCTCCTCCTCCTCCTCCTCCTCCTCCTTCTTCAGAGGGTGTGGATGGGGCAAGCAGTAAGTCCATTTGAGACGATGGGGCGGAGGAAGATGCGTGCTGATGATGAGGGCGGACTGTGGGTGGCTCCGCTTCCTCGTGCAGGGCACGCTTGCTCGTGTTCTCGGGGGAAGATACTGCTCATCATTCTTTGTCCTCTCTACGTGCGGAGGGCATGGTGCGGCGTAGGTAGCCATGCGGGGGAAACAAGCCATCGGAACGTTCTCTGTTCCTTGCCACGCCGACTAGCGCAGTCAGGAGCCAGAGTTGGCCCTCGAGGTCGGAGATGTTCCATCGCAAATTCCCGGTCTGCCGTTTGATGGAGGGTTTGGGGTTTGAAGCCATCAGCCAAGCCAAAGAAAGAAAAACGCGAGAGGTGGTCGCTAAGGGGCCTCAGGTGCCCCTCCAGCGGGTCACGGGCCCATGAGGCAGTCGAGAAAGCAGCTAGGGGAGGACAGCTTCCCCACCGCCCCAGGCACTTTGGAGGCCGGCCGCATCTCCTCGCGTCCAGAGGCGTTTGCCCGGGGCCCAGCTGGATGAGACTGCCAGACAGGACGGGCAGAGTCGGAAGTCCAGTTGTCTTGCTATCACAATCTAGGGTAGGCTCGGGTCTTTCCTCAGTGCGGGGAGGACCTTTGCTTTCAGAAATGAACGTGGCGCGACATATCTCCACTCAGGCACCGGTGCGATGCTGGTGGAGAAGTTTCTTTGGGACTGGTTGGGTTGCCTTTCTCCCCTTGGCCTTCGTGTTGGTGCTGGTGGTGCTGGTGGTGCTGGTGGCGGTGCTCATGGCCTTGTGGATCGCTTCTCCTGTTTGGCACTTGGAGCTTCTCCAGCGTACTCCTTGCACCGGACATGGAGCCCCAGGGATCTTTGCGGACGAGCGTCGTGCCGGGGACGCGCGCATCCCCGCCTCATTCCTGCCGGACCCTCCGCCAAGTAGCACGAGGCCTCCCAAGGACAGACACCCGTAAAGGCTGCTTGCCCGTCTTCTCCCCGGACGCCTCTCGACGTCTGGGGCATTTTCGAGAGCCTGACCGGCCGGAAGGAGACGGTTCATGGACCTGCACCCGCTCTTCCCTGCCCCCCGAAGGGCTCCCGAGATCTTCTCCTTGCTCGGCTGGCTGTGAGCGCTCTGTGAGGCGTCTCCAGGCCGCGTCACTCACCCGAGGCCAGCGGTGCGGCCAGGGAACGGAGACGGGGAACGAAAGGCAAACCCACACCCAAAGTCCCAACCCGAGAGGACTCTCCCACCCTCGCAGAAGTGGGAGGCCCTCGGACCGTGCCCAGGCCCGCTCATGCACCCCATCACCCCATCCTCTCCAGCGACTTCCCAGCAGAGCCAGCCCTCGAGAGCTCAGCCGCTCAGGCACGAGCCCGTCCCAAGTGAACACCGAGACCCCGGGCACACTCCAGGCCCCGCTTTTCCCCAGGAGGCTGCATCACGCACACGGCCGAGAGGAACCCGCTCCTCGTCGGAACTCTTGGTGCGTCACACAGGGCGTGCCGCACACAGCGTGTGCCTGGGCGTCTGCACGCATGTGCGTCAGAGCCGACCTACCGCCACAGCCCCAGAGACGGCCGCGGCTTCTTGTTCTTCCCCTTGGTGGCTCTGGCCCTCCCGCTGGCACAAGGGCCGTTGCCGACGTTCTTCGGCCCCGGAGGCGGGGCGTCCGTGCTGGGACGGTCGAGCCGCTCGTGCTCCTGTTGGGGCGGCGTGCGGTTTCTCCCTCCTCCGTGTTTGGACTGGTGAATCACGACTGCGCCGGCAGGCAGGGCAGACTGGACCTTCCGCAGCCCCAAGGCCGGCTTCGGTCGGCTGTGTTCTTGCAGGCGTCTCCACTGCTCGAAGCTCATCCCTTCGACCGCTGTGTCCCCCGGGGACTCCTCCGACCCAGGAGCTCTGCCGCTGGCGTCTCCTGCAGGCTGCCCGGGGTCTGTGGGGTCAGCCCCGACGGGGGCCGCTGCCCCTCCCCCAGCGCCCCCTTCCCACGCACCCTCCCGGGCGTAGAACAGGACGTAGGCGCTCTGGCTCAGGGCAGCGGTCTCGTCACAGGCGGTCACCTTGGCATCGTCCATCTTATACCATTGGCCGTTGCCCGCTCGGACGTAACAGAAGTAGTGTCCTCGCTCACAGCTCCACCCGGAGTGCACCAGCACGGCATAGAGCACGTAGCCCAGTGGCCCTGCCTTCCGCTCGGACGTGTAGGGCTGCAGGTCCAAGCACTGGGGATAGCGCACCTCCTGAGCCCTTTTGGCCCCGCTCACCGGTGTGAACCGCTTCAGCACCAGCACCAGGACCTGGGAGGTGCTGTGCAAAGCCAACCTCTTGGTGGCAGGCACCTTCCGGAGACAGACGCCACAGTCATAGGCATTGTCCGCGTCCAGCTTCTCGGGCTTCACCAGCTCTCTCAGAGCTTGCTCCACACTCTGAGCCGCCGTGATATCCAGGCTGATGTCCAGATAAGGGTCGAACGTGTCCGAGACACCGAGGCAGCGGAGACACTGGATCTGAGACCTCCAGGTCCCGCCGAAGATCTGACGGATGACGCTGGTGTCCTCGGAGGCGTGGCCCGACGGCTGGGATGCACTCAAGCACCCTTGCTGCATGGCATTCAGAGTGAACATCAGAAACTCGTGGGCATCTTCCTGCTGGTGTCTGTGGAAGCCCGCCAGCAGGTCCTTGCGGGGCCGGATCACCTCTCCCGCGTGAAGGAGGGCTCGGGTCACGTGAGCTCGCATGGCACAGAGCGTGCAGGCGCTGCGGGCCGGACAGAGGGTGGCGTGCTGCTGGGACACCATCCAGCTGGCCAGGGGCGGCGTGTGGCTCAGACACTGCAGCGCCGCATTCACGTAGCAGGTGTTCCCCAGGTTCTGAAGCCCAGCCCCCACCCCCCACGGCCCCTTCCAACTCAGGGCGCCTTTCTGGCCAGGCGTCAGCCCTGCTGACCCAGGAGCCAAGTCACCCCGCTGGGGACGCCCAAGCGCCGGCGACGGCCCCTCAGGGACAGAGGGTCCCCGAAGGGCATCCGCACCAGCGGCGCTGGGCCCACAACCTTGCCCTCCGGGGAAGACGTCGAAGGGAGACGGACACACACCTCCCCCGTGCTCAGAAGCAGCCCCCGGGGCTCTGCACACAAGGCCCACGAGGGTTTCCATCTCCTACCTGCAGCTGCACGCCGACGCCTCCTTCCCTCAGACGGTCCGGCTCCAGAAAAGGGCCTGGGCCCCGCCCCCTCGGGCCTTTGGGGGCTTCCCCACAGCCCCACCCCCGCACGTGCAGGCTCCTCATTGGCTGAGGCGGCCGAGGGCGTGCCCACTCCCACTCCCGCCATCCAACCACCCACACTTTTCTCGGGGAATTCCCCTTGACGAGGCCCCACACGCACTTCCGACCTGACCCCCTGGACCAAAGGGCTCAGGATGCAAATGATTCGGGGGCATTGGGCCTTCCAGCCTTGCCCGCTAGAGATTTCACTGCGGGGCTTCCAAGTTCAGCACACAAATGCCGGCTGCACAGGACTTCCGTGGGCTCACCATTCACATCCTAACACACGTGTGGAAACATATGTCTGCCCACCGAACCTCTCCCCTTTAGGGGTCTCCCGACCCCAGACCCCTGCCTGAGGACAACCCCTCCCCGGACAACAATAAACCCTTGCCTCAACTTTGCGCTCCAGCGAGGTCCTCCCCAATTTCTATGCGTTCTCACTGGACACTCTTCTAGCGTTCAGGGTCCTAGCACCAAAAGATGCCAGCAGAGTGCCACATATGCTTTTCTCCCTTCAGGGCCGTTGCTCAAGACCCAAAGCGAGCTCATTTAGAAAGGCATAGGCTTCCTGCAACTTTGGATTCATTTCTGCAGCTCCTTTTCTCTCTCCGCTGCCCTTTGTTCTTCCTTTTCCTTCTTCCTTTATCATTTACTTTTTTTTTTTTTTTTCCTGCTTGGTGTTTTAGGGTTTTTTGAGGTTTTTTTTTTTTTTTTTCCATTTATTTTTAAACTTTTTTTTTAAATTTTGTGTTCATTTTGTTATTTTTTTGTTGCTTTTATTCTCTTTCTCTCTTTTATATACACTAGTTGACTCATACAGTCGTCTTTCGAATTCCGGGGCTCAAAATGCGGTATAACTCAAGGTATAAAAAAGGTTTCCCTCCTGGAGGAGGATGACTGTTGCTTTCCTTCTCGGTGTGTGACGTGTGTTTGTTTGCTCTCCCGTCCTGGACATTATGCTTGCCTTCCAGGACTATGGGGGTTTGACCGTCCACAGGTTTACCATAGCTGGAGTGTTGATTCCGTTGGTCCTTACTAGGAAAGAAGGGCCCTGACCCCGTTTACTTCCTTAGCCTATTGCACCCCTCCCACCTCCCGCTCCCCCCATCCCATCCTAGGAGCCTACCGCTTTGTGCTTTATGATCCAAGTGCTCACACCCTTGCTGTCCTCTTACCTCCTTCCCATGGCACAGAGAAACGAGATCAGCCAGGATTTTTCTCTCTTTTGCACGGATTTCGCCCAGCATAAGGCCACCTTCCCATTCCCTGTGTCACGCCACCCCCATCGACATTCTCCTCCTCCTCCTCCTCCTCCTCCTCCTCCTCCTCCTCCTCCTTCTTCAGAGGGTGTGGATGGGGCAAGCAGTAAGTCCATTTGAGACGATGGGGCGGAGGAAGATGCGTGCTGATGATGAGGGCGGACTGTGGGTGGCTCCGCTTCCTCGTGCAGGGCACGCTTGCTCGTGTTCTCGGGGGAAGATACTGCTCATCATTCTTTGTCCTCTCTACGTGCGGAGGGCATGGTGCGGCGTAGGTAGCCATGCGGGGGAAACAAGCCATCGGAACGTTCTCTGTTCCTTGCCACGCCGACTAGCGCAGTCAGGAGCCAGAGTTGGCCCTCGAGGTCGGAGATGTTCCATCGCAAATTCCCGGTCTGCCGTTTGATGGAGGGTTTGGGGTTTGAAGCCATCAGCCAAGCCAAAGAAAGAAAAACGCGAGAGGTGGTCGCTAAGGGGCCTCAGGTGCCCCTCCAGCGGGTCACGGGCCCATGAGGCAGTCGAGAAAGCAGCTAGGGGAGGACAGCTTCCCCACCGCCCCAGGCACTTTGGAGGCCGGCCGCATCTCCTCGCGTCCAGAGGCGTTTGCCCGGGGCCCAGCTGGATGAGACTGCCAGACAGGACGGGCAGAGTCGGAAGTCCAGTTGTCTTGCTATCACAATCTAGGGTAGGCTCGGGTCTTTCCTCAGTGCGGGGAGGACCTTTGCTTTCAGAAATGAACGTGGCGCGACATATCTCCACTCAGGCACCGGTGCGATGCTGGTGGAGAAGTTTCTTTGGGACTGGTTGGGTTGCCTTTCTCCCCTTGGCCTTCGTGTTGGTGCTGGTGGTGCTGGTGGTGCTGGTGGCGGTGCTCATGGCCTTGTGGATCGCTTCTCCTGTTTGGCACTTGGAGCTTCTCCAGCGTACTCCTTGCACCGGACATGGAGCCCCAGGGATCTTTGCGGACGAGCGTCGTGCCGGGGACGCGCGCATCCCCGCCTCATTCCTGCCGGACCCTCCGCCAAGTAGCACGAGGCCTCCCAAGGACAGACACCCGTAAAGGCTGCTTGCCCGTCTTCTCCCCGGACGCCTCTCGACGTCTGGGGCATTTTCGAGAGCCTGACCGGCCGGAAGGAGACGGTTCATGGACCTGCACCCGCTCTTCCCTGCCCCCCGAAGGGCTCCCGAGATCTTCTCCTTGCTCGGCTGGCTGTGAGCGCTCTGTGAGGCGTCTCCAGGCCGCGTCACTCACCCGAGGCCAGCGGTGCGGCCAGGGAACGGAGACGGGGAACGAAAGGCAAACCCACACCCAAAGTCCCAACCCGAGAGGACTCTCTCACCCTCGCAGAAGTGGGAGGCCCTCGGACCGTGCCCAGGCCCGCTCATGCACCCCATCACCCCATCCTCTCCAGCGACTTCCCAGCAGAGCCAGCCCTCGAGAGCTCAGCCGCTCAGGCACGAGCCCGTCCCAAGTGAACACCGAGACCCCGGGCACACTCCAGGCCCCGCTTTTCCCCAGGAGGCTGCATCACGCACACGGCCGAGAGGAACCCGCTCCTCGTCGGAACTCTTGGTGCGTCACACAGGGCGTGCCGCACACAGCGTGTGCCTGGGCGTCTGCACGCATGTGCGTCAGAGCCGACCTACCGCCACAGCCCCAGAGACGGCCGCGGCTTCTTGTTCTTCCCCTTGGTGGCTCTGGCCCTCCCGCTGGCACAAGGGCCGTTGCCGACGTTCTTCGGCCCCGGAGGCGGGGCGTCCGTGCTGGGACGGTCGAGCCGCTCGTGCTCCTGTTGGGGCGGCGTGCGGTTTCTCCCTCCTCCGTGTTTGGACTGGTGAATCACGACTGCGCCGGCAGGCAGGGCAGACTGGACCTTCCGCAGCTCCAAGGCCGGCTTCGGTCGGCTGTGTTCTTGCAGGCGTCTCCACTGCTCGAAGCTCATCCCTTCGACCGCTGTGTCCCCCGGGGACTCCTCCGACCCAGGAGCTCTGCCGCTGGCGTCTCCTGCAGGCTGCCCGGGGTCTGTGGGGTCAGCCCCGACGGGGGCCGCTGCCCCTCCCCCAGCGCCCCCTTCCCACGCACCCTCCCGGGCGTAGAACAGGACGTAGGCGCTCTGGCTCAGGGCAGCGGTCTCGTCACAGGCGGTCACCTTGGCATCGTCCATCTTATACCATTGGCCGTTGCCCGCTCGGACGTAACAGAAGTAGTGTCCTCGCTCACAGCTCCACCCGGAGTGCACCAGCACGGCATAGAGCACGTAGCCCAGTGGCCCTGCCTTCCGCTCGGACGTGTAGGGCTGCAGGTCCAAGCACTGGGGATAGCGCACCTCCTGAGCCCTTTTGGCCCCGCTCACCGGTGTGAACCGCTTCAGCACCAGCACCAGGACCTGGGAGGTGCTGTGCAAAGCCAACCTCTTGGTGGCAGGCACCTTCCGGAGACAGACGCCACAGTCATAGGCATTGTCCGCGTCCAGCTTCTCGGGCTTCACCAGCTCTCTCAGAGCTTGCTCCACACTCTGAGCCGCCGTGATATCCAGGCTGATGTCCAGATAAGGGTCGAACGTGTCCGAGACACCGAGGCAGCGGAGACACTGGATCTGAGACCTCCAGGTCCCGCCGAAGATCTGACGGATGACGCTGGTGTCCTCGGAGGCGTGGCCCGACGGCTGGGATGCACTCAAGCACCCTTGCTGCATGGCATTCAGAGTGAACATCAGAAACTCGTGGGCATCTTCCTGCTGGTGTCTGTGGAAGCCCGCCAGCAGGTCCTTGCGGGGCCGGATCACCTCTCCCGCGTGAAGGAGGGCTCGGGTCACGTGAGCTCGCATGGCACAGAGCGTGCAGGCGCTGCGGGCCGGACAGAGGGTGGCGTGCTGCTGGGACACCATCCAGCTGGCCAGGGGCGGCGTGTGGCTCAGACACTGCAGCGCCGCATTCACGTAGCAGGTGTTCCCCAGGTTCTGAAGCCCAGCCCCCACCCCCCACGGCCCCTTCCAACTCAGGGCGCCTTTCTGGCCAGGCGTCAGCCCTGCTGACCCAGGAGCCAAGTCACCCCGCTGGGGACGCCCAAGCGCCGGCGACGGCCCCTCAGGGACAGAGGGTCCCCGAAGGGCATCCGCACCAGCGGCGCTGGGCCCACAACCTTGCCCTCCGGGGAAGACGTCGAAGGGAGACGGACACACACCTCCCCCGTGCTCAGAAGCAGCCCCCGGGGCTCTGCACACAAGGCCCACGAGGGTTTCCATCTCCTACCTGCAGCTGCACGCCGACGCCTCCTTCCCTCAGACGGTCCGGCTCCAGAAAAGGGCCTGGGCCCCGCCCCCTCGGGCCTTTGGGGGCTTCCCCACAGCCCCACCCCCGCACGTGCAGGCTCCTCATTGGCTGAGGCGGCCGAGGGCGTGCCCACTCCCACTCCCGCCATCCAACCACCCACACTTTTCTCGGGGAATTCCCCTTGACGAGGCCCCACACGCACTTCCGACCTGACCCCCTGGACCAAAGGGCTCAGGATGCAAATGATTCGGGGGCATTGGGCCTTCCAGCCTTGCCCGCTAGAGATTTCACTGCGGGGCTTCCAAGTTCAGCACACAAATGCCGGCTGCACAGGACTTCCGTGGGCTCACCATTCACATCCTAACACACGTGTGGAAACATATGTCTGCCCACCGAACCTCTCCCCTTTAGGGGTCTCCCGACCCCAGACCCCTGCCTGAGGACAACCCCTCCCCGGACAACAATAAACCCTTGCCTCAACTTTGCGCTCCAGCGAGGTCCTCCCCAATTTCTATGCGTTCTCACTGGACACTCTTCTAGCGTTCAGGGTCCTAGCACCAAAAGATGCCAGCAGAGTGCCACATATGCTTTTCTCCCTTCAGGGCCGTTGCTCAAGACCCAAAGCGAGCTCATTTAGAAAGGCATAGGCTTCCTGCAACTTTGGATTCATTTCTGCAGCTCCTTTTCTCTCTCCGCTGCCCTTTGTTCTTCCTTTTCCTTCTTCCTTTATCATTTACTTTTTTTTTTTTTTTTCCTGCTTGGTGTTTTAGGGTTTTTTGAGGTTTTTTTTTTTTTTTTCCATTTATTTTTAAACTTTTTTTTTAAATTTTGTGTTCATTTTGTTATTTTTTTGTTGCTTTTATTCTCTTTCTCTCTTTTATATACACTAGTTGACTCATACAGTCGTCTTTCGAATTCCGGGGCTCAAAATGCGGTATAACTCAAGGTATAAAAAAGGTTTCCCTCCTGGAGGAGGATGACTGTTGCTTTCCTTCTCGGTGTGTGACGTGTGTTTGTTTGCTCTCCCGTCCTGGACATTATGCTTGCCTTCCAGGACTATGGGGGTTTGACCGTCCACAGGTTTACCATAGCTGGAGTGTTGATTCCGTTGGTCCTTACTAGGAAAGAAGGGCCCTGACCCCGTTTACTTCCTTAGCCTATTGCACCCCTCCCACCTCCCGCTCCCCCCATCCCATCCTAGGAGCCTACCGCTTTGTGCTTTATGATCCAAGTGCTCACACCCTTGCTGTCCTCTTACCTCCTTCCCATGGCACAGAGAAACGAGATCAGCCAGGATTTTTCTCTCTTTTGCACGGATTTCGCCCAGCATAAGGCCACCTTCCCATTCCCTGTGTCACGCCACCCCCATCGACATTCTCCTCCTCCTCCTCCTCCTCCTCCTCCTCCTCCTCCTCCTTCTTCAGAGGGTGTGGATGGGGCAAGCAGTAAGTCCATTTGAGACGATGGGGCGGAGGAAGATGCGTGCTGATGATGAGGGCGGACTGTGGGTGGCTCCGCTTCCTCGTGCAGGGCACGCTTGCTCGTGTTCTCGGGGGAAGATACTGCTCATCATTCTTTGTCCTCTCTACGTGCGGAGGGCATGGTGCGGCGTAGGTAGCCATGCGGGGGAAACAAGCCATCGGAACGTTCTCTGTTCCTTGCCACGCCGACTAGCGCAGTCAGGAGCCAGAGTTGGCCCTCGAGGTCGGAGATGTTCCATCGCAAATTCCCGGTCTGCCGTTTGATGGAGGGTTTGGGGTTTGAAGCCATCAGCCAAGCCAAAGAAAGAAAAACGCGAGAGGTGGTCGCTAAGGGGCCTCAGGTGCCCCTCCAGCGGGTCACGGGCCCATGAGGCAGTCGAGAAAGCAGCTAGGGGAGGACAGCTTCCCCACCGCCCCAGGCACTTTGGAGGCCGGCCGCATCTCCTCGCGTCCAGAGGCGTTTGCCCGGGGCCCAGCTGGATGAGACTGCCAGACAGGACGGGCAGAGTCGGAAGTCCAGTTGTCTTGCTATCACAATCTAGGGTAGGCTCGGGTCTTTCCTCAGTGCGGGGAGGACCTTTGCTTTCAGAAATGAACGTGGCGCGACATATCTCCACTCAGGCACCGGTGCGATGCTGGTGGAGAAGTTTCTTTGGGACTGGTTGGGTTGCCTTTCTCCCCTTGGCCTTCGTGTTGGTGCTGGTGGTGCTGGTGGTGCTGGTGGCGGTGCTCATGGCCTTGTGGATCGCTTCTCCTGTTTGGCACTTGGAGCTTCTCCAGCGTACTCCTTGCACCGGACATGGAGCCCCAGGGATCTTTGCGGACGAGCGTCGTGCCGGGGACGCGCGCATCCCCGCCTCATTCCTGCCGGACCCTCCGCCAAGTAGCACGAGGCCTCCCAAGGACAGACACCCGTAAAGGCTGCTTGCCCGTCTTCTCCCCGGACGCCTCTCGACGTCTGGGGCATTTTCGAGAGCCTGACCGGCCGGAAGGAGACGGTTCATGGACCTGCACCCGCTCTTCCCTGCCCCCCGAAGGGCTCCCGAGATCTTCTCCTTGCTCGGCTGGCTGTGAGCGCTCTGTGAGGCGTCTCCAGGCCGCGTCACTCACCCGAGGCCAGCGGTGCGGCCAGGGAACGGAGACGGGGAACGAAAGGCAAACCCACACCCAAAGTCCCAACCCGAGAGGACTCTCCCACCCTCGCAGAAGTGGGAGGCCCTCGGACCGTGCCCAGGCCCGCTCATGCACCCCATCACCCCATCCTCTCCAGCGACTTCCCAGCAGAGCCAGCCCTCGAGAGCTCAGCCGCTCAGGCACGAGCCCGTCCCAAGTGAACACCGAGACCCCGGGCACACTCCAGGCCCCGCTTTTCCCCAGGAGGCTGCATCACGCACACGGCCGAGAGGAACCCGCTCCTCGTCGGAACTCTTGGTGCGTCACACAGGGCGTGCCGCACACAGCGTGTGCCTGGGCGTCTGCACGCATGTGCGTCAGAGCCGACCTACCGCCACAGCCCCAGAGACGGCCGCGGCTTCTTGTTCTTCCCCTTGGTGGCTCTGGCCCTCCCGCTGGCACAAGGGCCGTTGCCGACGTTCTTCGGCCCCGGAGGCGGGGCGTCCGTGCTGGGACGGTCGAGCCGCTCGTGCTCCTGTTGGGGCGGCGTGCGGTTTCTCCCTCCTCCGTGTTTGGACTGGTGAATCACGACTGCGCCGGCAGGCAGGGCAGACTGGACCTTCCGCAGCCCCAAGGCCGGCTTCGGTCGGCTGTGTTCTTGCAGGCGTCTCCACTGCTCGAAGCTCATCCCTTCGACCGCTGTGTCCCCCGGGGACTCCTCCGACCCAGGAGCTCTGCCGCTGGCGTCTCCTGCAGGCTGCCCGGGGTCTGTGGGGTCAGCCCCGACGGGGGCCGCTGCCCCTCCCCCAGCGCCCCCTTCCCACGCACCCTCCCGGGCGTAGAACAGGACGTAGGCGCTCTGGCTCAGGGCAGCGGTCTCGTCACAGGCGGTCACCTTGGCATCGTCCATCTTATACCATTGGCCGTTGCCCGCTCGGACGTAACAGAAGTAGTGTCCTCGCTCACAGCTCCACCCGGAGTGCACCAGCACGGCATAGAGCACGTAGCCCAGTGGCCCTGCCTTCCGCTCGGACGTGTAGGGCTGCAGGTCCAAGCACTGGGGATAGCGCACCTCCTGAGCCCTTTTGGCCCCGCTCACCGGTGTGAACCGCTTCAGCACCAGCACCAGGACCTGGGAGGTGCTGTGCAAAGCCAACCTCTTGGTGGCAGGCACCTTCCGGAGACAGACGCCACAGTCATAGGCATTGTCCGCGTCCAGCTTCTCGGGCTTCACCAGCTCTCTCAGAGCTTGCTCCACACTCTGAGCCGCCGTGATATCCAGGCTGATGTCCAGATAAGGGTCGAACGTGTCCGAGACACCGAGGCAGCGGAGACACTGGATCTGAGACCTCCAGGTCCCGCCGAAGATCTGACGGATGACGCTGGTGTCCTCGGAGGCGTGGCCCGACGGCTGGGATGCACTCAAGCACCCTTGCTGCATGGCATTCAGAGTGAACATCAGAAACTCGTGGGCATCTTCCTGCTGGTGTCTGTGGAAGCCCGCCAGCAGGTCCTTGCGGGGCCGGATCACCTCTCCCGCGTGAAGGAGGGCTCGGGTCACGTGAGCTCGCATGGCACAGAGCGTGCAGGCGCTGCGGGCCGGACAGAGGGTGGCGTGCTGCTGGGACACCATCCAGCTGGCCAGGGGCGGCGTGTGGCTCAGACACTGCAGCGCCGCATTCACGTAGCAGGTGTTCCCCAGGTTCTGAAGCCCAGCCCCCACCCCCCACGGCCCCTTCCAACTCAGGGCGCCTTTCTGGCCAGGCGTCAGCCCTGCTGACCCAGGAGCCAAGTCACCCCGCTGGGGACGCCCAAGCGCCGGCGACGGCCCCTCAGGGACAGAGGGTCCCCGAAGGGCATCCGCACCAGCGGCGCTGGGCCCACAACCTTGCCCTCCGGGGAAGACGTCGAAGGGAGACGGACACACACCTCCCCCGTGCTCAGAAGCAGCCCCCGGGGCTCTGCACACAAGGCCCACGAGGGTTTCCATCTCCTACCTGCAGCTGCACGCCGACGCCTCCTTCCCTCAGACGGTCCGGCTCCAGAAAAGGGCCTGGGCCCCGCCCCCTCGGGCCTTTGGGGGCTTCCCCACAGCCCCACCCCCGCACGTGCAGGCTCCTCATTGGCTGAGGCGGCCGAGGGCGTGCCCACTCCCACTCCCGCCATCCAACCACCCACACTTTTCTCGGGGAATTCCCCTTGACGAGGCCCCACACGCACTTCCGACCTGACCCCCTGGACCAAAGGGCTCAGGATGCAAATGATTCGGGGGCATTGGGCCTTCCAGCCTTGCCCGCTAGAGATTTCACTGCGGGGCTTCCAAGTTCAGCACACAAATGCCGGCTGCACAGGACTTCCGTGGGCTCACCATTCACATCCTAACACACGTGTGGAAACATATGTCTGCCCACCGAACCTCTCCCCTTTAGGGGTCTCCCGACCCCAGACCCCTGCCTGAGGACAACCCCTCCCCGGACAACAATAAACCCTTGCCTCAACTTTGCGCTCCAGCGAGGTCCTCCCCAATTTCTATGCGTTCTCACTGGACACTCTTCTAGCATTCAGGGTCCTAGCACCAAAAGATGCCAGCAGAGTGCCACATATGCTTTTCTCCCTTCAGGGCCGTTGCTCAAGACCCAAAGCGAGCTCATTTAGAAAGGCATAGGCTTCCTGCAACTTTGGATTCATTTCTGCAGCTCCTTTTCTCTCTCCGCTGCCCTTTGTTCTTCCTTTTCCTTCTTCCTTTATCATTTACTTTTTTTTTTTTTTTTCCTGCTTGGTGTTTTAGGGTTTTTTGAGGTTTTTTTTTTTTTTTTTCCATTTATTTTTAAACTTTTTTTTTAAATTTTGTGTTCATTTTGTTATTTTTTTGTTGCTTTTATTCTCTTTCTCTCTTTTATATACACTAGTTGACTCATACAGTCGTCTTTCGAATTCCGGGGCTCAAAATGCGGTATAACTCAAGGTATAAAAAAGGTTTCCCTCCTGGAGGAGGATGACTGTTGCTTTCCTTCTCGGTGTGTGACGTGTGTTTGTTTGCTCTCCCGTCCTGGACATTATGCTTGCCTTCCAGGACTATGGGGGTTTGACCGTCCACAGGTTTACCATAGCTGGAGTGTTGATTCCGTTGGTCCTTACTAGGAAAGAAGGGCCCTGACCCCGTTTACTTCCTTAGCCTATTGCACCCCTCCCACCTCCCGCTCCCCCCATCCCATCCTAGGAGCCTACCGCTTTGTGCTTTATGATCCAAGTGCTCACACCCTTGCTGTCCTCTTACCTCCTTCCCATGGCACAGAGAAACGAGATCAGCCAGGATTTTTCTCTCTTTTGCACGGATTTCGCCCAGCATAAGGCCACCTTCCCATTCCCTGTGTCACGCCACCCCCATCGACATTCTCCTCCTCCTCCTCCTCCTCCTCCTCCTCCTCCTCCTCCTTCTTCAGAGGGTGTGGATGGGGCAAGCAGTAAGTCCATTTGAGACGATGGGGCGGAGGAAGATGCGTGCTGATGATGAGGGCGGACTGTGGGTGGCTCCGCTTCCTCGTGCAGGGCACGCTTGCTCGTGTTCTCGGGGGAAGATACTGCTCATCATTCTTTGTCCTCTCTACGTGCGGAGGGCATGGTGCGGCGTAGGTAGCCATGCGGGGGAAACAAGCCATCGGAACGTTCTCTGTTCCTTGCCACGCCGACTAGCGCAGTCAGGAGCCAGAGTTGGCCCTCGAGGTCGGAGATGTTCCATCGCAAATTCCCGGTCTGCCGTTTGATGGAGGGTTTGGGGTTTGAAGCCATCAGCCAAGCCAAAGAAAGAAAAACGCGAGAGGTGGTCGCTAAGGGGCCTCAGGTGCCCCTCCAGCGGGTCACGGGCCCATGAGGCAGTCGAGAAAGCAGCTAGGGGAGGACAGCTTCCCCACCGCCCCAGGCACTTTGGAGGCCGGCCGCATCTCCTCGCGTCCAGAGGCGTTTGCCCGGGGCCCAGCTGGATGAGACTGCCAGACAGGACGGGCAGAGTCGGAAGTCCAGTTGTCTTGCTATCACAATCTAGGGTAGGCTCGGGTCTTTCCTCAGTGCGGGGAGGACCTTTGCTTTCAGAAATGAACGTGGCGCGACATATCTCCACTCAGGCACCGGTGCGATGCTGGTGGAGAAGTTTCTTTGGGACTGGTTGGGTTGCCTTTCTCCCCTTGGCCTTCGTGTTGGTGCTGGTGGTGCTGGTGGTGCTGGTGGCGGTGCTCATGGCCTTGTGGATCGCTTCTCCTGTTTGGCACTTGGAGCTTCTCCAGCGTACTCCTTGCACCGGACATGGAGCCCCAGGGATCTTTGCGGACGAGCGTCGTGCCGGGGACGCGCGCATCCCCGCCTCATTCCTGCCGGACCCTCCGCCAAGTAGCACGAGGCCTCCCAAGGACAGACACCCGTAAAGGCTGCTTGCCCGTCTTCTCCCCGGACGCCTCTCGACGTCTGGGGCATTTTCGAGAGCCTGACCGGCCGGAAGGAGACGGTTCATGGACCTGCACCCGCTCTTCCCTGCCCCCCGAAGGGCTCCCGAGATCTTCTCCTTGCTCGGCTGGCTGTGAGCGCTCTGTGAGGCGTCTCCAGGCCGCGTCACTCACCCGAGGCCAGCGGTGCGGCCAGGGAACGGAGACGGGGAACGAAAGGCAAACCCACACCCAAAGTCCCAACCCGAGAGGACTCTCCCACCCTCGCAGAAGTGGGAGGCCCTCGGACCGTGCCCAGGCCCGCTCATGCACCCCATCACCCCATCCTCTCCAGCGACTTCCCAGCAGAGCCAGCCCTCGAGAGCTCAGCCGCTCAGGCACGAGCCCGTCCCAAGTGAACACCGAGACCCCGGGCACACTCCAGGCCCCGCTTTTCCCCAGGAGGCTGCATCACGCACACGGCCGAGAGGAACCCGCTCCTCGTCGGAACTCTTGGTGCGTCACACAGGGCGTGCCGCACACAGCGTGTGCCTGGGCGTCTGCACGCATGTGCGTCAGAGCCGACCTACCGCCACAGCCCCAGAGACGGCCGCGGCTTCTTGTTCTTCCCCTTGGTGGCTCTGGCCCTCCCGCTGGCACAAGGGCCGTTGCCGACGTTCTTCGGCCCCGGAGGCGGGGCGTCCGTGCTGGGACGGTCGAGCCGCTCGTGCTCCTGTTGGGGCGGCGTGCGGTTTCTCCCTCCTCCGTGTTTGGACTGGTGAATCACGACTGCGCCGGCAGGCAGGGCAGACTGGACCTTCCGCAGCCCCAAGGCCGGCTTCGGTCGGCTGTGTTCTTGCAGGCGTCTCCACTGCTCGAAGCTCATCCCTTCGACCGCTGTGTCCCCCGGGGACTCCTCCGACCCAGGAGCTCTGCCGCTGGCGTCTCCTGCAGGCTGCCCGGGGTCTGTGGGGTCAGCCCCGACGGGGGCCGCTGCCCCTCCCCCAGCGCCCCCTTCCCACGCACCCTCCCGGGCGTAGAACAGGACGTAGGCGCTCTGGCTCAGGGCAGCGGTCTCGTCCCAGGCGGTCACCTTGCCATCGTCCATCTTATAACATTGGTCGTTGCCCTCTCAGACCTAAGAAAAGTAGTGGCCATGCTCACAGTTCCTCACAGGAACATGGTATTTTCAATACTCTCTGCCTGAATTTTTCTTGAAGAAATGTAAAATTTTAGTAAATTTTTCCCAATGAAATAAATCTTTTTTAAGTAATGTAAATCTGGCTATTTTAGTCTCAATAATCTCAGAATAAACACAAGGACATCAAATATTTATTCATAATTAAAATTTTTTAAAAAATCAGGTCATTTACATGATATTACATCTGCATGACACATTGACATGTTTGATTCCAGAGTTGCATTTTCCCTTAGGATCAGGTGGTTGCTTTAGCCCCTCCTTTGTGTGTGTGTGTGTGTGTGTGTGTGTGGCTTGAATGATTTCATGCTTCCCTATTCTTGCCACCCTGGTGTTGCTTAGAGACCCTGGATATTTTATGAGAACAATGGCCACACCACACTAAGAGGCCTAACCCTGTCTCTGTCTTGTGTCTTCAGGAGCTCAATGCATACAAAACGTGTATGAAAGCTCCAGATGTGAAAGCTCAGGCTTCCAGTTGATTCACACCTCCTATGTAAACGGAATGGCCTTCTTCTACCCTCATGGGCATAATTGGGGCCAGATGTGAGGACAAAGTGTGCGATGGGTTCAGGTGCAAAAAGTCAGTTATCCCCTTGCTTCATACCTGCGGTGCAAAGGGAAAATCCTTCCTTTGGGAAAACAGCTCAGAGCTCATAGAGACAAGGGCTGCCCCCTGCAGAGTGGGGCCAGTAGCCTCTGGTGGGGAAGACTGGGGTGATGACTGACTGGCTGGGGGCTCCCAGGATGAGGCAAGAGGCTGAGGAGCCCAAGTCTGCAGAGCCAAGGTCATACCAACCCCTCCTTGGATCTGCTTCTGTCTGAGTGGAGCAGTGACTTTAAGGGGCTAGGATGCCAGCTGCCTGCCTGGAGGCCACAGGAGGAGGAGGCAGAAAAGCAGGCGGCATGGCTCCTTTTGATTTCTGAAGACACTTCTTTCTGGCACCAGGTGCCAACCTATGGGAAAGATTGTATTCTTTTTATAAAGCTGCTTTAGCTGTTCTAATTCATTTGCCTTTCCATCTCAGTTCATTTAAAGATAAATGTACAAATGTATATATTTTTTCTTTAACACCAGTGGAAATCCTATAACTTGGCTATTTTTATCCAACAATTCATCATACAGATCTTTCCAAGTCAGTACCGACACAAATTTCCTTCCTAGATCCCTCTTAATGGCTGTTTCCTGAATGTTCTGTTTTTATACTGAGTGATACTAATATCAACAATCTTAGTACACAAGTATTTGCACAAATGTTCCTCCCACGCTGAGTTGTTATCATTGGACCTTCCGTGTGGAATATGAAAAGGTGGATTTATGGCTGTTTATCATTCATTTCTTTGATAGCTTCTGGACTTTTTTTTTTTTTTTAATGTTGTATCATGATTCCATTCTTTTTATTCCACAGAATAAAAATCATTCATACATGTTTTTACCCAATCATTTCATGGTTTCAGTTTTACAGTCCCCACAGTCTAAGTTTCACTAAATTCCTAAGTCCGCCCGGGAGCAGGGCCTGCCCTCTGGGGCCGCCTGTGTCCCAGCCTCGGGAATCGCTGAGGAGCGTGCCTTCTCCCGCAGCTGCCCCGGGAGGTCTTCCCAGCTCCCGCCCTCCCGTCTGGTGTCTGGGTCTCCGCGCCCTGCCGGGCCGGCAGCCGGCTCCCAGCCCGGCTTGTCCCGGGCGTAAGAACGGCCCCCGCTGCGCTCTGGCGTCCCAAGGGTAGGGGTCCGCCCGGGGCAGTGTGCGCCGCCCGTCGGGAGCCACCCAGCGGCCGCCGTGAGCCGGTCCCTTCCTGGGGAACGTTGGCGACTCCCGCGAAGGCTGCGGTTCGGCCACCAAGCCCGGGGCAGAGCTCCAGAGGCCGGGGTGACAGCGGCAACGTTCCCGGTGTCATGAGACCCGGGAAGAGCCTGCTGTTGCCGGAGATTCGGGCTGCAGGTCGGCGGACAGGGCGGGCGGCGTCGGTCGGTGTCGGTCGGTGTCGGTCGGTGTCGGTCGGTGTCGCTGCCCGGCCCGGTGGACCAGCGCGCCGCGGGGTCCCTTCTGCCCGCGGGCACCGCCGGGGCAGCTGAGCGCGAGCAGGAAAGGGCATGGCGCCGGCGTCCGCGGAGTTACAGCCTCTCGATGTTTCCCACTCGCCCGGAGGTGCGGACCACACGGATGCACGCAGACATGTCCAGTCTTCCCAGCCTCCCCCATGGACACCGATAGTCCCGATTCACAAACGTGTGTCCTCTCCCCGGAGACGGCCGGCCCTGGTGTCCAGAACAGGAGGCACCGCAAGGGACCACGGGCCGCCCGTCCTCCTCCCCAGAGGGCGCCCGGAAGCGCTTCCTTGCCACCTTGGGGGAACGGTCGTCCCGCTGCATTCGCGGCGCTGAGGCTGCTCCCAGGCGGCCTCGGTTCCCGGTGACGTGCTCAGGACTCCACAGATGGGTTTCCTGCGGGTCGGGCTGCATCTATTCGAGGGGCGCCCGGCGTCCCTTCTATTCTCCTCGGGCTCAGGAGTGGAAAGGATGGTGTCTGTGTGGAGGCGCTGTGTTTCCCGGGTATGAGACGCGGATACATCTGTGTGAGGATCACAAAGCCAACAGATTGGTGGCTACTGTGGCGAGGTCGACCAGATGGCCTGATTCTTGTTAATATATGTACTGTAATGTAGGTATTCAATGAGAAATCTCGAAATTAATTATAGTGAAAATCACCATTATCATTGTAACTCAACAATAATGTAATTATTACCTCTGTTTGCAGTTAATTTAAGAAACAGTTTCAAGTTTATCCACAGAGTATCCAATTGAAGACGACCAGAGAAGGATATTGAAATGAAGAACTTTCTTCATACACTGTGAAGTTGGGGAACCTCTCCTTCCAGCCATGAGGCCCTGCCCTGCAACAGCCGACCTGGAAAGCCAGACCCCAGCCCCTGCAGCAATGTGCTCCAGGATTCAGTGCGTGGTCAGTGACTGCCACCTTTCTTATTTTCCTTCCTTTCAATTTAGTACCAAATGGGGGAAACCAAATCTGTCATCTAAGCAGTCACCTGGGACGGCCCTCTTCCTCCCAGCCTGTCTCCGGCTTCCCCACATTACAAGCTCTGAGTAGGACATGCTTTCCCTCTTTCCCACCAGAGCGCGTCCCACTCCTCTGTGTGCCCTGAGTCTCAGCCTAGGCGAGTGGTGGTGGCTGACTCCTTGCTCTGGAGACAAATTCTGAAGAAACAGTGAAGGATTGGGAAAATATCCTGGAGTAGGAAACAGCCACCGCTCCAGTATTCTTGCCTGGAAAATTCCATGAAAAGAGGAGCCTGGCCATCTGCAGGCCGTGGGGTCACAACGAGTCAAACACGACTGAGCATGCACACACAGACACAGGCACCTTTGTTTATGTCTACAGAGCTTAGAGTGAGAACCAAATAAAGCACTGAGGATAATACATGGGTTTTGTTATTTTTGAAAAAAATCAAATTAATCATTTTAAGTTGAGATATATATCATATACCAAAAAGTCTCCTTTGAGCACTATATTTAATGATTGCCTATCTCTATAGTTGTGTAGCCATCATCACTATCTAATCCAGAAGATTTTATATTTTATCTCCCTACAAAGACACCTAGTGTTCCTTAATCAGTCACTTTTAATTCCACATTCCTCACTCTTTCATCCTCATGGAATTGCCTATTCAGTGTATTTCAAGCACATGGGTTTGTACAACTGTGGCCATTTAGGTCCGGTTTCTTACACAGTGTCATGTTTTTGAAGCTTATTCATATTTTATCATGTGATCCAATTTTTTGTTTGGCTTCAGAATTTTCCTAAGTCTTTAACACATGCACACACACACACACACACAGACATGCTACAGTTCTTTTAATGTGGAAAATACACAGAGGTCCAATGTCGCCATGAGAACCATTTTATGCAGACAGTTCCATGGCATAAAGTACTGCCTTCCTGTAGGCACTCAACGTGCCCACCAACCCACAGCGGCCAGCAAGCACAGAGGATGCCAGCCCAACTGTGTTGCCCATTGTCAGAACTACCAACAGCACCCACCCAGGCCAAGACTCAACAATAGGTGCAGCTCCCTGTGGCCAAAGGAGAGCCCAACTGTGCTGAGGGGTGGGGGGGGGGGGGCGGTGGTGGCAAAGGGAGAGAGAGATGAAAGGAGAGACAAGCGGGAAAGTCCACAGCACCTGGTCTTTCCAGGTGGTCTTGCAACCAAGTACTAATCAGGTTCAACCTTGCTTTAGCTTCTGAGCTCAGAAATTACCAGGGGCCTTCATGGTGGCATGGCGCTAGCTGATGGCAGCCCCGACCAGGCACCCCAATACTCTGTGCTGTGGGGCCCTGCCATGCCAGCCTCACCAGCCCCTGTCAGAGCCCTGGGGTGCCCAGCATCTGTGGACAAACCGCTCCTGACACACCCTTCAGCCCTCTGGAGGCCCAGCCATCAGGCTGTGACTTGGAGTTCCCAGGAGATGGTTATCACTCAGGGTATGTGGCCAGTGGCAATAGGGCCTGACCCTCTGGAAGTGAGTGGAGAAAAGCCCAGTGCTCTAATTCAATGCTGTCCTGGCACCAACTGCGTGTCTCTCGCTGGCATCTTCACTGCTTCATCCAGATATTGCACGTACCACTCGTGTTCCGGCTGGGCTTCTAGGGGCAGCCTTCACGGGGCTGCAGCCTTTCCGTGACCAATCCCAAGTGCCGACACCTCTGCCTCTGGCCCTCACATAGGGAGTGCCGCTGTCAATGCTCAGCGATAAAACAGCAGATCTAAGACGCTGAAGACTTGTCCTAGGTCTGGCAAACAGCTCAGAACTGATGGCTGGTGGCCTGTAATGCTGTGACCTAAGACCACACCATCTGCCAGCAGACATGTCAATCTCCAGATAATCAGGATCAGATTGATTAAGTACAAAGAGGGACAAGTGTGTCATGTTGGGAGGAGAGAGGAGGAAACAGCACCCCTCTGCCTTTGTCTCCCTCCTTCCAGCTGCCCAGGGGCCCAGCCACCTCCTCAATATCCTGTGTTCACATATTGTTCTGTTTTGACTCAGACAACATGGAGGGTCCCTGTCCCTCAAGTAGTAATTTTCTCAATTTTGTGGGGTACAGTCATGAAATGTCTTCCAGTGTACAAATAGAGAAAAGATAAAACTCACCCAGACCACTGGAGTTCCTTATGAGGTGAGGGTGATATAAATCCCTTGAACTTCTGTTATGGAAAGAGGGAGGGAGGAGGAAGAAAAAGCTAATCTTCAGTGAATGTAACCTTCTCATGGACTCTGTGTAGTCATTTTATCTGTACAGCTATTCAGTCATCATAACATTTACTCAAGGTCTTTTATCTTTCTGGACTGATGTTCTCATCGAGCTCACAGGCTGAACAAGTGCTCAAAGTGAGAGAGTCAGTTCCTAAGCAGGTTGATAAGAAGTCTGGGGGAAGCCAAGGAGAGAGGGTCTGGAGTTCTCAAGGAGGAGGAAAGGACAAACATCTTTTTTCTCTACATTCCTTAGTCTTCTTAGTCACTTAAAACATTTTTTTTGTTTTGTTTTCTTTCTTTCTTTAGGCCCAGAACTGATGATTACACAACTCAGTTTAAACTCTGTGAAAGAAAGTGAAGTTGCTCGGTCATGCCTGACTCTTTGCAACCCCATGGACTGTAGCCTACCAGGCTCCTCTATCCATGGGATTTTCCAGGCAAGAGTACTGGAGAGCGTTGCCATTTCCTTCTCCAGGGGATCTTCCCAACCCAGGGATCCAGCCCAGGTCTCCCACATTGTAGGCAGATGCTTTACCATCTGAGCCACTTAAACTCTGTACTAAGGATCATATAAGAACAATGTATCCTGCTTGAGGACAGTTTCTCCTTTCTGAAAACCTTCTGATTAATCCTGATATCTTAGAATGTATATTATGGGAATGGGTCTCGTAGGATCTTTCTGTTAAAATCTAATCCTGTTATCCTAAAATGCTAATTGTGGGAGTGGGTCTGGTAAAACTTTCACAAACTTGAGACATTCTTTTGATTTATTGTAGTAACTAATTTAAAAAGTATATACCTCCCTTGCTAACACTAGCAAGGGGGGCACTCTCCACCCACTTCTGCTGTCCATGTCAGAAGCTTTCTTTGCCTTTTTTCCACTGTCATGAAACTCTGCTACACAAACGCTCTTGAGTGATCAATCCTGGTCCTTGGTCCTGAAGCTAAATCATCTTCGGAGATCCTGAATCTGACATCATTCACAGTAAGCTCGATTGAATCTATAACAATCTCTTAAAAGCCAAATATAATCCTAAAATAAGCTATGCTGTTGCTAAGTCACTTCAGTCGTGTCCAACTCTGTGCGACACCATAGAAGGCAGCACACCAGGCTCCCCCGTCCCTGGGATTCTCCAGGCAATAGCACTGGAGTGGGGTGCCATTGCCATCTCCAAAATAAGCTATATGCCCTATTAAAATAAAATTCAACTGAGTAAAATTTTAAAATCTTAGTGCCTTTATTTAAAGATTTATGAATCAGGCAGCATCCAATTTAGCAGTTAGAAACTCTGAGGAGTTGCACAAAATAAAAGACTTTTATAGGCATAAGGGATCAGGAACAAGGAAGTTGTACTGGGCAAAGAATCCAAGTGGTTACTGTGAGGTTACTTTCCATTAAAGGCTGGAAAGCTTTCTCAGGCAGATGACTTAACTAGTGATAATCAGAAGATTCCTGGCTGACTGGTTCAAGATTTCATTTCTGGAAGAGCCAAAACTGCATTTACGTCGTCTATTTTGCTAGCATGGTTCCTAACTAGGCAACTCCTCTGGGGCTGTTGTCTTGTTTTTAACAGTCCCCTGGGGGGCAGCAACTGCTGGTTCTTCCCAAATGCTGAGAGCGCATGTGCTCTGTGCCAGGCCTGTGCTGGGGGCAGGGACCCAGCCACGACACCTCACAGTCCTTGACATTCAAGAGGAGAATAAGACAGAAAACCACCACACTTTAAAAAGAAAGGATTCTGCTGCTCCCACAGAACTGACACTGTGGAGCGAGACAAGGAATAAACAGAACAGCTTGTAGAAGAGTCAGCTCCATGGAGTGAAGGGCGGGACATGGCACAGCAGGAAGACAGGAGCTGGGGCAGTGGGAGGGTGGGGAGGAAAGGAGTCCCGGGACAGAGGACGGATGGGTGACGAGCCCCAGCGGGTGCAGACAGGGCCAGCCCTGGTGCCGTGAAGGACGGAGGTGGTAAGGGCAGGAGACATGGGGGAGCTGTCACCACAGATGCACATGGGGATGTGTCTCTGAGGAGGTGACAATTAAAATGCACTCCGAGCCACTGTCCCCTTCCCTTGTCACCCAGAGGCAGACACCGAGGATGGCCGCTAACATCACGTGCACCAGCCAGTCCTGAGCCTGCACACCCAGCTCACTGTTCCTCCTGAGGAGTCACAGTAAAGGTCCCTGTACCTAATTCCCCTCCCTCAATCTGCAGACAAGTCCGGTCCTTTCCCGTGTGGCCCAATGGTGTGGCCTGTCCCTCCTCTTGGGAACTGTAAGTCATCAACTCTCTTTTCGAGGACAGTTATCTCCTGATCTGTTTGCCTTATTATGCTTGCAATTTCCTACTAATACACTATATTTTAAATTAGCCAAGAATGACAGCACACTCTAGACACAGAGTGTCTTAACTGAGCACACTCAATTAAGTGTGGACAAATGGAGCATGAATTATGACACTTCCTGCAATGTCCTCAATCAGTTTAATGTTTATTGTGTGTTAAGCATGTGTTCTGTGTTTTCCCGCCTGGTTAGTTTCCTCTGGGTCAGCTGTGCTTTCTCTCACCAACTGTTTCTCCTGACAAAATTACTTGCAAGCACAACTGAAGTTCAGAATATGTTCAAATTCTTCCCTACAGGGCATGCATCTTAGAGAAAACTTACTGCAGCGCTGATAAGGCGTCGTGTCTTTCTCCAAGTTGGCTGAGAACGAGCAGAGTAGGACTTGTGTGGTTAGTCCCTCTGTTGTGTCCAGCTCCTTGTGATCCCATCCTTTGAGAGGAGCCTGGCAGGTACAGGCCCTGGAGTCCCAAAGAGCTGGACACGACTGAGCGACTATATATTCTTCCGGATTCTTTCCCATTACAGGTCGTCACAAGATACTGAGTACAGCTCCCTCACTACACAGCAGCTCCTTATGTCACCTGGTGTACATACAGCAGTGTGTGCGTACTGACCCCAAACTCCTGACTCACCTCTCCCCACACCTCCGTGTCCTCTTAGGTAACCATAAGCGTGTTTTCTATGTCTGTGACTCTACCTCTGCTTTGTAAATAAGTTCATCTGTATCATTCTTCAATATTCCACATATGTGATGTAATACGATGCTTGTCTCTTTCTGTCTGACTTACTTCACTTAAGGTGAAATCACCATGTTCATCCATGTTGCTGCAAATGGCATTATTTCATTTGATTTTATGACTGAGTAATTTTCCATTGTATATATATTCCACATCTTCTGGAGCAAGCACTTCTTAGACTGTACAGCTTGACTTCCTTTAAAGGAACAAAAATTGTGAGGAAACCTAACTTTTTTTAGAGATGGAGAATTTCTCTGCAATGATTCATATATCATTAATGAGCATTTAATGGATTAGGAGACCAAGAATAGTAGGTAAAATTGGTGTGTCGTTTTGTTTTATGTCACTTATGTCAAGTTCTCATGCTGCTGCTGCTGCTAAGTTGCTTCAACTCTGTGCGACCCCATAGATGGCAGCCCACCAGGCTTCTCCATCCCTGGGATTCTCCAGGCAGGAACACTGGAGGGGGTTGCCATTTCCTTCTCCAATGCACGCAAGTGAAAAGTGAAAGTGAAGTCACTCAGTTGTGTCCGACTCCTATCAGGGTTAAATTATGTTCACAAAATACAGATTTCTTCTGTTCCTCTATTCTTGATTCTCTAAAATTATGTGGTGCTTTTGTAGTCAGTTGTTCTTTGCTTGCATAGCCTTCACATGATTTTCAGAAGTAATTCTTGAAAAAAAATTTATTTTATAGCCTTCCTTGCTTATTTTTCTTTTGTTACAGCTGCTTTAAATATTGGTCTTGAGAATTCATATTTTTCCAGAAAGTAGTCAATTTCTTGAATATTCTCGTATATTTGCAGTGTATATAAAGGGGTTTATATTCATTTTTGTGGGTGGGTATGAGGTAATATGAAATATACTTCGGACCTCTTGTCTGACACAGGACCCCTAAGTGTCTTGAAGTTTCCTGGGTGATAGAAATGTCTTTTGGCTTGTTTTCTTTGTATGATTCCTGAAAGTGTTAATTTTGCTTTTTCCTGGTAGGAAATGATTACCTTCATAACAGACACGTTTGAGGATTATTGCTAAGGTTTGTTAGTAGAATTCTATGTGCCCTTTATTTTAAGGCTTGTGATTAGTTTCATCTCTCTCTCTCTCTCTTTTTTTTTTTAGTTTCAGCTCTAATATATGCATTTTCCATCTCAGTTGAATGCCCCATATATTCAAGGAGGTTTCTTCACTCTGGCTGGTGAGGATTCTCAGCCCCACATGAATGTTGCACATTACTCAATGCATTCAGTTCAGTTCATTTCAGTTGCTCAGTCGTGTCCAACTCTTTGCAACCCCATGAACCGCAGTGCACCAGGCTCCCTGAGTTCATCCAAACTCATGTTCATTGAATCGGTGATGCCATCCAACCATCTCATCCTCTATCGTCCCCTTGTCTTCCTGCCCCCAATCCCTCCCAGCATCAGAGGCTTTTCCAATGAGTCAGCTCTTCACATCAGGTGGCCAAAGTATTGGAGTTTCAGCTTCAGCATCAGTCCTTCCAGTGAACACCCAGGACTGATCTCCTTTAAGATGGACTGGTGGGATCTCCTTGCTGTCCAAGGGACTCTCAAGCATCTTCTCCAACACCACAGTCCAAAAGCATCAATTCTTCTCTGCTAAGTTTTCTTTATAGTCCAACTCTCACATCCATACATGACTACTGGAAAAACCATAGCTTTGACTAGACGGACTTTTGTTGGCAAAGTACTGTCTCTGCTTTTTAATATGCTATCTAGTTTGGTCATAACTTTCCTTTCAAGGAGTAAGCATCTTTTAATTTCATGGATGCAATCACCATCTGCGGTGATTTTTGAGCCCCCCAAAATAAAGTCAGCCACTGTTTCCACTGTTTCCCCATCTATTTGTTGAGCTATTTCAAATCCTAAAAGATGATTCTGTGAAAGTGCTGCACTCAATATGTCAGAAAATTTGGAAAATTCAGCAGTGGCCACAGGAATGGAAAAGGTCAGTGTTCATTCCAATCCCAAAGAAAGGTAATGCCAAAGAATGCTCAAATGACCGCACAATTGCACTCATCTCACATGCTAGTAAAGTAATGCTCAAAATTCTCCAAGCCAGGCTTCTCCAATATGTGAACTGTGAACTTCCTGATGTCCAAGGTGATTTTAGAAAAGGCAGAGGAACCAGAGACCAAATTGCCAACATCCACTGGATCATCAAAAAAGCAAGAGAGTTCCAGAAAAATATCTATTTCTGCTTTATTGACTATGCCAAAGCCTTTGACTGTGTAGATCACAACAAGCTGTGGAAAATTCTGAAAGAGATGGGAATACCAGACCACCTGACCTGCCGCTTGAGAAACCTGTAGGAAGCAACAGTTAGAACTGGACATGGAACAACAGACTGGTTCCGAATAGGAAAAGGAGTATGTCAAGGCTGTATATTGTCACCCTGCTTATTTAACTTATATTCGGAGTACATCATGAGAAACGCTGGGCTGGAAGAAGCACAAGCTGGGATAAAGATTGCCAGGAGAAATATCAATAACCTCGGATATGCAGATGACACCACTCTTATGGCAGAAAGTAAAGAGGAACTAAAGAGCCTCTTGATGAAAGTGAAAGAGGAGAGTGAAAAAGTTGGCTTAAAGCTCAACATTCAGAAAACTAAGATCATGGCATCTGGTCCCACTCAATGCATAGCTCTCCAGTAATAATTCTTTCCTCAAAAGCTGTTCCTGCCCAGCCTTGGGGAATTTCACCTGCGTGTGATCAGATGACAGAGACTCAATGGGCTCATTAGGCACTTGTAATCATTCTTTCTGTCTGAGTAGCTCTCTCTTTTAGATGCCCTGCCCCACACATATCACCTTCTGCACCTCCCTGGCTCACCTGTGTTCTCAGATCAGGGCTTTGCTGGGCTGCATCTGGGTTCCCCTCCCTGTACCTGCAACATGGAAATTGCCTGAAGGCAGACAGCCAGGAGTCTTCAGATGGGTTTGTGCATCCATCTTCACTCTAGGAACTTAGTCCTACATGGCCTGCTGTCCAGGATCTGAAAACAGTTGTTCCCAGTATTTTGTTCAGCTTTCTAATTACCAGTGCCAGGTGAGGAAGTTCAGATACTGTTCCTCTTAAAGCTGGGAGTGGAAGTCACATTTTATTTTTATAGACACTCTTTGAATCAGTAATTCTAAATCAGTTAACCATATATGTTTGAAAGTATCCTTTGCTTCATTTTCTCTGTTTTGCTCTTGCAAATGTAAAAACAAAACCAAATATCAAGAGACACATTAAAACAGGTTTTGTTTTCTGCTTTTCCTGGTTGAACTTTATGCCAACAAATCCTAGGTAAGAACTTAGGAAGCTGCAGTAAGTCAAGGCACCAGCAAGATCACAGGATCTGCAATCAACAGGGATATTAATGGTACCAGAGAGCCTTTTTTTTTTTTTTTTTTTTTGCCATGCCATAGGAGGTGGATGCAGTAGTTGAGGGGCTAGAGGGATCCCAGGACCTTAATGACACCAGTGAGCCAACTAAAATACAGGAGGCTGAGGCCAGGTACAGCACGTTTGGCCAATGTGAGCTGAAACATATTTAATTCTGAATTTCCAGAACCATAACCTCAAACAAAATGTTCACCTTCTTCTGATATTCACATAGAAAGATTGCATAGAATTTTTTGCATAGAAATTCTACTTCCTTGTCCATCAGCAGATGAATGGATAAGAAAGCTGTGGTACATATACACAATGGAGTATTACTCAGCCATTAAAAAGAATACATTTGAATCAGTTCTAATGAGGTGGATGAAACTGGAGCCTATTATACAGAGTGAAGTAAGCCAGAAGGAAATACATAAATACAGTATACTAATGCATATATATGGAATTTAGAAAGATGGTAACAATAACCCGGTGTATGAGACAGCAAAAGAGACACTGATGTATAGAACAGTCTTATGGACTCTGTGGGAGAGGGAGAGGGTGGGAAGATTTGGGAGAATGACATTGAAACATGTAAAATATCATGTAAGAAACGAGTCGCCAGTCCAGGTTCGATGCACGATACTGGATGCTTGGGGCTAGTGCACTGGGACGACCCAGAGGGATGGTATGGAGAGGGAGGAGGGAGGAGGGTTTAGGATGGGGAACGCATGTATACCTGTGGCGGATTCATTTTTATATTTGGCAAAACTAATACAATTATGTAAAGTTTAAAAATAAAATTTAAAAAAAAAGAAAAAAAAAAGAAACTGAAGAAACAAAAAGTTATGGCTTGGGAATACATGTTGCAAAAAATAAATGCAAATAAAAGTAAAAAAAGAAGAAAAAAAAAGAAATTCTACTTCCATGGAAGAAAGCCACTAGGAAGATTGCTTGGAGAATTTAAGAGATGTGTGGTTTTTAGGTGGAGAAAGAGGCAAGTGTGGTTCAGAAACGGAAAGGGATCTGTGCAAACCCAGCAGGCTCTCTTTGGTGGAAGGCAGGCCGTACACTCACTGCTCCTTCCCCCTTTTGCTGAGATCACTTTTATCATGTTTTAGGTAGCTCCAATGAAAACTTCAAGTACAGGGGCTTCCCTGGTGGTCCAGTGGTTAAGAATCTACCTTGCAGTGCAGGGGACACCGGTTCAATCTCTGGTCCCCAGATGACCCCACATGGCACAGAGAAATTAAGTCTGTACACCGCCAAGACTGAGCCCAGGCATCCTAGAGCCCAGCGCTCCACAGCAAGAGAAGCCACCAAAGCGGGAAGCCCAGCGACCCAACTAGAGCACAGGCCCTGCTCACTACAAGTGGAGAGAGCCTGCAGGCAGCAAAGAAGACCCAGGGCAGCCAAAAAGAAATAAAATTATATTTAAACAAAACCCCTTCAAGTACAGTGACTCTCCATGGCTCAAGTCACTCCTGCTCGATGTTCTCAGCACACTGGCATGTGGGGTCTTCAGGAACCCCCTCCTCCCGTGAAGGCCCAGTGTCTCCATCGACCACGTGTCTCCACCACTGTGCTGTGCCGTCTCCCCGCTCACCTCTGCACAGAATTGCTTCTGATGGTGTCACTCTTTAGGCAGGGGAGTCATTCTTGTGAATCATCTAAGAATTAATATCTCACCTGCAATTTTATTTCTATATTCCTTAAAAGCAGTTCCTTAAAATCCCAATTGTATTCCTTAAAAGAGTGTTTTCACAGAATCTTGATTTGAACACCTATGTTTTTATTTATCAACTTTGATGTCTCCTTCATTGTGTCCTGTGCTCTGGCTCAGCCTCTCTCTCGGCCTCTGCTCTTGGCCTCTCAGGAAACAGTGTACAGGATGTATTAGTTGCATCTGCCCTCCCTCTCACTGGCTCTTTTCCTTCCTCCCTCATCTCCGTGACATGTGTAACTCTGTGCACATCACTATCACCTGACACCCTCCCTCCCTTGGGAAGCCTGTTATCACCTTCCTGCTCCTTTCTCTGCTGCCCCGTGTGTGTCCCTGCCCGACACTCACAGCAGCCTCACAGCAGGCACTCTGCCTCACTCTTCTCTCCAGAGCTCCTGCTGGAATTTCTGGACACCACCTCCCAAGTATTTGCCTCTGACTCTGACTTCTTCTTCCCTGGTGGGCCCTGTAGCATCTTCCCCTGAATGAAGACCACAGATGAAACCTAAATTCTCCTTCTTCCCCAGCTACCTTAGACTCCCCTGTGGATGTCTCCTTCTCATCCAGGCTCAGTGATTCAGTATCATCCATGAACCATTTTTCTATACTCAACCAACTATCTGGTCATATTGATACCATCTCCAGGGGAGTGGGTGGAGCAATGATGGGCAATGTTGAGATGGCAGGTAGAGACCAGACCAGGCAATGAGGGCGTGAGAATGAAGGACAGTGCTAAGAAGAGGAGCAGATTATAGAGAAGTCACAAGGGCAGAAGAGGTTGGTGAATGTTTTTGAAAACAGATCAGGGAGAAATCTGGGAGAGGAGAGGTTGAGTCTTAAGGAAAGAGAAATGATCATTGCATAGCTCCTCGGGAGCGGGGCAGGGAATCCAGCAACGTGCTAGTTTACCAGCAGAATCCTATCAGTTGCTACATTTCAGTTAGAAATACTTCAGGCTACAAATCCATTAGATTTGTAGAAATTCCATATGCATTAGAAATTGATACATTTTCCTGCAATGGAATAAATTAGGCTAAGGTTATGCATTACATAGTTTTTTGTGATGTCAAGATGTCATTTTATATTAGTGTTTATTCCAATGTGGACCAGTAAAGCATATTATAGTACATCATCTATTCAGTGGACTGATTTGTGGAAAATAGCGTTCCAAGAGAGAATATTCCCCAAGATATTGTCAGCTGAATATAAGCAAGATACCATAAAACATTGTGCACAGTATGTGACCATTTATGGTTTTAAATGTGGTTGTGCTCAGTCACTCAGTCATGTCCCACACTTTTGACACTATGGACTGTAGCCCACAGGGCTTCTCTGCTCATGGCGATTCTCCAGGCAGGGATACTAGAGTGGGTTGCCATTTCCTGCTCCAGAGGATCTTCCAGACCAAGGGATTGAATCTGAGTCCCTTATGTCTCCTGCATAGGGAGGTGGGTTCTTTACCATTAGCACCACATGTGGAGTGAAGAAGAAATAGATATTCATAGTTGCTTGTGTATCCATAAAATGACATTCTGGGCCTTCTCTCTTGATCCAGGGGCTAAGACTCTGCACTCTCATTGTAGGGGCCTGAGTTCAATCCCTTGTCAGGAAACTAGAACCCACAGGCCATAGCTAAGAGTTCCCATGGCAAAGGTCCCGCTGGCACAGCCAAATAAATACTTAGAAAAAATAAATAAACCTCCGGAAGCTGTTCCTGAGAAACAAAACACGTGGCTGACTGTGGAAGCAGCAGGGCCTTGACAAGAAGGGAGGCGGTAGGAAGAACAATGTAATATGAAGTATTTTATATTTCTAGGTTCTTGAACCTTGTACATGTATTATAAGTTTCTCAGAAATGCCAAGACATTACAAAAAAATTTAAACCTCTAAAGAATAAAACTCACAGCGTTATTTCTACAAACTGAATGAAAGTCAAGTTTGTTTTATCAGAAAGATTATCTGGCTTCTCTAAAACATCTTCTCGGGCTTTTCCCACGCTACCCAGACAGTGGTCCATAGGGCACTGTCTGGATTCTTGTCATAACGGGAAGTGAATCTTTTACACTATCCTGGGTCCTTGCTGTCCGGCAAATGAAGGATGACGTCATCACGTTCCTTGCAGCAGGGGCCCACTTAGGTAGCACCGACTTTTACTTCCCAAAGGAGCAGTACATCTACAGAAGGAAAAGTGGCGGCGTCTACACTAGGAATCCGAAGAGAACCTGGGAGAAGCTTCTATAGGCATCTCATGCCATCGTTGCCACTGAAAACTCAGCTGCTGTCCCTGCTGCGTCCTCCAGGAACCTTAACCAGCGAGCTGAGCTGCAGTTTGCTGCCGCCGCTCCTCTGGTCAGCCGCTTAGCTCCTGGAGCCTCCACTAACCAGACCCAGGCAGCTTCCAGGAGCCAAGACTCCTGGTAGTTACGATCCCTGGGCCGACCGCCAGCCTCTCCCAGGGGCATGTATGTGAACTTCTTACCATCGGTCTGTGTGACACGGACTCTCCTCTGCACTCTGGAGACCACCCATTCCCGGCAACCAGGGAGCTGTCGGTGGGTCTGACTTGGCGGATGCTCACCGGGGAAGTTCTGCCCGTGCGCGGCACCGTTTCCTGTGAACACTCTTGGGAGGTCATGCCTAATCTCTACATCTGCAGATTCTAAAGAGATTAAAAGGGAAGAGCAGGTGGCAGCTGAGCAAGCTCTGACCAAGGAGGACTTCACCGTGAATGGGTCACTTCAGCAGCTGAGTGCAACGCTACTGGATCTGACGTGCTGTCTAGTCCACAGGCGGGCAGGCGAGCTCGCTGCCTACTGCGCAGTTCCCCCTGAAGGCTGGCCTGCAGCGCCCGCTGCTCAGGCCACTGGATGGGTAGGCACAGCACTGCGTGGGCTTCAGCTGTTCTTTCACAGGCTCTTTTCTTGGGTGGGGGCTGTGCTGGGTCCTTGCTGCTGCACAGGTTTGCTCTGGTTGCGGTGAGCGGGGAGCACTCTGGTTGTGGTGCCTGGCCTTCTTGTTGCAGCGGCTTCTCTTGTTATGGAGCGTGGGCCCCAGGGCCCCCAGGCTTCAGTGGTGGCAGAGCGTGGGCTCAGGAGCTGTGGCCCCCAGGCTGTGGAGCATAGGCTTGATGGTTGTGGTTCACAGGCTTAGTTCCTCTGAAGGCACATGGGATCTTCCTGGACCAGGGATTGAACTCATGTCTCCTGCATTGGCAGGATTCTTTACCATGAGCCATTACGGAAACCCCACAAACTCTTAAAATGGAAATTGATTGACAGAAAATAAGCAGTTTCTAAATAAATAAATATATCTACTCATGAGGATGTTCTGTGACTTTTGCTGTTTTCCTTTCACATAAGAGGAAAATTTCCTAATTCATAATTCGTTATGTTCTTCCCTCAAACAACATTTGCAACTGCTAATTTTATTAGCTAAGCTTGATCCAAGTTTTAAAATACTTTTCTCCCACTTTTCCCTATGCACTGTACATTCATTATCAATTGAGATAATACTTTATCATTGTTCAGTCACTCAGTCATGTCCAACTCTTTGCGACCCCATGGACTGCAGCACACCAGGCTTCCCTGTCCTTCACCAACTCCCGGAGATTATATTTATACTTCATATGGATAGGAGGATAATCAATTGACTTCATACTTGAATTATTTCTCTGAATCTGACATATTAATATGCTAGTAAGATATAAGACACTTGACTGACTTCAGCATAAAAAAAATAATAGAATCAGGTGACCATATCTGAAGACTGATTATAAAAGCAGCAGCCATGTTGATGAGGAGCAATGACACATGGGGGACATTTTATGTGGTGAGAGAGGGGCGCTGGCCTCAGGGATTTAAAGGGCTGCTTGAAAACAGAGTGGAACTCAGCTCAGTGGATGGACCTCCTAGGAGTCACCTCCCAGAGACACATAAGACAGAGTCCTGAGCATCCTGAGTGCCCACAAGGTGGTCTGAAGCGGTGGCCAGGGCACCCCTCTGCGTATCAGTGGAGATGGTAGCTGTATTGTGTGTCTGTACGAGTCTGTATAAGGTGACCCTGCATGCAGAAAAGCAAATTTGACTAAATGGCAGAAGGCCTCAGCTCTAATAGTAAGATCTTGTCTTAAATCAATTTCTTTCTCCTCTCAGCTTCTCCGTCTGAAAGGAGTTACTCTTCATGAGACCCATTCTCTTTTAATTCCCTTCTTCAAAGCCTCAGATTTTGTAGCTTTTTTTCAGTAAGTATCTTTCCATGTTTATTCCTCAGACAAGACAAGCAAGAGTAAATGTTTATTATTGGACTTTAAAGATAAACAAATACTTTTAAAATCAGACTTTCCAAAAGTTCTAAATTTATTCATGTTCTCACTTTAGTATCTTCAATCCTAAGCCTGTAATGAGCATTTTTGCTTGATTCAGACACAGCTCTGGGGAGTGAATTGGTGGCGGGACTCCACAGACCCGTGGAATTCTGAACTCTTGACAGTTAGATCTCTTTTTACAGAAGTGTTAGCAGCCAATGGAGCAAGGCGCATATAGTGCCAGATTATAGGGCTGACAGCGGGGAAAAGACAGTTTATTGATGGTAGAAAAGATCTGCCTTCTGACAAGCAGGCACCTCTCATGGTGAGGCAAACTGGAAGTGCCTGCAGACTCAGAGCCCCATGTGCTTGGAGAGTGATGCTTCAGCCACACCCGTTATCAGCGCAGCCTTCACAAAGGGGTCCTTCCTTGACCTGACTCGTGCTTCCTGTTTCTTCAACTCCCTGTACTTCGGGGCTGCTCTGCTGAGTTGGACTCCCTTTGCTTTTCCTAGATCTCCTTGGGGCCTTCTCACAAGGCCCGGCAGCAGGCAGCAAGCAGTGGCACCACTGGGCAAGTCTGCTCCTGTAACTCCTCTGGCAGCCCTGTGGCTGGGACAGCGCGCTGAGCATCCACTGTCCCTCTCATGGGACCAGAGGTCAGAATGTGATGAGACTAGAGGTTGGAATGGGGAAGAGGGAAGGGCTGCCTTTGCTTTCTTTCACTCCCTGGCCAGGAGCTCTTAACCTGAGGGATTTGGAGGGCCCAGGGAGCCTGTGCCCTCCCTGGTGATGCATAAAATGCATCTGTGCACAAGCTTTTGTTCAGATAAGAGTAAATGCCCTGGATTCACCCCTTCAGAATATTTTATCTTTGTTCCTAGTCTGTACAGATCCTGTGCTTTGAAGCGCAACACCGCTGCAGTGATTTCATCACACTTCCACTGCTGCCGGTCCCTAGTAAACCCAGCTTTCAGAATCAAGAGAAGCTGGTGGCTGACAAGGCTTAAAAACATCCTTTGAAGTACCTAGAATCAAGTGCACTTGACTGTGCTCTACTGGAACATTTTAAGGTATAGTAGTTTGCTTTTCGCTTGTGAGCAAGCTAGGTCAAATTGTTTCCAAACAAGAAAACTGAACTAAAGTCTATGTGGACCAAGGTTACAGGACACAAACTACTTTAGGGCAGGTCCCGGGTCAACCTGAAATTCTGTCATTACCAGGAATCAAAGTAGTGAAGAGCATTTGTGACACAAACCCTAAAAGCGTTTTATTACTGGATAATTTGAGTTGGGATGGTTCTCTAGAGAAGAGAATGGCAACTCACTCCAGTATTCTTGCCTGGAGAATTCCATGGGCAGAGGAGCCTGGCGGGCTACAGTCTAAGGGATTGCAAAGAGTCGGACACGACTGAGTGACTTTCACTTTCTGTTTTCAGTTTGAATCTATGGAGAGGTAAAGTCTTTTCTGTGGATATTTGTAAATGCTTCCTACAGATCCAGTTATATGGCTTTGTGTTCTTCTGGAATTGCTCCCATGACATTGATCTGGACTTCATACACTTATGTACCAAATTATTCGGTTTTCTGTGCAATGGTGGTAAAACAGTTAAAAAGCAAGTAAACAAGCCAAAGCCCGTGAACTGTTCCAAACAGGCTGAAAGCGCCACCTACTGTCCAATCTGCAGAGGTGCCCGAGGAATGTAGTCTGAGCCTTATGGACTGAGAGCCACAGGAACTAGGATATTAAGCTAAGTTAGACTCACATCTGACTATACTTTCTACTTATATGCTATTTATAACGAGTATGTAGTTATATTTATGCTCTCTCCTGAGCATTCTCAATCTTTGGTTACAAAAAGTAAAATATTGAAAATCACTGAACTGTGGCAGATGTGAGAAACAGTATCAGGCTATCATATGCTTTCCATGGGTCCCGATTATCCCACACCAAAATGCCTTGAGATTTCTGGAGCAAAAATGCTCTTTGCCACTTTTATTCCTAGTAAGGACTGAGGCCCAGAGCTCCCTGAGTGGCCCTCTTGCTGGGGACTTGACTGTATTTATTTTACATGTTTAAGAGATGACAGAAAAAGAGAAAGCTCTAAAATGGCAAAAGCTTTCAGGTACACCAAAAGGGTGGTTTTTAATGTTGGTTTGAGTGTTTTGTTTTTAATGGAAGAATCCATTATAGAACAGGCCAAAATAAGTTTAGAGAATAAAGTGTACTTTTGCTACCTCTGAGAGCTACTAATTGAAATATGTATTTACTATGGGCCTGGCATGAATTCAGACGTGCCTTGGACAGGTGACTGACTTCCAGGCTGCCTTAAACCCAGCCAGTGTTCAGGGAATGACCCAGTGACTGGAGGGGACAGCAGCGTGCAGCCCGCGTTTCACTGTTTGTGCTGCTCGTGTGCTCTTTCTGTCTCTAGCCCTTCAGCAGGTATTCACACTCTTCTACGCAGTTTATCATTTGTTTGACTCTGAAATACATTGGTTCAGTTTTTATGATAAGCTGGTTCTGTACAATCATATGTAGTGTTTATTTAAATGCAAACAATATACACTCTCGTTCAAGTTCCTCCTGAGTTAAAAGTACACCCAAAAAGAAACTGGATAATTTAGAGTAAAAGTAAAATTTCTCTTTCATCCTTATCAAAGTATCTGTGGTTCACTTGTATATATTCCTCCAGCTTTTTAGAAAACATTTTCAAATATATATTTATTTACACACAGATAATATATGTTCATTTTTAGTTCAGTTAATCAAATAATGTGTGTTGTTTTACAACTTGCTTTTGTCATGTAACAGTATGACTTTGAGGTGTCACCATTTCCTGTTTGGGGGTTTTCCAGTGGTTTTAAATAGGAATATAAAAATCTTTCTTTAGAACAACATGATTCTGCTGTAAGCAAACTAGGTTCATCTAGCATCCACCTTCAGGGAAATTCAGAAATGGCTTTAGTTGCCCTGCGCATCCCACCATCAGGAATGGAGGAAACTATGAGCAAGGAAAGTCTCAGCAATGAACACCAGGCACCCCGTTAACCCAGCGCTAAAGGAGGAGGGCCGGGCGAGGACAGCTCACGGGCTGGGGGAAGGTCTTCTGATGCCTGTGTCTCCAGCCTGGCCGGAAGCAGTCGAGACAATCCAGGAAAGAGAGATGGTAGGCGGAGAACAGTGGAGGGCAGGAAACAGGCCTCCTGGCGGCAAAGCACAAAGGTCTCAGCAGAGCCTGGGGAGGACGAGCGGGTCCTTGGAGAGCGGGCGGAGAGACACCCGGAGGAGGCTCCCTCCCGCTCACCCCACAGGCCGGGCCGGGTGCAGGGTCGCATCCGCTCCCCTCACTTCAGGCTGGTCTCGGGAACACACTTCTTGTTTCACTTGAGTGATTCAATTATACCTCCCTGTAATTTCAGGTTGGGTCTTCTCTGCCTGCCTTCCCCTCACTTTTCACTCTGGCCTCAGTCTTCATTTTTTTCTGGCAAACAAAATGTGGTCAGCAGGCAGAGTTGACTGCATAAAAGGCAAAGATCTGCCTCTGAGAAGTAATATATACTCATATTGTCATGCTAGTTTATTTATATTTATTAATTTAATTTATTATAACATAATGCTACATAAATGTATGCACATATAATGTAAATAAACATTAAATGTTATGTACTATTATTTTTTTAATATAATATTTATATATCAATGATATATGTTAATATTAATAATATATAGGCTGATTTAGTTAATGACACCCCTGGTGAGAAGACTAATGAAGACGAAAAAAGTCAGAAAAAGACAGAAATTTGAAGATCTTTGAGAAAACTTCATGCTCACGATGTAAATGGCGAGACATGCATGAAGGTTCTTGGCCAGGGCTCCTCACAGGCTTCTCCAGGCCCCTGTTACGGTCAGCGGTGAGAGAGGGAGCGAGGATCCGGGCAAAGCCCTCAGGCCGAGGCCAGGCCGAGCCCCCCGCCAGTCTCCTTCCTTCTGTCACCATGCATCACCTCCTCACTTACACTAGTGTAAACGAGTGTTATCACTTCTCCCACAGAATGAAGGGTGTGTGTTGCAGGAGAGCTGGAGCGAGCTCACTGGTGACACAAATCTTAAAACTATAGAGAGAGGGAGTTGGAGGGAGGGAGACTGATAAATAGACTTATGTGCCCTGGCTTTAGACTGTAGTGTGAAATTAATGATATTAAAACTGCTTAGCCTTTAGCTTGTATTCTTATCAGTGCGTGTATTAAACAATTGATCAGTCACCTAAATACCATAGACTCTAAATCATAAACTAGGATTTTAAAATACTGTAGTTTTCTGTGTTACCAAAATGCACTTTTGAAGCCAATGTTCAGATCATCCAGTGTCTTCTCTTTGTGTTTGGTCACACGTTCTCTTTTTTAACTTTATTTTGTATTTGGGGTGTAGCCCGTTAACAAACAGTGTTGTGACAGTTTCAAGCGAACACCAAGGAGAACAGTTCAGCCAAACACACACACGCGTCCTTTCTCCCCCACACTCCCCTCCCTTCGAGGCTGCTACATAGCATTGACATCCGTGTGCCACACAGGGAGTCCTTGTTGATTCCGAACCAAAGTGGACATTTGTTGCATCATCAGAGACTCTGTCAGAATCTTTCCCAGAGGTTAGTGAGGAGTCTCCTGGAAAACACTCAGCCCACCCCCTGTTGCCAGAGGAAGAGTGTTTATATACGGATGTTAGTTTCGGGAGAATTTGGTGAACTGGACCAGCCATACAGAGATGGAAACAGCTTGTCACCATCAACACTGTCACCACTCCCCAGTAGGTTCAGCCTCCCCCGAATGCACCCCGAGTCCTGACTGCTGAGCAGGCCAAGCCCGCTCTCAGCTCCCAGCACCTCCTCCCACAGGGCCCAGCCCACTGGAGTCGGAGGGACTGACCGCTCATCCCCTCCTCCCCCTACCCAATCCTCCCCCTACCCAAGGGCCTGCCCGAGCCAGCTCCCTGCTCTGGTTGAAGAAGGAAGAAGGCCCAGCAGGAGCCCCAGAAGAAGTGCACAGAGGCCCCTCCATTCCCAGGAGTGCAGGCTCATTGTGCAGGGCCTAGGGGACACGGGGGTGGGAGGAGCCTCAGCGCTGGACACTGTGGGAGCTTGTCCACTGAACAGACTCAGGGACTGTCTGTTGGCCATGGGATCTGAGGAACAGGAGAGATTTTCATGGACTGGGGCTAGCTGGGAGGGTTTGCCATGGTCTAAAGCACAGGCTGTGTCTCTCTGGGCTGAAAATGTTAACCACTGAGCACTAGCTCCCACCAAAAGAGGGTATTGGTTAGAGGTGTCCTGAGATGTAAGAGTTTCTTAGGGACACAAGAGGAGATACTAGGAGGATGTGAAATGCCTTATAGAGCCTGAACCACACGCCCAGCCTTCTGACCCCAGTTTTGGGAGGTAGCAGTTTCTTATGCATGTCCCTGGTTGCTCAGATGGTAAAGAATACACCTGTAATGTAGGAGACTTGGGTTCGATCTCTGAGTCGAGAAGATCCCCTGGAGAAGGAAATGACAACCCACTCCAGTATTCTTACCTGGAAAATCCCATGGACAAAGGAGCCTGGTGGGCTGCAGTCCATGGGGTCGCAGGGACATGATTGAGAGACTAACACCCTTTCAGGTGAGGGCAGCTGGTTTGCTTGGACCTGATCAAGGAGGGGCACAGGTGAGTGTTGCTTCTGACGAGTGAAAGTCTTTGGGCCTAGAAAAGGAAACAGCAGTCTCAGAGGCCCTTGCTGATTCATCTAACTTTGGGGAAAACAAAACCAAACTTTAGGTCCTGCCCTGATGCTCCAGGCTGGGACTTATCACCTGGGACTTACCACCCCTTGTCCAGAGGATTTATCACCCCCTGCCCAACTACAAGTGCCATCTCAACTAAAGAATACCCAAAACATCCCGCCTGACTAACATTTCCCTTATCACTTCCACAAACCTCCCTTTAAATATGAAGCCTCCCTGATCCCTCTCAGGCTCAGCCTGGTCACTAGGCTGACTGCCGCCCCTTCTTGCCTGAATAAAGGTCACCTACTTCTGTTGACGTTGTCTCTCCTTTTCTGCCTCAGCCCAATCTATACATGACAACAAGCACTGTCTGAGAGAAAAGGGCAAACAGGTGCCCCCAGGGAGTCAAGACACAGGCTGCTTAGTCAGCAAGACAGCCGTGAGGGGGTGGAGTGGGCACCCTGCGGAGCCTCTCCCGCTGTCCCCGGGTGCCCTGCAGTTCCAAGCTTTGGCCTGAATGCATCATAGAGAAGGAGCCTTTGCATTCTACCTATTACGAGTTAACTACTAAAGGAATGTTGACTATAAGCTTGTACATAAAGTCCCATCTCTGGGAGCCCTGCATCCCAGGTAATGAGCACCAAGCTAAAATAATAACTTTGTTTAATTCACAGGAAACTTCATGACCAGACTCACCTGTGAATCATGACAGGGAGGCAGACATTAACACATCTCCTCTGGAGCCTGATGAGAATGAGGAAATATTTGACTTTCCTCCCCCACCACCTTTGAGAATTAATATAAAGGAAGCCTGAATTCTAACTCAGGCAAGATGTGTCCTGGGACAAGGGTCCTGGGCTTCTGAATAAAGTCACTATTCCTTGCCCCAAGAGCTCATCTCTCAATTTATTGGCCTGTCATGAGGTGAGCAGGACAAGATTGAACTCAGTTACAGAAGAGCTGACAGTCTTGCTCTTTTTGGGGAAGATTTCCATTTTCATTCATTTAGTCATTCATCATGTATTTAAGTCCTGCTCAGAGCCAGGCCCTGCCGAACTCACCCTTGGAGCTCAGACTCACCGGGTCCACGACACCTTTCTTGATCCCATGCTCTGCCCGCACCATTTTCTGCCTCACCCAGGACCCCTCAAGTCTTTAAGCACACTGCGGTGAGCTCTCCAGCTTGTGAGCCCTGTGAGGACCTCGAACAGATGCAGAACGGGGCTCAGAAAATGTGATGATGACCAATAATCAAATCAATGAGCTGGTCAAACACAAACCAGGCTTAGGTCACATTCACCAAAGGACATCTTCTTCTCCCTCCTTCCAGAGACAGAGTTTCAGAGGGACCTTTACCAGGAGCCCAAGGATCTTCTCTGACACTAACCTCATCCAAAACATTAATAGTCTGGGTGGATTTTATTTTCAATTTTATTTCTTTTTACACTTGAAGTCACTTCGTGACTATTCCACTGAACACTGAGTAACTTAATGATCACTTCTGTTGTGTCTGGGCCAAGAAAACCCAATACTCAGGTAGGACACTCAGGAGGAGAAAGTCAGGGGAAAGCAGGGGCCGGGGGGTGAAACAGCAGAGGCAGGAGGCCCCCACCCCCATTCTCACTGCCCTCCCCACCCTCTTTGTACTTAACCAACCTGACTGTGATTACCGGGGTCCAGATGTCTCCTTGCTAGATGTTCTGTCCTTTAGAGCCAGCTGTAGAGGTCACAGTACAAATCTAAGTTCTGGGGCCCCTGAGTGATCCAGGAGCAGTCACCTGTGCCTTCAGAGGGTCAGTTTCTGACCCACAGTGATGCTCTCCCAGAGTCGGGCATGAGTTGGTGGCCGGCCCTGCTCACCGTGAGACGCTGCAGCTCTTGCTCTGCCCTGAAACCCCTCCCTGCAGCCTGGCTGTGTTCAGGGAACACCTGGACAAAACAGGCATGAGCGAGTAGGAGAGAGTGGGCACTTCAGGGGCAGAAGAGATGCAGAGAAACTTGATTTCACTCTGGCCACTTCCAACTGGTCCCAGCCTAATGCCACTTGTCATACACCCTGAGTGGACACGACCTCCTGGGAGCTCAGAGGACTCTCCTGAGAGCTGGGATGTGGAGCTCTGGAGGATGGGGCTGGGAAGCCCTCCACATGAGGCTGGGGCTCTGGGGTTCTGAAGCTGGCCCGGGGAGTGGAGCTGGGCCTGGCAGGTTTGCAGTGTAGACTGTCGGGTGTCTGGTTGAAGCTGCTGACATCCGTGGTCACACCTCCCTCAGCCATCTGACCATTTCTGATCCCAGCAGTTGAGCAGGGCTGGTCTGGCAGGCATGCAACTGAGACAGGAGCTCAGTGTGGGCAGCTCCTCTGCCTGCCTCTGCTCTCCTCTCTCCTGGTCTCTCTCCTTCTCCACCTCTGCGCCACCCCACCCACCCCCCCATGTAGTTCTCTTCTTAGGCTGCCATGGGGAGGCCCACGTGGAGTTTGGGTCGGGTGGGTGGTCCGGAGGGTCCCGAGAAGGGGTGTCGTGGCTGGGCTGGTTTCTCTATGCTCGCTGGTGGCTCAGGGTCCATGAGGCAAAGAGGGTCCCTGCACAAAGACAGTTCCTAGTGAAGTAGACTGAGTGACAATGGTAATTTTATATGCTGTGAGTTTTTCACAATTAAAAAGAAAAGAACTCGGGTGTGTGTGTGTGTGTGTGTGTATTATAATGGCCTAGAAAGGAAAATTCTCAAGTCGAACAGAGGAATGAATCGTGTGCTAAACATAGATGAGTCTCAAAGACAGCACCACGTGTAAGAAACCAGCATACGTGGCCACAGTTGTACAAATCCATGTACTTTAGATATGCAGAATAGGCAAATCATTAGGGTCAAAGAGCACACAGACAATTGCTGAAAGCTCGAGAAAGGTGGAAGGGGAAGTGCCTGTTTGGTGGGTAGTGGCTTTCTCTGTGAGGAGATGAAGTGCTCTGATTTAGATAGCCATGATAGCAGCACAGCTTTGCACACAGATGATGAATCACTGAGCTGCACATTTTACAGAGTAAATTTTATGATGTGTGAATTAGATTCCAACTTAAGAATTGTGATTGATAGAGGATTGGTTTTTTTTTTTTTTTTTTTTTTTAAATTCACACAAGAAACACATCTTATCCTGAGTTTTGTTTGGTTCTTACCCTTCTAACATCTGTAGGCAAACAAACATCTGGACAGGGATGAGGATTCAGGTTTCCTCCTTCAGGGACTGACTTCTCTGAGCTTCCCTTCATCACCGAACAACGAGGATCCTCAGCCTCCACAGGAGCTGCTTTCCATATTCCTACCATCCCCTCTCCTTCTCCTCCCCCTGCTCTGACAGGCTTCCTCCCTCCAGCTTCGCCTCCTGAGTTCAGTCTGGGCTCCTCTCACCAGGGCTCTTGCTGGGCTCCTGACCCCCCTCTGATTGCAGCCTCTCTGCCCTCCTGTCCACTTTCTCCCTGTGATAACTGATCTGCGTTAACTGCAGTTCTGAACATGTGTGTTCTCTACTCACAGCATCTGAGTGGCTCCCACTTCCCAGGAAGGATAGTGGCATCCCAGGCCAGGTTCTAAATGCCTTTCACTCTCTCTCCCCTGCCCCCTTCCTCTGCCAGCCCTCACCCCCTGCGTCTACCCCGCAGTCCACACCAACTTTGACATCATCTAGGAGTTGAGATGAACGCTCTGCCTTCACATCTGCCTTTCTGGGGGAACTGGCTCTCTGTTGCACCTACCACTGGCCCCGGCTCTGGATTCCTGGCTGCTGAACTGCATTCCTCTGAGTCCTTGGCTTGAAAACCATCTGCTCTGCTGATTTTCCTGACTCCCTTGGGCTGTGTTGTAACTCCTTGTCTTTCTTCTGGTCCTGTGTGCCTCTTGTCGGTGAGCATGTGCCACATGGTGGGGCACTTCCATCTTGTCTGATGCCCCTCTTAGGCCCAGGGCTTCCTGAGGACAGGAATCCAGGCCCCACGACTCTCCATGATTCTCTGAGGCCCGGAGGTGCTCACTGCTCACCTGCACGGTGACTGAAGGCTGTGGCTCCCCCGTCAGGCTTGCAGGGCCATCTGGCTCTCATCTCAGGCACTGTCCGTGCTGTGGGGGAGCAGCTTTCACTCCAAGAAAGCCCCCCGCGCTCTTGTTGCAGAGACAGGCTCTGGGAGGCCCGGGCGTCAGGGGTTGCGGCTCCAGGCTCTACAGGAGCAATGGTCGTGGTGCGCGGACTCAGCTGCTCCACAGCGTGTGGGATTTTTCTCGATCAAACCTATGTCTCTTGCGTTGGCAGGCAGATTCTTTACCGCTGAGTCAGCAGGGATGCCTGAGATTACACATGTCTGACTTCTGCCAATTTTGCTGAGGCCCAAGGACCGTTGAAGAATCAAGAAACACCCAAGAGCAGCCGGGCCGCTCGTCTTACACGCGTGGAAGCCGACACCAGCGGAGCGCACAGATGGTGTCCCTCGGCGCATGGCGCACCTCGGGCCGGGGTCCTCACTCCACGTCCAGGGTCTCTCCTGAGCCCACCGCTTCCTCCCCCAGGTCAGAGGAGAGCACCGGCACCCACGCCAGGCCTCTCAGGGTCTGTGAGCCCCGGGAGGCATGGCTGAGTGTCTGGGGGTCAGACAGAGCCTTTATCAGAGGGGCTGAGAGGGGCGGGAGCTCGGCTGGCTCCTCTCTTGTGGCCCAGCTGTGCCTTCTGCAGGCTCACTTTCTACTCCTCATGGTGACCAAGAATGTATAGCTTCCCAAGGAGGACCCTTCCATATTTTAACAAGTGTAGTGAAGGGTCCTTCCTGTCATTGTATATTTTATTTGCCACCAGAGCTTTGAACAAGCAGTGACACACTCCGTCAAGCCCTCATGGAATTGTAGACACTTCCAAGAAGGGTTCAAGATAAAACTTAAAAAAAAAAAAAAGCTCCTAGGCAATTGAACCACTTGAGCTGTGACATAAAATCATTTCCTTTAATCTAGTTTATTCATTGTGGATAGCACTCCAAAATAATACTTTAAAAGTCACCATGGTCTTTTGGCCTTTATTTCTGAAGGTCTTTGCTGGTGGGCCCCATTTGTCTGAGGAGATCAGTATATGAACATGAAACAGCATCATTTCCAGTCTGATAAAAGTTGCCATTTTCCTCTTCTCTGCAAAGGAAACACCACCTTGGCTCACCCCACAGCTATTTCACAGTGTCAGAAATGGAGACCAAAAAAGCCCCTGTGCTGTACTCATAAGTGTAACTGGATCCCTTAGAAACCAGCCGGCTAATCTCCACCCTCAGGAGCATTAATACCTTGCTACTCAAAGTGCAGCCAGGGGTCTGCAGGAATTGGCATTTCCTGGGAGCTTGTGAGAAATGGAGAGCCCCAGGCCTATCCCATCACTGTGTCCAAGGCCATAAGTATCCTTTACATCCCTGAGAGGAAGGGAGACTGCAGACCCTGAGGCAAGCTCAGTGCTTCACCTTTCTCAGCAAATGTGAGAGCGCATATCGTCCTTCCACCATTTTCTTTTTTTTAACTGATGCATAGTTGATATATCCCTTCATATTCATTTTGGATGTGCAACATAATGACTCAATATTTGTATGTACTGTGAAATCATCACCATGATGAGTCCATCTCATGCCCATCATCTCACATTGTTACATCTTGTGTGTGTGTGATGAGGACTTTGTAGATCCCCTCTTTTAGCAACTTTCAAATATACAAAATAATTTTTTAAAATAGTATTATTAGCTATAGTTTCCATGCTACACATTATGATCCCATGAGTTATTTTTCTGTAATTGGAAGTTTGTACCTTTTGACAACCTTCACCTACTTCACACACCCCCACAGCCCACCTTCTGCAGCCACCAAGCTGACCCTGTATTGAGGACCTTGGTGCTTTGCTTTTTATTTTATTTATTTATTTTTTTAAGATGCCACATGTAAGTAAGCTCACCCTTTTTCTGTGCACCTGTAGGACTAGTGCAGGTCTTAGTAGGTCCTGGATCTGTTACCCTCTCAACATTCCATGTGGCATCTTGGGCTGCTGTGTGAGAATGATCATTCAGTGGATGGTAAACTCGGTAAGATGGGAATGTGATCTCCTCCCACCGCCTGTTGTGGGGCAGATTCTCCCAGCCCTGGTGTGTGGCTCTGGGGCACTTCCACTCCACATCAGTAAAGTGTGTGATCATTCAGTAATGACTCTGTTTCCAACAATCGTGATAATGGACATCACCTTTGATAAACGCTTCATTAATTAGAACAACTGCTGTTTGGAAACACAAGTCCAGGCTTGAATCTCTCCCTTTGAAATATCAAACATCCAGCAGCAAAACTCTAAGGGGTGACTTGCTACAAGAGGGTGCAGCGAGAGCAAAAATGCGGTACAGGATGAAGATTACGTAGAATTAGGGACTTCTGGTTACAGACACTACAGGTTAGTAACACTTCAAGTAAAACTAGGAGCGAATAACTCTGACCACCGGTCATGTTTCTTCTCTAGTCTTCGCTTGTTCTCAGGAGAGGAAACACTTCGTTTCTATTTTTGCTACAACAACCTCATCCATGCGACCCCAGCCTCCAGCAGGGAGTGAAGCTGTCCTGTCCCATACCCCTTTCCTGCTGCGCGCTGGCGCCCATCGAGTTTTGAGCAGCAGTTACTTGCTGGGCACAGTTCCTTGCCCATCAAGTCGTCAGTACCTACTGAGGCTCCCAGTGGGACAGAAGCCGCCTTTCCAGCCCCAGCCCTGGAGCTGGAGTCCAGTCCTGAGTGTCTGCCTCTCTGGCGGCTGATGACCAGCCAAGGCCGGCAGTCTTCTGTGCTCCGCGCACCCACAGGGGGTCGGGCTCAGACCTGCCCTTCAGGCTCACCGCCAACAGTGCGGGTGACGGTGGCGTTTCAAATCATCAACCGGCTTATTTTGTCCGGGGAAAGAACGCCTTCTGCAAAATATTTATAAAGAACATTTCTTCTGCCCAGGGCGGGAGATCTGGGTTCTTCCACACCAGAGACATGGATCAAAGAAGCGGCGCGCATGCAGTTGACCCCAAGTCGTAGTTTCGGGGCCGCCCCTGCGCTCCGCGGGCAGACGGCGAAGCCCCTCGCTTGGTGTCCCCCGGCCCTCGGGCTGCAGACGGGGCGGCCGGCGGAGTCAGGAGCCCAGGCGGCCCCGTGTCCCCGTCCGACGGCGCCTCCAGCGGCTGCATCTCCCCAGCTGGGGCTGCCGCTCGGCCGGCCACTCCGGGAAGCCGCGCCCGCGGGGCAGGCGACGCGCACGGAGGGCCCGGGGCCGGGCGGGGTCTGGGGTCCCGTCCCCGCAGGATCTCCGGGCCCCTGGCCGCCGCTGGAACCCGGGAGCCGGGTGCGCCCCGAGAAGCCGGGAGGCGGCGAGGAGAGAGCGGGGCGGTCTCCGGGCCCCGGAGACGGGTCCGATACCCCGTAGGCCGGAGATGTGGAGGAACCGGTGACCCCGCCGGCGGCGCAGCGGCCCCTCCGCCGGGCTAAGGGCTTCCGACAGACCGGGCTCGGCCCCGCGGGGAGAAACTGCGCCCGCTCCCCGCACGCGGCCACCGGCGGGGCCGCGCATCCCTGCCCGCTCGCCGCCCCGGGCCCGACCCTGGCCCTCCGGCCGCTGCGGGAACCCGGAGAGGAGGACCGGGAGAAGGGACATCGGAGATCGGTCGCGGGGCCCAAGGCTCAGACTTGCGGGCGCCCCGGCCCCTCTCCAGAAGAGGACCCGAGCGGGAAGCTCCGGGGCTGGGGATCACCGACAGGGCGGGGCGGAAGGAGTCTCCCGGGGCTCCGGGCTCAGCAGCGCTGCTCTTTCTCAAGTGCTTCTTGATCTCAGCGGTCCGAACCGCCCTCTGCAGTCCTGCCACGCTGCTGTTACCACATTGTGCTTTTCTGTTGAATGGACGCTGTAGATCAGGACATCACGGGGGAACTAGGAGTTAGAGAGGGTGGGCACTTGCACAAATAGGTGGTGAGAAGACTCGGCTTCTCAGGGACCCCCACACCCGCAGCCACATCCTGCCCACCCAGCTCCCACCCTAATATCTGGGGCTGCTCCTGCCTGAACCCTGCAGAGGCCTAGCTGTCCCTTGGATTCTGTGCCTGTGTTCACCAGGACCTCTCCAGACTCAGCCCTGTCTGTGCAGACCCCACCCTCCCTCCCTGACCTCCTGCTTCAGGAAATGACCCTGAGAGGTGTCACCCAAATACAATCTGATCTTTGTTTCTCGCTGGTGAAAAATTAGGAAAGCATTCTTCTAGGCCTGTTTATTGTGACCCACATTATGACCCAATTGTTGTATTATCTATATATCATATTTTCGTAGGTGATTATACTCTGAGCTGTTGTGAAGGTACTTTGCAACTGTTTAAAGTAATTTTCTCTCAAGTTGTGCAGAAAGAGTAGTGTGACCAATAGTTTCCCTCCCCCAAAAGACATCCGGGTCCTAATCCCCAGGACCTGTGACTGTTAACTCACAGGACAAAAGGGACTTGTGTGGGTGTGGTTAAAGAAAGGATCTACACCCGGAGGCCCTCTGGGTTACTGGTGAGGGTGCAATGTAGTCCCAAGCATCCTCAGAAGTCAGAAAGGGAGTCAGGAGGGTCCCTCAGCTGGTGGGAGACGTGAGGACATGAGCCACAGCGGGGCTGAAGTGGCTGCTGGGCCCACAAGCAAGCCGTGCAGCGACCCCTAGAAAGAACACCCCCAGATCCTCCAGAAGGACCACAGCCCCGCCGACACCTCCATGTCCGCACAGCGAGATCCACATTGGACTTCTCCAGATGGATGAGAAAGTGAACTTGTGCTCATTTGTTATACCAGCAGTAAGAAATGGATACAGGTAGGGAAATGTATCTTTTTTAAAGACACATGGGTCCCTACTGGTAGGAAGAATTTCTTTAACATTTAAAAGTGTTTTCTTTAAAAAATGTATCTTTTTAAAAGATACATGGCCCCCCTACTGGTAGGAAGAATTTCTTTGTATCACGGAGTTAGAATGAGGAAAGGTAATTTGATAATATGTATCCTCTGAAAAGCAATTCAGAAGCCACTCTCCTGAGAAAGAGGGAAGGGAAGATGTGGGTAGATATGAAAGGCCCTCCCTGGGGGCAGAAAGGGACTGTGGGCAGAGGAGCCTCAGGGAAACAGCTGGGAGGGGGTGTGCTCCTGATCTTACTTAGATCTGGAGATGCTCTGGAGACAGCTGAGCTGAGAGAGGGTGATGCACAAGGGGCTCCTGGGGCCTTGCACCTGCATCTTGACCTCCAGGTGAGCGCCGTCCCTCAGAGATGAGCATCCAGAACCGGGGGGCGGGGGGGGGGGTCCCACTGGAGGGAAAGAGTAACCAGGGGAAAAAATGACCTTATATCACAACATGCCCCATGGAAACTTAGCTTTGCATCTTTCTCTTCTGACACCTAGCTGAAAGTGACAGCGATATGTTATCAAATGCTGAGGTAAGAAGCCAGGCATTCTCAGTGCACAAGCCTGAAGTAAACTGTGCTTGTGTGAGTCGGGGTGAATACGAGCTGGCTGTGAGTCACACAAACATCCACATCCTATCGCTACCCCTGTCTACTTGTGTGATTTTGGACAGGACACCTAATGTGTTTAATCACCTGTTTCTTTACTTCTAGAGTAGAAATGACAATCCTATTGCATCATAGAGCTGTGTGGAAAGTTACATGAGATAAGACATGTACTGACACTTATATGAGGGTAGCTCAGTTCAGTTCAGTCACGCAGTCGTGTCCAACTCTCTGTGATCCTGTGGACACCAGGCCTCTCTGTCCATCACCAACTCCCGGAGCTTACTCATGTCCATCAAGAAGGTGATGCCATCTAGCCACCCCATCCTCTGTCGTCCCCTTCTCCTGCTTTCAATCTTTCCCAGCATCAGAGTCTTTTCCAGTGAGTCAGTTCTTCACATCTGTGAGGGTAGCTAGTGATCCCCCCAGATGCCAGGGAATGACTCGTGATACTGAGCACAGGGGAATCATGCTTAGCAGCCTCTTGATTCTGGTCCTGCTTTGGATTATTTCCATCCATCTGGCCTGTTTCTGCATTCCCCTTGGTTCAAAAAACCTTATTACTCTCAACTTTAAAAATCTACTTTTCACTGTACAAGTTTGGAGAAGTTGGTGAGAAGCAGCCCTTCTCTGTGCCCACTCTGAGCCCTTTGAGTTCAGGAAACAAGGTTCTGAGGCAGCTGACAAAACTCAGACTTTGGTACTTTTAGAAAACCAGCCAAGATTAGAGCAAGTGAGAGTGACCATGATTCAAATGCAGAGGCGTCCTGTCCCTAGGTCTCAGACCCACAGGAGGTCCACTTCCCATTCTACTCAGATCGCCTCAGCAATTGCTTTCATGTTTCTAACTTTATAGATTTCCTGAGCTTCCCTGGAGGCTCAGCTGTAATAAATCTGCCTACAGTGCAGGAGATATGGGTTCCATCCCTGAGTCAGGAAGATCCCCTGGAGAAGGAAATGGCAACCCACTCCAGTATTCTTGCCTGGGAAATCCATGGACAGAGGAGCCTAGCAGGCTACAGTCCATGGGTTCACAAAGAGTCAGACACAACTTAGTGATGAAACCACCACCACATTATTATCAAAGTAATCTATCACAAATTTAATTTAATTTATCACAACTGAAATTGATCACATTTTAAATGTTCGTTGGACTTCCATGTTTCACCTTCCATGCAATGCCTGTTAACGTGTTTTTGACATCTACTTTAAAAAAAATATTTGTTGGTGAAAGATCTTTACACTTGTTGCACATGTCACTTCCCACTCCCTGGCTTTTGCTTTCCTCATTTTGTGATGTCTTCTGATGAGCAGCAGTTGTTACTTGTAACATGATCATATTTATCCATCTTTTGCTTACCTGTTTGTTTGGCTTTTTAAAGAAGTTCTTCATCCCCCAGACATCATAATAGCATTCTGTTAGGTATGCTCCAAAAGGTTTCATGTTTTTTGTCTTTCACACTTAATGTTTAATTTGTTAATACCTTCAATTTAAGTTTCAATTTACCTGCAGTTTATATTCATGCCTTGTCTGAAGAAAAACAGCTTCTTCTCCAGCAAAGCCTGTGGAGAGAAGATAGCACCCTACCCTCTCCCCACATCTCCCTTCACCCACAGCCCCATCCCTAGAGGCTGACAGACATGCAAGAAATAAGAGAGAGAGAGAGAGAGCAGGACGAGTGGAAGAGAAGGATGGCGCTGATGCCCTCCATGTGAGGTGTGGGGTCTCTCCCCCCGGAGGGAGCATTTAAGTAAAGGCCTGAAGCCAGTGAAGGAATGAGATGTCTGTCGCTGGAAGAGAAGTGTGTTTCAGGGGAATCAGAGAGAAGGGAAATGCTCTATGACTGAGGGGGTGTGGGGATTTCAAAGAACAGCCCGGGGTGCTGTGTGGTCCAGCACCTGAGAGGAGAAGGGGGGAATGAGGTTCATTTTCACAAACGTTCCCGTTCTTCACATGAGCTGCCTCCACCTCCAGGTAAAAAAAGTCTCACTTTTAAAGACTCACCTGAACCTCCTCTGCCCTGTTGGACTGTCAGGGCCCCCAGACTCCTGGGCGGAGCGAGTGGACTCTCCACTGCCCTGTGATGGGGGTTACTTTCTGTATTACCAGCAGAGAATGAGCTTCTCAAAGGGAGATTTTATTCTTTATCACTAGTGATAAAAATGTCCAGTAAATATTGGATGAATTTACAAATGAATGATGAAGGAATGATGCTAACATTTTCTTCCATCTTCACCTTGGCCCATTAGAAACTGGGTATAGTAGGAACCCTGGGCTTCTGTTAAAAAGAATCTAGTAACAGTCAGGTCCATCTTTAACCTTGTAGGTAGGTCCTAGGAATGAGACTCAGGCCAAAGCTTCCCGCCCTCCCCTCACTGAGAGTTGGTGAGCAGTCAGCCCTTCTCTCTCTGTTCCGCCCAGTGGGTGACAAGGTCTGCAGGCTCCATGGGCCGATCTTCCTCCTGGCTTGGCTCTCCTTGGCCATCCCAGATTCACAAGTGCCCATCTGGTACAGGGACCAAGACGCTGGTGTCCTTACCTGCTGTGAGTCACAGCCCTGGGCCCTGGCTGATTCGCATTTGCTTCTGGTGACAAGGGCGCCCGCCTGTCCCTGAACAGAGGGCTGGCCACGCTGCCCTGGTCAGCTTCCCGCACAGACAGCCTCAGTAATGAGGGATTATTTACTTTTCCTAGTTTTAAAAAATATTAAGCTTTTATAGACTATATTTGAACATTTTGGTAGCTGCAAAAAAGATAAACAAAATTTCCTCACTACCTTCTTCACAATAACCCAATTTCTCTCTGTTCTTAAACTTTGTTCAAGTTTGAAAATTGAAATCAATGTGTGTCCATTCTTATTTTTAACGGTGACTGTGCATTGAGGAGAGAGGGTAGAGTGGACTGAATAAAGCACAGGGTGCTGGACAGCGAACTGCAGACTAGGGCGCTCCAAGCCCTCACTCCCCACAGTGAAGTCAGCAAAGCAACCAGGGTCTGCCAGCGCAGAGGACCCGGGAAGCAGCAACAGTGATCTCTTTTCTGCTCCCACCACTGCCAGCCCTAGCAGGAGTCCAGATTAGCTCCTGGGGTGTGTGTGTGCCTCTATGTTTGTACATGGGTGTGTGTGCGTGCGTGTGTGTGTGCGCACAGGTGTGTGTGTACTTAGTATTTCTTCCTGCCACATAAGTGAGTCTGGATGCTTCTAGTAAGCAATGGCCATACCATGCAAACAGCACAGTGAAAAGGGTAGTGTCTTTGGGAGTTGAGTGTGCACACAGAGTTTGTATAATGGGTCCAGGTGCAAACTTCCAGTTGTTCCCGTGGTTCATACCTGTTTTGTGAGGGGAGTGGTCTTCCCTTGGGATATCAGCTCAAAGCTTATGGAGAGGACTGCACAGGTGTATGTTAGAGCCAGCAGCTCTGGGCATGGATGATTGGGCAAACCAAGTGAATTGCTCGAGGCTCCTGACATGAAGGAAGAGACTGTGGACATAGGGATCCCAGGCCTGCCGAGTCAGAGTTCTGATTGCCTGCAGGGGCTCTGAGTGTTAGTGGAGCAGAGAGGTGCAGGGGCTGAGATGCCAGCTGCCTTCCCAAGACTATAGTAGGAGGGAGCAGAGAAGCACGTAGTGTGGCCCATCTTTGTTTCTGGCACATCTTTCTGTTCAGACACCAGGCTGTAGGGAAGACTTGATTCTTGCTCTTTAAAGCCGCTTTAGCTATTCTAACTCTTCATTTTTCCGCTTCATTTTTTAAAAATCACTTCCAGTAGTAAGTGCTAAAACTTTGTGTTTTCATTTGACAGTTTGCCATCGACATCTTTCCAAGTCAATACCTATGGATCTAACTCATTTAAACAACAGCAATAAACCAAAAAGCAAAGTGATAGTCTTGTGTTATGTGAATGCACTGAAAATTTACTTAACTGGTCCCTTGCCGTGTTTTCTACATTCTGTTATTATGTAATCCTGATACCAACGTTCTTAATATATATGTAGTCGCACAAACGTTCTCACACACCCATTTCTTGTCACCTGCCTTTGCTTGGTAAAGACTAAAAGACCAATTACATAGTCAAGTTTTCAGTCGTTTCCTTTATGGCTTCTGAGCCTTGTATTTTTATACTTGAGTAACATCTCAACTCTGAAATGACAGAATAAGATGTCTTCCGTGCTTGTTTGCTTTCTGTTTTACTTTCGCTGTTTCAGCTCACAGTTCACACAGCCCAGCCCCCTGCAGAATCTCCCTTGCTCAGGTTGGCCTGCGGCCCTGCAGTCTCGCGGGGAGGGCCTCTCCGCCGCGGCCTCCCGCTCTCCGCCCGCCCTCGTCTGCCGCCTGGGCCGCTCCGCGACGCCGCGTCGCGCTGTCCCGAGCGGGGAGCCCCCTCCGAGGCAGAGGCCCCGGGCGAGCTCGGGCGTTAGGGCGGTCGGCGCCGCTGCGGCCTGCAGGCGACTCGTCCTGGGGACCCTCGAACCGGTTGTCGGGCGCCCCTGGCGGCCGCTTTCAGAGCGTTCCTTTCCTTCGGCGACCTTCCTAAGGGCTGAGATTCAGCCGGAGAATGCGGCGTAGAGCTCCAGAGGCCGGCAGTGCTGGTGGCAATAACCATGGTACTGCGGAGACCTGGGCATGCCTGCTCCTGCTGAAGATTGGATCTGCAGGTTTTCGTGAAGCGGCCTGGCGCTGCGGCGTTAAAAGGTGGGTTGCCGCTCGCTCAGGTCGACCAGCATCTCCTCGCGGTCTTCCATCGCGGGGCCTCGGAGCGAGCAGAGAAAGGGTCTGCGGCGCCGGAGTGCCTGTGCCTGTGACTCGTGGGCCAAACTCCTGGATCACCGTTAGGGGCCTTCGTCTCCCTCCGGGGTCCCCACGCTCCAGTCTCTGGTGCTTGGCCAGACCGGCCGAGTATGGGCTCGCAGGGCTCGTTGGCGGGCGCGCCTGGGCCCCGTCTCCGGGCCTGGACGCGTCCTGCTCCCTCTTGAACGGTCAGGCTTGCGTGGCGAGCACGGGCCGTGTCTTTAGAAGCTAGACGGCGATCCGGACGTTTCCTCCGCCCGCGGGGCCGCCTGGGGTACGGCTCGCAGCCAGGAGAGTAAAGTGCCCCGCGCGGTGTCCTGGATCAGCATTTTTGTTTTCCCGCCTCGGCTGGGAGTAGCCGTGTGTCTCCGTCGGCCGTCCCTGGATCCTGGGCGTCTTCCCCCGGAGTGGAGCCTGGCCGGACACGCGGAACAAGGCGGCGCTGGCCTGCGCGCCCGACCCTCCCAGCGGCACCGCGATCCCCAGGCTAGGCTCTCCCAAGCCCGCGTCCTGATCGCCTGGGGGCCCAGGTCCGCACCAGGGCTGGGCGGCGGGGGAGCTGCTCTCCGACGGCCGCTGTCGTGTCAAGCTCTGCGTTCGTCGGAGGCCCTGCTGCGTCTTCGCGGGGGCCGCCTGTAGTCTTCTGTTCCCCTTACGGGCTCGAAAGTTGTGTGGAGCACACACGAGTCCCTCGCCACGGGTGACAACAGGGAACGCGGTGGGCGAGCAAGGAGGCGGCCCAATGCGCGGCTTTAGTCCTGCACAGGCTCGGTGGTCAGAGGCGCCAAATGTTTGAGATCCAGAAAACGGCCCGGGCCCCCCGCTGAGGGTACCAAGGAGACGCGAGCCTGGCGCGGTGTGTAGTCCTGGAACGGCGTCTGAACACGCGCGGACGGGAGAACGCTTAGGTGAGAAACGAGTGCGGAGTGGTGGTGCTGTGCCTTCTCTGCCCTGCGATCCGGATTTGTGTTCACGTTTGGTTGAAGTCAGGGAAGCACCGCCGACAGGTCGACCAGATGGCCAGACAACTTCGGTGCTCTACAGTTTCTAATAGTGTAGGTTTTGGTAGATGAGAAATATAGAAATCTACAATAAAAATCACTATTATTGTCTGTAATTAATAAAATTCACCCACAAAATAGCTAACTGCTCAGTTGAAGATGACCAAAGAGTTTCAGTATATCTAAATATTTGTTTAAAAGCAGAGGAAATGCTCTACAACCCACGAGGCCCTGCCCCATGCCCCGCAGCAACCATTGTGGAAACCCAGACCCCCAAAGTCTTCAGCACTAGGCCTCAAAGTCCGGTCTTGGTCAGTGACTGTTTCCTCATTTATCCTTTCCATTAGAAACAAATCGGCGGGAATATGTTCCTCTAAGCAATCCCGTGGGCGCCCCTGTTCCTGTCAGCCTGCCTCCAACTTCCCTACATCACAGGCTCTGAGCACAATGTGCCTTCCTGTTTTGCTACCACTCAAGCGTCCTGCTGCTGCTGCTGCTAAGTCGCTCCCGTCATGTCCGACTCTTCGACCCAATAGACTGCAGCCCACCAGGCTCCCCCGTCCCTGGGAGTCTCCAGGCAAGAACACTGGAGTGGGTTGCCATGTCCTTCTCCAATGCGTGAAAGTGAAGAGTGAAAATGAAGTCGCTCAGTCGTGTCCGACTCTTAGCTACCCCGTGGACTGCAACCCACCAGGCTCCTCCGTCCGTGGGATTTTCCAGGCAAGAATACTGGAGTGGGTCGCCATTGCCTTCTCCACTTAAGTGTCCTAGTCTCAGCCTAACGCAAGTGGTGCTGGCTGACCCCTTGCAATGCAAATAGTAGCTGCTCAATGCACTCACTGATCTGTATTTTTAAATCTTCATAAACATCATAATGGAAGGATAATATTGAGTTAGGAACATGTGTGACATTGTTAACGATTTCTTTAGTATTTAGACATTAAATGTTGGGCTCCTGATAACTTTTCCATCTTAAAACTAAAGCTATTGAAGGAGGGGAAAGAAGCTCAAGAAGCGAGAGATATAAATATATATACATATATATATATATAATTATTGGCTAATTTGTATTGTTGTATGGCAGAAACCAACACAAAACGGTAAAACAATTTCCACCAATTAAAAAAAATTTAAAAGAATACTAAAGCTATTCGAATGCCTTTTGTATGCAAAGACATATTGCCACATTACTTTTTTCACTTTTTTAGAATTCTAAAATTAGAATGACAAGAGGTTTGTTGACATCTTTAAAAAATTGCTTTCTACAAACTTATCCATTTATGTATGTGTGTACTACACACTGCTACTGCCGCTAAGTAGCTTCAGTCGTATCCGACTCTGTGCAACCCCAGAGATGGCAGCCCAGCAGGCTCCCCCGTCCCTGGGATTCTCCAGGCAAGAACACCAGAGTGGGTTGCCATTTCCTTCTCTCTAGTACTGCACACTAGCATTCATTTAATTGCCATATTTTGAAAAAAATTTAATGTAGAAGAAATTGGTTTTTTGCTTGTGAGACCAATGTTTTATGTTTTTGTGTTTTTGTTCATTATGGAATCTCGCCTGTGTGTCCTCATATTGATATTCAATAAAGACTTAAAGGGATCATTAAGCAGTTGTGGAACATTTTCTCTGAGTATCTCCCTCCTCTTTGATGCCCTGCCACACAGGGTATAGCCTCCGTGGCCTCCCAGATCACCAGTGTTCTCAATTCAGATTTTTGCCAGAATGTTTATGGCTCCTCTGCCTGCAGCTGCAGCGTGAAAACCCCCTGAAGACAGAGAGCTGCGGAGTCATCAGGTTGATGTGTGTGTTCACCTTCACTCAAGGAACCTATTCCTGGAACCCTAACACTGCCTGCTGTTCAGGTTCTGAGAACCGTTTCCTATTTTGTTCAGCTTTCTAATTCCTAATAGTAGGTGAGGAAGTCTAGACACTGTTCCTCTTATCGTTGCAGGAAGGGGAACCCTTCCCAGGGCCCTAGAGTGGGCTCACACGTGCTGACAAAGCAAGAGACTTGATTGGGAAGGGCAGGCAGGAGGACAGCAGCAGGGCGAGGAAGCCCAGGGGACTTCTCACCACGTGACCTGCAGTCTCAGGTTTTATGGTGATGGGGTTGGTTTCCAGGTTGTCTCTGGCCAAGCTTTCTGACTCAGGGTTCATTTCATGGATTTTGTTCAGCTTTCTAATTACCAGTAGTAGGTGAGGAAGTCCAGACACTCCTTCTTGTATTTAGAAGCAGAAATCACATTTCATTTTAAGAGAAAATTGTACTTTTGAATCAATAATTTTAAATCGCCTAACCACACTGGCTTGAAGGTGTCTTTTGTTTTGTATTTGTTGTTTTGCTCATGAACATGTTAAAATGAAATATCAGGAGACACACTTAGATGGCTCCCCCCCCCCCCCCGAAGACCTTTATGCCAATAAATCCTGGGTAAGGTCTTAGGAGTCTCTGAGTTTGAATCCTTCAGGTATATCAAGTCACTGAGGCCATTTTTGCTCCTGTTTTCAGATCTGTTGGTCTAATAAGTCACACTAAATTTTCCCACGGTTTATATTGTGGAGAATGTTTTTCACCTGAATCCCAGTGTCCATCTTCTTTTTCAGTCACTAGCGGTTCATTCTGCTCTAAAGTGTGCAGTTCACTATCTCTGGATTGGCTTGAGGTGACCACCTGTGTGACACTTGGTAGCTCACGTCTCATTTCTAATCCATGAATTTGAATTAAAGGGACCTTAAGGCTCTTGTATTCATTACTCAATAAATATTTATCAATTGAGAATTGTAATCACTGGAGACACGTTAATAAATGAACAGATAGGGACCCTGACCTCATGTGATTTTCTGGAGTACACAGACTCATAAATAAAAATTTTAATTGGGGAAAAGTTTTGATTAGCATTATAAAGAAAAAACTGAGCTTTCCAGGTGACTCAGTGGTAAAGAATCCACCTGCCAAGCAGGAGACATGGGTTCAATCTCTGGGTCAGGAAAATACCCTGGAGAAGAAAATGGCAACCCACTCCAGGATTCCTCCCTGGGAAATCCCAGGGATAGAGGACCCTGGCAGGCTGCAGTCCCTGGGGTCGCAGGAGTCAGACATGACTTAGTGACTAAACAACACTGATGGAAAACATCAGGGTCACGAGGGATGGTAAAGGGGAAACACCAGCATTAGACAGGCTGGTCCAAGAATGCCCATCCAAGAGGTTAATATCTGAGCTGCCATCCAGGTGAGCAGAAAACAGCAGCCACTTTAAGCTCTAGGACAACGGCATTCTAGGAGAGGGAAGAGCAGGGACAAGGGTCCTGAGATGGGCACCAACTTGGAGGGTGGAAACACATGGGGGCTGAGTTAACGTGAGTGAGCACACACGTGGTGACGGAAAGGGGGCAGGGCGGGGGGCGGAGTCAGTGCTAGCTCAGTGCTGCCAGTCCCTGATCCCGGGATTTGATCCTGCTCTGAATACTTCTCCATAAATACAGCACATTGATGCCATGTGCCCACACAGATGGATGACACAGGGCCCTGGCAGTCAGACAGAGTGCATGCAGTAGTCAAGGCACCAGCAAGATCACAGGATCTGAGATCAGCAGGAACCTTGATGGTACCAGAGAGCCTATTTTAAACTCAGGAGACTGAGGAGCAATTTTTGTAGTCTTGGCCAGTATGGACCAAAATACATTTATTTCTACTGTTTGCAGAATTTTTACCTCAAAAAAATGTTCGGCTTTTTATGAAGCTTATGTGGAAAGGAAACATAGAACCCATGCCTAGAAATCCTACTTCCATGGGAGAAAGCCTACCAGGAAAACTGCTTGGAAAGTTTAAGGAATGTGACTTTTAAATTATAAAAGAGAAAGACGCTAAAATACAAGTAAAGTTCAGAGACAAAAGGGGTTGATCCAAAGCTGGCAGGCTTTGTCCTGGTGAAAAACCCGGCACACAGCACACTTCCTCACGTTGCTGGGTTTATTCCTACTATGCTTTCCCATGGACTATAGCCCGCCAGGCTCCTCTGTGCATGGAATTCTCCAGGCAAGAAAACTGGAGTGGGTTGCCATTTTCTTCTCCAGGGGATCTTCCTGACCCAGGGATCAAACCTGTGCCTCCCGCATTGCAGGCAGATTCTTCACCACCTGAACCACCAGGGAAGCCATTGCACTTTACATGGTGCCAATTTAAAATTCAGTTTAAGTAATTTTTTTCAGGTTAAGTAATTCCTAAGACCCAAATAGCTCCCCCTTGATGTTATCTACACAGTGGTACATGTAGTCTGCAAGATTCCCTCTTCCCTGAAGCCCTCCAGTCACCAGCCTTTTCCACACGTGTCTCCCATCACATCCGTCCGCCGGTGTCATGGGCTCTCTGCCCGACTCTGCACAGAACTGTTGCTGATGGCATCTCTTCTAGGCAGGGAATCATTCTGTCAGCCATCACCTAAACTTCAACGTCCTCCCATCTGAGACTGTATTTTTATGTTCCTTAAAACAGCATTTTAACAAAATCTCGATTTGAACATGAATGGGTTTTACCTACTGATTTTATCTGTTTTTCATTGTATCCTATGGTCTGATTCTGCCCTTAGCCTCTCATGAAACAACTTGCCAGGACTTATGAATGACTTCTGATCCCTTTTCCATTTACCGCCACCCTTCTGTGGCACATGCTTCTGTGGCATGTCCTTATTGCCATGACACTCTCCCCTTCCTTTTGGAATGCCTGCTGTTGCCTTCCTGCCTCTCTGCTGCATCCTGTCCCCGTGTGTGTCTCTCCCTGGCACTCACAGCAGGTTCACAGCAGACTCACTCACAGGCTGTTCCCTTGGGAGTCCCCGCCTCCCATCTTAGCTGTGCTATTTGGGTACAAATTCCCAAGCACAAATTCTCCAACCAAGATTCCTGCTCCCATGTCTGGGCTCTGTAGAAACTTCACCTGAAAAATTACCATGGATCAAACCTAATATACCTTTCCTTCTCCCCAGTTACACCCCTTATGGACACTCCCTCTCTCCTGGGCACCAGGCTCCCTGGCTCAGATCATCCATGACCCATTTCTCTACACTCAAGGAGTTATCTGGCCATGTTGGCTCCAGCTCTAAAGGAGTGAGTTGAGCGTGATGGACCCAGAGGAGAGTGGAGACAACAGGTACATACCCGGTGAGGTTGTAACTGCACTGAGAATAAAGGGCAGTGCTGATGATAGGAAAGACTGTAGAGGGTTTCTGAAGGTTAGAAAGCATTGGAAAGCAGTTTTAAACACGGGGGGGGGGGGGAGTTGTGTGATAGAGAAGTTGCAGTTTAAAGACAAAGGCTCATTGATGGCTCAGAAGGATCTTAGTGGTAGCATCTTATCAAATGCTCTCTCAGTTACAAATACTCCAGGTTACAAATCCTTTAGAAATATATCCTACACTTGCTAGCAGCAGAGGAGCACAGGTCAGTTCTCCATTGCAGCATTATTTGTAATATAAACAGATTGCTGCATATCAGTGTTCATCCCAATGTGGATGGCCAAGAAGGATTATACTACCACATCATCCACTCAGTGCACTGCTCTGCAGGAAATTATGTCCTGATAGAGGACAACTTCCAAGGCATTGTCAAATAAATAAAAGGAACATGTAACAAAACACCATGCTTAATATACCACTATTTGTGTTTTGAATTGGGGCATGAAGGAGAAAAGTATTTTCATGTTTGCTTACAAGGAACTCTAGAAGGACCTGTAAGAAACAAAATATTACCTATGGAGGCCAGATGGCCCTGGACACACAGGCTAAATGACAGGAGGCACAGATTAAGGCAAAGCATATTTTCAGTATCTTGAATCATGTACCTGTATTATAACCTCTTTGGAATTTTCAATAAATTGAATTTTTTAAAAACCTCCAAATAAAATGCATTTTACTGTTTTTATTTTACTATATTATTTTACTGTTTTTACCAACTGAATGACTTTCTGGTTGTCCTACCACGGTTGTTGTTTGGCTTCTCTAAAATGTCTATTCATGAGTCTTTTCAGTTGGTTTTGACGTTCTTATTTTAACTTTGGTAAGAAACAAAGAAAAAGATTTTTCTCAACACCCTAGGTAGTTCATCCTTTTCTCTTTTCCTCCTTTAGGATACTTTATATACTTTGCGGGTTTGGGCACTGTTTTCATAACTTTTATTTGCAAGAAAGAGGATAAAGCTGTGCTAGTTTGCTAGGGTTGCCAGAATAGAATACCACAGACTGAGGCTTAAATAACAGAATTTCATCAGGTTATCCAACCTTACAGCGCTCAGCTGCTCAGAGTTCTCCCTTGCTGTGCTACTTTCTGATATCAATAGTTATGTTTCCTATTTGTTACTGATTTTAGTTGTCTTTTTTCTTAATCGGTATAGCTAAAGATTTGTTACTTCTGTTGACCTGTTTGAAGTAACTTTTGTTTAAAATTGATTTCTTTGGTTTTCCTCTTCTGTATATTTATCTGAGAGCCAATATTTACTATTTTCATTCCTTTTTCTAGCTTTGAGTTTGGTTTGCTCTCCCTTTTCTGCCTAGGTGTAAAGACAGGTCGCTTATTTGAGCTTTCTTTTTAATGTTTGCATTCACAGCTTTACATTTCATTGTTGGTGATGTTTTTGCAGAATCCCATACATGTTGGCATGTTCCATTTATATTTTGATTTGTCTTCAGGTATTTTCTAAGTTCCTTTTCATTATTATTTTTTAGCCTGCTGGTTATTTAAGAGTGTGTTTAATCTTCACATAAAAGTGGATTTTCCCACTTTTCCTTCTACTATTAATTTTTGTTTCATTGCATTGTGACAGGAAAACATTCCTTTGTATGATTTGAGTCTATTGGAGGGATTAGGGGCAGGAGAAGGTGACGACAGAGGATGAGATAGCTGGATGGTATCACCAACAAGATGGACGTGAGTCTGAGTGAATTCTGGGAGTTGGTGATGGACAGGGAGGCCTGGCATGCTGCAATTCATAGGGTCACAAAGAGTTGGACACAACTGAGCAACTGAACTGAACTGAACTGATAGTAGACTTATTTTCTGGCCTAACATATGGTCAATTTGGAGAATGTTCCCCATGCCCTTGTGAAAAGTGTGGAATCTATCTCTGCCCAGGTCATTCAGTGCCCTAGCTGCACAGTTCTTATGGATCACCTCTCACTGTCAGGCGAGACTGTTGGGTCCCTCGGCCATTTGCGTGCATTAGTCACATGAGGAGATCAATGGGACAAAAGGGACGCCTTTCTGTCAGCCGGTGACTCTCAGTAGCCCATTCTATGGCAGATAGGCTAAGAGTGAGCTCTGGTACATCCTGGGAGCCTCTCTCAGACTCACCCATTGGCTACATTCTCAGAAACTGGAAAATTTAGCCCTGCAAAAGGCCTGGCCCAAATATAAACTCAGTTCAGTTCAGTCGCTCAGTCGTGTCTGACTCTTTGTGACCCCATGGACTGCAGCATGCCAGGCCTCCCTGCCCATCACCAACTCCCGGAGCTTACTCAAACTCATGTCCATTGAGTTGGTGATGTCATCCAACCATCTCATCCTCTGTTGTCCCCTTCTCTTCCTGCCCTCAATCTCTCCCAGCATCAGGGGCTTTTCACATCAGGTGGCCAAAGTATTGGAATTTCAGCTTCAACATCGGTCCTTCCAATGAACACCCAGGACTGATCTCCTTTAGAATGGACTGGTTGGATCTCCTTGCAGTCCAAGGGACTCTCAAGAGTCTTCTCCAATACCACAGTTCAAAAGCATCAATTCTTCGGTGCTCAGCTTTCTCTATAGTCCAACTTGATGTTCGCTCTTGCCATCTCCTGTTTGACCACTTCCAATGTACCTTGAGTCATGGACCTAACATTCCAGGTTCCTATGCAATATTGCTCTTTACAGCATCAAACCCTGCTTCTAAGACCATTCCCATCCACAACTGGGTGTTGTTTTTGCTTTGGCTCCATCCCTTCATTCTTTCCGGAGTTATTCCTCCACTCATCTCCAGTAGCATATTGGGCACCTGGTGAGTTCATCTTTCAGTGTCCTATCTTTTTGCCTTTTCATGCTGTTCATGGCGTCCTCAAGGCAAGAATCCTGAGTGGTTTGCCATTCCCTTCTCCAGTGGACCTCTCCACCATGACCCGTCCATCTTGGGTGGCCCCACAGGGCATGGCTTAGTTTCATTGAGTTAGACAAGCTGTGGTCCATGTGATCACCTTGGCTAGCTGTCTGTGATTGTGGTTTCCATGTGTCTGCCCTCTGGTGCCCTATCTCAGTGCCTGCCATCTTACTTGGGTTTCTCTTACCTTGGACATGGGGTGTCTCTTCACGGCAGCTCCAGCAAAGCACAGCCATTGCTCCTTACCTCGGATGTGAGGTAGCTCCTCTCAGCTGCCGCCCCTGACCTTGGACATGAGGTAACTCCTCACAGCCACACTCCTGTGCTGTGGGGAACCCCAAAAATGGCCTCTGAAAGGCACACTAGCTTTTGCCAAAAGCAGTGAGAGAACTCAGAATCTCCTTACGTTCAGTCCTTCGGGGCCCTCAGTTGGAATCCGGGTCTCAGGGACCGATGCCGCATGTCTTCCTGTTGCCTCCCTGTCTCCTGTCCCCCTCTGTCTCTCTCCATCAGGTTTCCTAGACGACCCCTACTCGACCTTTCATGCCCACATGATCTCTTGGAGAGGATTCTGAGGTTCCCTTCGGTCCAGGTCTTTCTCCTATATTCAAAAGCCTGAAGGATCAAAAGCTCTCCTAACATTCTGAAGCTCCCCTTCTAACTATGCTTATCTCTCAGGTGGGGAGGGAACCAACTTCCCCCAACCCCTGAACATCCTAAAGAATTCCCTTCTAACTACTCCTGTTTCTCAGAGTGGGGAAGGACCAAGCTTCCCCCACTTCTGCAAATTCCCTTAACCCTTCAGATCCTTCTCATGGGACAAAGACCTCCCAACCAGAGGGACAATCCATGATTTTTATCAGCTGATCTGCCTCTAACATCAGAGTCAATTTGAGCACCATTTGGCCTATAATTTAGATATAAAACTATGACTACAGAAAGGAAAGGTGACTTTCTGACACAGGATGGCCATGATATTCTTTAGACTCTGGAGAAAATTGGTTAAACTGAAAAAAATTTTTCTTGGAAACTGCAGAACCAGTTCTTTTTGCATATGCAATTAAAAACAACAAGTTTGTTAAAAAGACTGCCTAGGGAAAAGCTTGAAGTTAACCCTTTTCATGTCCCTGAAATACACAGCCCACTTTGCCTGAGACCTCAGCCTTGGGCAAATTAGAACTTCAAAAAAATGGGTGGGGGGAGGGGGTGGTCAAAGAGACATTTTAAATGTCAAGTGGAAAACTATGAGATTTCTGTCTGTCTGTCTCAATTTGTATGTCTCAGTGTGTGTCTTTTGTTTGTTTGTTTTAATAATATTGCCAAAATGGTAAATGAGTTCTAATTTAATTGCCCAAAGAAAAGTTGAAGAATAAAAATTCTTAAAGTAAGGGTTGGGGGGAGTGGGTGGTTTGTTTCACTTACCGGCTCTCTAGTTGTTCCACCACCACTTGTTGAAAAGACTGTCCTTTCGGGATGCTGGTTGAAAGCCAGCTGGCCATACATTTGAGGGTCACATTTCCCTGGTAGCTCAGATGGTAAAGCATCTGCCTACAATGCAGGAGACCCAGGTTCAATCCCTGGGTCAGGAAGATCTCCTGGAGAAGGAAATGGTAACCCACTCCAGTATTCTTGCCTGGAAAATCCCATGGACAGAGAAGCCTGTTAGACTACAGTCCATGGGGTTGAAAACAGTTGGACACAACTGAGCGACTTCACTTCACTTCACTTCAAAGAAAAATAAGTACTTACAAATCAGACAATTCTAAATACAAGAGAAATTAACCTAAAAGAATATCAGATTCACGTGAACTGGGAAATATTCAATATGAAATATCTAGTATTAATGTTTCTTTGCTAATCTAATATAGACATGTCTAAGAGTTGTTAACATTAAGCTTAATATTTTCATTGTGCCTAGGTTTATTATAAGTTAAATATTGTTATATTTTTATATCTGTTACAAGTTTGTCAACAAGGAAAGTACCTGTAGAAAAAAAAAACTCGTAAAAAATGTAAATGAAAGGGGGAAGGCGCCAAGATGGCGGAGGAGTAGGACGGGGAAAACACTTTCTCCCCCACAAATTCATCAAAAGAGCATTTAAACGTCAAGTAAATTCCACAAAACAACTTCTGAATGCCGGCAGAGGACATCAGGCACCCAGAAAAGCAACCCAACTCCTCGAAAGGAGGTAGGAAAAAATATTAAAGACAATAAAAGAGACAAAAGAGGGAGGGATGGAGTTCCGTCCCGGGAAGGGAGTCTTAAAAAGAGAGAAGTTTCCAAACACCAGGAAACCTTCTCACTGCCGAATCCGTGCCGAGCTTTGGAAGCACAGAGGACAACATAACAGGGAGAAAAAATAAATAAACAATTAAAACTCGCAGATTGCGAGCCCTACGGTAACTCCTCCAGCGGAGAAGCAGCGCAGATGCCTGCATCCGCCATTAGCAAGCGGGGGCTGGGCAGGGAGGCGCGGCGCGGGCTGCATCGCTGAGAGTAAGAATCTGGCCTGAATACCCTGAGCGCTGTCTGAGCGAAATAATCTGGGCTAGCAAACCAGACTGCGGGATATCTACCATGCGAAAAGCCAGCCCTAACCTAAGACACCGCCAGCCCGCGCACGGAACAAAGGACTAAACAGAGGTAGCCGGCTGCAAACCTTCCCCCTCCGGTGACAGGCAGCCAGAGCCGGAAGGGGGCAATCGCAGCCCCAGAGCGACATTATCTATAAAACTGGCTTCTTTGCTAACTAAAACTTATTGGGGGTCTGGACGGTCAACATCTGCCTGAGAAGGTGCGCCGGTTTTACACCCAGATAACCAAGTGGCGGGGAGGCGATAAGTCGCAGCATTGGCGCTCGCCAAACACCTCATCACCTGAGCTGCTCGGACCTGGGAAGAGCACAAAACACAGCCCCAACTAAGTCTGCGCCTCTGAGGACTACCTGAGTGCCTGAACCTGAGCGGCTTGGACCTGGGAGGTGCATGCAACCCAGGGCCAGCCTCGGATTGTTCCCAGCGGAACAACCTAGAGCCCGAGCAGTGTGGGCAGGGAGGCTACACGCGCCGTGAGCGGGGGCAGACCCAGTGTGGCTGAAGCACTGCGAGCGCACGCCAGTGTCATTTGTTTGCAGCATCCCTCCCTCCCTCCCCATAGCGCGACTGAACAAAGAGAAGAAATACAGCTCCACCCACCAGAACACCGACACAAGCTTCCCTAACCAGGAAACCTTGACAAGCCACCTCTACATACCCACACACAGCGAGGAAACACCACAATAAAGAGAACTCCACAAACTGCCAGAATACAGAAAGGAGTCCCAAACTCAGCAATTTAAACAAGATGAAGAGACAGAGGAATACCCAGCAGATAAAGGAACAGGATAAATGCCCACCAAACCAAACAAAAGAGGAAGAGATAGGGAATCTACCTGATAAAGAATTCCAAATAATGATAGTGAAATTGATCCAAAATCTTGAAATTAAAATGGAATCACAGATAAATAGCCTGGAGACAAGGATTGAGAAGATGCAAGAAAGGTTTAACAAGGACCTAGAAGAAATAAAAAAGAGTCAATATATAATGAATAATGCAATAAATGAAATTAAAAACACTCTGGAGCCAACAAATAGTAGAATAACAGAGGCAGAAGATAGGATTAGTGAATTAGAAGATAGAATGGTAGAAATAAATGAATCAGAGAGGATAAAAGAAAAACGAATTAAAAGAAATGAGGACAATCTCAGAGACCTCCAGGACAATATTAAACGCTACAACATTCGAATCATAGGGGTTCCAGAAGAAGAAGACAAAAAGAAAGACCATGAGAAAATACTTGAGGAGATAATAGTGGAAAACTTCCCTAAAATGGGGAAGGAAATAATCACCCAAGTCCAAGAAACCCAGAGAGTCCCAAACAGGATAAACCCAAGGAGAAACACCCCAAGACACATATTAATCAAATTAACAAAGATCAAACACAAAGAACAAATATTAAAAGCAGCAAGGGAAAAACAACAAATAACACACAAGGGAATTCCCATAAGGATAACAGCTGATCTTTCAATAGAAACTCTTCAAGCCAGGAGGGAATGGCAAGACATACTTAAAATGATGAAAGAAAATAACCTACAGCCCAGATTATTGTACCCAGCAAGGATCTCATTCAAGTATGAAGGAGAAATCAAAAGCTTTTCAGACAAGCAAAAGCTGAGAGAATTCTGCACCACCAAACCAGCTCTCCAACAAATACTAAAGGATATTCTCTAGACAGGAAACACAAAAATAGTGTATAAACTCGAACCCAAAACAATAAAGTAAATGGCGACGGGATCATACTTATTAGTAATTACCTTAAACGTAAATGGGTTGAATGCCCCAACCAAAAGACAAAGACTGGCTGAATGGATACAAAAACAAGACCCCTACATATGTTGTCTACAAGAGACCCACCTCAAAACAGAGGACACATACAGACTGAAAGTGAAGGGCTGGAAAAAGATTTTCCATGCAAATTGGGACCAAAAGAAAGCAGGAGTCACAATACTCGTATCAGATAAATTAGACTTTAAAACAAAGGCTGTGAAAAGAGACAAAGAAGGTCACTACATAATGATCAAAGGATCAATCCAAGAAGAAGATACAACAATTATAAATATATATCCACCCAACATGGGAGCACCGCAGTATGTAAGACAAATCCTAACAAGTATGAAAGGAGAAATTAACAATAACACAATAATAGTGGGAGACTTTAATACCCCACTCACACTTATGGATAGATCAACTAAACAGAAAATTAACAAGGGAAAAAAAAAAAAAAAAAACATGTATCTATAAAGCTCACTAAAGCAAAGCACAGTAAAATGAGGTATGGCAATAAAAGGTGTTAAATTTATCAAATAAAAAAATAAATAAATAAAGTGCTGAAAAATTAAAGCTGTCAAAAAAAAAAACAAAAAACAAAGTAGGGGCAGTATTCTTTAACAATGACAATATCATAAAAAACAAAGAAAGGCTGTAAAAGTGTTCCAGATTAAAAGAGACTTTATCAACATGACAATGAAATGCAATATCTGATCCTGGACTAGATCTTGTACTAGAAGGAAAAAGTGCTAAAAAGGACACTGAGGGTCAGTTAACAGTATTAGAATACAGACAGTAGATTTAATAAAAGTATTTTATCCATGTTAAATCACTGAAGTTGACAACTGTACTATTACAGTTATTAACCGAATATCCCTATTCTTAGGAAATTCAGAAATATGTACTGAAGTATGTGGGATACTTCATGGGAATAAAAACCATGATATCTGCAGCAGGCCTTCCAAGAGTTTAGAAAAAAACTTTTTGGGTGGGGAGCAGACAAATAATAAAGAAATGGGGTGAAATGATAAGAACAAGTGAAAAATCTGGGCAGAGGTTATATGGATATTATTTGTATTATTTTTGGAACTTTTCTTTAAGCTTGACATTAAAAATTAAAAATGTGCAAAAAAAAATGTAAATGAGATATAAACTATTAAGAATAATTATATTTTAGGAATGTCTGTCTAAAATAGTGTTTCCAGATTTGGGTAAGTTGAATTTCTGCTGCTGCTGCTAAGTCACTTCAGTCGTGTCCGACTCTATGCGACCCCATAGACGTCAGCCCACTAGGCTCCTCCGTCCCTGAGACTCTCCAGGCAAGAACACTGGAGTGGGTTGCCATTTCCTTCTCCAATGTATGAAAGTAAAAAGTGAAAGTGAAGTCACTCAGTCATGCCCAAATCTTAGTGACCCCATGGACTGCAGCCCACCATGCTCCTCTGCCCATGAGATTTTCCAGGCAAGAGTACTGGAGTGGGGTGCCATTGCCTTCTCTGAGAATTGAGGTCTGGTGACCTCTAAATCTGTCTCCAAAAGACAGACCATCCAAGGAGAGACCTTGAATTACAGCTGTAGTCAGCTAATTGTAATGAGGTATGTTGGTTAAGTCCAAAGAGGGAGCAAGCGTGTCCTGGTGGTGGAGGGTAAAGACTTTCTGTGGCCCCACTTCCTGCTGCCCAGGGGCCCAGACAGCTTATGTTCCCAGGATGTCATCTTTTGGCTCAGGTATCTGGAAGGAGTCCTGCCATTTGTTTCTCAAGGATGTACAGTCATGAACTTTCTTTATTCGATTGAAAATAAAAATCCTGCTAACTACTGAAGTGTCAGATGAGGTGAGGGTGAGACACGGCCCCTCAGCTCCTGGTCCCAGAAAGAGGGAAGAGAAGAAAGAGACCTTTGATGAACTCACATGTGGTGTGTTTCTTTTACTGCTCATTGAGGCATCATCACAGTTTGAGTTCCTTCCTCACAGATCTCACAGGCTGGAGAGGTAATCAAACATGATCAGAGCCCTGGGGAGTTTCAGATGAGCCCAGATGCACCAAGAAGAAGGGGTGGCCATCAGCAAGTCTTCATGGAGTGGGCAACTTCTGAACTGGGTCTCTAAGGGTGAGTTAGTTATCTAGCTGAAGCTTGGCACTGGGTGCAAAGACAAACACAAGATGAGTGAATGAACGGGGCATCCCTCTAACACAGGAGGCAGCCCACCAAGACGGTAGCCTGAGATCACAGGCCCCCCTGGGGAACTGGGGGAAGGGGCTGCAGTGTGCTGCCGGCCTCAACCCTTGTGTGAACTTTGCTGCCACACTGGCCTGTTTCTACCTGCTCAGGGAAATCTTTCTGCCCTCTGCTCTGGCATAGCTCCTCTTTACCGGCAATGACCACACATGGTGTTCTGTGTGCAATTGCCCTCCGCTTGAGGGGAGTGGCTTGGTGCAGAGGTGAAGGTCAGTGTGCAGTCTGAGGCTGGAGAGAACAGTGGGGAGCCCTGCAGTGGTGGGATCACGGTGGGAGGTGCTTGGCTGTGACGAGGCAGATGCCACTCCTGGGACTTGAGGGCAGGGTGATTAGTGGCTACCCTTAAAGGGTGGACTCATTTGGGGCTGCATTGCCTTTGAGCAGTTTGGTGGATCTTCGGTTAGAAACATCTGGAAGGAATTACAGAGGATAAATATATGAGAGCATTTGGACCAGAATTCATGACCCAGGTGAGGTGAGGAGAAAGTGGAGTGAAAGGGGCCTCAGGACATGGTGGAAATTCATTGACCAAGGTCATCAAGGGGGAGACCTTCATGTCCATTCCACAGCCTCCTGGTTACTCCCAGAGTGCCGGGCCCAGGGAGACCACTCAATAAACAGGTGCTCACTTGATCCAAAATCACTGAAGCTTTCACTTTGACTCACCACAATATAATATGCTGAATTCAAGAAACTGGTGCCCAGGTTTATATTAATGAGCTAGAAAAGAGAAAGGAAAATAGACTCAAGAAAAATCAAAGAATCCACACTATTAAAACCCTGAACATGCTTTCCACTGTGGCCTCAGGGTCTTGGCACTTGCTGCACTCCCAGCTCAGAACACTCTGACATCCCCATTGATTATTCTCTAAATACATTCTGAAATTCACCTAAACTTCCTGATTTTATTTTTCCCCAAGATACGTATTACCATTGGACTTTGCATACATTTTATTTTTTCTGTCTCTGAGCCTGTTAGTTTCATATAAGAATTGGGGTCTGCAGCCTCCTGCTTGACCTACAGCTGAGCCCGTGTCTGGAATGGGCCAGGAACAAAGTGGGCCTCCATGAACGTGCTCTGGGGAGGGAGCCCTTAGTGTGTAGTGGGGACAGCAGGTGTCATGAAGCACTGTTCCAGGCTGTGAATGAAGGAGTCAGAGGACAACCTGACGAAGGTCTTAACTCTCATTTTGCATCTGTCTTACGTAATCAGGATTGAACATCAGGCCCACAGAAGGCAGCTGCTCTGACCTGGGGACAGCTGCACACACAGAAACCCGTAGCTCCTGTGCTGAGATCAAGAAGGATGGATGTCAGGTCCAGGCTCTCACCAGGAGCTCTCCTTCTCCACCATCTCATTTCTCTCTAAGAAACCTACACTCAGGACTGGTGAGTCCTGTCCAAGGCCACAGAAGCCAAGCCCAGGACCAACGACACTTGTGAAGGTAACTCAGCCCTTTGTAACCATTGCCAAAACCCCCAATCATCACTAACAAGCTTCCTGACTCCCAATTAGGCAAAGATGCCCACTCCAGTAAACACCCCATAGCACCCTAATCAATCACCCGATGCCAGCCCTACAGCAGGAATTTTCTTTGTCTTGAGGCCATAAAAATTGGTTATTAAACCCACAAAAACTGCCAAATCTCCCTGGTCTGCCAGGGAGGTCAGCCCACTGCCAGGGAGGTCAGCCCACTGTGCTGGCAGTGCCCACATTATCTCTTTGTTTGTAATCAACCCACTGCCTTCTGAAATGCTGTGCCTGGAGATTCCTTTCCAGCCCACGCTCAGACTGCCTCAACAAGGATGCCAACCAATCCCTCCATTTGGTGGGCAGGTTCTGAGCGGTCCATACTTCCAGCTCAGAAGAGACTTGGCCTGTGCTTTGCAATTTAGAAACCCCTGCCATCCACACTGGACCCACTCAAGTCTCACCTGCCCCACAGCCACCCCACTTCCAGAGGCATTTGCAGTCTTTGTTCAGCAGGTGAGAACCCAGAGGGCAGGCGCTGAGGCTCCTTCAGCTGCCAAGATCCCCCTACACCTCCGTGAGGAGTCCTGAGCCTCTGAGGGGATGGAGCCTCCTCCGTGGGTCTCCCTGGGCTGTGACGGAACCTCCTTCCTCCTGGACGGGCACAAGGATGACTTGTCCATACCCGTGAGGGGTCAGGTAGGAGCACAGAGTGGCCCCGAGGGTCTAACGCCCTGGGATCCTGGGGGTGGAAGCGGTGAGGGAAGGGGCCAGCAGGGTGGCTCGCCCAGCATGAGGGCCGGGATGCCAGGCTGCTTCCAAGTGGCCACACCAGCCACAGACGCTGATGGGGACAAAGTGCTCCGTGTCTATGCGAGCCAGTCACTCAGCGAGTGCTCTCAGAACCAGCGTTTATGGTTAAAAAAAACACCTGTGCTGATTGGCACAGGAGAAGGGATTGGCAACAGGAGAAGGGATAACTGTGACCCGGGAAACTCTCACCTAACCTTCAGGAAACACTCTGACAGGGTCTCTGAAGATGCAAAAAAAAAAAAAGTCTGCTTTGGTTAAGAAGACATGAGAGGAATTGAACATTGGCTGCAAAGGTACATTTTTGAAAAAGTAGAAAACAGCATTATTTCTAAATTAAAAGCCTATGTTTAGAACAAGATTACTTATGACTAATTGTATAATGCAGGCATTGGTGAAAATAAAAGCTATGTTATAAGCTGTTTTAACATCAATTTGTATTTTCCTAAATTTCACATTAGTCTAAAGTTGGGTGTCACTGTTTGGGAGGTGCTAGTTCTCCGCCAGTGTGCTTCACTCTTTAGGAGAAGTGATAACACCTGTTTACACGGGTGTGTGGCATGGAGCACAAGTGGCTGAGGCCCCTGGGCTGTGGAGACAGAAGGAAGGGGGTTGGCCAGGGAGGGTGGGTCCTGCCCTCGGGCTTCTGCTTTGCCCAGACACTCAGGGTCCCCTGGTTCATTCTTGACCTACTAATGGGGGAGACAGACAAGAGGAGCCGTAGGGGGAGCTGTAGTCGGCGCCTTCCATGTACTCTCCATTTACATCTTGGGCATGGAGCACTCTCGAAGCTCTTCAAAGGTCTAGGCTCTTCTGATGTCTCTGGTCTTCACTAGTTTCCTTGTTAAGGTATCTGTGTGCACACATGCTGTCGCTTCAGTCAGGTCTGACTGCAACGCTATGTACTATAGTCCGCCGTGCTCCTCTGTCCACGGGGTTCTCCAGGCAAGAATACTGCAGTGGGAGCCACTCCTCTCTCCAGGACATCTTCTCCACCTGGGGATCAAGCCTGGGTCTCCTGCACTGCAGGCAGACTCTTTACCATCTGAACCATCAGGGAAGTAATTACTTAATTCTAGTTATTTTCCTACAACACTATGTGGGTGTTGACCCCAAGTGTATCCCCGTGTTTTCCTTTCCCCTGTGATTTGATGCCTCTGCTGACACCTTGGTGCTCCCACTGGGTACCTTATTATTCTTCGCCCACACTGCCTGCCCCAGAGCCACCCCTGGCCAGAGACACTCTGTGAGTTAGCAGTGGAGTTCAATCAATGGCCTACCAGCAAATCTAATGAGAACCACCCATGAACTCATGATTTTCAGCCCATTCCTGAAATGTGAATGGATGCAATTTGAAGGACAAACTCTCATACAGCAAGAGCTCTAGGAAGGGCGTGGGTAGAGGGAACATGGCAGACACGCCCATTTGGCTCCTAGGAGTCTGGTCACTTCTCTCCTAGGGTGATTGCACACTCAGTTTTGAACTGAGCACATGGCTGCCCGAGACTACAGACATTCCCATCATCCTCTGAAGCTGGGATGCTTATGAGACAAGCTCTCCTTCCAGGATGGAGGGAAAACAATTTGTGCAACTTGTTGACTATTTTCTAGGTGAAAGAACCTGGCTCTTCTTCTCCTGCTGTCTTGCTGCTGGGAACGTCAGCCTAGAAAGGGAGGCTCCATTCTGCTCCCTGTCCACCCTGGAGGGGCAAACACCCCTGGGATGACAGAACAGTATTCCTAGGATGGGAATGGAGCTTTCTGGGACAGCCCTGCCAGACCAACCCTGGGCTGCCTCCCTCCGCATCTAAATGGGAGACGGATGCACACTTCTCCTGGCTGTAATTTTGTGGGGACTTTTTGTTTTTGTCCACAACCTTGACTGGCACATCAGGCTTTGAGGGGGGTTTCTGTGCAGCGGCCTTGTCAGGCTGCTCCAACGTGCAGTAGTCTGGTATTTTCAGCTCTCCTTTCTGTGGGAGGACAGCCAAGCTCAGCGCCAATCCGCTGTCTTCGCCAGCTGCGTCTCTGAAAATCTATGTGGAAAATAGATGCTCCCAATTCAGTGAATCAGGACCTGATTCCTCTACCTTCCAGGGATATGGACTTGTTCCTTTCCCCGCACCTTGCACCCTCCACTCTCTCCTAAACACATAACCTGCTTTGAAATGTGCGCTCTTTCCCTGATAATATGGGCAGTTTCTAACTGCACAGCCTCAAGGCACAGGCATCTCGTGGGGGTGTAACTGGATTATTGCAAGAAAGATGAGTTTCACTCTGGTAAGTCCCCTGCTAAACTGATGCATTGAAAAATTTAATTGGAAATATCACTAAAATCCATTTTCAGTATTAAGCTAAAATATGGGAAGTTGCTAAGTTTTGCCCTAAGCTCCCAGTTCAAGGAGACAGATATTTAGGACTTCCCAGGGCTCTGATCTTGTTTATGTAATTTCTTAGATGTCCTTCACCCTTATGGAACTTGCTAGTTTATAGAGGAAAAAACCCATATAGTGAAATATTAAACTGCTTGAGAACATTGTAGTAAGTTTTATAATTCATTTATTCATTTGTGCTTGTCTGAAAAGTGTCTTCTCTTTCAGGGCTAGTTTAAAATAAAATTTGTTAAAAATGTCCTTCAGGTAAATGTGAGCCTTAGAAGAGGTGGGGGGTGGGGATGAGAGTTGACTCCAGCCAAGCTGCTCTGGGTGATTCTCTATTAAATGGTGACAGTCTCACCCACAGATGACTGATGTTTCCAGCATCACAAGACAGGGCTGGCCTTTTTGGATGAAGCTCACAACCACATCCTTACAGGTCACTGATTCCTGAGAACAAAGTGGGTGTTCCACATCAGGTGTACTGTTGCAGGAAGGGGGACCCTTCCAGGGCCCGAAACTGGGCTCCTGTCGAACACTCGGAAGTGAATTGTCTGAGGAGACACATGTCTGACAAAGCCAGAGATTTTATTGGGAAAGGGCACCCACATGGAGAGCAGTAGGGTAAGGGAACCCAGAACAGCTCTGCCACACGGCTCACAGTCTCGGGTTTTACGGTGATGGGATTAGTTTTGGGGTTGTCTTTAGCCAATCATTCTGACTCAGAGTCCTTCTTGCTGGTGCACATCTTGGTTCAGCCAAGATGGATGCCAGAGAGAAGGATTCTGGGAGGTGGTCGGACCTGTGATGTCTCCTTTTGACCTTTCCCGAACTCTTCCAGTTGCTGGAGGCTTGTTAGTTCCCTGTTCCTTACCAGGACCTCCTGTCATAAAACAACTCGTGCAAATGGTTACTGTGGTGCCTGGCCAGGGTGGGTGGTTTCAGTCAGCATGCTTCCCCTCACAGTTCCACTGTGGTTTTATAGATCAGGCCATAGCATCCTACATCCCCTGGGTCAAATTCTACCACAACCTGTGCTGGTTGGACCTAAAAGCTGAGAATGATTTTTATTATTTTAAATGTTATAAAGTTTTGTGAGACATATGAATTATATGGCTGTCAAATTTCAGTGTCTATAAAGATATCTAAGACTGCTTTCCTGCTGCAATAACAGAATTGAGTAGATGCAGCAGAGGTCATATGACAGTCTAAAATATCTACTATCTGCCCTTTAGAAAAACTTGCCAGCTCTGGCTCAGGAAAGTAGTATTTTAATTACTGTATGCTGGAGTTTTACTTGAAGAAAAGTAAAGTTTTATTAAATTTTGCCCCATGAAATAAATCTTTTTTAAGTAATGTAAAACTGGCCATGTTACTCTCAGTAATCTCAGAATAAACACAAGGACAGCAAATATTTATTAATAATTGAAAATTTGTTATAGAATCAGGTCATTTAGATTATCTTCTGCATAACACATTGACGTGGTTGATTCCAGAGTTGCATTTTCCCTTAGGATCAGGTGGATTCTATAGTCTCTCCGTGTGTGTGTGTGTGTGTGTGTGTGGCTTGAATGATTGCATGCTTCTTTATTCTTGCCTCCCTGGTGCTGCTTAGAGACCCTGGATATTTTATGGAAGAAATGGCCACACCACTCTAAGAGGCCTAACCCTGTCTCTGTCTTGTGTCTTCAGGAGCTGAGTGCATACCAAATGTGCATGAAAGGTCCAGATGTGAAAGCTCAGGCGTCCCATTGACTCACACCTCCTATGTAAAGGGAAGGCCTTCTTCTACCCTCATGGGGATAATTGGGGCCAGATGTGAGGACAAAGTGTGCGATGGGTCCAGGTGCAAAAAGTCAGTCATCCCCTTGCTTCATACCTGCGGTGCAAAGGGAAAATCCTTCCTTTGGGAAAACAGCTCAGAGCTCATAGAGACAAGGGCTGTCCCCTGCAGAGTGGGGCCAGTCGCCTCTGGTGGGGAAGACTGGGGTGATGACTGACTGGCTGGGGGCTCCCAGGATGAGGCAAGAGGCTGAGGAGCCCAAGTCTGCAGAGCCAAGGTCATACCAACCCCTCCTTGGATCTGCTTCTGTCTGAGTGGAGCAGTGACTTTAAGGGGCTAGGATGCCAGCTGCCTGCCTGGAGGCCACAGGAGGAGGAGGCAGAAAAGCAGGCAGTGTGGCTCATTTTGGTTTCTGAAGACACTTCTTTCTGGCACCAGGTGCCAAGCTATGCGAAAGATTGTGTTCTTTTTATAAAGCTGCTTTAGCTGTTCTAATTCATTTGCCTTTCCATCTTAGTTCGTTTAAAAGATAAATGTACAAATGTATATATTTTTTTCTTTTAGCACCAGTGGAAATCCTATAACTTGGCTATTTTATCCAACAATTCATCATACAGATCTTTCCAAGTCAGTACCGATACAAATTTCCTTCCCAGATCCGTCTTAATGGCTGTTTCCTGAATGTTCTGATTTTATACTGAGTGATACTAATATCAACAATCTTAGTACACAGGTATTTGCACAAATGTTCCTCCCATGCTGAGTTGTTATCATTGGACCTTCCGTGTGGAATATGAAAAGGTGATCTATGGCTGTTTATCATTCATTTCTTTGATGGCTTCTGAAGAGACTGTTTTAAAACAAATGTTGTATCATGATTCCACTCTTTCTATTCCACAGAATAAAAATCATTCATACATGATTTTACCCAGTCCTTTCATGGTTTCAGTTTTACAGTCCACACAGTCTAAGTCTCACTAAATTCCTAAGTCCGCCCGGGAGCAGGGCCTGCCCTCTGGGCCGCCTGGGTCCGAGCCTCGGGAATCTCTGAGGAGCGCTCCTTCTCCAGCAGCTGCCCGGGGAGGTCTTCCCAGCTCCCGCCCTCCCGTCTGGTGTCTGGGTCTCCGCGCCCTGCCGGGCCGGGAGCCGGCTCCCAGGCGGACGCGCGGGACAAGCGGGGCGTCAGGGCGGCCCGGCGGTCGGGGTCCGCCCGGGGCCGTGTGCGCCGCCCGTCGGGAGCCACCCAGCGGACGCCGTGAGCCGGTCCCTTCCCGGGGAACGTTGGCGACTCCCGCGAAGGTTCGGCCGCCGAGCCCGGGGCAGAGCTCCAGAGGCCGGGGGTGACAGCGGCAACGCTCCCGGTGCCATGAGACCCGGGAGGAGCCTGCTGTCGCTGGAGATTCGGGCTGCAGGTCCGCGGCCTGGGCGGGCGGCGGCGGGCGGTGTCACTGCCCGGCCGGGTGGACCAGCGCGCCGCGGGGCCCCTTCTGCCCGCGGGCACCGCCGGGGCAGCTGAGCGCGAGCAGGAAAGGTCACGGCGCCGGCGTCCGCGGGGTTACACCTTCTCCATGTTTCCCACGCGCCCGGAGGTGCGGACCACACGGCCGCACGCAGACATGTCCAGTCTTCCCAGCCTCCCCCATGGACCCCGATAGTCCCGATTCACAAACGTGTGTCCTCTCCCCGGAGACGGCCGGCCCTGGTGTCCAGAACCGGAGGCACCGGCAGGGACCACGGGCCGCCCGTCCTCCTCCCCAAAGAGCGCCGGAAGCGCTTCCTTGCCTCCTTGGGGGAACGGTCGTCCCGCTGCCTTCACGGTCGTCCCCCAGGCGGCCACGGTTCCCGGTCAAGTGCTCAGGACTCCGCAGACGGGTTTCCTGCAGGTCGGGCTGCACCTATTCCAGGGGCGCCAGGAGTCCCTTCTATTCTCCTCGGGCTCAGAAGTGGAAAGGATGGTGTCCGTGTGGAGGCGCTGGGTTTCCCGGGTATGAGACACGGATACATCTGTGTGAGGATCACAAAGCTGACATTGGTGGCTGCTGTGGCGAGGTCGACCAGATGGCCCGACAGGTTGTTGGGGGGTTTTGTTAATATTTGTATTGTAATGTAGGTATTCAATGAGAAATCTTGAAATTAATTATAATGAAAATTAACATTATCATTGTTACTCAACAATAACGTAATTATTACCTTTGTTTGCAATTAATTTCAGAAACACTGTTTCAAGTTTATCCACAGAGTATCCAATTGAAGACGACCAGAGAAGGATGTTGAAATGAAGAACTTTCTTAACACACTGGGAAGTTGGGGAACCTCTCCTTCCAGTCATGAGGCCCTGCCCTGCAGCAACCGACCTGGAAAACCAGACCCCAGCCCCTGCAGCAATGGGCTCCAGGATTCAGTGCGTGGTCAGTGACTGTCACCTTCCTTATTTTTCTTCCTTTCTATTTAGTACCAAATGGGGGAAGCCAAATCTCATCTAAGCTGTCACCTGGAACGGCCCTCTTCCTGCCAGCCTGCGTCTGGCTTCCCCATATTACACGCTCTGAGCAGGACACGCTTTCCCTCTTTCCCACCAGAGCATGTCCCCACTCCTCTGTGTGCCCTGAGTCTCAGCCTAGGCGAGTGGTGGTGGCTGACTCCTTGCTCTGGAGACAAATTCTGAAGAAACAGTGAAGGATCAGGAAAATATCCTGGAGTAGGAAATGGCCACCCACTCCAGTATTCTTGCCTGGAAAATTCCATGAACAGAGGAGCCTGGCTATCTGCAGGCCGTGGGGTCACAAAGAGTCAAACACGACTGAGCATGCACACACAGACACAGGCATGTTTGTTTATGTCTACAGAGCTTAGAGTGAGAACCAAATAAAGCACTGAGGATAATATGTGGGTTTTGTTATTTTTGAAAAAAAATTCAAATTAATCATTTTAAGTTGAAATATATATCATATACCCAAAAATTCTCCTTTGAGCACTATATTTTAGTGATTGCCTATTTATATAGTTGTGTAGCCATCATCACTATCTGATCCAGAAGATTTTATATTTTATCTCCCTACAAAGACACCTAATGTTCCTTAATCAGTCACTTAAATTCCACATTCCTCACTCTTTCATCCTCATGGAATTGCCTATTCTGTGTATTTCAAGCACATGGCTTTGTACAAATGTGGCCATTTAGGTCCGGTTTCTTACACAGTGTCATGTTTTTGAAGCTCATTCATATTTTATCATGTGATCCAATTTTTTGTTTGGCTTCAGAATTTTCCTGTCTTTAACACATGCACACACACACACACACACACACACACAGACGCGCTACAGTTCTTTAAATGTGGAAAATACACAGAGGTCCAATGTCACCATTAGAACCATTTTATGCACACAGTTCCATGGCATAAAGTACTGCCTTCCTGTAGGCACTCAACCTGCCCACCAACCCAGAGCGGCCAGCAAGCACAGAGGACAGCAGCCCAACTGTGCTGCCCATTGTCAGAACCCCCACAGCACCCACTCAGGCCAAGGCTAAACAATAGGTCCACTTCCCAATGGCCAAAGAAGAGACCAAGGGTGGCCAAGGGTGAGAGAGATGAAAGGAGAGACAAGCAGGAAAGTCCACAGCACCTGGTCTTTCCAGCTGGTCTTGCAACCAAGTACTAGCCAGGCTCAACCTTGCTTTAGCTTCTGAGCTCAGAAATTACCAGGGGTCTTCATGGTGGTATGGCCCTAGATGATGGCAGCCCCAACCAGGCACCCCAATACCCTGTGCTGTGGGGCCCTGCCATGCCAACCTCACCAGCCCCTGTCAGAGCCCTGGGGTGCCCAGCATCTGTGGGCAAACCGCTCCTGACACATCCTTCAGCCCTGTGGAGGCCCAGCCATCAGGCTGTGACTTGGAGTTCCCAGGAGATGGTTATCACTCAGGGTATGTGGCCAGTGGCAATAGGGCCTGACCCTCTGGAAGTGAGTGGAGAAAAGCCCAGTGCTCTAATTCAATGCTGTCCTGGCACCAACTGAGTGTCTCTCGCTGACATCTTCACTGCTTCATCCAGATATTGCACGTACCACTCGTGTTCCAGGTGGGGTTCTAGGGGCAGCCTTCACGGGGCTGCAGCCTTTCAGTGACCAATCCAAGTGCCGACGCCTCTGCCTCTGGGCCTCACATAGGTGGTACTGCTGTCAATGTTCAGGGTTAAAAACAGCAGATCTAAGACGCTGAAGACTTGTCCTAGGTCTGGCAAACAGCTCAGAACTGAGGTCTGGTGGCCTTAATGCTGTGACCTAAGACCACACCATCTGCCAGCAGACATGTCAATCTCCAGATAATCAGGATCAGATTGATTAAGTACAAAGAGGGACAAGTGTGTCATGTTGGGAGGAGGGAGGTGGAAACAGCACCCCTCTGCCTTTGTCTCCCTCCTTCCAGCTGCCCAGGGGCCCAGCCACCTCCTCAATATCCTGTGTTCACATATTGTTCTGTTTTGACTCAGACAACATGGAGGGTCCCTGCCCCTCAAGTAGTAATTTTCTCAATTTTGTGGGGTACAGTCATGAAATGTCTTCCAGTGTACAAATAGAGAAAAGATAAAACTCACCCAGACCACTGGAGTTCCTTATGAGGTGAGGGTGATATAAATCCCTTGAACTTCTGTTCTGGAAACAGGGAGGGAGGAGGAAGAAAAAGCTAATCTTCAGTGAATGTAACCTTCTCATGGACTCTGTTTAATCATTTTATCTGTACAGTTATTCAGTCATCATAACATTTACTCAAGGTCTTTTATCTTTCTGGCCTGATGTTCTCATGGAGCTCACAGGCTGAAGAGGTGCTCAAAGTGAGAGTCAGTTCCTAGGCAGGTTGATAAGAAGTCTGGGGGAAGCTGAGGAGAGAGGGTCTGGAGTTCTCAAGGAGGAGGAAAGGACAAACATCTTTTTTTTTTCTCTCTACATTCCTTAGTCTTAGTCACTTAAGACATTTGTTTTTGTTTTTGTTTCTTTCTTTCTTTAGGCCCAGAACTGATGATTACACAACTGAGTTTAAACTCTGTGAAAGAAAGTGAAGTTGCTCGGTCATGCCTGACTCTGCAACCCCATGGACTGTAGCCTACCAGGCTCCTTTGTCCATGGGATTTTCCAGGCAAGAGTACTGGAGTGGGTTGCTGTTTCCTTCTCCAGGGGATCTTCCCAACCCAGGGATCCAGCCCAGGTCTCCCACATTGTAGGCAGATGCTTTCCCATCTGAGCCACTTAAACTCTGTACTAGGGATCATATAACAACAATGTATCCTGCTTGAGGACAGTTTCTCCTTCCTAAAAACCTTCTGATTAATCCTGATATCTTAGAATGTATATTATGGGAATGGGTCTGCTAGGATCTTTCTGTTAAATTCTAATCCTGTTATCCTAAAATGCTAATTGTGGGAATGGGTCTGGTAAAACTTTCACAAACTTGAGACATTCTTTTGATTTAATGTAGAAACTAATTTAAAAAGTATATACATCCCTTGCTAACACTAGCAAGGGGGGGCACTCCCCACCCCCTTCTGCTGTCCATGTCAGAAGCTTTCTCTGACCTTTTCCCACTGTCATAAAACTCTGCTACACAAACGCTCTTGAGTGATCAATCCTGGTCCCTGGTCCTGAAGCTAAATCTTCTTCGGAGATCCTGAATCCGACATCGTTCATAGTAAGCTCAATTGAATCTATAACAATCTCTTAAAAGCCAAATATAATCTTAAAATAAGCTATGCTGCTGCTAAGTCACTTCAGTCGTGTCCAACTCTGTGCGGCCCCATAGACGGCAGCCCACCAGGCTCCCCCATCCCTGGGACATGCCCTCTTGTGATGCGTGTCCCAGGGATATGCATCACATATGACACTTCCTGCATGTCCCAGGGATATACGTCTTATGACACTTCCTGCAGTGTTCTCCAGGCAAGAACACTGGGGTGGGTTGCCATTTGAAAAATCAAAGTGAAGTCGCTCAGTCATGTCCGACTCTTAGCGACCACATGGACTGCAGCCCACCAGGCTCCTCCATCCATGGGATTTTCCAGGCAAGAGTACTGGAGTGGGATGCCATTGCCTTCTCCAAAATAAGCTATATGCCCTATTAAAATAAAATTCAACTGAGTAAAATTTTAAAATCTTAGTGCCTTTATTTAAAGATTTATGAATCAGGTAGCATCCAATTTAGCAGTTAGAAACTCTGAGGAGTTGCACAAAATAAAAGACTTTTATAGGCATAAGGGATCAGGAACAAGGAAGTTGTACTGGGCAAAGAATCCAAGTGGTTACTGTGAGGTTACTTTCCAATAGAGGCTGGAAAGCTTTCTCGGGCAGATGACTTAACTAGTGATAATCAGAAGATTCCTGGCTGACTGGTTCAAGATTTCATTTCTGGAAGAGCCAAAACTGCATTTAAGTCTATTTTGCTAGCATGGTTCCTAACTAAGCAACTCCTCTGGGGCTGTTGTCTTGTTTTTAACAGTCCCCTGGGGGGCAGCAACAAGGCTTACCACTGCTGGTTCTTCCCCAAATGCTGAGAGCGCATGTGCTCTGTACCAGGCCTGTGCTGGGGGCAGGGACCCAGCCACGACACCTCACAGTCCTTGACATTCAAGAGGAGAGTAAAACAGAAGACCACCACACTTTAAAAAGAAAGGATTCTGCTGCTCCCGCAAAGCTGACACTGTGGAACCAGACAAGGAATAAACAGAACAGCTTGTAGAAGAATCAGCTCCATGAAGTGAAGGGCGGGAAATGGCACAGCGGGATGGCGGGGCTGGGGCAGAGAGGGGCGGGGAGGAGAAGAGTCCTGGGGCCCGAGGATGAATGGGTGATGAGCCCCAGCGGGTGCAGACAGGGCCGGCCCTGGTGCTGTGAAGGACCGAGGTGGTAAGGGTAGGAGACATGGGGGAGCTGTCACTGCAGATGCACACGGGGACGTGTCTCTGAGGAGGTGACATTTAAGCTGCGCTCCGGGCCACTGTCCCCTTCCCTTGTCACCCAGAGCCAGACACCGAGGATGGCCGCTAACATCATGCACACCAGCCAGTCCTGAGCCTGCGCACCCAGCTCACTGTTCCCTCCTGAGGAGTCACAGTAAAGGCCCCTGTGCTGAGTTCCCCTCCCTCCCTCTCCGGACAAGGCTGATCCTTTCCCGTGTGGCCCAGTGGCGTGGCCTGTCCCTCCTCTTGGGCACTTTAAGTCATCAACTCTCTTCTCGATGACAGTCATCTCCTGATCTGTTTGCCTTATTATGCCTCCAATTTCCTATTAATACACTATATTTTAAATTAGCCAAGAATGACAGCGCACTCTAGACACAGAGTGTCTTAACTGAGCACACTCAATTAAGTGTGGACAAATAGAGCATGAACTAGGACACTTCCCGCAATGTCCTCAGTCAGTTTAATGTTTATTGTGTGTTAAGCTTGTGTTCTGTGTTTTCCCGCCTGGTTAGTTTCCTCTGGGTCAGCTGTGCTTTCTTTCACCAACTGTTTCTCCTGACAAAATTACTTGCAAGCACAACTGAAGTTCAGAATATGTTCAAATTGTTCCCTACAGGGCAGGCATCTTAGAGCAGAACTTACTGCAGTGCTGACAAGGCGTCCTGTCTTTCTCCAAGTTGGCTGAGAACGAGCAGAGTAGGACTTGTGTGGTTAGTCCCTCTGTTGTGTCCAGCTCCTTGTGATCCCTCCTTTGAGAGAAGCCTGGCAGGTACAGGCCCTGGAGTCCCAAAGAGCTGGACACGACTGAGCGACTATATATTCTTCTGGATTCTTTCCTGTTACAGGTCGTCACAAGATACTGAGTACAGCTCCCTCACTACACAGCAGCTCCTTATGTCACCTGGTGTACACACAGCAGTGTGTGCGTACTGACCCCAAACTCCTGACTCACCTCTCCCCACACCCCCGTGTCCTCTTAGGTAACCATAAGCATGTTTTCTATGTCTGTGACTCTACCTCTGCTTTGTAAATAAGTTCATCTGTATCATTCTTCAATATTCCACATGTGTGATGTCATACGATGCTTGTCTCTTTCTGTCTGACTTACTTCACTTAAAGTGATATCACCATGTTCATCCATGTTGCTACAAATGGCATTATTTCATTTGATCTTATGACTGAGTAATTTTCCATTGTATATATATATTCCACATCTTCTGGAGCAAGCACTTCTTAGACTGTACAGCTTGACTTCCTTTAAAGGAACCAAAATTGTGAGGAAACCTAAGTTTTTTTAGAGATGGAGAATTTCTCTGCAATGATTCATATATCATTAATGAGCATTTAATGGATTAGGAGACCAAGAATAGTAGGTAAAATTGGTGTGTCGTTTTGTTTTATGTCACTTATGTCAAGTTCTCATGCTGCTGCTGCTGCTAAGTTGCTTCAACTCTGTGCGACCCCATAGATGGCAGCCCACCAGGCTTCTCCATCCCTGGGATTCTCCAGGCAGGAACACTGGAGGGGGTTGCCATTTCCTTCTCCAATGCACGCAAGTGAAAAGTGAAAGTGAAGTCACTCAGTTGTGTCCGACTCCTATCAGGGTTAAATTATGTTCACAAAATACAGATTTCTTCTGTTCCTCTATTCTTGATTCTCTAAAATTATGTGGTGCTTTTGTAGTCAGTTGTTCTTTGCTTGCATAGCCTTCACATGATTTTCAGAAGTAATTCTTGAAAAAATTTATTTTACAGCCTTCCTTGCTTATTTTTCTTTTCTTATAGCTGCTTTAAATATTGGTCTTGAGAATTCATATTTTTCCAGAAAGTAGTCAATTTCTTGAATATTCTAGCATATTTGCAGTGTATATAAAGGGGTTTATATTCATTTTGTGGATGGGTATGAGATAATATGAAATATACATCGGACCTGCTATCTGACACAGGACCCCGAAGTGTCTTGAAGTTTCCTGGGCTATAGAAATGTCTTTTGATTTGTTTTCTTTGTATGTTTTCAGAAAGTGTTCATTTTGCTTTTTCCTAGTAGGAAATGATTACTTTTATAACAGACACTTTTGATGATTATTGCTAAGGTTTGTTAGTACAATTCTATATGCCCTTTATTTTAAGGCTTGTGATTAGTTTCATCTCTCTCTCTTTTTTTTTTCTTAGTTTCAGCTCTAATACATGCATTTTCTGTCTCAGTTGAATGCCCCACATATTCAAGGAGGTTCCTTCACTCTGGCTGCTGAGGATTCTCAGCCCCACATGAATGTTGGACATTATTCAATGCATTCAGTTCAGTTCACCTCAGTTGCTCACTCGTGTCTGACTCTTTGCAGCCCCATGAACCGCAGTGCGCCAGGCTTCCCTGTCCATCAGCAACTCCCTGAGTTCACCCAAACTCATGTCCATTGAATTGGTGATGACATCCAACCATCTCATCCTCTGTCGTCCCCTTCTCCTCCTGCCCTCAATCTTTCCCAGCATCAGGGTCTTTTCTAATGAGTCAGCTCTTCACATCAGGTGGCCAAAGTTTTGGAGTTTCAGCTTCAGCATCAGTCCTTCCAATGAACACCCAGGGTTGGACCTCCTTGCAGTCCAAGGAACTCTCAAGCATCTTCTCCAACACCACAGTTCAAAAGCATCTATACTTCTGTGCTAAGCTTTCTTTATAGTTCAACTATCACATCCATACATGACCACTGGAAAAACCATAGCTTTGATGGACTTTTGTTGGCAAAGTACTGTCTCTGCTTTTTAATATGCTATCTAAGATGGTCACAACTTTCCTTCCAAGGAATAAGCATCTTTTAATTTCATGGCTGCAATCACAATCTGTGGTGATTTGGGAGCCCCCCAAAATAAAGTCAGCCACTGTTTCCACTGTTTCTCCAACTATTTGTTGAGCTATTTCAAATCTTAAAAGATGATGCTGTGAAAGTGCTGCACTCAATATGCCAGCAAATTTGGAAAACTCGGCAGTGGCCACAGGACTGGAAAAGGTCAGTTTTCATTCCAATCCCAAAGAAAGGCAATGCCAAAGAGTGCTCAAACTACCGCACAATTGCACTCATCTCACACACTAGTAATGTTCAAAATTCCCCAAGCCAGGCTTCAGCAATACATGATCCGTGAACTTCCAGAAGTTCAAGGTGATTTTAGAAAAGGCAGAGGAACCAGAGATCAAATTGCCAACATCCCCTGGATCATCAAAAAAACAAGAGAGTTCCAGAAAAACATTGACGATGTCAAAGCCTTTGTGTGCATCACAACAAACTGTGGAAAATTCTGAAAGAAATGGGAATACCAGACCACCTGACCTGCCTCTTGAGAAACCTGTAGGAAGCCACAGTTAGAACTGAACATGGAACAACAGACTGGTTCCAAATAGGAAAAGGAGTACATCAAGGCTGTATATTGTCACTGTGCTTATTTAACCTATATGCAGAGTCCATCATGAGAAACGCTGGGTTGGATGAAGCACAAGCTGAAATCAAGATTGCCAGGAGAAATATCAACAACTTCAGATATTCAGATGACACCACCCTTATGGCAGAAAGTGAAGAAGAATTAAGAGCCTCTTGATGAAATTGAAAGAGGAGAGTGAAAAAGTTGGCTTAAAGCTCAACATTCAGAAAACTAAGATCATGGCATCCAGTCCCACTCAATGCATAGATCTCCAGTAACCATTCTTTCCTCAAAAGTTGTTCCTGCTCATCCTTGTGGAATTTCACCTGTGTGTGATCAGATGACAGAGACTCAGCGGGCTCATTAGGCACTTGGAATCATTCTTTCTGTCTGAGTAGCTGTTTCTTTTCAATCCCCTGCCCCACACATATCATCTTCTGTGCCTCCCTGGCTCACCTGTGTTCTCAGATCAGGGCTTTCCTGGGCTGCATCTGGGTTCCCCTCCCTGTACCTGCAGCATGGAAATTGCCTGAAGGCAGACAGCCAGGAGTCTGCAGATGGATCTGTGTATGCATCTTCACTCTAGGAACTTAGTCCTGCATGGCCTGCTGTCCAGGATCTGCAAACAGTTGTTCCCAGTATTTTGTTCAGCTTTCTAATTACCAGTGCCAGGTGAGGAAGTTCAGATACTGTTCCTCTTAAAGCTGGAAGTGGAAGTCACATTTTATTTTTATAGACACTCTTTGAATCAGTAATTCTAAATCAGTTAACCACATATGTTTGAAAGTACCTTTTGCTTCATTTTCTCTGTTTTGCTCTTGCAAATGTAAAAACAAAACCAAATATCAAGAGACACACTAAAATAGGTTTTGTTTTCTGTTTTTCCTGGTTGAACTTTATGCCAACAAATCCTAGGTAAGGACTTAGGAAGCTGCAGTAAGTCAAGGCACCAGCAAGATCACAGGATCTGCAATCAACAGGGATCTTAATGGGACCAGAGAGCTTTTTTTTTTTTTTCTTTTGCCATGCCGTAGGAGCTGGATGCAGTAGTTGAGGGGCTAGAGGGATCCCAGGACCTTAATGACACCATTGAGCCAGCTAAAATACAGGAGGCTGAGGCCAGGTACAGCAGGTTTGGCCAATGTGAGCTGAAACATATTTAATTCTGAATTTCCAGAACCATAACCTCAAACAAAATGTTCACCTTCTTCTGATATTCACATAGAAAGATTGCATAGAATCTTTTGCCTAGAAATTCTACTTCCATGGAAGATAGCCACCAGGAAGATTGCTTGGAGAATTTAAGAGATGTGTGGGTTTCAGGTGGAAAAAGAGGAAGTGAGTAAATGACAACTGCGATTCAGAAACGGAAAGGGGTCTGTGCAAACCCAGCAGGCTCTCTTTGGTGGAAGGCAGGCCGTGCACTCACTGCTCCTTCCCCCTTTTGCTGAGATCACTTTTATCATGTTTTAGGTAGCTCCAATGAAAACTTCAAGTACAGGGGCTTCCCTGGTGGTCCAGTGGTTAAGAATCTACTTGCAGGGCAGGGAACACCGGTTCGATCTCTGGTCCCCAGAAGATCCCACATGCCACAGAGAAATTAAGTCTGTACACCGCAAAGACTGAGCCCAGGCATCCTAGAGCCCAGCACTCCACAGCAAGAGGAGCCACCAAAGCGGGAAGCCCAACCACCCAACTAGAGCACAGGCCCTGCTCGCTACAAGTGGAGAGAGCCTGCAGGCAGCAAAGAACACCCAGGGCAGCCAAAAGAAATAAAATTATATTTAAACAAAAACCCCTTCAAGTACAGTGACTCTCAATGGCTCAAGTAACTCCTGCTCGATGTTGTCGGCACACTGGCGTGCGGGGTCTTCAGGAACCCCCTCCTCCCGTGAAGGCCCAGTGTCTCCATCGACCACGTGTCTCCACCACGGTGCTGTGCTGTCTCCCTGCTCAACTCTGCACAGAATTGCTTCTGATGGTGTCACTCTTTAGGCAAGGGAGTCATTCTTGTGAATCATCATCTAAGAGTTAATATCTCACCTGCAATTTTATTTCTATATTCCTTAAAAGGAGTTCCTTAAAATCCCAATTGTATTCCTTAAAAGAGCGTTTTATCAAAATCTTGACTTGAACACCTATGTTTTTATTTATCAACTTTTATGTTTATGTCATGCAAAGAGTTGACTCATTGGAAAAGACCCTGATGCTGGGAGGGATTGGGGGCAGGAGAAGGGGACCACAGAGGATGAGATGGCTGGATGGCATCACTGACTCGATGGATGTGAGTGTCAGTGAACTCCGGGACTTGGTGATGGACAGGGAGGCCTGGCGTGCTGCGATGCATGGGGTCGCAAAGAGTCGGACATGACTGAGCAACTGAACTGAACTGATGTCTCCTTCATTGTGTCCTGTGCTGTGGCTCAGCCTCTCTCTCGGCCTCTGCTCTTGGCCTCTCAGGAAACAGTGTACAGGATGTATTAGTTGCATCCGCCCTCCCCTCTCACTGGCTCTTTTCCGTCCTCCCTCATCTCCATGACATGTGTAACTGTGTGCACATCACTATCACCATGACACCCTCCCTCCCTCGGGAAGCCTGTTATCACCTTCCTGCTCCTTTCTCTGCTGCCCCGTGTGTGTCCCTGCCCGACACTCACAGCAGCCTCACAGCAGGCACTCTGCCTCACTCTTCTCTCCAGAGCTCCTGCTGGAATTTCTGGACACCACCTCCCAAGTATTTACCTCTGACTCTGACTTCTCCTTCCCTGGTGGGCTCTGTAGCATCTTCCCCTGAATGAAGACCACAGATAAAACCTAAATTCTCCTTCTTCCCCAGCTACCTTAGACTCCCCTGTGGATGTCTCCTTCTCATCCAGGCTCAGTGATTCAGTATCATCCATGAACCATTTTTATATACTCAACCATCTATCTGGCCATATTGATACCATCTCTAGGGGAGTGGGTGGAGCAATGATGGGCAATGTTGAGATGGCAGGTAGAGACCAGGCCAGGCAATGAGGGCGTGAGAATGAAGGACAGTGCTAAGAAGAGGAGCAGATTATAGAGAAGTCACAAGGATAGAAGAGGTTGGAGAATGTTTTTGAAAAAAGATCAGGGAGAAATCTGGGAGAGGAGAGGTCGAGTCTTAAGGAAAGAGAAATGATCATTGCATAGCTCCTCGGGAGTGGGGCGGGGAATCCAGCAACGTGCTAGTTTATGAGCAACATCCTATCAGATGCTGTATTTCAGTTGGAAATACTTCAGGCTACAAATCCATTAGATTTGTAGAAATTCCTAATGCATTAGAAATTTATACATTTTCCTGCAATGGAATAAATTAGGCTAAGGTTATGCATTACATTGTTTATTGTGATGTCAAGATGTCATTTTATATTAGTGTTTATTCCAACGTGGACCAGTAAAGCATATTATAGTACATCATCTATTCAGTGGACTGATTTGTGGAAAATAGTGTCCCAAGAGAGAATATTCCCCAAGATAGTGTCAGCTGAATATAAGCAAGATACATAAAACATTGTGCACAGTGTGCGACCATGTATGGTTTTAAATGTGGTTGTGCTCAGTCACTCAGTCACGTCCCACACTTTGTGACACTATGGACTGTAGCCCACCAGGCTCCTCTGCCCATGGCGATGCTCCAGGCAGGGATGCTAGAGTGGGTTGCCATTTCCTGCTCCAGAGGATCTTCCAGACCCAGGGATTGAATCTGAGTCCCTTATGTCTCCTGCATAGGGAGGTGGGTTCTTTACCATTAGCACCACATGTGGAGTGAAGAAGAAATAGATATTTATAGTTGCTTGTGTATCCATAAAATGACATTCTGGGCCGTCTCTCCTGATCCAGGGGCTAAGACTCTGCACTCTCATTGTAGGGGCCTGAGTTCAATCCCTTGTCAGGAAACTAGAACCCACATGCGACAGATAAGAGTTCTCATGGAAAAGGTCCCACAGGCACAGCCAAATAAATACTTAGAAGAAAAAAAAAATACACCTCTGAAAGCTATCCCTGAGAAACAAAAACGTGGCTGACTGTGGAAGCAGCAAGGACTTGACAAGAAGGGAAGGGGTAGGAAGAACAATGTAATATGAACTATTTTATATTTTTAGGTTCTTGAGCCTTGTACATGTATTCTGAGTTTCTCAGAAATGCCAAGACGTTACCAAAAATTTTAAACCTCTAAAGAACAAAACTCACAGCTTTATTTCTACAAACTGAATGAAAGTCAAGTTTGTTTTATCAGAAAGATTATCTGGCTTCTCTAAAACATCTTCTCAGGCTTTTCCCACACTACCCAGACAGTGGTCCATACGGCACTGTCTGGATTCTTGTCATAATGTGAAGTGAATCTTTTACATTATCCTGGGTCCTTGCTGTCCGGCAAATGAAGGACGACGTCATCACGTTCCTTGCAGCAGGGGCCCTCTTAGGTGGCACCGACCTTTACTTCCCAATGGAGCAGTACACCTACAGAAGGAAAAGTGGCGGCGTCCACATTAGGAATCCGAAGAGAACCTGGGAGAAGCTTCTGTAGGCAGCTCATGCCATCGTTGCCACTGAAAACCCAGCTACTGTCCCTGCTGCGTCCTCCAGGAACCTTCGCCAGCGAGCTGAGCTGCAGTTTGCTGCTGCTTTGCTCCTGGAGCCTCCACTAACCAGACCCAGGCAGCTTCCAGGAGCTAAGACTCCTGGTAGTTACGATCCCTGGGCCGACCGCCAGCCTCTCCCAGAGGCATGTATGTGAACTTCTTACCATCGGTCTGTGTGACACGGACTCTCATCTGCACTCTGGAGACCACCCATTCCCGGCAACCAGGGAGCTCAGTCGGTGGGTCTGACTTGGCGGATGCTCACCCGGGAAGTTCTGCCGGTGCGCGGCATCCTTTCCTGTGAACACTCTTGGGAGGTCGTGCCTGATCTCCACATCTGCAGATTCTGAAGAGATTAAAGGGGAAGAGCAGGTGGCAGCTGAGCAAGCTCTGACCAAGGAGGACTTCACCGTGAATGGGTCACTTCAGCAGCTGAGCACAACGCTACTGGATCTGAGGTGCTGGCCTAGTCCACAGGCGGGCAGCGAGCTCGCTGCCTACTCCGCAGATCCCCCTGAAGGCTGGCCTGCAGCGCCCACTGCTCAGGCCACTGGATGGGTAGGCACAGCACTGCGTGGGCTTCAGCTGTTCTTTCACAGGCTCTTTTCTTGGGTGGGGGCTGTGCTGGGTCCTTGCTGCTGCACAGGTTTGCTCTGGTTGCGGTGAGCGGGGAGCACTCTGGTTGTGGTGCCTGACCTTCTCGTTGCAGCGGCTTCTCTTCTTATGGAGCGTGGGCCCCAGGGCCCCCAGGCTTCAGTGGTGGCAGAGCGTGGGATCAGGAGCTGTGGCCCCCAGGCTGTGGAGCACAGGCTTGATGGTTGTGGTTCACGGCCTTAGTTCCTCTGAAGGCACATGGGATCTTCCTGGACCAGGGATTGAACTCATGTCTCCTGCATTGGCAGGATTCTTTACCATGAGCCATTATGGAAACCCCACAAACTCTTAAAATGGAAATTGGTTCACAGAAAATAAGCAGTTTCTAAATAAATAAATATGTCTACTTTGAGAATGTTCTGTGACTTTTGCTTTTTTCCTTTCACATAAGAGGAAATTTTCATAATTCATTATGTTCTTCCCTCAAACAATATTTGCAACTGCTAATTTTACCAGATAAGCTTGATCCAATTTTTAAACCACTTTTCTCCCACTTTTCCCTATGCACTGTACATTCATTATCAATTGAGATAATATTTTATCATTGTTCAGTCACTTAGTCGTGTCCAACTCTTTGCGACCCCATGGACTGCAGCACACCAGGCTTTCTTGTCCTTCACCATCTCCCAGATATTATATTTATACTTCATATGGATAGGAGGATAATCAGTTGGCTTCATACTTGAATTATTTCTCTGAATCTGACATATTAATATGCTAGTAAGATATAAGACACTTGATTGACTTCAGCATAATAAAAAATAATAGAATCAGGTGACCATATCTGAAGACTGATTATAAAAGCAGCAGCCATGTTGATGAGGAGCAGTGACACACGGGGGGACATTTTATGTGATGAGAGAGGGGCGCTGGCCTCAGGGATTTAAAGGGCTGCTTCAAAACAGAGTGGAACTCGGCTCAGTGGATGGACGTCCTAGGAGTCACTTCCCAGACACACACAGGACAGAGTCCTGAGCATCCTGAGTGCCCACAAGGTGGTCTGAAGCGGTGGCCAGGGCACCCCCTCTGCATATCAGTGGAGATGGTAGCTGTATTGTGTGTCTGTACGAGTCTGTATAAGGTGACCCTGCATGCAGAAAAGAAAATTTGACTAAATGGCAGAAGGCCTCAGCTCTAATAGTAAGATATTTTCTTAAATCAATTTCTTTCTCCTCTCAGCTTCTCCATCTGAAAGGAGTTACTCTTCATGAGACCCATTCTCTTTTAATTCCCTTCTTCAAAGCCTCAAATTTCGTAGCTTTTTTTTTTTTCAGTATCTTTCCATGTTTATTCTTCAGACAAAATAAGCAAGAGTAAAATTTTCTTATTGGACTTTAAAGATAAACAAATACTTTTAAAATCAGACTTTCCAAACGTTCTAAATTTATTCATGTTCTCACTTTAGTATCCTCAATCCTAAGCCTGTAATGAGCGTTTTTACCTGATTCAAACACAACTCTGGGGGGTGAATTGGTGGCAGGACTCCACAGACCCCTGGAATTTTGAACTCTTGACAGTTAGATCTCCTTTTACAGAAGTGTTAGCTCCAATGGAACAAGGAGCATATAGTGCCAGATTGCAGGGCTGACAGCGGGGAAAAGACAGTTTATTGATGGTAGAAAAGATCTGCCTTCTGACCAGCAGCCGCTGCTCACGGTGAGGCAAACCGGAAGTCCCTGCAGACGCAGAGACCCATGCGGAGGGAGCAGGACGCTTCAGCCACACTCGTTCTCAGCGCAGCCCTCAGAAAGGGGTCCTTCCTTGACCTGACTCGTGCTTCCTGTGTCTTTAACTCCCTGTGCTTCGGGGCTGCTCTGCTGAGCTGGACTCCCCTTTGCTTTTCCTAGATCTCCTTGGGGCCTTCTCACAGCGCCCGGCAGCAGGCAGCAAGCAGCGGCGCCATTGGGCAGGTCTGCTCCTGTAACTCCTCTGGCAGCCGTGCGGCTGGGACAGCGCGCTGAGTGTCCACCGTCCCTCTAATGGGACCAGAGGTCGGAATGGGGAAGATGGAAGGGCTGGCTTTTACTTTCTTTCACTCCCGGGCCAGAAGCTCTTAACCTGAGGGATTTGGAGAGCCCAGGGAGCCTGTGGCCTCCCAGAAGTGATGCATAAAATGCATCTGTGCACAAGCTTTTGTTCAGATAAGAGTAAATGCCCTGGATTCACCCCTTCAGAATATTTTATCTTTGTTCCTGGTCTGTACAGATTCTGTGCTTTGAAGCACAACACCGCTGCAGTGATTTCATCACACTTTCACTGCTGCCAGTCCCTAGTAAACCCAGCTTTCAGAATCAAGAGAAGCTGCTGGCTGACAAGGCTTAAAAGCATCCTTTGAAGTACCTAGAATCAAGAGCACCTGACTGTACTCTACTGGAACATTTTAAGGTATAGTAGTTAGCTTTTCGCTTGTGAGCAGCTAGGTCAAATTGTTTCCAAACAAGAAAACCGAACTAAAGTCTATGTGTCTGACCAGAGTCACAGGACACAAACTACTTTAAGGCGGGTCCCAGGTCGACCTGAGATTCTGTCATTACCAGGAATCAAAGTAGCAAAGAGCATCTGTGACACAAACCCTAAAAGCGTTTTATTACTGGATAATTTGAGTTGGGACGGTTCCCTAGAGAAGAGAATGGCAACTCACTCCAGTGTTATTGCCTGGAGAATTCCATGGGCAGAGGAGCCTGGCGGGCTACAGTCTAAGGGATCCCAAAGAGTTGGACACGACTGAGTGACTTTCACTTTCTGTTTTCAGTTTGAATCTATGGAGAGGTAGTCTTTTCTGTGGATATTTGTAAATGCTTCCTACAGATCCAGTTATATGGCTTTGTGTTCTTCTGGAATTACTCCCATGGCATTGATCTGGACTTCATACACTTATGTACCAAATTATTCGGTTTTCTGTGCAATGGTGGTAAAACAGTTAAAAAGCAAGTAAACAAGCCAAAGCCCGTGGACTGTTTCAAACATGCTGAAAGCGCCACCTACTGTCCAATCTGTAGAGGTGCCCGAGGAATGTAGTCTGAGCCTTATGGACTGAGAGCCACAGGAACTAGGATATTAAGCTAAGTTAGACTCACACCTAACTACACTTTCTACTTATATGCTATTTATAACGAGTTATGTAGTTATATTTATGCTCTCTCCTGAGAATTCTCAATCTTTGGTTACAGAAAGTAAGATATTGAAAATCACTGAGCTGTGGCAGATGTGAGAAACAGTATCAGGCTATCATATGCTTTCCACGGTCCCGATTATCCCACACCAAAATGCCTTTAGAGTTCTGGAGCAAAACTGCTCTTTGCCACTTTTATTCCTAGGAACGACTGAGGCCCAGAGCTCCCTAAGTAGCGCCTCCTGAGGGGACTTGACTGTATTTATTTTACATGTTTAAGAGATGACAGAAAAAGAGAAAGCTCTAAAATGGCAAAAGCTTTCAGGTACACCAAAAGGGTGGTTTTTAATGTTGGTTTGAGTGTTTTGTTTTTAGTGGAACAATCCATTATAGAACAGGCCAAAATAAGTTTAGAGAATACAGTGTGCATTTTCTACCTCTGAGAGATACTAAATAAAACATGTCTTTACTATGGGCCTGGCATCAATTCAGACGTGCCTTGGACAGGTGACTGACTTCCAGGCTGCCTTAAACCCAGCAAGCATTCAGGAAACGCCCCAGTGACTGGAGGGCACAGCAGCGTGCAGCCCGCGTTTCACTGTTTGTGCTGCTCGTGTGCTCTTTCTGTCCCTAACTCTTCAGCAGGTATTCACTCTCTTCTATGCAGCTTATCATTTGTTTGACTCTGAAATACATTGGTCCGGTTTTTAATGATAAGCTGGTTCTGTACAATCGTATGTAAAGTATTTATTTAAATACAAACAATATACACTCTTGTTCAAGTTCCTCCTGAGTTAAAAGTACACAAAAAAACTGGATAATTTAGAGTAAAAGTAGAATTTCTCTTTCATCCTTATCAAAGTATCTGTGGTTCACTTGTATATATTGCTCCAGCTTTTTAAAAAAACATTTTCAAATATATATTTATTTACACAGATAATATAGGTTCATTTTTAGTTCAGTTAGACAAATAATGCGTGTTGTTTTACAACTTGCCTTAGTCATGTAACAGTATGACTTTGAGGTGTCACCATTTCCTGTTTGGAGGTTTTCCAGTGGTTTTAAATAGGAATATAAAACTATTTTTTTAGAACAAAATGATTCTGATATAAGCAAACTAGGTTCATCTAGCATCCACATTCAGGGAAATTCAGAAATGTCTTTAGTTGCCCTGCGCATCCCACCATCAGGAATGGAGAAACTATGAGCAAGGAAAGTCTCAGTGATGAACACCAGGCACCCCATTAACCCAGCTCTAAAGGAGGAGGGTGGGGCGAGGGCAGCTCACGGCTGCAGGGGAAGGTCTTGTGATGCCTGTGTCTCCAGCCTGGCCAGTGGCAGCCGAGAGAATCAAGGAAAGAAACACGGTAGGCGGGGAACAGTGCAGGGCAGGAAACGGGCCTCCTGGTGGCAAAGCACACAGGTCGCAGCAGAGCCTGGGGAGGAGGAGCAGGTCAGCTGGAGGAGGCAGTGGAGAGACATGCAGAGGAGGCTCCCTCCCGCTCACCCCACCCCAGAAGGTGCCCACGGGCTGGGTGCGGGGTCGAATCCGCTCCCCTCACTAAGAATGTGAGCTTCAGGCTGATCTCGGGAACACACTTCTTGTTTCACTTGAGTGATTCAATTATGCCTCCCCTGTAATTTCAGGTTGGGTCTTCTCTGCCTACCTTCCCCTCACTTTTCATTCTGGCCTCAGTCTTCATTTTTTTCTGGCAAACAAAATATGATCAGCAGGCAGAGTTGACTGCATAAAAGGCAAAGGTCTGCCTCTGAGGAGTAATATATACTCTTATCGCTATGCTAGTTTATTTATATTTATTAATTTAATTTACTATAACGTCAGTCAGTTCAGTTCAGTCGCTCAGTTGTGTCCAACTCTTTGCGACCCCATGACTCCCTGGCTGTGGCACGCCAGGCCTCCCTGTCCATCACCAACTCCCGGAGCTAATGCAGACACATGTCCATCAAGTCAGTGATGCCATCCAGCCATCTCATCCTCTGTCGTCCCCTTCTCCTCCTGCCCCCAAACCCTCCCAGCATCAGAGTCTTTTCCAATGAGTCAATTCTTCTCCAATGAGTCAACTCTTCCAATGAGGTGGCCAAAGTACTGGAGTTTCAGCTTTAGCATCATTCCTTCCAAAGAAATCCCAGGGCTGATCTCCTTCAGAATGGACCGGTTGGATCTCCTTGCAGTCCAAGGGACTCTAAAGAGTCTTCTCCAACACCACAGTTTAAAAGCATCAATTCTTCAGCGCTCAGCCTTCTTCACAGTCCAACTCTCACATCCATACAAGACCACAGGAAAAACCATAGCGTTGACTAGACAGACCTTTGTTGGCAAAGTAATGTCTCTGCTTTTGAATACGCTATCTAGGTTGGTCATAACTTTCCTTCCAAGGAGTAAGTGTCTTTTAATTTCATGGCTGCAGTCACCATCTGCAGTGATTTTGGAGCCCAGAAAAATAAAGTCTGACACTGTTTCCACTGTTTCCCTATCTATTTCCCATGAAGTGATGGGACTGGATGCCATGATCTTCGTTTTCTGAATGTTGAGCTTTAAGCCAACTTTTTCATTCTCCACTTTCACTTTCATAAAGAGGCTTTTTAGTTCCTCTTCACTTTCTGTCATAAGGGTGGTGTCATCTGCATATCTGAGGTTATTGATATTTCTCCCAGCAATCTTGATTTCAGCTTGTGTTTCTTCCAGTCCAGCATTTCTCATGATGTACTCTGCATATAAGTTAAATAAACAGGGTGACAATATACAGTCTTGATGTACTCCTTTTCCTATTTCAAACCAGTCTGTTGTTCCATGTCCAGTTCTACCTGTTGCTTCCTGACCTGCATACAAATTTCTCAAGAGGCAGATCAGGTGGTCTGCTATTCCCATCTCTTTCAGAATTTTCCACAGTTTATTGTGATCCACACAGTCAAAGGCTTTGGCATAGTAAATAAAGCAGAAATAGATGTTTTTCTGGAACTCTCTTGCTTTTTCCATGATCCAGCGGATGTTGGCAATTTGATCTCTGGTTCCTCTGCCTTTTCTAAAACCAGCTTGAGCATCAGGAAGTTCACAGTTCACATATTGCTGAAGCCTGGCTTGGAGAATTTTGAGCATTACATTACTATCATGTGAGATGAGTGGAACTGTGTGGTCGTTTGAGCATTCTCTGGCATTGCCTTTCTTTGGGATTGGAATGAAAACTGACCTTTTCAAGTCCTGTGGCCACTGCTGAGTTTTCCAAATTTACTGGCATATTGAGGGCAGCACTTTCACAGCATCATCATAAGTATATGCATATATAATGTAAATAAATATAAAATGTTATGTACTATTGTTATTTTAATATAATATTTATATATCAATGATATATGTTAATATTAGTATATAAGCTCATTTAGTTAACGACACCCCTGGTGAGAAGACTAATGAAGACTAAAGAAGTCAGAAAAAAACAGAAATTTGAAGATCTTTGAGAAAACTCCATGCTCACGATGTAAATGGCTGGACATGCATGAAGGTTCTTGGCCAGGGCTCCTCACAGGCTTCTCCAGGCCCCTGTTATGGTCAGCAGTGAGAGAGGGAGCGAGGATCTGGGCAAAGCCCCCAGGCCGAGGCCGGGCCAAGCCCCCTCCAGTCTCCTTCTTTCTGTCACCATGTGTCACCTCCTCACTTACACTAGTGTAAACGAGTGTTATCACGTCTCCCACAGAATGAAGGGTGTGTGTTGCAGGAGAGCTGGAGCGAGCTCACTGGTGACACAAATCTTAAAACTATAGAGAGAGGGAGTTGGAGGGAGGGAGACTGATAAATAGACATATGTGCCCTGGCTTTAGACTGTAGTGTGAAATTTATATTAAAACTGGTTAGCCTTTAGCCTGTATTCTTATCAGTGCCTGTATTAAACAATTGATCAGTCACCTAAATATCATAGACTCTAAATCATAAACTAGGATTTTAAAATACTGTAGTTTTCTGTGTTACCAAAGTGCACTTTTGAAGCCAACGTTCAAATCATCCAGTGTCTTCTCTTTGTGTTCGGTCACATGTTCTCTTTTTTAACTTTTGCTTTGTATTTGGGGTGTAGCCGGTTAACAAACAGTGTTGTGACAGTTTCAAGTGACACCAAGGGGAACAGTTCACCCAAACACACACACGCGTCCTTTCTCCCCCACACTCCCCTCCCATCGAGGCTGCTACATAGCATTGACATCCATGTGCCACACAGGGAGTCCTTGTTGATTCCTAACCAAAGCGGACATTTGTTGCATCATCAGAGACTCTGTCAGAATCTTTCCCAGAGGTTAGCGAGGAGTTTCCTGGAAAACACTCAGCCCACCCCCTGTTGCCAGAGGAAGAGTGTTTATATACCGGTGTTAGTTTTGAGACAATTTGGTGAACTGGACCAGCTTGTACAGAGATGGAAACAGCTTGTCACCATCAACATTGTCACCATTCCCCAGTAGGTTCAGCCTCCCTGAAATGCGCCCCGAGTCCTGACCGCTGAGCAGGCCAAGCCCTCTCTCAGCCCCCAGCACCTCCTCCTGCAGGGCTGGGCCCACAGGAGATGGAGGGACTGACCGCTCGTCCCCTCCTCCTCCTACTCATGGGCCTGCCCGAGCCAGCTCCCTGCTCTGGTTGAAGGAGGAAGAAGGCCCAGCAGCAGCCCCAGAAGAAGCGCACAGGGGACCCTCCATTCCCAGGAGTGCGGGCTCATTGTGCAGGGCCTAGGGGACACGGGGGCGGGAGAAGCCTCAGCGCTGGACACTGTGGGAGCTTGTCAGCTGAACAGACTCAGGGACTGCCTGTTGGCCATGGGATCTGAGGAACAGGAGAGATTTGGATGGACTGGTGCTAGCTGGGAGGGTTTGCCATGGTCTAAAGCACAGGCTGTGTCTCTCTGGGCTGAAAATATTAACCGCTGAGCACTAGCTCCCATCAAAAGAGGGTATTGGTTAGAGGTGTCCTGAGATGTAAGAGCTTCATAGGGAGACAAGAGGAGATACTAGGAGAATGTGAAATGCCTTGTAGAGCCTGAATCACACACCCAACCTTCTGACCCCAGTTTTGAGAGGTCACAGTTTCTTATGCATGTCCCTGGTGGCTCAGATGGTAAAGAATACACCTGTAATGTAGGGGACCTGGGTTCCACCTCTGAGTCAAGAAGATCCCCTGGAGAAGGAAATGACAACCCACTCCAGTATTCTTACCTGGAAAATCCCATGGACAAAGGAGCCTCGTGTGCTACAGTCCATGGGGTCACAGGGACATGATTGAGAGACTAACACCCTTTCAGGTGAGGGCAGCTGGTTTGCTTGGGCCTGATCAGGGAGGGGCACAGGTGAGTGTTGCTTCTGACGAGTGAAAGAGTCTTTGGGCCTAGAAAAGGAAACAGCAGTCTCAGAGGCCCTTGCTAAGTGATCTAACTTCGGGAAAACAAAACCAAACTTTAGGTCCTGCCCTGATGCTCCAGGCTGGTTGCATCTACCTGGGACTTATCACCACTTGTCCAGAGGATTTAACACTCCCTGCCCAACTACAAATGCCATCTCAACTAAAGAATACCTAAAACATCCTGCCTGACTAGCATTTCCCTTATCGCTTCTACAAACCTCCCTTTAAATATGAAGCCTCCCTGATCCCTCTCAGGCTCAGCCGGGTTGCTGGCCGACTGCCACCCCTCCTTGCCTGAATAAAGGTCACCTACTTCCGTTGAAGTTGTCTCTCCTTTTCTGCCTCAGCCCAATCTAGATCTTACAACCAGCACTGTCCGAGAGAAGAGGGCAAACAGGTGCCCCCCGGGAGTCAAGACACAGGCTGCTTAGTCAGCAAGACAGCTGTGAGGGGTGGAATGGGCACCGCGCGGGGCCTCCCCTGCTGTCCTCGGGTGCCCTGAAGTTCCAAGCTTTGGCCTGAAAGCGTCATAGAGAAGGACCTTTTGTATCCTACCTATTAGGAGTTAACCACTAAAGGAATGTTGCTATAAGCTTGTACATAAAGTCCCATCTCTGGGAGCCCTGCATCCCAGGTAATGAGCACCAAGCTAAAATAATAACTTTGTTTAATTCACAGGAAACTTCCTGACCAGACTCTCCTGTGAATCACGGCAGGGAGGCAGACATTAACACATCCTGTCTGGAGCCTGATCAGAATGAGGAAATATTTGACTTTCCTCCCCCACCACCTTTGAGAATTAATATAAAGGAAGCCTGAATTCTAACTCAGGCAAGATGGGTCCTGAGACAAGAGTCCTGGGTTTCTGAATAAAGTCACTGTTCCTTGCCCCAAGGACTCATCTCTCAATTTATTGGCCTGTCATGAGGTGAGCAGTACAAGCTTGGACTCAGTTACAGAAAATCTGACAGTCTTGCTCTTTTTTTGGGAAGATTTCCATTTTCATTCATTTAGTCATTCATCGTGTATTTGAGTCCTGCTCAGAGCCAGGCCCTGCCGAACTCACCCTTGGAGACCCGGCTCAGACCTCACCAGGTCCAGGATGCCTGTCTTGATCCCATGCTCTGCCCGCACCATTTTCTGCCTCACCCAGGACCCCTCAAGTCTTTAAGCACACTGCGATGAGCTCTCCAGCTTGTGAGCCCTGTGAGGACCTGGAACAGATGCAGAACAGGGCTCAGAAAATGTGAAGATGACCAATAATCAAATCAATGAGCTGGTCAAACACAAACCAGGCTTAGGTCACATTCACCAAAGGACATCTTTTCTCCCTCCTTCCAGAGCCAGAGTTTCAGGGGGACCTTTACCAGGAGCCCAAGGATCTTCTCTGACACTAACCTCATCCAAAACGTTAACAGTCTGGGTGGATTTTATTTTCAATTTTATTTCTTTTTACACTTGAAGTCACTTCGTGACTATTTCACTGAATACTGAGTACTTTAATGATCACTTCTGTTGTGTCTGGGCCAAGAAAGCCCAATACGTGGGTAGCATGCTGAGGAGGAGAAGGTCAGGGAAATGTGGGGCCGGGGGTGGGGGGGGAGGAGAGGGGGTTGGGGGTGGGTGGGTGTGTGAAACAGAAGAGGCAGGTGGCCCCCACCCTGTCCTCACTGCCCGGCCCCACCCGCTTTGTACTTAACCAACCTGACTGTGATTACCAGGGTCCAGATGTCTCCTTGCTAGATGGCCTGACCTTTAGAGCCAGCTATAGAGGTCACAAGACAAACCTAAGTTCTGGGGCCCTGTGTGATCCAGGAGCAGTCACCTGTGCCTTCAGAGGGTCAGTTTCTGACCCACAGTGATGCTCTCCCAGAGTCGGGTGTGAGTTGGTGGCCAGCCCTGCTCACCGTGAGATGCTGCAGCTCTTGCTGTGCCCTGAAACCCCTCCCTGCAGCCTGGCTGTGTTCAGGGAACACCTGGACAAAACAGGCATGAGCGAATAGGACAGAGTGGGCACTTCCAGGGCAGAGGAGATACAGAGAAACTTGATTTCACTCTGGCCACTTCCAACTGGTCCCAGCCTAATGCCATTTGTCATACACCAGAAGTAGACATGACCTCCTGGGAGATCAGAGGACTCTCCTGAGAGCTGGGATGTGGAGCTCTGGAGGATGGGGCTGGGAAGCCCCCCACATGAGGCTGGGACTCTGGGGCTCTGAAGCTGGCCTGGGGAGTGGAGCTGGGCCTGGCAGGTTTGCACTGCAGACTGTCAGGTGTCTGGCTGAAGCTGCTGACATCTGTGGTCACACCTCCCTCAGCCATCTGACCATTTCTGATCCCAGCAGTTGAGCAGGGCTGGTCTGGCGGGCACGCGACTGAGACAGGAGCTCAGCGTAGGTGGCTCCTCCACCCGCCTCTGCTCTCCTCTCTCCTGGTCTCTCTCCTTTGCCACCTCTCCCCACCTGCCATGTAGTTCTCTTCTTAGGCCACCGTGGGGAGGCCTGCATGGAGTCCTGGTCGGGTGGGTGGCACGGAGTGTCCCAAGAAGGGTTGTCATGGCTGGGCTGGTTACTCTGTGCTCACTGGTGGCTCATGGTCAGTGAGGCAAAGAGCCTCCCTGCACAAAGACGGTTCCTAGTGACGTGGGCTGACCGACAATGGTAATTTTGTATTCTGTGAGTTTTTCACAATTAAAAAGAAAAGAACTCGTGTGTGTGTGTATTATAATGGCCTAGAAAGGAAAATTTTCAAGTCAAACAGAGGAATGAATCATGTGCTAAGCCATAGATGAGTCTCCAAGACATAGCACCAAGTGTAAGAAACCAGCATACGTGGCCACAGCTGTACAAATCCATGTACTTTAAATATGCAGAATAGGCAAATCACTAGGGTCAAATAGCACACAGACAATTGCCAAAAGCTGGGGGAAGGTGGAAGGGGAAGTGCCTGTTTGGTGGGTAGTGGCTTTCTCTGTGAGGAGATGAAGTGCTCTGACTTGGATAGCGGTGATAGCGGCACAGCTTTGACACAGATGATGAATGACTGAGCTGCACATTTTACAGAGTAAATTTTATGATGTGTGAATTAGATTCCAACTTAAACATTGGGATTGATAGAGGATTTTTTTTTTTTTTAAGAATTCACACAAGAAACACATCTTATCCTGAGTTTTGTTTGGTTCTTACCCTTCTAACATCTGTAGGCAAACAAACATCTGGACAGGGATGAGGATTCAGGTTTCCTCCTTCAGGGACTGACTTCTGTGAGCTTCCCTTCATCACCAAACAACGAGGATCCTCAGCCTCCACAGGAGCTGCTCTCCATGTTCCTACCATCCCCTCTCCTTCTCCTCCCCCTGCTCTGATGGGCTTCCTCCCTCCAGCTCCACCTCCTGAGTTTAGTCTAGGCTCCTCTCACCAGCGCTCTTGGTGGGCTCCTGACCACCCTCTGACTGCAGCCTCTCCGCCCTCCTGTTCGCTTTCTCTCTGTGATAACTGATCTGCGTTAACTGCAGTTCTGAACATGTCCATTCTCTACTCACAGCATCTGAGTGGCTCCCACTTCCCAGGAAGGATAGTGGCATCCCAGGCCAGGCTCTAAATGCCTTTCACCCTCTCTCCCCTGCCCCCTTCCTCTGCCAGCCCTCACCCACTGCGTCCACCCCGCTGTCCACACTGTCTTTGACATCATGTAGGAGTTGAGATGAATCCTCTGCCTTCACAGCTGCCTTTCTGGGGGAACTTATTCTCTGTTGCACCCACCACTGGCCCCGGCTCTGGATTCCTGGCTGCTGAACTGCATGCCTCTGAGGCCTTGGCTTGAAAACCATCTGCTCTGCTGATTTTCCTCTGACTCCCTCGGGCTGTGTCGTAACTCCTTGTCTTTCTTCTGGCCCTGTGTGCCTCTTCTCGGTGAGCATGTGCCACATGGTGGGGCACTTCCGTCTTGTCTGATGCCTCTCTTAGGCCCAGGGCTCCCTGAGGACAGGAATCCAGGCCCCACGACTCTCCACGACTCTCTGAGGCCCGGAGGTGCTCACTGCTCACCTGCACAGTGACTGAAGGCTGTGGCTCCCCGTCAGGCTTGCAGGGCCATCTGGCTCTCATCTCAGGCACTGTGCGTGCTGTGGGGAAGCAGCTTTCACTCCAAGAAAGCCCCCTGCCCTCTTGTTGCAGAGACAGGCTCTGGGAGGCCCGGGCGTCAGGGGTTGCGGCTCCGGGCTCTACAGGAGCGATGGTCGTGGTGTGCGGACTTAGCTGCTCCACGGTGTGTGGGATCTTTCTGGATTGAACCTGGGTCTCTTGCGTTGGCAGGCAGATTCTTTACCACTGAGTCAGCAGGGATGCCTGAGATAACACATTTCTGATTTCTACCAATTTTGCTGACGCCCAAGGACCATTGAAGAATCAAGAAAACACCCAAGAGCAGCCGGGCCGCTCGTCTTACACACGTGGAAGCCGACACCAGCGGAGCCGGTAGATTGTGTCCCTCGGCGTGTGGCACACCTCGGGCCGGGGCCCTCACTCCACGCCCAGGGTCTCTCCTGAGCCCACCGCTTCCTCCCCCAGGTCAGAGGAGAGCACCGGGACCCACGCCATGCCTCTCACCGGCTGTGACCCTCAGGAGGCGTGTCTGAGGGCCTGGGGGTCAGACAGAGCCTTCATCAGAGGGGCTGAGAGGGGCGGGAGCTTGGCTGGCTCCTCTCCTGTGGCCCAGCTTCATCTTCTGCAGGCTCACTTTCTACTCCTCATGGTGACCAAGAATGTATAGCTTCCCAAGGAGGGCCCTTCCATATTTTAACAAGTGTAGTGAAGGGTCCTTCCTGTCATTGTATATTTTATTTGCCACCAGAGCTTTGAACAAGCAGTGACACACTCCGTCAAGCCCTCATGTAATTGTAGACACTTCCAAGGAGGGTTCAAGATAAAACTTTTTTTTTTTTTCAAGATAAAACTTAAAAAAAAAAGCTCCTAGGCAATTGAACCACTTGAGCTGTGACATAAAATCATTTCCTTTAATCTAGTTTATTCATTGTGGATAGCACTCCAAAATAATACTTTAAAAGTCACCATGGTCTTTTGGCCTTTATTTCTGAAGGTCTTTGCTGGTGGGCCCCATTTGTCTGAGGAGATCGGTATATGAACATGAAACAGCATCATTTCCAGTCTGATGAAAGTTGCCATTTTCCTCTTCTCTGCAAGGGAAACACCACCTCGGCTCACCCCGCAGCTATTTCACAGTGTCAGAAATGGAGACCAAAAAAGCCCCTGTGCTGTACTCATAAGTGTAACTGGATCCCTTAGAAACCAGCCCAGCTAATCTCCACCCTCAGGAGCTTTAACACCTTGCTACTCAAATGCAGCCAGGGGTCTGCAGGAATTGGCATTTCCTGGGAGCTTGTGAGAAACGCGGAACCCCAGGCCTATCCCATCTGCTGCGTCCAAGGCCGTAAGTATCCTTTACATCACTGAGAGGAGCGAAGACTGCAGACCCTGAGGCAAAGCTCAGTGCTTCATCTTTCTCAGCAATTGTGAGAGCACTTATCATCCTTCCACCATTTTCTTTTTTTTAACTGATGCATAGTTGACATATCCCTTCATATTCATTTTGGATGAGCAACACAATGACTCAATATCTGTATGTACTGTGAAATCATCACCATGATGAGTCCATCGCACGTCCATCGTCTCACATTGTTACATCTTTTGTGTGTGTGTGATGAGGACTTTTTAGATCCACTCTTTTAGCAACTTTCAAATATAACAAATTAATTGTTTAAAATAGTATCATTAGCTGTAGCTGCCATGCTGCACATGATGATCCCATGAGTGACTTTCTGTAATTGGAAGTTTGTGCCTTTTGACGACCTTCACCTACTTCACACACCCCCGCAGCCCACCTTCTGCAAACACCAAGCTGTGCCCTGGAATGAGGACCGTGGTGCTTTGCTTTTTATTTTATTTATTTATTTTTTTAAGATGCCACATGTAAGTGAGCTCACCCTTTTTCTGTGCACCTGTAGGACTAGTGCAGGTCTTAATAGGTCCTGGATCTGTTACCCTCTCAACATTCATGTGGAATCTTGGGCTGCTGTGTGAGAATGATCATTCAGTGGATGGTAAACTCGGTAAGACGGGAATGTGATCTCCTCCCACCGCCTGTCTTGGGGCAGATTCTCCCAGCCCTGGTGTCTGGCTCTGGGGCACTTCCACTCCACATCAGTAAAGTGTGTGGTCATTCAGTAATCACTCTGTTTCCAACAATCATGATAATGGACATCACCTTTGATAAATGCTTCATTAATTAGAGCAACTGTTGTTTGGAAACACAAGTCCAGACCTGAATCTCTCCCTTTGAAATATCAAACATCCGGCAAGAAAACAACTCCCTGGGAGACTTTCCCCCAGATTTTAGTCACAGAGTCAGCAAACCATGAAAACTTCACATGTTCTATAGGCCTTTACAGAAGATTGCTTTTACATTAATTAAACCACAGGAATGGGTTTGAACCAGCCCTAATCCTAGATGATGCAGAACTGACTTCTGTAACTCAGGGAACATTAATTGTGCTCTTGGAATCTATGGACAGATAGGAATGAGAATTCACTTGTATAAAAAGCCACATGCAAAGATCTTAACCCTGTCTCAAATTTTAATTGCAGGCATGGCTGGCAGAGCCTTGCCCCATATACTCCCCATTTCAGAGATTGTTAAAAGCTTTGATAAAGTGAAATTCCCATGGGGAGGACCCCTTGTGTTTCTAGAGTACAAGTTTCAACCTGATTGATTAGTCCCCCCAGAGGGACCTGGGGTGAGGGAATTAAAGCCAGTTGATCATCAATCACTTTCCAGTGTCAGTATTTACCAGAAGATAAAGACTGCCATAAGTTACCTTCTGCATTGTCCAAGCATGGCTAGTTCCTAGACCTTCAGAGATGACACTTGGTTCTTTGGCTACAGTGCTTTAGTACCCAGGAAACTATGGCCAAGTGCATGACTATGTGATTTTGGTGGCTGTTCTCTGAACTGTGTAACTGGAGAAAGATCACAGAAATTATGCAGATTGTTTTATGTGTCTACCAAGCAGCTGTCACTTTTAACTCTTTCATCCACAGCCTAATCTTAAATCTCAAGTTCAGTACAATGAATCTTCAATCAAATATCTAGGAGCAAATGGAAGAGGCTGGGGGTAAGCCTAAAGATTAATACATGTCAGAGCTGGTGAACGTTAGCAATTACCTACTCCAGTCTCCAAATCCTCCGAAGATGTGTGGCATCTCCAGATCATCGCAGAGCCAGGCCCCTCCCAGCACACCCCCATCACTCATCCTTCAACCATCCAATCAACAGTGACCGAGAATCAAATCTTGTGAAGAGCCAGGAAAGAACCTTGAGCAAGACACAGCCCTGCTCTTGCAGAGTTTTCAGTCCGGCAGAGGTTACATAAGAACTGGCAATCTGATGAATGTTACAGAGGGTGAATGCAGGTGCTCTGGGAGCTGATGGAAGGGTTAGGGAAGAGTCCCCCGAACAAGGAGTATTGGACATCAAGATGAAATGATGGGGAGCTGGTGGAACAAGGTGTAGGGAAGAGACCTCCTCAGGCAGGAGAAACAGCATATATAAAGCCTTGACTCGGGGGAAACGTATGGTGCCAGGCTCTAAAAGAAGTCCAGGGTGGCAGGGAGATTAGAGTGAGAAGAAACACCAGGGTCACTCATGGAAGGTCCTGGACTCTTGGACCTGGTGGTAGTGAGAAACTACTGAAAGTTTTAAGGAGGATTTCGGTTTTTATTTTTTTAGTTACATTTTCTGCTGTAGGAAGGATAGGTTGGAAGGAATGCAGAGAGACTCTTTGAGGGCAGAGGTCAGGCAGAGATGGAAACTTTGACAAATCCAGGCAGAAAAGGGTGGGAGATTCAATTAAGGGGTGACATTTGAGACAGAAAGTAGAGTGAACATCACTCTGAGAGCTCGATTCAGCTTGACCATTCTCCTGAGAGGTTTTCCTGGTGGCTCAGATGGTAAAGAATCCACCTGCAATGAGGGAGACCCGGGTTCAATCCCTGGGTTCAGAAGATCTCCTGGAGGAGGGCATGGCAACCCACTCCAGTATTCTTGCCAGGAGAATCCCACGAACAGAAGAGCCTGCAGGGCTACAGTCCATGGGGTCACAAAGAGACACAACTTAGCAACTGAGTAGCAACTGAGTACACAGGCTCAGTGTTCACTCTGGCTGAGATCACTGAGAGCAATGTAACCAGTGTTACATCTGCCTACAGGAGGTTTGTTTCAAGAACAAAATTCACAATGTAATGTGAATTAAATTCACATTAATTTGTAATGGGAACAAAATTCACAATATTTATAAAGTATAGCTCTCAGCATATGTGTTAAAACAAACAAACAACAACCAAAAAAAAAAAAAAAACCTACCCTATTTCTACAGTGGAGGTGGGCAAACTTCTATAAAGATCCAGAGAGTAAGTATTTGAGCTTTGCCATATGACATCTGTTGCATCCTCTCAGTTCAGTCATTGTATCCAAGAAGCACCACAGATAAAAAGTACATGAAAGAGCCTGTTTCAAGAAAACACTTATAGACCATGAAATCTGGATGAATATGAGTATAATGAATATAATTTTCATGCTGCAAATATTATCTTTAAGAATTACTTTCAACCATGTAAAGATATAAAAACCATTTTTAGCTTTCAGGCCCTACCAGCACAATCTGGGAGTGGAATTTGGTCCATGGGGCGTAAGATGCAATGGCCTATTCTATCCATTTATAGTGGATTCTCCCACCCATAGGGACCACCATTCCAAAACAGAGTGACTGTGCTATGTGCTGTGACTATGAAACCTATACTCAAAAAACAAAACCCAAATTACCAAAAGCTGCCTGAGGTGTGAGGGGTTCAAGTCCTCCCCCCACCGGATGCTCCCCCACCCCCCACCTCCCGCTCATGGGTGGCCACCCTGTTACTGCCAAAATCTCGCCTTTCTCTGCCCACCAATGCCCAATTAAAAAATACGGAGACGGAATTTTGGAGGAAGTAGACGGCTTTACTCCTCAGCTGGCCAAGGGGAGCCCACAGCAGGCTAGCACCCCAGGAACAGTGCCCTGTCCCCACCCGGGGGGCCTGAGAGACTGTACACAGCCGGGGTCTCCTGGGTCCCTCAGCCTGCCACCTTCCTTCCGAAATGCAAACAGCCCTAGGGGGTGACTGCTACAAGAGGGTGTAGGGAGAGCAAAAATGTGGTGCAGGATGAAGATTACGTAGAATTAGGGACTTCTGGTTACAGACACTACAGGTTAGTAACACTGCAAGTAAAACTAGGAGCGAATAGCTCTGACGACCGGTCGTGTGTCTTCTCCAGGCTTCGCTGTTCACTGTCCTTGTTCTCACAGAGGAAACACTTCGTTTCTGTTTTTGCTGCAACAACCTCATCTGTGCGTCCCCAGCCTCCAGCAGGGAGTGAAGCTGCCCTGTCCGGTACCCCTTTCCTGCTGTGTGCTGGCGCCCATCGAGTTTTGAGCAGCAGTTACTTGCTGGGCAGAGTTCCTCACCCATCAAGTCGTCAGTAGCTGCTGAGGCTCCCAGAGGGACAGAAGCCGCCACGCTTGGTGTCCCCGGCCCTCGGGCTGCAGACGTGGCGGCCGGCGGAGCCAGAAGCCGAGGCGGCCCCGTGTCCCCGTCCGACGGCGCCTCCAGCGGCCGCATCCTCCTGGCTGGGGCTGCCGCTCGGCCGGCCGCTCTGGGAAGCCGCGCTCGTGGGGCAGGCGACGCGCACGGAGGGTCCGGGGCCTTGCAGGATCTGGGGTCCCGTCCCCACAGAAGCTCCGGGCCCCTGGCCGCCGCTGGAACCCGGGAGCCGGGTGCGCCCCGAGAAGCCGGGAGGCGGCGAGGAGAGAGCGGGGCGGTCTCCGGGCATCGGAGCCGGTTCCGATCCCCCGCAGGCCGAAGATGCGGAGGACCCAGGGATCCCGCCGGCGGCACAGCGGCCCCTCCGCTGGGCTAAGGGCTTCCGACCGACCGGGCTCGGCCCCGCGGGGAGAAACTGCACCCGCTCCCCGCACGCGGCCACCCACGGGGCGCGAGTCCCCGCCCACTCGCCTCCCCGGGCCCGACCCCGGGCCTCCGGCCGCTGTGCGAACCCGGAGCGGAGGACCGGGAGAAAGGGCGCACGTGGCACACCCGAGCTCGGTCGCGGGGCCCAGGGCTCAGACGCGCGGGCGCCCGGGCCCCTCTCCAGCAGAGGACCGGAGAGGGAAGCTCCGGGGCTGGGGATCACCAACGGGGCGGGGCGGAAGGAGTCTCCCGGGGCTCCGGGCTCAGCAGCGCTGCTCTTTCTCAAGTGCTTCTTGATCTCAGCGGTCCGAACCGCCCTCTGCAGTCCTGCCACGCTGCTGTTACCACGTTGTGCTTTTGTGTTGAATGGACGCTGTAGATCAGGACATCACGGGGGAACTAGGCGTTAGAGAGGGTGGGCACTTGCACAAATAGGTGGTGAGAAGACTCGGCGTCTCAGGGACCCCCACACCCGCAGCCACATCCTGCCCACCCAGCTCCCACCCTAATGTCTGGGGCTCCTCCTGCCTGAACCCTGCAGAGGCCTAGCTGTCCCTTGGATTCTGTGCCTGTGTTCACCGGGACCTCTCCAGACTCAGCCCTGTCTGTGCAGATCCCACCCACCCTCCCCGACCTCAGGCTTTAGGAAACGACCCTGAGAGGTGTCACCCAAATACAATCTGATCGTTGTTTCTCGCTGGTGAAAAATTAGGAGAGCATTCTTCTAGGCCTGTTCATTGTGAGCCACATTATGACCCAATTGTTGTATTATCTGTATATCATATTTTCATAGGTGATTATACTCTGAGCTGTTGTGAAGGTACTTCGCAATTGTTTAAAGTAATTTTCTCTCAAGTTATGCAGAAAGAGTAGTGTGATCAACAGTTTCCCTCCCCCCAAAAGATGTCCAGGTCCTAATCCCCAGAACCTGTGACTGTTAACTCAAATGGCAAAAGGGACTTGTGTGGATGTGGTTAAAGAAAGGATCTACACCCAGAGGCCCTCTGGGTTACTGGTGAGGGTGCAACGTAGTCCCAAGCGTCCTCAGAAGTCAGAGAGGGAGTCAGGAGGGTCACAGCTGGTGAAGGAGACATGAGGACATGAGCCACAGCGGGGCTGAAGTGGCTGCTGGGCCCACAAGCGAGCAGGACAGCGACCCCTAGAAAGAACAACCCCAGATCCTCCAGAAGGAACACAGACCCTCTGACACCTCCATCTCCGCACAGCGAGATCCACATTGGACTACTCCAGAGGGATGGGAAAGTGAACTTGTGCTCATTTGTTATTCCAGCAGTAAGAAATGAATACAGGTAGGGAAATGTATCTTTTTTAAAGATACATGGGTCCCTACTGGTAGGAGGAATTTCTTTAACATTTAAAATATGTTCTTTAAAAAATGTATCTTTTTAAAAGATACATGGCCCCACTACTGGCAGGAAGAATTTCTTTGTATCAGGGAGTTAGAATGAGAAAAGGTAACTTGATAATATGTATCCTCTGAAAAGCAATTCAGAAGCCACTCTCCTGAGAAAGAGGGAAGGGAGGATGTGGGTAGATATGAAAGGCCCTCCCTGGGGGCAGGAAGGTACTGTGGGCAGAGGAGCCTCAGGGAAACAGCTGGGAGGGTGTGCGCTCCTGATCTTACTTAGATCTGGAGATGCTCTGGAGACAGCTGAGCTGAGAGAGGGTGATGCACAAGGGGGCTCCTGGGGCCTTGTATCTGCATCTTGACCACCAGGTGAGCGCCGTCCCTCAGAGATGAGCATCCAGAACCGGGAGGGGGGGTTCCCACTGGAGGGAAAGAGTAACCGGGGGGGGGGGGGGGGGGAAATGACCTTATATCACAACGTGCCCCATGGAAACTTAGCTTTGTATCTTTTTTTTTCTTCTTCTGATACCTATCTGAAAGTGACAGTGATATGTTACCAAATGCTGAGGTAAGAAACCAGTCGTTCTCAGTGCACAAGCCTGAAGTAAACTGTGCTTGTGAGTCGGGGCGAACACGAGCCGGCTCTGAGTCACACAAACATCCACATTCTATCGCTACCCCTGTCTACTTGTGTGATTTTGGACAGGACACCTAATGTCTTTAATCACCTGTTTCTTTACTTCTAGAGTAGAAATGGCAATCTTATTGCATCATAGAGCTGTGTGGAAAGTTACATGAGATAAGACATGTACTGACACTTAAATGAGGGTAGCTCAGTTCAGTTCGGTCATGCAGTCATGTCCAACTCTCTGTGACCCCATGGACATCAGGCCTCCCTGTCCATCACCAACTCTGGAGCTTACTCAAACTCATGTCCATCGAGTCGGTGATGCCATCCAGCCATCCCATCCTCTGTCGTCCCCTTCTCCTGCTTTCAGTCTTTCCCAGCATCAGGGTCTTTTCCAGTGAGTCAGTTCTTCACATCTGTGAGGGTAGCTAGCGATCTCCCAGATCCCAGGAAATGACTCTTGATACTGAGCACAGGGGGATCATGCTTAGCATCCTCTGGATTCTGGTCCTGCTTTGGATTCTTTCCATCCATCTGGCCTGTTTCCACTTCTGCATCCCCCTTGGTTCAAAAGACCTTATTACTCTCAACTTTAAAAATCTACTTTTCACTGTACAAGGTTGGAGGAGTTGGTGAGAAGCAGCCTGTCTCTGTGCCCACTCTGAGCCCTTTGAGTTCAGGAAACAAGGTTCTGAGGCAGCTGACAAAACTCAGACTTTGGTACTTTTAGAAACCTAGCCAAGATTACATCACAAGTGAGGGTGACCACGATTCAAATGCAGATACGTCCTGTCCCTGGGTCTCAGACCCACAGGAGGTCCACTTCCCATTCTACTCAGATAGCCTCAGCAATTGCTTTCATGTTTCTAACTTTATAGATTTCTTGGGCTTCCCTGGAGGCTCAGCTGTAATAAATCTGCCTGCAGTGCAGGAGATACGGGTTCCATCCCTGAGTCAGGAAGATGCCCTGGAGAAGGAAATGGCAACCCACTTCAGTATTCTTGCCTGGGAAACCCATGAACAGAGGAGCCTAGCGGGCTATAGTCCATGGATTCACAAAGAGTCAGACACAACTTAGTGATGAAACCACCACCACATTATTATCAAAGCAATCTATGTTTTATTGTAGCAAACTTTGAAAAATATTGATAACTAGGAAAGAAGACATTTAAATTTACCTGTATAGAATTCAGAAAATCTACCTATCAGAGATGATCTTGCTTCATATTTGGTTTATTTCCTTTCCAATTTAAACATTTTCATGGTGTGAAAATTGCTATACTTTGTTTAACCAAATCTTTATGCTGAGAGTAAAGATTATTTCTCATTTTAGAGTACATATTCTAATAGTCAAAATATTTACCTATTACTTGGTATAAATTCCCAGAATTGAGACTTAAAATTTCCATGCCAAACATAAATAATTTTTACTGCTTTTTGATCTGTATGTACTGTCAAAGGACCAAACAAGAGGGAATATTGAATACTTAATCTGCTAAGGATGATAGCTACAATCTTTGTTTAATGTGTATGATATTATTTTATGAGGCACTTGTCTCTATTTAATAGAAGACAAAATAATATCTCAGCCTTAATTTGTTGAGGGAAGTTGACTTTTTTTTCCCCTGTCTTCTAACAAGCATTTGTATTTCTTTATATGAACATTTCAGTTTATGGATCTTGTCAAACTTTTTGCTAGATTGTTTTATTACACACTTATAGGAGCTATGTGTTGGTAATGTCAGACTTTTGTCAAGTGTATTATAGTCTTGAGTTTGTAATTTTTCTTTTCCTTTTTGACATGTAAGTGTTTAGCAATGTTGCAGTAAAACCCACAAAGACTTTCCTATGTAGTTTGGCCTTCAATGTAATGCTTATATATTAGTTTGCTGGGGCTGCCATGACAAAATCGCACATCCCCAGAAGCTTGAATGGCAGACATTTGTTTTCTTATAGCCCCAGAGGCTGGACACCCAAGATCATAGTGTGGTTGGGGTTGATTCTCCCAAGGACTTGGTCCTTGACTGGCAGACAATGGCTTTCTCTGGGTCCTCACTTGCCCCTTCCTCTGTGTGCACCCTTCCTGGGGTTTCTTTCTGTGTTCAATTTCCTTTTCTTTTACGGACAAGAGTCATACTGGATTAGGGCACAACTTAAAGGCCTCAATTTATTTATCTCTTTAAAAACTCTGTCTGCAGATATAGTCACATTCTGAGGCCCTGCAGGTTAGCACTTCAACACATCTCCCTGGGGGGACACAACCCAGTCCATCCGAGTTTATCAAGGTCTTCCCCATCTCAAGACTGCATACATGTTTATACTTTATTCTTAAGGTTTACGGTATCAGATTTTATATTAAATGCCAATTGGAATTTCTTTTGATATATTGCACAAATCTTACTGAGAAATAGATTATACAAAGAAAAGCTTGTAGGTAATATAAGTACATAATTTGCAGAATAATAGTAAAGCAAATTCTCATTTTCTCAACACCCACTCTCATTTTTAAAAATTCTAATTTTTCTGGATATCTCAATTCTATGTCATTCCCTGCCTTTTATTTGAGATTTGCACGTGCATATGAGTTCCTAAGCATTACACAGGCTTTTCCTCTTTTGTCCCTTTATGTAAGTAGAATCACAGTGATTATCTCTTTGTGACATACTATTTAATTTGTGTGTGGTATCGGTTTCTGAGCTTCATTCATTCATATGCATGCCATTGAATTACTTTTACTGCTATATAGTAGTCCATACTTTAAATGTACCAGATCTATCCATTCTATTGTTGCTGGATGTTGGAGCTATTTACAGCTCTTTGCTGTTAAGAATGTCATTCACATGTATCTGCTTTACGAGCTGGATGGGAATTAATGAAGCCTAGGGTGTGCACTTGTGCAGCTGTGCTATGTTACAACAGTTGCCATTCTAATTAACAAGGAATGACAGCTTCTTCTGTTCCACATCTGAGCCAGACTTTTCATAGTCACTCACAAATGTTGCTCAACTGTGAGCTGTGAGATGGTGTTTTGTTGCAATTTTAACTAGTATTTAATTTATCACAAATGAAATTGATCACATTTTAAGTGTTCGTTGGACTTCCATGTTTCACCTTCCATGCAAAGCCTGTTAACGTGTTTTTGACATCTACTTTAAAAAAATATTTATTGGTGAAAGACCTTTACACTTGCTGCACATGTCACTTCCCACTCCCTAGCTTTTGCTTTCTTCATTTCATGATGTCTTTTGATGAGCAGCAGTTGTTACTTGTAACATGATCATATTTATCCATCTTTTGCTTACCCATTTGTTTGGCTTTTTAAAGTAGTTCTTCATTCCCCAGACATCATAATAGCATTCTGTTAGGTATTATCCAAAAGGTTTCATGTTTTTTGTCTTTCATAGTTAATGTTTATTAATACCTTCAATTTAAGTTTCAATTTACCTGCAGTTTATATTCATGCCTTGTCTCTGAAGAAAAACAGCTTCTTCTCCAGCAAAGCCTGTGGAGAGAAGATAGCACCCTACCCTCTCCCCACATCTCCCTTCACCCACAGCCCCATCCCTAGAGGCTGTCAGAGATGCAAGAAATAAGAGAGAGAGAGAGAGAGAGCAGGACGAGTGGAGGAGAAGGATGGCGCTGATGCCCTCCATGTGAGGTGTGGGGTCTCTCCCCCCGGAGGGAGCATTTAAGTAAAGGCCTGAAGCCAGTGAAGGAATGAGCTGTCTGTCGCTGGAAGAGAAGCGTGTTTCAGGGGAATCAGAGAGAAGGGAAATGCTCTGTGACTGCGGGGGCGTGGGGATTTCAAAGAACAGCCCGGGGTGCTGTGTGGTCCAGCACCTGAGAGGGGAAAGGGTTCATTTTCACAAACGTTCCCGTTCTTCACAAGAGCTGCCTCCACCTCCAGGTAAAAAAAGTCTCACTTTTAAAGACTCACCGGAACCTCCCCTCCTCTATGAGACTGTCAGGGCCCCCAGACTCCTGGGCGGAGCGAGTGGACTGTCCACTACCCTGTGATGGGGGTTACTTTCTGTATTACCAGCAGAGAATGAGCTTCTCAAAGAGAGATTTGTTCTTTATCACTATTGATAAAAATGTCCAGTAAATATAGGATGAATGTAGAAATCAATCCAAGAAGGAATGATGCTAACATTTTCTTCCATCTTCACCTTGGCCCATTAGAAACTGGGTATAGTAGGAACCCTGGGCTTCTGTTAAAAAGAATCTAGTAACAGTCAGGTCCATCTTTAACCTTGTAGGTAGGTCCTAGGAATGAGACTCAGGCCAAAGCTTCCCGCCCTCCCCTCACTGAGAGTTGGTGAGCAGTCAGCCCTTCTCTCTCTGTTCCGCCCAGTGGGTGACAAGGTCTGCAGGCTCCATGGGCCGATCTTCCTCCTGGCTTGGCTCTCCTTGGCCATCCCAGATTCACAAGTGCCCATCTGGTACAGGGACCAAGACGCTGGTGTCCTTACCTGCTGTGAGTCACAGCCCTGGGCCCTGGCTGATTCGCATTTGCTTCTGGTGACAAGGGCGCCCGCCTGTCCCTGAACAGAGGGCTGGCCACGCTGCCCTGGTCAGCTTCCCGCACAGACAGCCTCCTGGCGTTTCACCTTGACTCTGCCTGTCCCTTTGTCTTATTGGGATGTCCTGCCTGTCACAGCCACTGCTGTTCCTCACCCTGAATGAGGAAGTAGGTAAGTTCTTACGACCCCGAGAATCCCCGGGTGGTGAGTTATGTGGCCAGCCCTGGCCTTAGCACCCCAGGATGATCAGCGACCTGGCCCGCACTGAATGCAGTTGATTTGTTCTGCCTGAGAGAGAGGAGGAGAGGGTGGACTTGGGGTGGGTCCTGAAGGTATTTACTGAGTCAGAGATGCTGAGATCAGGCCTGGTTTTCCTGATGGGGAGTCTGAATCATCATTGAAAGACAGCAACCTTCCCCAGCAGTCTGGGCGCTCAGGAAGCCCAGCCAGCCTGTGGGTCTTCTGCTACCCCTGAGTGAGCCCACAGACAGCTGCTCCGGGGTCCATGGGCTGCTCTCCTTTTGGGGTTTTCTGGTGGTTTTGGTTCATTGCTCCCCTCACATCACCTTGGACTACTCAGCACAAGTGATGTGTGCCTGTTCCCTGAGACGCTGAACACTGGAAATTCCTCCTTTTCTGTGACCTGGAGTTTTGTAAGCATCCAAAATATCTAAGAGAATCAGGTACAAAATGTGAGAAGAATGAACATAAAGAGAAGTGAAATGTCATTCTCTCTCTTTTTTTTTTTTTTTTTTTGCTGGACTCTGTCTTTTAAAAATTTAACTGATTGATTTCTTTGGGCTGCACCGGGCCGTCACTGCCGCACACCCGCTGTCTGCAGTGTGACCTGCAGAGGCTCCTCTACTGCGGCGCCTGGCTTCTCACCGTGGCGGCTTCCCTTGCTGTGGAGCAGCCGCTCCAGGCTGCGCACGCTTCAGTGGTCGGGGTGCACAGGCTTCGTTGCTCTGTGGCTTGTGGGATCCCCCAGACCAGAGATCAAACCTGTGTCCCCTGCATTGGCAAGTGGATTCTTAACCACTGCACGTCCAGGGAAGTCCCCGGACTCAATCTTTCTGAAAGAACTGAATTTAGTTTCAGGAGGGAAGTATAGCAGTGGTCAATGGTGGTTGGGGGATCTTTAAAGAACTACTCTAAAGGAAGTCCTAGGATGGCTGGAAAGAGCACTCGTGGTAAAAAAAAAAAAAAAAATGAAACCAGACCCAGAATTAGAGCTGCTGGGGACAGAATGGGGCAGTGCTGGGCCTCTGGACACACTCTTCTCTTTCACATCAGCTGCTGCCCACAGATGTCATTTAGGACAATAGCCCTGAGTGGTGGAGACTTGGCAGATGAGTTGGGGAGGGAACCCAAGGTTTCTCACCACACTGGGGACAGCTTCTCATTCTCCTGGGGCCACTATGTCATCTGAGGTATTTATTTCAAAGGCTGAATTTATGACTGAGGCTTAAGCTCTCTTTTGAAGACAAGAGAGTAGGTGGGACTTGTACTCAGAAGAGGCACACCCTTCTAGGAAAATGGGAAACCTGGAGATGAGCAGGGTGAAATGAAACAAATGATTATATTTCTTATCTTTGAAGAAGATGGAGAGTGTCAACTAAATGTCAGAATATGTTTTGAGTGAGCACACAAATTTGTTCGATGAAGAAAGTAATTATTTTAATTTTCCTTCCTTAGAGACAAATACCTTCCTATACAAAAATTATGAAATGAAGAATGTTTCTGCCAATAATATTTAGTAGGACAGAAATCCATGTAGTATTTCACCATGCCTCTGAAGGTGTCAACTAGATTTTACCCCAAAGTAAACTTCCTCTGCATTTGATGAGCATGTCTGCCCTGTGGGACTGTGACACCCACCAGGGGACTCATGATGTATGTGCTCCTGCTTCTTTCCTGTGCAAGGGGGTTTAAGAGCTTATCTATGCGACCAGAGTGCCTGATCTTCCGCCAAGACATGACCCCTTAGGTTGCTTCACCCACCACTGAAAAGGTTTACAGTGGCTTGGCCACATATCTGAGGCTATGATAGAAGTAAGGTTAGGGCTCCGAAGTTGCCTGATTCCCACATTGGGAGGACTCAAGATGACTGAAGGCACTTGCATCCAGAGGGTCAGGGGAGGGCACAGCAGGAAGGGTGGGGACTCTAAACGACTTCAGTGGGTATTGGAGAACAAAGCCTGATGCATTTGATCAAGAATTAGTTATGGAAATGTTTGAGAGTGGTTGTTCTATGGAGTCAAGATTCCCCAAGTGATCACTGTGAGGGTTTCCTGGGATTTGATGTAAATCATAGGAATTGAATATTCATTAAATAACTCTGAACAAGTAGGTCTAATCAGAGTATAACAGCTCATGACTTTCATTTTTTTTTCTGTGTAAAATGGAAATATTACTACGTTGTTTATGTGGCGAGTAGCCCATAGTGCTTTGACCCCAGAGAGGAGGGTTCCCCATATCTCTGCATGCCCGTGGTTTGGTAGGAGGGGTCACACCCAGGTGAGTGGTTGGGGACTCATGCCTGGAGTATCTAGCAGGGCTTTAGAGGCTTGGATCTCATGACTTCTTTCCATCTCCTCAGCTTTATCTAGTCAGTTTCAACCGTCCTGCATGAGGACGCAGAGGAGGACAGTGGTGGCTGAGTTCTTGACCTTGAAACAATGAGAGGGACTTGCTCTGGCTCCTGGTTTGATCTGTGTCTTGCCAAATTGCCCGGTTTCTCCTTTCGGCCTGGATCTTCTAACACCACCCAGGAAATATTAATGCCAGTAACATCCACCACTCTGTTAGGCATATGGCAGCTCAGAGACTGATATGGAAACACACTCTTTCTGTCATTCACACCCACTTGTTACAGGATCCATAAAGGTTGTGCCTTTAGAGGACAGATGGGAGAGGTTTCTATTACAAGAAAAAAAAAAATACAACCCTCAGGCTCACTAGAGAAAAATCCCCTGATTTACCATGTGGATGGCTACAGTGGCCTCAGGTGTGTAGTGAGCATAGAGGACAGTGATGAGTGTGAAAGAAGTCTCCAAACCAGGAGAACAGGCATGTCGTCAGGTGAGCCCAGTGTGACAGAAGCTGGGGCAGAGGTGGTGATGGGCAAGAAGGAGTAAGGAGGAATTATTTACTTTTCCTAGTTTTAAAAAATATTAAGCTTTTATAGACTATATTTGAACATTTTGGTAGCTGCAAAAAAGATAAACAAAATTTCCTCACTACCTTCTTCACAATAACCCAATTTCTCTCTGTTCTTAAACTTTGTTCAAGTTTGAAAATTGAAATCAATGTGTGTCCATTCTTATTTTTAACGGTGACTGTGCATTGAGGAGAGAGGGTAGAGTGGACTGAATAAAGCACAGGGCGCTGGACAGCAAACTGCAGACTAGGGCGCTCCAAGCCCTCACTCCCCACAGTGAAGTCAGCAAAGCAACCAGGGTCTGCCAGCGCAGAGGACCCGAGAAGCAGCAACAGTGATCTCTTTTCTGCTCCCACCACTGCCAGCCCTAGCAGGAGTCCAGATTAGCTCCTGGGGTGTGTGTGTGCCTCTATGTTTGTACATGGGTGTGTGTGCGTGCGTGTGTGTGCACGCGCACGTGTGTGTGTACTTAGTATTTCTTCCTGCCACATAAGTGAGTCTGGATGCTTCTAGTAAGCAATGGCCATACCATGCAAACAGCACAGTGAAAAGGGTAGTGTCTTTGGGAGTTGAGTGTGCACACAGAGTTTGTATAATGGGTCCAGGTGCAAACTTCCAGTTGTTCCCGTGGTTCATACCTGTTTTGTGAGGGGAGTGGTCTTCCCTTGGGATATCAGCTCAAAGCTTATGGAGAGGACTGCACAGGTGTATGTTAGAGCCAGCAGCTCTGGGCATGGGTGATTGGGCAAACCAAGTGAATTGCTCGAGGCTCCTGACATGAAGGAAGAGACTGTGGACATAGGGACCCCAGGCCTGCAGAGTCAGAGTTCTGATTGCCTGCAGGGGCTCTGAGTGTTAGTGGAGCAGAGAGGTGCAAGGGCTGAGATGCCAGCTGCCTTCCCAAGACCATAGTAGGAGGGAGCAGAGAAGCACGTAGTGTGGCCCATCTTTGTTTCTGGCACATCTTTCTGTCCAGACACCAGGCTATAGGGAAGACTTGATTCTTGCTCTTTAAACCCGCTTTAGCTCTTCTAACTCTTCATTTTTCCGCTTCATTTTTTAAAAATCACTTCCAGTAGTAAGTGCTAAAACTTTGTGTTTTCATTTGACAGTTTGCCATCGACATCTTTCCAAGTCAATACCTATGGATCTAACTCATTTAAACAACAGCAATAAACCAAAAAGCAAAGTGATAGTCTTGTGTTATGTGAATGCACTGAAAATTTACTTAACTGGTCCCTTGCCGTGTTTTCTATATTCTGTTATTATGTAATCCTGATACCAACGTTCTTAATATATATGTAGTTGCACAAACGTTCTCACACCCATTTCTTGTCACCTGCCTTTGCTTGGTAAAGACTAAAAGACCAATTACATAGTCAAGTTTTCAGTCGTTTCCTTTATGGCTTCTGAGCCTTGTATTTTTATACTTGAGTAACATCTCAACTCTGAAATGACAGAATAAGATGTCTTCCGTGCTTGCTTGCTTTCTGTTTTACTTTCGCTGTTTCAGCTCACAGTTCACACAGCCCAGCCCCCTGCAGAATCTCCCTTGCTCAGGTTGGCCTGCGGCCCTGCAGTCTCGCGGGGAGGGCCTCTCCGCCGCGGCCTCCCGCTCTCCGCCCGCCCTCGTCTGCCGCCTGGGCCGCTCCGCGACGCCGCGTCGCGCTGTCCCGAGCGGGGAGCCCCCTCCGAGGCAGAGGCCCCGGGCGAGCTCGGGCGTTAGGGCGGTCGGCGCCGCTGCGGCCTGCAGGCGACTCGTCCTGGGGACCCTCGAACCGGTTGTCGGGCGCCCCTGGCGTCTGCTTTCAGAGCGTTCCTTTCCTTCGGCGACCTTCCTAAGGGCTGAGACTCAGCCGGAGAATAGGGCGCAGAGCTCCAGACGCCGGCAACACTGGTGGCAATAACCATGGTGCTGCGGAGACCTGGGCATGCCTGCTCCTGCTGAAGATTGGGTCTGCAGGTTTTCGTGAAGCGGCCTGGTGCTGCGGCCGTGGAGGGTGGGTTGCCGCTCGCTCAGGTCGACCAGCAGCTCCTCGCGGTCTTCCATCCGCGGGGCCTCGGAGCGAGCAGGGAAAGGGTCTGCGGCGCCGGAGTGCCTGTGCCTCGTCGGCCAAACTCCTGGGTCACCGTTAGGGGCCTTCGTCTCCCTCCGGGGTCCCCACGCTCCAGGCTCTGGTGCTTGGCCAGACCGGCCGAGTATGGGCGCGCCTGGGCCCCGTCTCCGGGCCTGGACGCGTCCTGCTCCCTCTTGAACGGTCAGGCTTGCGTGGCGAGCACGGGCCGTGTCTTTAGAAGCTAGACGGCGATCCGGACGTTTCCTCCTCCCGCGGGGCCGCCTGGGGTACGGCTCGCAGCCAGGGGAGTAAAGTGCCCCGCGCGGTGTCCTGGATCAGCATTTTTGTTTTCCCGCCTCGGCTGGGAGTAGCCGTGTGTCTCCGTCGGCGGACGGCGCAGGGTTCACGCCGGCCGTCCCTGGATCCCGGGCGTCGTCCCCCAGAGTGGAGCCTGGCCGGACACGCGGAACAAGGCGGCGCTGGCCTGCGCGCCCGGCCCTCCCAGCGGCACCGCGATCCCCAGGCTAGGCTCTCCCAACCCCACGTCCTGATCGCCTGGGGGCCCAGGTCCGCACCAGGGCTGGGCGGCGGGGGAGCTGCTCTCCGACGGCCGCTGTCGTGTCAAGCTCTGCGTTCGTCGGAGGCCCTGCTGCGTCTTCGCGGGGGCCGCCTGTAGTCTTCTGTTCCCCTTACGGGCTCGAAAGTTGTGTGGAGCACACCCGAGTCCCTCGCCACGGGTGACAACAGGGAACGCGGTGGGCGAGCAAGGAGGTGGCCCAATGCGCGGCTTTAGTCCTGCATGGGATCGGTGGTCAGAGGCGCCAAATGTTTGAGATCCAGAAAACGGCCCGGGCCCCCCGCTGAGGGTACCAAGGAGACGCGAGCCTGGCGCGGTGTGTAGTCCTGGAAGGGCGTCTGAACACGCGCGGACGGGAGAACGCTTAGGTGAGAAACGAGTGCGGAGTGGTGGTGCTGTGCCTTCTCTGCCCTGCGATCCGGATTTGTGTTCACGTTTGGTTGAAGTCAGGGAAGCACCGCCGACAGGTCGACCAGATGGCCAGACAACTTCGGTGCCCTAATATTCGTAGTAGTGTAGGTTTTGGTAGATGAGAAATCTAGAAATCTACAATAAAAATTACTATTATCATTGTCTGTAATTAATAAAATTCACCCACAAAATAGCTAACTGCTCAGTTGAAGATGACCAAAGAGTTTCAGTATATCTAAATGTTTAAAAGCAGAGGAAATGCTCTACAACCCACGAGGCCCTGCCCCCTGCCCCGCAGCAACCACTGTGGAAACCCAGACCCCCAAAGTCTTCAGCACTAGGCCTCAAGGTCCGGTCTTGGTCAGTGACTGTTTCCTCATTTATCCTTTCCATTAGAAACAAATCGGCGGGAATATGTTCCTCTAAGCAATCCCGTGGGCGCCCCTGTTCCTGTCAGCCTGCCTCCAACTTCCCTACATCACAGGCTCTGAGCAGGATGTGCCTTCCTGTTTTGCTACCACTCAAGCGTCCTGCTGCTGCTGCTGCTAAGTCGCTCCCGTCATGTCCGACTCTTCGACCCAATAGACTGCAGCCCACCAGGCTCCCCCGTCCCTGGGATTCTCCAGGCAAGAACACTGGAGTGGGTTGCCATGTCCTTCTCCAATGCGTGAAAGTGAAGAGTGAAAATGAAGTCGCTCAGTCGTGTCTGACTCTTAGCTACCCCGTGGACTGCAGCCCACCAGGCTCCTCCGTCCCTGGGATTTTCCAGGCAAGAATACTGGAGTGGGTCGCCATTGCCTTCTCCGCTTAAGTGTCCTAGTCTCAGCCTAACGCAAGTGGTGCTGGCTGACCCCTTGCAATGCAAATAGTAGCTGCTCAATGCACTCACTGATCTGTATTTTTAAATCTTCATAAACATCATAATGGAAGGATAATATTGAGTTAGGAACATGTGTGACATTGTTAACGATTTCTTTAGTATTTAGACATTAAATGTTGGGCTCCTGATAACTTTTCCATCTTAAAACTAAAGCTATTGAAGGAGGGGAAAGAAGCTCAATAAGTGAGAGATATAAATATATATACATATATATATATAATTATTGGCTAATTTGTATTGTTGTATGGCAGAAACCAACACAAAATGGTAAAACAATTTCCACCAATTAAAAAAAATTTTAAAGAGTACTAAAGCTATTCGAATGCCTTTTACATGCAAAGACATATTGCCACATTACTTTTTTCACTTTTTTAGTAGAATTCTAAAATTGGAATGAGAAGAGGTTTATTGACATCTTTAAAAAATTGCTTTCTACAAACTTATCAATTTATATATGTGTGTACTGCACACTGCTACTGCTGCTAAGTAGCTTCAGTTGTGTCCGACTCTGTGCAACCCCAGAGATGGCAGCCCAGCAGGCTCTCCCATCCATGGGATTCTCCAGGCAAGAACACCGGAGTGGGTTGCCATTTCCTTCTCTCTAGTACTGCACACTAGCCTTCATTTAATTGCCATATTTTGAAAAAAAATTTTAATGTAGAAGAAATTGTTTTTTTGCTTGAGAGACCAATGTTTTACGTTTTTGTGTTTTTGTTCATTATGGAATCTCAACTGTCTGTCCTCAGATTGATATTCGATAAAGACTTAAAGGGATCATTAAGCAGTTGTGGAACATTTTCTCTGAGTATCTCCCTCCTCTTTGATGCCCTGCCACACAGGTTATAGCCTCCGTGGCCTCCCAGATCACCAGTGTTCTCAATTCAGATTTTTGCCAGAATGTTTATGGCTCCTCTGCCTGCAGCTGCAGCGTGAAAACCCCCTGAAGGCAGAGAGCTGCGGAGTCATCAGGTTGATGTGTGTGCTCACCTTCACTCGAGGAACCTAGCCCTGGAGCCTAACACCACCTGCTGTTCAGGTTCTGAGAACCGTTTCCTATTTTGTTCAGCTTTCTAATTCCTAATAGTAGGTGAGGAAGTCTAGACGCTGTTGCTCTTATCGTTGCAGGAAGGGGAACCCTTCCCAGGGCCCTAGAGTGGGCTCACACGTGCTGACAAAGCAAGAGACTTGATTGGGAAGGGCAGGCAGGAGGACAGCAGCAGGGTGAGGAAGCCCAGGGGACTTCTCTGCCATGTGACCTGCAGTCTCAGGTTTTATGATGAAGAGGTTGGTTTCCAGGTTGCCTCTGGCCAAGCATTCTGACTCAGGGTTCATTTTATGTATTTTGTTCAGCTTTCTAATTACCAGTTAATACTGGTGCAGAAGTCCAGACACTCTTTGTATGTATTTGGAAGCAGAAATCACATTTTATTTTAAAAGAAAATTATACTTTTGCATCAATAATTTAAAATCACCTAACCACACATGCTTGACGGTGTCTTTTGTTTTATATTCTTTGTTTTGCTCATGAACATGTTAAAATAAAATGAAATATCAGGAGACACACTTAGATGGCTTTCCCCACCCCCTAGAAGAACTTTATGCCAATAAATCCTGGGTAAGGTCTTAGGAGTCCCTGAATTTGAATCCTTCAGGTACTATCAAGTCACTGTGGCAATTTTTGCTCCTGTTTTCATAAGATCTGTTGGTGTAATAAGTCACACTAAATTTTCCCACAGCTTATATTGTGGAGAATTTTTTTTTTCTCCTGAATCCCAGTGTCCAGCTTCTTTTTCAGCCACCAGCAGTTCATTCTGTTCTAAAGTGTGCAGTTCACTATCTCTGGATTGGCTTGAGGTGACCACCTGTGTGACACCTGGCAGCTCACGTCTCATTTCTAATCCATGAATTAGAATTAAAGGGACTTTAAGGCTCTTACATTCATTACTCAATACATACTTATCAACTGAGAATTGTAATCACTGGAGGCACATTAATAAATGGGATAGATAGAGACCCTGCCCTCATGTGGCTTTCTGGAGTACACAGACTCTTATAAATAAAAATTTTAATCGGGGAAAAATTTTTGATTAGCATTATAAAGAGAAAAACTGAGCTTTCCAGGTGATTCAGTGGTAAAGAATCCACCTGCCCAGCAGGAGACATGGGTACAATCTCTGGGTCAGGAAAATCCCCTGGAGAAGAAAATGGCAACCCACTCCAGTATTCCTCCCTGGGAAATCCCATGGATAGAGGAGCCCGGCAGGCTGCAGTCCCTGGGGTCGCAAGAGTCAGATATGACTTAGTGACTAAACAACACTGATGGAAAACATCAGGGTCACGAGGGATGATAAAGGGGAAACACCAGCATTAGACAGGCTGGTCCAAGAATGCCCATCCAAGAGGTTAATATCTGAGCTGCCATCCAGATGAGCAGGAAACAGCAGCCACTTTAAGCTCTAGGACAACGGCATTCTAAGAGAGGGAAGAACAGGGACAAGGGCCCTGAGATGGGCACCAACTTGTAGGGTGGAAACACATGGGGGCTGAGTTGACATGAGCGAGCGCACACGTGGTGAAGGGGGGCGGGGCGGGGCGGGGCGGGGGGCAGAGTCAGTGCTAGCTCAGTGCTGCCAGTCCCTGATCCCGGGATTTGATCCTGCTCTGAATACTTCTCACATAAATACAGCACATTTGATGTCACGTGCCCACACAGGTGGATGACACAGGGCCCTGGCAGTCAGACAGAGTGCATGCAGTAGTCAAGGCACCAGCAAGATCACAGGATCTGAGATCAGCAGGAGCCCTGATGGTACCAGAGAGTCTATTTTAAACTCAGGAGACTGAAGAGCAATTTTTGTAGTCTTGGCCAGTATGAACCAAAATGAATTTATTTCTACAGTTTGCAGAACTGTTGCCAAAAAAAAAAAAGTTGGGATTTTCATAAAGTGTATGTAGAAAAGATACATAGAACCCATGCCTAGAAATCCTACTTCCATGGGAGAAAGCCCACCAGGAAAACTGCTTAGAAAGTTTAAAGAATGTGACTTTTAAATTATAAAAGAGAAAGACAATGAAATGCAAGAAAAGTTCAGAGACAAAAGGGGTTGATCCAACGCCGGCAGGCTTTGTCCTGGTAAAAAACCCAGCACATAGCACACTTCTCACATTGCTGGGTTTATTCCTACCGTGATTTCCCATGGACTGTAGCTCCCCAGGCACCTCTGTGCATGGAATTCTCCAGGCAAGAATACTGGAGTGGGTTGCCATTTTCTTCTGAAAGTGATCTTCCCGACCCAGGGATCAAACCCATGCCTCCCGCATTGCAGGCAGATTCTTTACGACCGAACCACCAGGGAAGCCATTGCACTGTACATGGTGCCAATTTAAAATTCAGTTTAAGTAATTTTTTTCAGGTTAAGTAATTCCTAAGACCCAAATAGCTCCCCCTTGATGTTATCTGCCCAGTGGCACATGTAGTCTGCAGGAATTCCCTCTTCCCTGAGGACCTCCAGTCAGCAGCCTTTTCCACACATGTCTCCCATCACATCTGTCCGCCGGTGTCATGGGCTCCCTGCCCGACTCTGCACAGAACTGTTGCTGATGGGAGAGATCTCTTTTTAGGCAGAGAATCATTCTGTCAGCCATCACCTAAACTTACACATCCTCCCATCTGAGATTGTATTTCTGTGTTCCTTAAAAGAGCATTTTAACAAAATCTCAATTTGAACATGAGTGGGTTTTACCTACCAATTTTTATCTGTCTTTCATTGTATCCTATGGTCTGATTCTGCCCTTAGCCTCTCATGAAACAACTTGCCAGAACTTATGAATGACTTCTGATCCCTTTTCCATTTACCGCCACCCTTCTGTGGCACATGCTTCTGTGACACGTCCTTATTGCCATGACACTCTCCCCTTCCTTTTGGAATGCCTGCTTTGCCTTCCTGCCTCTCTGCTGCATCCTGTCCCCGTGTGTATCTCTCCCTGGCACTCACAGCAGGTTCACAGCAGACTCACTCACACGATCTTCCCTTAGGAGTCCCTGCCTCCCGTTTTAGCTGTGATATTTGGAGACAAATTCCCAAGTATTTATCTCCCACCGAGACTCCTGCTCCCATGTCTGGGCTCTGTAGAATCTTCACCTGAATAATTACCATGGATCAAACCTAATATACCTTTCCTTCTCCCCATTTACACCCCTTATGGACCCTCCCTCTCTCCTGGGCACCAGGCTCCCTGGTTCAGATCATCCATGACCCATTTCTCTACACTCAAGGAGTTATCTGGCCACGTTGGCTCCAGCTCTAATGGAGTGAGTTGAGCAGTGATGGACCCAGAGAAGAGTGGAGACAACATGTACGTACCCGGTGAGGTTGTAACTGCACTGAGAATAAAGGGCAGTGCTGATGAAAGGGAAGATTATAGAGGGTTTCTGAAGGTGAGAAAACATTGGAAAGCAGTTTTAAACACAGGTGGGGGAGTGGTGTGATGGAGAAGCTGCAGTTTAAAGAGAAAGGCTCATTGCTGGCTCAGAAGGATCTTACTGGTAGCATCCTATCAAATGCTCTCTCTGTTACAAATACTCCAGGTTACAAATCCTTTAGAAATATATCCTACACTTGCTAGCAGCAGGATAACACAGGCCAAAGTTCTACATTGCAACATTGTTCGTAGTATAAACAGACTGTTGCATATCAGTGTTCATCCCAGTGTGGATGGGCAAGAAGTATTATACTACTACATCATCCACTCAGTGCACTGCTGTGCAGGAAATTATGTCCTGATAGAGGACAATTTCCAAGGCATTGTCAAATAAATAAAAGCAACATGTACCAAAACACCATGCTTAATATACCACTATGTATGTTTTGAATTAGGGCATGAAGGAGAAATATATTTTCATGTTTGCTTGCAAGGAACTCTAGAATGATCTGTAAGAAACAAAATACTACCTGTGGAGGCCAGATGGCCCCGGACACACAGACTAAATGACAGGAGGCACATATTAAGGCAAAGTGTATTTTCAGTATCTTGAATCATGTGCCTGTATTATAACCTCTTTGGAATTTTCAATAAATTGAATTTTTAAAACCTCCAAAGAATAAAATGCATTTTACTGTTTTTATTTTATGATATTATTTTACTGTTTTTACCAATTGAATGAATTTCTGGTTTGTTTTACCACGGCTGTTGTTTGGCTTCTCTAAAATGTCTATTCATGAGTTTTTTCTGGTGGTTTTGACATTTTTACTTTAACTTTGATAAGAAACAAAGAAAAAGATTTTTCTCAACACCCTAGGTAGTTCCTCCTTTCGGATACTTTATATACTTTGTGGGGTTTGGCACTATTTTCATAACTTTTATTTGCAAGAAAGAGGATAAAGCTATGCTAGTTTGCTAGGGTTGCCAGAGTAGAATGTCACAGACTGAGGTTTGGATAACAGAATTGCATCAGGGTATCCCATCTATCAGCACTCAGCTGCTCAGAGCTCTCCCTTACTATGCTATTTTCTCATATCAGCAGTTATGTTTCCTCTTTGCTACTGATTTGAGTTGTCTTTTTTCTTAGTCAGTATATCTAAAGATTTGTTACTTTTGTTCACCTGTTTGAAGTAACTTTTGTTTAAAATTGATTTCTTTGGTTTTCCTCTTCTGTATACTTATCTGAGAGCTAATCTTTACTATTTTCACTCCTTCTTCTAGCTTTGAGTTTGGTTTCTCTCCCTTTCTGCCTAGGGTAAAGATAAGTTGCTTATTTGAGCTTTCTTTTTTTTTTTTCAAGAGGCTGAGTAGCTTGGTTTACGCGGGAGACCAATAAAACTTCAAGACAAGAAGTCTGCACCACTTACGTAGGCCGCAGGTGTCCTTCCATTCTCCCGAAGGAGAGGAGACACTGAGGCCTCCCCGGTCGGATCTTAGAAGCCCAGGCATAATTAGCAAGCATGGCGGGTTCCGCGCTCCAGATGGAGACTCAGCCAGAATTTGGGAGAGACAGCGACATGGGGAGACCAAGTTTTGGTGAACAAGGCCCCTGAGCTTTCTTTTTAATGTATGCATTCACAGCTTTACATTTCACTGTTGGTGATGTTTTTGCAGAATCCCATACATGTTGGTATGTTCTGTTTATATTTTGATTTGTCTTCAGGTATTTTCTAAGTTCCTTTTTAAAATTAGTTTTTAGCCTACTGGTTATTTAAAAGTGTGTTTAATCTTCACATACTTGTGGATTTTCCCACTTTTCCTTCTACTATTAACTTTGTTTCATTGCATTGTGACAGGAAAAAGTTTCTTTCTATGATTTGAGTCTATTTAGAGTAGACTTATTTTCTGGCCTAACATATGGTCAATTTGGAGAATGTTCCCCATGCACTTGTGAAAAGTATGGAATCTGTCTCTGCCCAGGTCACACGGTGCCCTAGCTGCACGGTTCTTAGGGATCACCTCTCACTGTTGGTCGCAACTGTCAGGTCGGTCGGCCATGTTTGTGCATTAGTCACATGGGGAGATCACTGGGACAAAAGGGACGCCTTTCTGTCAGCCGGTGACCCTCAGTACCCCATTCTGTGGCAGATAGGCTAAGAGTGAGCTCTGGTACATTCTGGGAGCCTCTCTCAGACTCACCCCTTGGCTACATTATCAGAAACTAGAAAATTTAGCCCTGCAAAAGGCCTGGCCCAAATACAAACTCAGTTCAGTTCAGTCGTTCAGTCATGTCCGACTCTTTGTGACCCCATGGACTGCAGCACGCCAGGTCTCCCTGTCCATCACCAACTCCCCGAGCTTACCCAAACTCATGTCCATTGAGTTGGTGATGCCATCCAACCATCTCATCCTCTGTCGTCCCCTCCTCCTCCTGCCCTCAATCTCTCCCAGCATCTGGGGCTTTTCAAATGGGTCAGCTCTTTGCATCAGGTGGCCAAGGTATTGCACTTTCAGCTTTAACATCAGTCCTTCCAATGAACACCCAGGACTGATCTCCTTCAGAATGGACTGGTTGGATCTCCTTGCAGTCCAAGGGACTCTCAAGAGTCTTCTCCAACACCACAGTTCAAAAGCATCAATTCTTCAGTGCTCAGCTTTCTTTATAGTCCAACTCGATGTTTAGTCTTGTTATCTCCTGTTTGACCACTTCCAATTTGCCTTGATTCATGGACCTAACATTCCAGGTTCCTATCCAATTTGGCTCTTTACAGCATCAAAACTTGCTTCTAAGACCATTCCCATCCACAACTGGGTATTGTTTTTGCTTTGGGTCCATCCCTTCATTCTTTCTGGAGTTATTTCTCCACTGATCTCCAGTAGCATATTGGGCACCTACCGACCTGGGGATTTCATCTTTCATTGTCCTATCTTTTTGCCTTTTCATACTGTTATGGGGTTCTCGAGGCAAGAATACCAAAGTGGTTTGCCATTCCCTTCTCCAGTGAACCACATTCTGCCAGACCTCTCCACCATGGCCCGTCCATCTTGAGTGGCCCCACAGGGCATGGCTTAGTTTCATTGAGTTAGACAAGCTGTGGTCCGTGTAATCACATTGGCTAGCCGTCTGTGATTGTGGTTTCTGTCTGAGGGCCCTCTGATGCCCTCTCTCAGTGCCTGCCATCTTACTTGGGTTTCTCTTACCTTGGAAATGGGGTGTCTCTTCACGGCAGCTCCAGCAAAGCACAGCCACTGCTCCTTACCTTGGACATGAGGTAGCTCCTCTTAGCTTCCGCCCCTGATCTTGGATATGTGGTAGCTCCTCCCAGCTGCACTCCTGTGCTGTGGGGACCCCAAAAAATGGCCTCTGCAAGGCACACTAGCTTTTGCCAAAAGCAGTGAGAGAACTCAGAGTCTCCTTATGTTCAGTCCTTCGGGGCCCTCAGTCGGAATCCGGATTTCAGGGACTCATGCTGCATGTTTCCCTGTTGCCTCCCTGTCTCCTGTCCCCCTCTGTCTCTCTCCATCAGGTTTCCTAGACGACCCCTACTCGACCTTTCATGCCCACATGATCTCTTGGAGAGGATTCTGAGGTTCCCTTTGGTCCAGGTCTTTCTCCTATATTCAAAAGCCTGAAGGATCAAAAGCTCTCCTAACATTCTGAAGCTCCCCTTCTAACTATGCTTATCTCTCAGGTGGGGAGAGAACCGAGCTTCCCCCACCCCTGAACATCCTAAAGAATTCCCTTGTAACTACTCCTGTTTCTCAGGATGGGGAAGGACCAAGCTTGCCCCACTCTTGCAAATTCCCTTAACCCTTCAGATCCTTCTGATGGGACAAAGACCTCCCTTCCCACCAGAGGGACAATCCACGATTTGTGTCAGCTGATCTGCCCCTGATAGCAGAGTCAATCTGAGCACCATTCAGCCTATGATTCAGGTATAAACTATGAAACAGAAAGGAAAGGAGACTTTCTGGCACAGGATGGCCATGATGTTCTTTAGACTCTGGAGAAAACTGGTTAAACTGAAAGTTTTTTTTCTTGGAAACTGCAAAACCAGTTCTATTTGCAAATGCAATTAAAAACAATAAGTTTGTTAAAAAGACTGCCTAGGGAAAAGCTTGAAGTTAACCCTCTTCATATCCCTGAAATACACAGCCCACTTTGCCTGAGACCTCAGCCTTGGGCAAATTAGAACTTCAAAAAAATGGGGGGGTGGGGGGGTGGGGGGGTCAAAGATACATTTTAAATATCAAGTGGAAAACTATGAGGTTTCTGTCTGTCTGTCTCGGTTTATGTATGTTTCAGTGTGTGTCTTTTGTTTGTTTGTTTGTTTTCACAATATTGCCAAAATGGTAAATGAGTTCTAATTTAATTGGCCTAAAGAAAGGTTGAAGAATAAAAATTCTTAAAGGAAGGGTTGGGGGGAGTTGGTTGGTTGGTTTCACTTAATGGCTCTCTAGTTGTTCCACCTCCACTTGTTGAAAAGACTATCCTTTCAGGATGCTAGTTGAAATCAGCTGGCCATATATTTGTGGGTCATATTTCCCTGGCGGCTCAGATGGTAAAGTGTCTGCTGACAATGCAGGAGACCTGGGTTCAATTCCTGGCTTGGGAAGATCTCCTGGAGAAGGAAATGGCAACCCACTCCAGTATTCTTGCCTGGAAAATCCCATGGACAGAGGAGCCTGTTAGACTACAGTCCATGCCATTGAAAAGAGTTGGACACGACTGAGCGACTTTACCTCACTTCACTTCAAAGAAAAATAAGTACTTACAAATCAGACAGTTCTAAATACAAGAGAAATTAACCTAAATGAATATCAGAGTCACATGAACTAGGAAATATTCAATATGAAATATCTAGTATTAATGTTTGTTTGCTAATCTAATATAGACATGTCTAAGAGTCTTTAACATTAAGCTTAATATTTTCATTGTGCCTAGGTTTATTATAAGTTAAATATTGTTGTATTGTTATATCTGTTACAAGTTTGTCAACAAGGAAAGTACCTGTAGAAAAAAAAAAAAAACTCGTAAAAAATGTAAATGAGATATAAACTATTAAGAATAATTATATTTTAGGAATGTCTGTCTAAAATAGTGTTTCCAGATTTGGGTAAGTTGAATTTCTGCTGCTGCTGCTAAGTCACTTCAGTCGTGTCCGACTCTATGCGACCCCATAGACGTCAGCCCACCAGGCTCCTCCGTCCCTGAGACTCTCCAGGCAAGAACACTGGAGTGGGTTGCCATTTCCTTCTCCAATGTATGAAAGTAAAAAGTGAAAGTGAAGTCACTCAGTCATGCCCAAATCTTAGTGACCCCGTGGACTGCAGCCCACCACGCTCCTCTGCCCATGAGATTTTCCAGGCAAGAGTACTGGAGTGGGGTGCCATTGCCTTCTCTGAGAATTGAGGTCTGGTGACCTCTAAATCTGTATCCAAAAGACAGACCATCCAAGGAGAGACCTTGAATTACAGCTGTAGTCAGCTAATTATGAGGCATGTTGGTTAAGTCCAAAGAGGGAGCAGGTGTGTCCTGGTGGCAGAGGGTGAAGACTTCACCCATCTGTTTTCCCACTTCCTGCTGCCCAGGGGCCCAGACACCTTATGTTCCCAGAATGTCTTCTTTTGGCTCGGGTATCTGGAAGGAGTCCTGCCATTTGTTTCTCAAGGAGATACAGTCATGAAATTTCTTTACTCAATTGAAAATAAAAATCCTGCTAACTACTAAAGTGTCAGATGAGGTGAGGGTGAGACACGGCCCCTCAGCTCCTGGTCCCAGAAAGAGGGAAGAGAAGAAAGAGACCTTTGATGAACTCACATGTGGTGTGTTTCTTTTACTACTCATTCAGGCATCATCACAGTTTGAGTTCCTTCCTGAGTCTGGTCCAGTGTCCTCACAGATCTCACAGGCTGGAGAGGTAATCAAGCATGATCAGAGCCCTGGGGAGTTTCAGATGAGCCCAGATGCACCAAGAAGAAGGGGTGGCCATCAGCAAGTCTTCATGGAGTGGGCACCTTCTGAACTGGGTCTCTAAGGGTGAGTTACTTATCTAGCCAAAGACTGGCACTGGGTGCAAAGACAAAACACAAGGTGAGTGAATGAACGGGGCATCCCTCTAACACAGGAGGCAGCCCACCAAGACGGTAGCCTGAGATCAGGCCCCCTGGGGAACTGGGGGAAGGGGCTGCAGTGTGCTGCCTGCCCCAACCCCCGTGTGAACTTTGCTGCCACACTGGCCTGTCTCTACCTGCTCAGGGAGACCTTTCTGCTCTCTGCTCTGGCATAGCTCCTCTTTACGGGCAATGACCACACGTGGTGTTCTGTGTGCGATTCCCCTCCACTTGAGGGGAGTGGCTTGGTGCAGAGGTGAAGGTTAGTGTGCAGTCTGAGGCTGGAGAGGATGGTGGGGAGCCCTGCAGTGGTGGGATCACGGTGGGAGGTGCTTGGCTGTGACGAGGCAGATGCCACTCCTGGGACTTGAGGGCAGGGTGATTAGTGGCTACCCTTAAAGGGTGGACTCATTTGGGGCCGCATTGCCTTTGAGCAGTTTGGTGGATCTTTGGTTAGAAACTTCTGGAAGGAATTACAAAGGATGAAGATATGAGAGCGTTTGGACCAGAATTCATGACCCAGGTGAGGTGGGGAGAAAGTGGAGTGAAAGGGGCCTCAGGTCATGGTAGAAATTCATTGACCAAGGTCATCAAGGGGGAGACGTTCACGTCCATCCCACAGCCTGTGGTTACTCCCACAGTGCCGGGCTCAGACAGACCACTCAATAAACAGGTGCTCACTTGATCCAAAATCACTGAAGCTTTCACTTTGATTCACCACAATATAATATGCTGAATTCTAGAGATTGGTGCCCAAGTTTATTAATGAGCTAGAAAAGAGAAAGGAAAATAGACTCAAGAAAAATCAAAGAATCCACACTATTAAAACTCTGAACATGCTTTCCACTGTGGCCTCAGGGTCTTGGCACTTGCTGCTCTCCTGGCTCAGAACACTCTGCCATCCCCATTGATTACTCTCTAAACACACTCTGAAATTCACCTAAACTTCCTGATTTTATTTTTCTCCAAGATACATATTACCATTGGATTTTGTGTACATTTTATTTTTTCTGTCTCTGAGCCTGTCAGTTTCATGTAAGAATGGGGTCTGCAGCCTCCTGCTTGACCTGCAGCTGAGCCCGTGTCTGGAATGGGCCAGGAACAAAGTGGGCCTCCATGAACGTGCTCTGGGGAGGGAGCCCTCAGTGTGTAGTGGGGACAGCAGGTGTCACGAAGCACGTTCCAGGCTGTGAATGAAAGAAGCACTGTTCCAGGCTGTGAATGAAGGGGTTGGAGGACAACCTGACGAAGGTCTTAACTCTTGTTTTGCATCTGTCTTATGTAATCAGGATTGAACATCAGGCCCAGAGAAGGCGGCTGCTCTGACCTGGGGACAGCTATACACACAGAAACCCACAGCTCCGGTGCTGAGATCAAGAAGGATGGATGCCAGGTCCAGGCTCTCACCGGGAGCTCTCCTTCTCCACCATCTCCTCATTTCTCTCTGAGAAACCTACACTCAGGACTGGTGAGTCCTGCCCAAGGCCACAGAAGCCGAGCCCAGGACCAACGACACTTCTGAAGGTAACTCAGCCCTTTGTAACCATTGCCAAAACCCCCAATCATCACTAGTAAGCTTCCTGACTCCCAATTAGGCAAAGATGCCCACTCCAGTAAACACCCCATAGCACCATAATCAATCACCTGATGCCAGCCCTACAGCAGGAATTTTTTTTCTTGAGCTATAAAAATTGGTTATTAAACCCACAAAAACTGCCAAATCTCCCTGGTCTACAGGAGGTCAGCCCATTGTGCTGGCACTGCCCACATTATCTCTTTGTTTGTAATCAACCCACTGCCTTCTGAAATGCTGTGCCTGGAGATTCCTTTCCAGCCCACACTCAGACTGCCTCAACAAGGATGCCAACCAATCCCTCCATTTGGTGGGCAGGTTCTGAGTGGTCCATAATTCCAGCTCAGAAAAGACTTGGCCTGTGCTTCGCAGCTTAGAAACCCCTGCCCTCCACACTGGACCCACTTGAGTCTCACCTGCCCCGCAGCCACCCCACTTCCAGAGGTATTTGCAGTCTTTGTTCAGCGGGTGAGAACCAGAGGGCAGGCACTGAGGCTCCTCCAGCCGCCACGATCCCTCCACACCTCCGTGAGGAGTCCTGAGCCTCTGAGGGGATGGGGCCCCCTCCGTGGGTCTCCCTGGGCTGTGACAGAACCTCCTTCCTCCTGGACCGCACAAGGATGACTTGTCCATACCCTTGAGGGGTCAGGTAGGAGCACAGAGTGGCCCTGAGGGCCCAATGCCCTGGGATCCTGGGGGTGGAAGTGGCAAGGGAAGGGGCCAGCAGGGTGGCTCGCCTGGCGTGGGGGCCGGGATGCCAGGCTGCTTCCAAGTGGCCACACCAGCCAGAGACGCTGATGGGGACAAAGTGCTCCGTGTCTATGCGAGTCAGTCACTCAGTGAGTGCTCTCAGAACCAGCATTTATGGTAAAACACCTGTGCTGATTGGCACAGGAGAAGGGATGACTGTGACCCGGGAAACTCTCCCCTAACCTTCAGGAAACACTCTGACAGGATCTCTGAAGATGCAAAAAAAATTCTGCTTTGGTTAAGAAAACATGGGAGGAATTGAACATTGGCTGCAAAAGTACATTTTTGAAGAAGTAGAAAACAGCATTATTTCTAAATTAAAAGCCTATGTTTAGAACAAGATTACTTAGATGACTAATTGTATAATGCAGGCATCGGTGAAAATAAAAGCTATGTTATAAGCTGTTTTAACATCAATTTGTATTTTCCTAAACTCTACGTTAGTCTAAAGTTGGGTGTCACTGTTTGGGAGGTGCTAGTTCTCCGCCAGTGTGCTTCAGTCTTTAGGAGAAGTGATAACATCTGTTTACACCTGTGTGCGGCATGGAGCACAGGTGTCTGGGGCCCCTGGGCTGTGGAGACAGAGGGAAGGGGGTTGGCCAGGGAGGGTGGGTCCTGCCCTCGGGCTTCTGCTATGCCCAGACACTCAGGGTCCCCTGGTTCACTCTTGACCTACTAATGGGGGAGACAGACAAGAGGAGCCATAGGGGGAGCTGTAGTCAGTGCCTTCCATGTACTCTCCATTTACATCTTGGGCATGGAGCACTCTCGAAGCTCTTCAAAGGTCTAGGTTCTTCTGATGTCTCTGGTCTTCACTAGTCTTCTTGCCAATGTGTCAGTGTGTGCGTACATGCTGTCGCTTCAGTCAGGTCTGACTGCAATGCTATGTACTATAGTCCGCCATGCTCCTCTGTCCACGGGGTTCTCTGGGCAAGAATACTGCAGTGGGAGCCACTCCCCTCTCCAGGACATCTTCTCCACCTGGGGATCAAGCCTGGATCTCCTGCACTGCAGGCAGACTCTTTACCATCTGAACCATCAGGGAAGTAATTACTTAATTGTAGTTATTTTCCTACAACACTATGTGGGGGGTGACCCTAAGTGTATCCCTGTGTTTTCCTTTCCCCTGTGATTTGAAGCCTCTGCTGACACCTTGGTGCTCCCACTGGGTACTTTATTATTGTTTGCCCACAATGCCTGCCCCAGTGCCACCCCGGGCCAGAGACACTCTGTGAATTAGCAATGGAGTTCAATCAATGACCTACCAGCAAATCTAATGAAAACCACCCATGAACTTATGATTTTCAGCCCATTCCTTAAATGCGAATGGATGCAATTTGAAGGACAAACTCTCATACAGCAAGAGCTCTGGGAAGGGCGTGGGTAGAGGGAACATGGCAGAGACGCCCATTTGGCTCCTAGGAGTCTGGTCACTTCTCTCCTGGGGTGATTGCACACTCAGTTTTGAACTGAGCACATGGCTGCCTGAGACTACAGACATTCCCAACATCCTCTGAAGCTGGGATGCTTGTGAGACAAGCTGTCCTTCCTGGATTTAGGAAAAACAATTTGTGCAACTTGTTGACTATTTTCTAGGTGAGAGAACCTGGCTCTTCCTTCTCCTGCTGTCTTGCTGCTGGGAACATCAGCCTAGAAGGGGAAGCTCCATTCTGCTCCATGTCCACCCTGGAGGGGGCAAATGCCCCTGGGATGACAGGACAGTATTCCTAGGACAGGAGTGGAGCTTTCTGGAACAGCCCTGCCAGACCAACCCTGGGCTGCCTCCCTCTGCATCTAAATGGGAGACAGACGCACACTTCTCCTGGCTGTAATTTTGTGGGGACTTTTTGTTTTTGTCCACAACCTTGACTGGCACGTTGGGCTTTGAGGGGGGTTTCTGTACAGTGGCCTTGTCAGGCTGCTCCAACATGCAGTAGTCTGGTATTTTCAGCTCTCCTTTCTGTGGGAGGACAGCCAAGCTCAGCTCCAATCTGCTGTCCTCACCAGCTGCGTCTCTGAAAACCTATGTGGAAAATAGATGCTCCCGACTCAGTGAATCAGGAGCTGATCCCTCTACCTTCCAGGGAGATGGACTTGTTCCTTCCCCTGCATCATCCCCCACCCCCACTCTCCCCTAAACGCATAGTTTGCTTTGAAATGTGTGCTCTTTCCCTGATAATATGGGCAGTTTCTAACTGCACAGCCTCAAGGCACAGGCATCTTGTGTGTGGAGTAACTGGATTATCACAAGAAAGATGAATTTCACTCTGGTAGGTCCCCTGCTAAACTGATGCATTGAAAACTTTAATTGGAAATATTACTAAAATCCATTTTCAGTATTAAGCTAAAATTTGGGAAGTTGCTAAGTTTTGCCCTAACCTCTCAGTTCAAGGAGACAGATATTTAGGACTTCCCAGGGGTCTGATCTTGTCTATGTAATTTCTTAGATGTCCTTCACCTTATGGAACCTACTAGTTTATAGAGAAAAAAACCCATATAGTGAAATATTAAACTGCTTGAGAACATGGTAATAAGTTTTATAATTCATTTATTCACTTGTGCTTGTCTGAAAAGTGTCTTCTCTTTCAGGGCTAGTTTAAAATAGAATTTATTAATAGAAAATGTCCTTCAGGTAAATGTGAGCCTTAAAAGAGGCAGCGGGGATGAGAGTTGACTCCGGCCAAGCTGCTCTGGGTGATTCTCTATTAAATGGTGACAGTCTCACCCACAGATGACTGATGTCTCCAGCATCACAAGACAGGGTTGGTCTTTTTGGATGAAGCTCACAACCACATCCTTACAGGTCACTGATTCCTGAAAACAAAGTGGGTGTTCCACATCAGGTGGTACTGTTGCAGGAAGGGGGACCCTTCCAGGGCCCAAAACTGGGCTCCTGTCGAACACTCAGAAGTGAATTGTCTGAGGAGACACATGTCTGACAAAGCCAGAGATTTTATTGGGCAAGTGCACCCGCATGGAGAGCAGCAGGGTAAGGGGACCCAGAACAGCTCTGCCGCGGCTCACAGTGGTTTTATGGTGATGGGAGGAGTTTTCGGGTTGTCTTTAGCCAGTCATTCTGACTCAGAGTCCTTCCTGCTGGTGCACACCTTGTTCAGCCAAGATGGATGCCAGAGAGGATTCTGGGAGGTGTCGGACATGTGGTGTGTCCTTGACCTTTCCCCAACTCTTTTGGTTGGTGGTGGCTTATTAGTTCCGTGTTCCTTACCAGGACCTCCTGTCATAAAACAACTCATGCAAATGGTTACTGTGGTTCCTGGCCAGGGTGGGCAGTTTCAGTCAGCATGCTTCCTCTCACAGTTCCACTGTGGTTTTATAGATCAGGCCATAGCATCCTGCATCCCCTGGGTCAAATTCTACCACAACCTGTGCTGGTTGGACCTACAAGCTGAGAATGGTTTTTATTATTTAAAATGTTATAAAGTTTTTTGAGACCTATGAATTATATGACTGTCAAATTTCAGTGTCTATAAAGATATCTAAGACTGCTTTCCTGCTGCAATAACAGAATTGAATAGATGCAGCAGAGGTCAGATGACAATCTAAAATATTTACTATCTGCCCTTTAGAAAAACTTGATAGCTCACGCTCTGGAAAGTAGTATTTTTTAAAATACTGTATGATGGAGTTTTGCTTGAAGAAAGGTAAAGTTTTATTAAATTTTGCCCCATGAAATAAATATTTTTAAAGTAAATGTAAAACTGGCCACGTTACTCTCAGTCATCTCAGAATAAACACAAGGACAACAAATATTTATTGATAATTGAAAATTTATTAAAGAATCAAGTCATTTAGATGATCTTACTTCTGCAAGACACATTGACATGGTTGATTCCAGAGTTGCATTTTCCCTTAGGATCAGGTGGATTCTATAGCCTCTCCTGTGTGTGTGTCTGTGTGTGGCTTGAATGATTGCATGCTGCTTCTTTATTCTTACCACCCTGGTGTTGCTTAGAGACCCTGGATATTTCATGAAATCAATGGCCACACCACGCTAAGAGGCCTAACCCTGTCTCTGTCTTGTGTCTTCAGGAGCGCAGTGCATAGCAAATGTGCATGAAAGGTCCAGATGTGAAAGCTCAGGAGTCCCATTGACTCACACCTCCTATGTAAAGGGAAGGCCTTCTTCTACCCTCATGGGGATAATTGGGGCCAGATGTGCGGACAAAGTGTACGATGGGTCCAGGTGCAAAAAGTCAGTTATCCCCTTGCTTCATACCTGCGGTGCAAAGGGAAAATCCTTCCTTTGGGAAAACAGCTCAGAGCTCATAGAGACAAGGGCTGCCCCCTGCAGAGTGGGGCCAGTAGCCTCTGGTGGGGAAGACTGGGGTGATGACTGACTGGCTGGGGGCTCCCAGGATGAGGCAAGAGGCTGAGGAGCCCAAGTCTGCACAGCCAAGGTCATACCAACCCGTCCTTGGATCTGCATCTGTCTGAGTGGAGCAGTGACTTTAAGGGGCTAGGATGCCAGCTGCCTGCCTGGAGGCCACAGGAGGAGGGGGCAGAAAAGCAGGCGGTGTGGCTCATCTTGGTTTCTGAAGACACTTCTTTCTGGCACCAAGTGCCAAGCTATGGGAAAGCTTGTATTCTTTTTATAAAACTGCTTTAGCTGTTCTAATTCATTTGCCTTTCCATCTTAGTTCATTTAAAGATAAATGTACAAATGTACATATTTTTCTTTTAGCACCAGTGGAAATCCTATAACTTGGCTACTTTTATCCAACAATTCATTATACAGATCTTTCCAGGTAGGTACCGACACAAATTTCCTTCCTAGATCCCTCTTAATGGCTGTTTCCTGAATGTTCTGTTTTTATACTGAGTGATACTAATATCAACAATCTTAGTGCACAAGTATTTGCACAAATGTTCCTCCCACGCTGAGTTGTTATCACTGGACCTTCCGTGTGGAATATGAAAAGGTGATCTATGGCTGTTTATCATTCATTTCTTTGATGGCTTCTGAAGAGACTGTTTTAAAACAAATGTTGTATCATGATTCCAATCTTTCTACTCCACAGAATAAAAATCATTCATACATGATTTTACCCAGTCCTTTCATGGTTTCAGTTTTACAGTCCCCACAGTCTAAGTCTCACTAAATTCCTAAGTCCGCCCGGGAGCAGGGCCTGCCCTCTGGGCCGCCTGGGTCCGAGCCTCGGGAATCTCTGAGGAGCGCTCCTTCTCCAGCAGCTGCCCGGGGAGGTCTTCCCAGCTCCCGCCCTCCCGTCTGGTGTCTGGGTCTCCGCGCCCTGCCGGGCCGGGAGCCGGCTCCCAGGCGGACGCGCGGGACAAGCGGGGCGTCAGGGCGGCCCGGCGGTCGGGGTCCGCCCGGGGCCGTGTGCGCCGCCCGTCGGGAGCCACCCAGCGGACGCCGTGAGCCGGTCCCTTCCCGGGGAACGTTGGCGACTCCCGCGAAGGTTCGGCCGCCGAGCCCGGGGCAGAGCTCCAGAGGCCGGGGGTGACAGCGGCAACGCTCCCGGTGCCATGAGACCCGGGAAGAGCCTGCTGTCTCCGGAGATTCGGGCTGCAGGTCGGCGGACAGGGCGGGCGGCGTCGGTCGGTGTCGGTCGGTGTCGGTCGGTGTCGCTGCCCGGCCGGGTGGACCAGCGCGCCGCGGGGCCCCTTCTGCCCGCGGGCACCGCCGGGGCAGCTGAGCGCGAGCAGGAAAGGGCATGGCGCCGGCGTCCGCGGGGTTACAGCCTCCCGATGTTTCCCACGCGCCCGGAGGTGCGGACCACACGGATGCACGCAGACATGTCCAGTCTTCCCAGCCTCCCCCATGGACCCCGATAGTCCCGATTCACAAACGTGTGTCCTCTCCCCGGAGACGGCCGGCCCTGGTGTCCAGAACAGGAGGCACCGCAAGGGACGACCGGCCGCCCGTCCTCCTCCCCAAAGGGGGCCCGGAAGCGCTTCCTTGCCTCCTTGGGGGAACGGTCGTCCCACTGCCTTCGCGGCGCTGAGGCTGCTCCCAGGCGGCCACGGTTCCCAGTGAAGTGCTCAGGACTCAGCAGACGGGATTTCCTGCGGGTCCGGCTGCATCTATTCGAGGGGTGCCAGGAGTCCCTTCTATTCTCCTCGGGCTCGGAAGTAGAAAGGATGGTGTCCGTGTGGAGGCGCTGTGTTTCGGGGGTGTGAGACACCGATACATCTATGTGAGGATGACAAAGCCTACAGATTGGTGCCCGCTGTGGCGAGGTCGACCAGATGGCCCGACAGGTTGTTGGGGATTTTGGTTAACATTTATACTGTAATGTAGGTATTCAATGAGAAATCTTGAAATTAATTATAATGAAAATCACCATTATCATTGTTACTCAACAATAACGTAATTATTACCTTTGTTTGCAGTTAATTTAAGAAACACTGTTTCAAGTTTATCCACAGAGTATCCAATTGAAGACGACCAGAGAAGGTGTTGAAATGAAGAACTTTCTTAACACACTGAGAAGTTGGGGAACCTCTCCTTCCAGCCACGAGGCCCTGCCCTGCAGCAACCGACCTGGAAAACCAGACCCCAGCCCCTGCAGCAATGGGCTCCAGGATTCAGTGCGTGGTCAGTGACTGTCACCTTCCTTATTTTTCTTCCTTTCAATTTAGTACCAAATTGGGGACGCCAAATCTGTCATCTAAGCAGTCACCTGGGACGGCCCTCTTCCTGCCAGCCTGCCTCTGACTTCCCCACATTACACTCTGTGAGCAGGACACACTTTCCCTCTTTCCCACCAGAGCGCGTCCCCACTCCTGTGTGTGCCCTGAGTCTCAGCCTAGGCGAGTGGTGGTGGCTGACTCCTTGCTCTGGAGACAAATTCTGAAGAAACAGTGAAGGAGCAGGAAAATATCCTAGAGTAGGAAATGGCCACCCACTCCAGTATTCTTGCCTGGAAAATTCCATGAACAGAGGAGCCTGGCCATCTGCAGGTCGTGGGGTCACAAAGAGTCAAACACGACTGAGCATGCACACACAGACACAGGCATCTTCGTTTATGTCTACAGAGCTTAGAGTGAGAACCAAATAAAGCACTGAGGATAATATGTGGGTTTTGTTATTTTTGAAAAAAAATCAAATTAATCATTTTAAGTTGAGATATATATCATATACCCAAAAATTCTCCTTTAAGCACTATATCTTAGTGATTGCCTATTTATATAGTTGTGTAGCCATCATCACTATCTGATCCAGAAGATTTTATATTTTATCTCCCTACAAAGACACCTAGTGTTCGTTAATCAGTCACTTAAATTCCACATTCCTCACTCTTTCATCCTCATGGAATTGCCTATTCTGTGTATTTCAAGCACATGGCTTTGTACAACTGTGGCCATTTAGGTCCGGTTTCTTACACAGTGTCATGTTTTTGAAGCTCATTCATATTTTATCATGTGATCCAATTTTTTGTTTGGCTTCAGAATTTTCCTGTCTTTAACACATGCACACACACACACACACACACACAGACATGCTACAGTTCTTTAAATGTGGAAAATACACAGAGGTCCAATGTCACCATTAGAACCATTTTATGCACACAGTTCCATGGCATAAAGTACTGCCTTCCTGTAGGCACTCAACCTGCCCACCAACCCACAGCGGCCAGCAAGCACAGAGGACGACAGCCCAACTGTGCTGCCCATTGTCAGAACCCCCACAGCACCCACTCAGGCCAAGGCTAAACAATAGGTCCACTTCCCAATGGCCAAAGAAGAGACCAAGGGTGGCCAAGGGTGAGAGAGATGAAAGGAGAGACAAGTGGGAAAGTCCACAGCACCTGGTCTTTCCAGCTGGTCTTGCAACCAAGTACTAATCAGGCTCAACCTTGCTTTAGCTTCTGAGCTCAGAAATTACCAGGGGCCTTCATGGTGCTATGGCCCTAGATGATGGCAGCCCCGACCAGGCACCCCAATACTCTGTGCTGTGGGACCCTGCCATGCCAGCCTCACCAGCCCCTGTCAGAGCCCTGGGGTGCCCAGCATCTGTGGACAAACTGCTCCTGACACATCCTTCAGCCCTCTGGAGGCCCAGCCACCAGGCTGTGACTTGGAGTTCCCAGGAGATGGTTATCAGTCAGGGTATGTGGCCAGTGGCAATAGGGCCTGACCCTCTGGAAGTGAGTGGAGAAAAGCCCAGTGCTCTAATTCAATGCTGTCCTGGCACCAACTGAGTGTCTCTCGCTGACATCTTCACTGCTTCATCCAGATATTGCACGTACCACTTGTGTTCCGGCTGGGGTTCTAGGGGCAGCCTTCACGGGGCTGCAGCCTTTCCGTGACCAATCCAAGTGCCGATGCCTCTGGCTCTGGGCCTCACACAGGGAGTACCGCTGTCAATGCTCAGGGATAAAACAGCAGATCTAAGACGCTGAAGACTTGTCCTAGGTCTGGCAAACAGCTCAGAACTGAGGTCTGGTGGCCTTAATGCTGTGACCTAAGACCACACCATCTGCCAGCAGACATGTCAATCTCCAGATAATCAGGATCAGATTGATTAAGTACAAAGAGGGACAAGTGTGTCATGTTGGGAGGAGGGAGGTGGAAACAGCACCCCTCTGCCTTTGTCTCCCTCCTTCCAGCTGCCCAGGGGACCAAGACATCCCAATATTCTGTGTTCACATATTGTTCTCTTTTGACTTAGACAACATGGAGGGTCCCTGCCCCTCAAGTAGTAATTTTCTCAGTTTTGAGGGGTACAGTCATGAAATGTCTTCCAGTGTACAAATAGAGAAAATATAAAACTCACCCAGACCACTGGAGTTCCGTATGAGGTGAGGGTGATATAAGGTCCCTTGAACTTCTGTTCTGAAAAGAGGGAGGGAGGAGGAAGAAAAAGCTGATCTTCAGTGAATGTAACCTTCACATGGACTCTGTGTAGTCATTTTATCTGTACAGTTATTCAGTCATCATAACATTTACTCAAGGTCTTTTATCTTTCTGGCCCGATGTTCTCATCGAGCTCACAGGCTGAAGAGGTGCTCAAAGTGAGAGAGTCAATTCCTAGGCAGGTTGATAAGAAGTCCGAGGGAAGCTGAGGAGAGAGGGGCCTGGAGTTCTCAAGGAGGAAGAAAGGACAAACATCTTTTTTTTTTTTTTTTCTCTACATTCCTTAGTCTTAGTCACTCAAAGCATTTGTTTTTGTTTTTGTTTTTGTTTCTTTCTTTCTTTAGGCCCAGAACTGATGACTACACAAGTCAGTTTAAACTCTGTGAAAGAAAGTAAAGTTGCTTGGTCATGCCTGACTCTGCAACCCCATGGACTGTAGCCTACCAGGCTCCTTTGTCCATGGGATTTTCCAGGCAAGAGTACTGGAGTGGGTTGCTGTTTCCTTCTCCAGGGGATCTTCCCAAGCCAGGGATCCAGCCCGGGTCTCCCACATTGTAGGTAGATGCTTTACCATCTGAGCCAATTAAACTCTGTACTAGGGATCATATAACAACAATGTATCCTGCTTGAGGACAGTTTCTTCTTCCTGAAAACCTTCTGATTAATCCTGATATCTTAGAATGTATATTATGGGAATGGGTCTGGCAGGATCTTTCTGTTAAATTCTAATCCTGTTATCCTAAAATGTTAATTGTGGGAGTGGGTCTGGTAAAACTTTCACAAACTTGAGACATTCTTTTGATTTAATGTAGTAACTAATTTAAAAAGTATATACATCCCTTGCTAACACCATCAACGGGGGGGGGGGAGGGCACTCTCCACCCCCTTCTGCTGTCCACGTCAGAAGCTTTCTCTGACCTTTTCCCACTGTCATAAAACTCTGCTACACAAATGCTCTTGAGTGATCAATCCTGGTCCCTGGTCCTGAAGCTAAATCTTCTTCGGAGATCCTGAATCTGACATCGTTCACAGTAAGCTTGATTGAATCTATAACAATCTCTTAAAAGCCAAATATAATCTTAAAATAAGCTATGCTGCTGCTAAGTCCCTTCAGTCGTGTCCGACTCTGTGCGACCCCATAGACGGCAGCCCACCAGGCTCCCCCATCCCTGGGACTCTCCAGGCGAGAACACTGGGGTGGGTTGCCATTTGAAAAATCAAAGTGAAGTTGCTCAGTCATGTCCGACTCTTAGCGACCCCATGGACCTCAACCTACCAGGCTCCTCCATCCATGGGATTTTCCAGGCAAGAGTACTGGAGTGGGGTGCCATGGCCTTCTCCAAAATAAGCTATAAGCTCTATTAAAATAAAATTCAACTCAGTAAAATTTTAAAATCTTAGTGCCTTTATTTAAAGATTTATGAATCAGGCAGCATCCAATTTAGCAGTTAGAAACTCTGAGGAGTTGCACAAAATAAAAGACTTTTATAGGCATAAGGGATCAGGAACAAGGAAGTTGTACTGGGCAAAGAATCCAAGTGGTTACTGTGAGGTTACTTTCCATTAGAGGCTGGAAAGCTTTCTCAGGCAGATGACTTAACTAGTGATAATCAGAAGATCCCTGGCTGACTGGTTCAAGATTTCATTTCTGGAAGAGCCAAAACTGCATTTAAGTCTATTTTGCTAGCACGGTTCATAACTAAGCAACTCCTTTGGGGCTGTTGTCTTGTTTTTAACAGTCCCCTGGGGGGCAGCAACAAGGCTTACCACTGCTGGTTCTTCCCCAAATGCTGAGAGCGCATGTGCTCTGTGCCAGGCCTGTGCTGGGGACAGGGACCCAGCCACGACACCTCACAGTCCTTGACATTCAAGAGGAGAGTAAAACAGAAAACCACCATACTTTAAAAAGAAAGGATTCTGCTGCTCCCACAGAGCTGACGCTGTGGAGGGAGACAAGGAATAAACAGAACAGCTTGTAGAACAGTCAGCTCCATGGAGTGAAGGGCAGGACACGGCACAGCGGGATGGGGGAGCTGGGGCGGGGGGGGGGGGGCACGGGGAGGAGAGGAGTCCTGGGACAGAGGACTGATGGGTGACGAGCCCCAGCGGGTGCTGACAGGGCCGGCCCTGGGGCCGTGAAGGACCGAGGTGGTAAGGGCAGGAGACATGGGGGAGCTGTCACTGCAGATGCACACAGGGACGTGTCTCTGAGGAGGTGACATTTAAGCTGCGCTCCGGGCCACTGTCCCCTTCCCTTGTCACCCAGAGGCAGATACCGAGGATGGCCGCTAACATCACGCGCACCAGCCAGTCCTGAGCCTGCACACCCAGCTCACTGTTCCCTCCTGAGGAGTCACAGTAAAGGCCCCTGTGCTGAGTTCCCCTCCCTCCCTCTCTGGACAAGGCCGATCCTTTCCCATGTGGCCCAATGGCGTGGCCTGTCCCTCCTCTTGGGAACTGTAAGTCATCAACTCTCTTTTCGAGGACAGTTATCTCCTGATCTGTTTGCCTTATTATGCCTCCAATTTCCTATTAATACACTATATTTTAAATTAGCCAAGAATGACAGCGCACTCTAGACACAGAGTGTCTTAACTGAGCACACTCAATTAAGTGTGGACAAATAGAGCATGAATTATGACACTTCCTGCAATGTCCTCAATCAGTTTAATGTTTATTGTGTGTTAAGCGGTGTTTTGTGTTTTCCTGCCTGGTTAGTTTCCCCTGGGTCAGCTGTGTTTTCTTTCACCAACTCTTTCTCCTGACAAAATTACTTGCAAGCACAACTGAAGTTCAGAATATGTTCAAATTGTTCCCTACAGGGCAGGCATCTTAGAGAAAACTTTACTGCAGCACTGACAAGGCGTCATGTCTTTCTCCAAGTTGGCTGAGATAGTCCCACTGTTGTGTCCAGCTCTTTGTGACCCGTCCTTTGAGAGGAGCCTGGCAGGTACAGGCCCTGGAGTCCCAAAGAGCTGGACACGACTGAGCGACTATATATTCTTCCGGATTCTTTCCCATTACAGGTCGTCACAAGATACTGAGTACAGCTCCCTCACTACACAGCAGCTCCTTGTGTCACCTGGTGTACACACAGCAGTGCGTGCGTACTGACCCCAAACTCCTGACTCACCTCTTCCCACACCCCCGTGTCCTCTTTGGTAACCATAAGCGTGTTTTCTATGTCTGTGACTCTACCTCTGCTTTGTAAATAAGTTCATCTGTATCATTCTTCAATATTCCACATGTGTGATATCATACGATGCTTGTCTTTTTCTGTCTGACTTACTTCACTTAAAGTGAAATCACCATGTTCATCCATGTTGCTGCAAATGGCATTATTTCATTTGATTTTATGACTGAGTAATTTTCCATTGTATATATATTCCACATCTTCTGGAGCAAGCACTTCTTAGACTGTACAGCTTGACTTATTTTAAAGGAACAAAAATTGTGAGTAAACCTAAGTTTTTTTAGAGGTGGGGCATTTCTCTGCAATGATTCATATATCATTAATTAGCATTTAATGGATTAGGAGACCAAGAATAGTAGGTAAAACTGGTGTGTCGTTTTGTTTTATGTCACTTATGTCAAGTTCTCATGCTGCTGCTGCTGCTAAGTTGCTTTGACTCTGTGCAACCCCATAGACCGCAGCCCACCAGGCTTCTCCATCCCTGGGATTCTCCAGGCAGGAACACTGGAGGGGGTTGCCATTTCCTTCTCCAATGCACACAAATGAAAAGTGAAAGTGAAGTCACTCAGTTGTGTCCGACTCCTATCAGGGTTAAATTATGTTCACAAAATACAGATTTCTTCTGTTCCTCTATTCTTGATTCTCTAAAATTATGTGGTGCTTTTGTGGTCAGTTGTTCTTTGCTTGCATAGCCTTCACATGATTTTCAGAAGTAATTCTTGAAAAAATTTATTTTATAGCCTTCCTTGCTTATTTTTCTTTTCTTATAGCTGCTTTAAATATTGGTCTTGAGAATTCATATTTTTCCAGAAAGTAGTCAATTTCTTGAATATTCTAGCATATTTGCAGTGTATATAAAGGGGTTTATATTCATTTTGTGGATGGGTATGAGATGATATGAAATATACATCAGACCTGCTGTCTGACACAGGACTCCTAAGTGTCTTGAAGTTTCCTGGGTGATAGAAATGTCTTTTGGTTTGTTTTCTTTGTATGTTTTCTGAAAGTCTTCACTTTGGTTTTTCCTAGTAGGAAATGATTACTTTTATAACAGACACTTTTGATGATTATTGCTAAGGTTTGTTAGTACAATTCTATGTGCCCTTTATTTTAAGGCTTGTGATTAGTTTCATCTCTCTCTCTCTCTCTTTTTTTTTTTTTTAGTTTCAGCTCTGATACATGCATTTTCTGTCTCAGTTGAATGCCCTACATATTCAAGGAGGTTCCTTCACTCTGGCTGCTGAGGATTCTCAGCCCCACATGAATGTTGGACATTATTCAATGCATTCAGTTCAGTTCACCTCAGTTGCTCCATCGTGTCTGACTCTTTGCAACCCCATGAACCGCAGCGTGCCAGCCTTCCCTGTCCATCAGCAACTCCCTGAGTTCACCCAAACTCATGTCCGTTGAATTGGTGATGACATCCAACCATCTCATCCTCTGTCGTCCCCTTCTCCTCCTGCCTTCAATCTTTCCCAGCATCAGGATCTTTTCTAATGTGTCAGCTCTTCACATCAGGTGGCCAAAGTTTTGGAGTTTCAGCTTCAGCATCAGTCCTTCCAATGAACACCCAGGGCTGATCTCCTTTAGGATTCACTGGTTGGACCTCCTTGCAGTCCAAGGGACTCTCAAGCATCTTCTCCAACACCACAGTTCAAAAGCATCTATACTTCTGTGCTAAGCTTTCTTTATAGTCCAACTATCACATCCATACATGACTACTGGAAAAACCATAGCTTTGATGGACTTTTGTTGGCAAAGTACTGTCTCTGCTTTTTAATATGCTATCTAAGATGGTCACAACTTTCCTTCCAAGGAATAAGCATCTTTTAATTTCATGGCTGAAATCACCATCTGTGGTGATTTGGGAGCCCCCCAAAATAAAGTCAGCCACTGTTTCTGCTGTTTCTCCATCTATCTTTTCATCTATTATTTCAAATCCTAAAAGATGATGCTGTGAAAGTGCTGCACTCAATATGCCAGCAAATTTGGAAAACTCGGCAGTGGCCACAGGACTGGAAAAGGTCAGTTTTCATTCCAATCCCAAAGAAAGGCAATGCCAAAGAGTGCTCAAACTACCGCACAATTGCACTCATCTCACACACTAGTAATATTCAAAATTCCCCAAGCCAAGCTTCAGCAATACATGATCCGTGAACTTCCAGAAGTTCAAGGTGATTTTAGAAAAGGCAGAGGAACCAGAGATCAAATTGCCAACATCCCCTGGATCATCAAAAAAACAAGAGAGTTCCAGAAAAACATTGACGATGTCAAAGCCTTTGTGTGCATCACAACAAACTGTGGAAAATTCTGAAAGAAATGGGAATACCAGACCACCTGACCTGCCTCTTGAGAAACCTGTAGGAAGCCACAGTTAGAACTGAACATGGAACAACAGACTGGTTCCAAATAGGAAAAGGAGTACATCAAGGCTGTATATTGTCACTGTGCTTATTTAACCTATATGCAGAGTCCATCATGAGAAACGCTGGGTTGGATGAAGCACAAGCTGAAATCAAGATGGCCAGGAGAAATATCAACAACTTCAGATATTCAGATGACACCACCCTTATGGCAGAAAGTGAAGAAGAATTAAGAACCTCTTGATGAAATTGAAAGAGGAGAGTGAAAAAGTTGGCTTAAAGCTCAACATTCAGAAAACTAAGATCATGGCATCCAGTCCCACTCAATGCATAGATCTCCAGTAACCATTCTTTCCTCAAAAGTTGTTCCTGCTCATCCTTGTGGAATTTCACCTGTGTGTGATCAGATGACAGAGACTCAGCGGGCTCATTAGGCACTTGGAATCATTCTTTCTGTCTGAGTAGCTGTTTCTTTTCAATCCCCTGCCCCACACATATCATCTTCTGTGCCTCCCTGGCTCACCTGTGTTCTCAGATCAGGGCTTTCCTGGGCTGCATCTGGGTTCCCCTCCCTGTACCTGCAGCATGGAAATTGCCTGAAGGCAGACAGCCGGGAGTCTGCAGATGGATCTGTGTATGCATCTTCACTCTAGGAACTTAGTCCTGCATGGCCTGCTGTCCAGGATCTGCAAACAGTTGTTCCCAGTATTTTGTTCAGCTTTCTAATTACCAGTGCCAGGTGAGGAAGTTCAGATACTGTTCCTCTTAAAGCTGGAAGTGGAAGTCACATTTTATTTTTATAGACACTCTTTGAATCAGTAATTCTAAATCAGTTAACCACATATGTTTGAAAGTACCTTTTGCTTCATTTTCTCTGTTTTGCTCTTGCAAATGTAAAAACAAAACCAAATATCAAGAGACACACTAAAATAGGTTTTGTTTTCTGTTTTTCCTGGTTGAACTTTATGCCAACAAATCCTAGGTAAGGACTTAGGAAGCTGCAGTAAGTCAAGGCACCAGCAAGATCACAGGATCTGCAATCAACAGGGATCTTAATGGGACCAGAGAGCTTTTTTTTTTTTTTTTTTTTTTGCCATGCCGTAGGAGCTGGATGCAGTAGTTGAGGGGCTAGAGGGATCCCAGGACCTTAATGACACCATTGAGCCAGCTAAAATACAGGAGGCTGAGGCCAGGTACAGCAGGTTTGGCCAATGTGAGCTGAAACATATTTAATTCTGAATTTCCAGAACCATAACCTCAAACAAAATGTTCACCTTCTTCTGATATTCACATAGAAAGATTGCATAGAATCTTTTGCCTAGAAATTCTACTTCCATGGAAGATAGCCACCAGGAAGATTGCTTGGAGAATTTAAGAGATGTGTGGGTTTCAGGTGGAAAAAGAGGAAGTGAGTAAATGACAACTGCGATTCAGAAACGGAAAGGGGTCTGTGCAAACCCAGCAGGCTCTCTTTGGTGGAAGGCAGGCCGTGCACTCACTGCTCCTTCCCCCTCTTGCTGAGATCACGTTTATCATGTTTTAGGTAGCTCCAATGAAAACTTCAAGTACAGGGGCTTCCCTGGTGGTCCAGTGGTTAAGAATCTACTTGCAGGGCAGGGAACACTGGTTCGATCTCTGGTCCCCAGAAGATCCCTCATGCCACAGAGAAATTAAGTCTGTATACCGCAAAGACTGAGCCCAGGCATCCTAGAGCCCAGTGCTCCACAGCAAGAGGAGCCACCAAAGCGGGAAGCCCAACCACCCAACTAGAGCACAGGCCCTGCTCGCTACAAGTGGAGAGAGCCTGCAGGCAGCAAAGAAGACCCAGGGCAGCCAAAAGAAATAAAATTATATTTAAACAAAAACCGCTTCAAGTACAGTGACTCTCAATGGCTCAAGTAACTCCTGCTCGAAGTTCTCAGCACACTGGCGTGTGGGGTCTACAGGAACCCCCTCCTCCCGTGAAGGCCCAGTGTCTCCATTGACCACGTGTCTCCACCATGGTGCTGTGCCGTCTCCCTGCTCACCTCTGCACAGAATTGCTTCTGATGGTGTCACTCTTTAGGCAAGGGAGTCATTCTTGTGAATCATCATCTAAGAGTTAATATCTCACCTGCAATTTTATTTCTATATTCCTTAAAAGGAGTTCCTTAAAATCCCAATTGTATTCCTTAAAAGAGCGTTTTATCAAAATCTTGACTTGAACACCTGTGTTTTTATTTATCAACTTTTATGTTTATGTCATGCAAAGAGTTGACTCATTGGAAAAGACCCTGATGCTGGGAGGGATTGGGGGCAGGAGAAGGGGACCACAGAGGATGAGATGGCTGGATGGCATCACTGACTCGATGGATGTGAGTGTCAGTGAACTCCGGGTCTTGGTGATGGACAGGGAGGCCTGGCGTGCTGCGATGCATGGGGTCGCAAAGAGTCGGACATGACTGAGCAACTGAACTGAACTGATGTCTCCTTCATTGTGTCCTGTGCTGTGGCTCAGCCTCTCTCTCGGCCTCTGCTCTTGGCCTCTCAGGAAACAGTGTACAGGGTGTATTAGTTGCATCCGCCCTCCCCTCTCACTGGCTCTTTTCCGTCCTCCCTCATCTCCATGACATGTGTAACTGTGTGCACATCACTATCACCATGACACTCTCCCTCCCTTGGGAAGCCTGTTATCACCTTCCTGCTCCTTTCTCTGCTGCCCCGTGTGTGTCCCTGCCCGACACTCACAGCAGCCTCACAGCAGGCGCTCTCCCTCACTCTTCTCTCCAGAGTTCTTGCTGGAATTTCTGGACACCACCTCCCAAGTATTTACCTCTGACTCTGACTTCTCCTTCCCTGGTGGGCTCTGTAGCATCTTCCCCTGAATGAAGACCACAGATAAAACCTAAATTCTCCTTCTTCCCCAGCTACCTTAGACTCCCCTGTGGATGTCTCCTTCTCATCCAGGCTCAGTGATTCAATATCATCCACGAACCATTTTTCTATACTCAACCATCTGGCCGTACTGATACCATCTCCAGGGGAGTGGGTGGAGCAATGATGGGCAATGTTGAGATGGCAGGTAGAGACCAGGCCAGGCAATGAGGGCGTGAGAATGAAGGACAGTGCTAAGAAGAGGAGCAGATTATAGAGAAGTCACAAGGGCAGAAGAGGTTGGAGAATGTTTTTAAAAACAGATCAGGGAGAAATCTGGGAGAGGAGAGGTTGAGTCTTAAGGAAAGAGAAATGATCATTGCATAGCTCCTCAGGGGGGGTGGAGGTGGGGGAATCCAGCAACGTGCTAGTTTACGAGCAACATCCTATCAGATGCTGTATTTCAGTTGGAAATACTTCAGGCTACAAGTCCATTAGATTTGTAGAAATTCCTAATGCATTAGAAATTGATACATTTTCCTGCAATGGAATAAATTAGGCTAAGGTTATGCATTACATAGTTTATTGTGATGTCAAGATGTCATTTTATATTAGTGTTTATTCCAACGTGGACCAGTAAAGCGTATTATAGTACATCATCTATTCAGTGGACTGATTTGTGGAAAATAGTGTCCCAAGAGAGAATATTCCCCAAGATAGTGTCAGCTGAATATAAGCAAGATACATAAAACATTGTGCACAGTGTGCGACCATGTATGGTTTTAAATGTGGTTGTGCTCAGTCACTCAGTCACGTCCCACACTTTGTGACACTATGGACTGTAGCCCACCAGGCTCCTCTGCCCATGGCGATGCTCCAGGCAGGGATACTAGAGTGGGTTGCCATTTCCTGCTCCAGAGGATCTTCCAGACCCAGGGATTGAATCTGAGTCCCTTATGTCTCCTGCACAGGGAGGTGGGTTCTTTACCATTAGCACCACATGTGGAGTGAAGAACAAATAGATATTCATAGTTGCTTGTGTATCCATAAAATGGCATTCTGGGCCGTCTCTCCTGATCCAGGGGCTAAGACTCTGCACTCTCATTGTAGGGGCCCGAGTTCAATCCCTTGTCAGGAAACTAGAACCCACATGCGACAGATAAGAGTTCTCATGGAAAAGGTCCCACAGGCACAGCCAAATAAATACTTAGAAGAAAAAAAAAATACACCTCTGAAAGCTATCCCTGAGAAACAAAAACGTGGCTGACTGTGGAAGCAGCAAGGACTTGACAAGAAGGGAAGGGGTAGGAAGAACAATGTAATATGAACTATTTTATATTTTTAGGTTCTTGAGCCTTGTACATGTATTCTGAGTTTCTCAGAAATGCCAAGACGTTACCAAAAATTTTAAACCTCTAAAGAACAAAACTCACAGCTTTATTTCTACAAACTGAATGAAAGTCAAGTTTGTTTTATCAGAAAGATTATCTGGCTTCTCTAAAACATCTTCTCAGGCTTTTCCCACACTACCCAGACAGTGGTCCATACGGCACTGTCTGGATTCTTGTCATAATGTGAAGTGAATCTTTTACACTATCCTGGGTCCTTGCTGTCCGGCAAATGAAGGACGACGTCATCACGTTCCTTGCAGCAGGGGCCCTCTTAGGTGGCACCAACCTTTACTTCCCAATGGAGCAGTACATCTACAGAAGGAAAAGTGGCGGCGTCCACATTAGGAATCCGAAGAGAACCTGGGAGAAGCTTCTGTAGGCAGCTCATGCCATCGTTGCCACTGAAAACCCAGCTACTGTCCCTGCTGCGTCCTCCAGGAACCTTCGCCAGCGAGCTGAGCTGCAGTTTGCTGCCGCTTCGCTCCTGGAGCCTCCACTAACCAGACCCAGGCAGCTTCCAGGAGCTAAGACTCCTGGTAGTTACGATCCCTGGGCCGACCGCCAGCCTCTCCCAGAGGCATGTATGTGAACTTCTTACCATCGGTCTGTGTGACACGGACTCTCATCTGCACTCTGGAGACCACCCATTCCCGGCAACCAGGGAGCTCAGTCGGTGGGTCTGACTTGGCGGATGCTCACCCGGGAAGTTCTGCCGGTGCGCGGCATCCTTTCCTGTGAACACTCTTGGGAGGTCGTGCCTGATCTCCACATCTGCAGATTCTGAAGAGATTAAAGGGGAAGAGCAGGTGGCAGCTGAGCAAGCTCTGACCAAGGAGGACTTCACCGTGAATGGGTCACTTCAGCAGCTGAGTGCAACGCTACTGGATCTGAGGTGCTGGCCTAGTCCACAGGCAGGCAGGCAAGCTCGCTGCCTACTCCACAGTTACCCCAGAAGGCTGGCCTGCAGCGCCCGCTGCTCAGGCCACTGGACGGGTAGGCACAGCACTGCGTGGGCTTCAGCTGTTCTTTCACAGGCTCTTTTCTTGGGTGGGGGCTGTGCTGGGTCCTTGCTGCTGCACAGGTTTGCTCTGGTTGCGGTGAGCGGGGAGCACTCTGGTTGTGGTGCCTGACCTTCTCGTTGCAGCGGCTTCTCTTCTTATGGAGCGTGGGCCCCAGGGCCCCCAGGCTTCAGTGGTGGCAGAGCGTGGGATCAGGAGCTGTGGCCCCCAGGCTGTGGAGCACAGGCTTGATGGTTGTGGTTCACGGCCTTAGTTCCTCTGAAGGCACATGGGATCTTCCTGGACCAGGGATTGAACTCATGTCTCCTGCATTGGCAGGATTCTTTACCATGAGCCATTATGGAAACCCCACAAACTCTTAAAATGGAAATTGGTTCACAGAAAATAAGCAGTTTCTAAATAAATAAATATGTCTACTTTGAGAATGTTCTGTGACTTTTGCTTTTTTCCTTTCACATAAGAGGAAATTTTCATAATTCATTATGTTCTTCCCTCAAACAATATTTGCAACTGCTAATTTTACTAGATAAGCTTGATCCAATTTTTAAAACACTTTTCTCCCACTTTCCCCTATGCACTGTACATTCATTATCAATTGAGATAATATTTTATCATTGTTCAGTCACTTAGTCATGTCCAACTCTTTGCGACCCCATGGACTGCAGCACACCAGGCTTCCCTGTCCTTCACCAACTTCCAGAGATTATATTTATACTTCATATGGATAGGAGGATAATCAGTTGGCTTCATACTTGAATTATTTCTCTGAATCTGACATATTAATATGCTAGTAAGATATAAGACACTTGATTGACTTCAGCATAATAAAAAATAATAGAATCAGGTGACCATATCTGAAGACTGATTATAAAAGCAGCAGCCATGTTGATGAGGAGCAGTGACACACGGGGGGACATTTTATGTGATGAGAGAGGGGCGCTGGCCTCAGGGATTTAAAGGGCTGCTTCAAAACAGAGTGGAACTCGGCTCAGTGGATGGACCTCCTGGGAGTCACTTCCCAGACACACACAGGACAGAGTCCTGAGCATCCTGAGTGCCCACAAGGTGGTCTGAAGCGGTGGCCAGGGCACCCCTCTGCGTATCAGTGGAGATGGTAGCTGTATTGTGTGTCTGTACGAGTCTGTATAAGGTGACCCTGCATGCAGAAAAGAAAATTTGACTAAATGGCAGAAGGCCTCAGCTCTAATAGTAAGATATTTTCTTAAATCAATTTCTTTCTCCTCTCAGCTTCTCCGTCTGAAAGGAGTTACTCTTCATGAGACCCATTCTCTTTTAATTCCCTTCTTCAAAGCCTCAAATTTCGTAGCTTTTTTTTTTCAGTATCTTTCCATGTTTATTCCTCAGACAAAATAAGCAAGAGTAAAATTTTCTTATTGGACTTTAAAGATAAACAAATACTTTTAAAATCAGACTTTCCAAACGTTCTAAATTCATTCATGTTCTCACTTTAGTATCCTCAATCCTAAGCCTGTAATGAGCGTTTTTACCTGATTCACACACAACTCTGGGGGGTGAATTGGTGGCAGGACTCCACAGACCCCTGGAATTTTGAACTCTTGACAGTTAGATCTCCTTTTACAGAAGTGTTAGCTCCAATGGAACAAGGAGCATATAGTGCCAGATTGCAGGGCTGACAGCGGGGAAAAGACAGTTTATTGATGGTAGAAAAGATCTGCCTTCTGACCAGCAGCCGCTGCTCACGGTGAGGCAAACCGGAAGTCCCTGCAGACGCAGAGACCCATGCGGAGGGAGCAGGACGCTTCAGCCACACTCGTTCTCAGCGCAGCCCTCAGAAAGGGGTCCTTCCTTGACCTGACTCGTGCTTCCTGTGTCTTTAACTCCCTGTGCTTCGGGGCTGCTCTGCTGAGCTGGACTCCCCTTTGCTTTTCCTAGATCTCCTTGGGGCCTTCTCACAAGGCCCGGCAGCAGGCAGGAAGCAGCGGCACCATTGGGCAGGTCTGCTCCTGTAACTCCTCTGGCAGCCCTGCGGCTGGGACAGCGCGCTGAGCGTCCACCGTCCCTCTCATGGGACCAGAGGTCAGAATGCGATGGGACCAGAGGTCGGAATGGGGAAGAGGGAAGGGCTGGCTTTTACTTTCTTTCACTCCCGGGCCAGAAGCTCTTAACCTGAGGGATTTGGAGAGCCCAGGGAGCCTGTGGCCTCCCAGAAGTGATGCATAAAATGCATCTGTGCACAAGCTTTTGTTCAGATAAGAGTAAATGCCCTGGATTCACCCCTTCAGAATATTTTATCTTTGTTCCTGGTCTGTACAGATCCTGTGCTTTGAAGCACAACACCGCTGCAGTGATTTCATCACACTTTCACTGCTGCCAGTCCCTAGTAAACCCAGCTTTCAGAATCAAGAGAAGCTGCTGGCTGACAAGGCTTAAAAGCATCCTTTGAAGTACCTAGAATCAAGAGCACCTGACTGTACTCTACTGGAACATTTTAAGGTATAGTAGTTAGCTTTTCGCTTGTGAGCAGCTAGGTCAAATTGTTTCCAGACAAGAAAACCGAACTAAAGTCTATGTGTCTGACCAGAGTCACAGGACACAAACTACTTTAAGGCGGGTCCCAGGTCGACCTGAGATTCTGTCATTACCAGGAATCAAAGTAGCAAAGAGCATCTGTGACACAAACCCTAAAAGCGTTTTATTACTGGATAATTTGGGTTGGGACGGTTCCCTAGAGAAGAGAATGGCAACTCACTCCAGTGTTATTGCCTGGAGAACTCCATGGGCAGAGGAGCCTGGCGGGCTACAGTCTAAGGGATCCCAAAGAGTTGGACACGACTGAGTGACTTTCACTTTCTGTTTTCAGTTTGAATCTATGGACAGGTAAAGTCTTTTCTGTGGATATTTGTAAACGCTTCCTACAGATCAGTTATATGGCTTTGTGTTCTTCTGGAATTGCTCCCATGACATTGATCTGGACTTCATACACTTATGTACCAAATTATTCGGTTTTCTGTGCAATGGTGGTAAAACAGTTAAAAAGCAAGTAAACAAGCCAAAGCCCGTGAACTGTTTCAAACAGGCTGAAAGCGCCACCTACTGTCCAATCTGTAGAGGTGCCCGAGGAATGTAGTCTGAGCCTTATGGACTGAGAGCCACAGGAACTAGGATATTAAGGTAAGTTAGACTCACATCTGACTATACTTTCTACTTATATGCTATTTATAACGAGTATGTAGTTATATTTATGCTCTCTCCTGAGCATTCTCAATCTTTGGTTACAGAAAGTAAGATATTGAAAATCACTGAGCTGTGGCAGATGTGAGAAACAGTATCAGGCTATCATATGCTTTCCACGGGTCCCGATTATCCCACACCAAAATGCCTTGAGAGTTCTGGAGCAAAACTGCTCTTTGCCACTTTTATTCCTAGGAAGGACTGAGGCCCAGAGCTCCCTAAGTAGCCCCTCCTGAGGGGACTTGACTGTATTTATTTTACATGTTTAAGAGATGACAGCAAAAGAGAAAGCTCTAAAATGGCAAACGCTTTCAGGTACACCAAAAGGGTGGTTTTTAATGTTGGTTTGAGTGTTTTGTTTTTAGTGGAACAGTCCATTATAGAACGGGCCAAAATAAGTTTAGAGAATACAGTGTACTTTTGCTACCTCTGAGAGCTACTAATTGAAATATGTATTTACTATGGGCTTGGCATCAATTCAGACGTGCCTTGGACAGGTGACTGACTTCCAGGCTGCCTTAAACCCAACAAGTGTTCAGGGAATGACCCAGTGACTGGAGGGCACAGCAGCGTGCAGCCAGCATTTCACTGTTTGTGCTGCTCATGTGCTCTTTCTGTCCCTAACTCTTCAGCAGGTATTCACGCTCTTCTACGCAGCTTATCATTTGTTTGACTCTGAAATACATTGGTCCGGTTTTTATGATAAGCTGGTTCTGTACAATTGTATTAAAGTATTTATTTAAATACAAACAATATACACTCTTGTTCAAGTTCCTCCTGAGTTAAAAGTACACAAAAAAACTGGATAATTTAGAGTAAAAGTAGAATTTCTCTTTCATCCTTATCAAAGTATCTGTGGTTCACTTGTATATATTGCTCCAGCTTTTTAAAAAACATTTTCAAATATATATTTATTTACACAGATAATATAGGTTCATTTTTAGTTCAGTTAGACAAATAATGCGTGTTGTTTTACAACTTGCTTTAGTCATGTAACAGTATGACTTTGAGGTGTCACCATTTCCTGTTTGGAGGTTTTCCAGTGGTTTTAAATAGGAATATAAAAATATTTTTTTAGAACAAAATGATTCTGATATAAGCAAACTAGGTTCATCTAGCATCCACATTCAGGGAAATTCAGAAATGTCTTTAGTTGCCCTGCGCATCCCACCATCAGGAATGGAGAAACTATGAGCAAGGAAAGTCTCAGTGATGAACACCAGGCACCCCATTAACCCAGCGCTAAAGGAGGAGGGCGGGGCGAGGGCAGCTCATGGCTGCAGGGGAAGGTCTTGTGATGCCTGTGTCTCCAGCCTGGCCAGTGGCAGCTGAGAGAATCAAGGAAAGAAACACGGTAGGCAGGGAACAGTGGAGGGCAGGAAACGGGCCTCCTGGTGGCAAAGCACACAGGTTGCAGAAGAGCCTGGGGAGGAGGAGCAGGTCAGCTGGAGGAGGCAGTGGAGAGACACCCAGAGGAGGCTCCCTCCTGCTCACCCCACCCCAGAAGGTGCCCATGGGCTGGGTGCGGGGTCGAATCCGCTCCCCTCACTAACAATGTGAGCTTCAGGCTGATCTCGGGAACACACTTCTTGTTTCACTTGAGTGATTCAATTATGCCTCCCCTGTAATTTCAGGTTGGGTCTTCTCTGCCTACCTTCCCCTCACTTTTCATTCTGGCCTCAGTCTTCATTTTTTTCTGGCAAACAAAATATGATCAGCAGGCAGAGTTGACTGCATAAAAGGCAAAGGTCTGCCTCTGAGGAGTAATATATACTCTTATCGCTATGCTAGTTTATTTATATTTATTAATTTAATTTACTATAACGTCAGTCAGTTCAGTTCAGTCACTCAGTTGTGTCCAACTCTTTGCGACCCCATGACCCTCTGGCTGTGGCACGCCAGGCCTCCCTGTCCATCACCAACTCCCGGAGTTAATGCAGACACATGTCCATCAAGTCAGTGATGCCATCCAGCCATCTCATCCTCTGTTGTCCCCTTCTCCTCCTGCCCTCAAACACTCCCAGCATCAGAGTCTTTTCCAGTGAGTCAACTCTTCCAATGAGGTGGCCAAAGTACTGGAGTTTCAGCTTTAGCATCATTCCCTTCAAAGAAATCCCAGGGCTGATCTCCTTCAGAATGGACCGGTTGGATCTCCTTGCAGTCCAAGGGACTCTCAAGAGTCTTCTCCAACACCACAGTTCAAAAGCATCAATTCTTCGGCACTCAGCTTTTTTCACAGTCCAACTCTCACATCCATACACGACCACAGGAAAAACCATAGCCTTGACTAGACAGAGCTTTGTTGGCAAAGTAATGTCTCTGCTTTTGAATACGCTATCTAGGTTGGTCATAACTTTCCTTCCAAGGAGTAAGCGTCTTTTAATTTCATGGCTGCAGTCACCATCTGCAGTGATTTTGGAGCCCAGAAAAATAGAGTCTGACACTGTTTCCACTGTTTCCCTATCTATTTCCCATGAAGTGATGGGACCGGATGCCATGATCTTTGTTTTCTGAATGTTGAGCTTTAAGCCAACTTTTTCATTCTGCACTTTCACTTTCATCAAGAGGCTTTTTAGTTCCTCTTCACTTTCTGTCATAAGGGTGGTGTCATCTGCATATCTGAGGTTATTGATATTTCTCCCAGCAATCTTGATTCCAGCTTGTGTTTCTTCCAGTCCAGCATTTCTCATGATGTACTCTGCATATAAGTTAAATAAGCAGGGTGACAATATACAGTCTTGATGAACTCCTTTTCCTATTTGGAACCAGTCTGTTGTTCCATGTCCAGTTCTAACTGTTGCTTCCTGACCTGCATACAGATTTCTCAAGAGGCAGATCAGGTGGTCTGCTATTCCCATCTCTTTCAGAATTTTCCACAGTTTATTGTGATCCACACAGTCAAAGGCTTTGGCATAGTAAATAAAGCAGAAATAGATGTTTTTCTGGAACTCTCTTGCTTTTTCCATGATCCAGCGGATGTTGGCAATTTGATCTCTGGTTCCTCTGCCTTTTCTAAAACCAGCTTGAGCATCAGGAAGTTCACGGTGCACATATTGCTGAAGCCTGGCTTGGAGAATTTTGAGCATTACTTTACTATTGTGTGAGATGAGTGGAACTGTGCGGTAGTTTGAGCATTCTCTGGCATTGCCTTTCTTTGGGATTGGAATGAAAACTGACCTTTTCAAGTCCTGTGGCCACTGCTGAGTTTTCCAAATTTACTGGCATATTGAGGGCAGCACTTTCAAAGCATCATCATAAGTATATGCATATATAATGTAAATAAATATAAAATACTATGTACTATTATTATTTTAATATAATATTTATATATCAATGATATATGTTAATATTAGTATATAAGCTCATTTAGTTAACGACACCCCTGGTGAGAAGACTAATGAAGACTAAAGAAGTCAGAAAAAAACAGAAATTTGAAGATCTTTGAGAAAACTCCATGCTCACGATGTAAATGGTGAGACGTGCATGAAGGTTCTTGGTCAGGGTTCCTCACAGGCTTCTCCAGGCCCCTGTTATGGTCAGCAGTGAGAGAGGGAGTGAGGATCTGGGCAAAGCCCCCAGGCCGAGGTCGGGCTGAGCCCCCCGCCAGTCTCCTTCCTTCTGTCACTGTGCATCACCTCCTCACTTACACTAGTGTAAACGAGTGTTATCACTTCTCCCACAGAATGAAAGGTGTGTGTTGCAGGAGAGCTGGAGCGAGCTCACTGGTGACACAAATCTTAAAACTATAGAGAGAGGGAGTTGGAGGGAGGGAGACTGATAAATAGACTTATGTGCCCTGGCTTTAGACTGTAGGGTGAAATTTATATTAAAATTGGTTAGCCTTTAGCTTGTATTCTTATCAGTGCCTGTATTAAACAATTGATCAGTCACCTAAATATCATAGACTCTAAATCATAAACTAGGATTTTAAAATACTGTAGTTTTCTGTATTGACAAATGCACTTTTGAAGCCAATGTTCAAGTCATCCAGTGTCTTCTCTTTGTGTTTGGTCACACGTTCTCTTTTTTAACTTTACTTTGTATTTGGGGTGTAGCCGGTTAACAAACAGTGTTGTGACAGTTTCAAGTGACACCAAGGGGAACAGTTCACCCAAACACACACACGCGTCCTTTCTCCCCCACACTCCCCTCCCATCGAGGCTGCTACATAGCATTGACATCCGTGTGCCAAACAGGGAGTCCTTGTTGATTCCTAACCAAAGCGGACATTTGTTGCATCATCAGAGACTCTGTCAGAATCTTTCCCAGAGGTTAGTGAGGAGTTTCCTGGAAAACACTCAGCCCACCCGCTGTTGCCAGAGGAAGAGTGTTTATATACGGGTGTTAGTTTCGGGAGAATTTGGTGAACCAGACCAGCTCGTACAGAGATGGAAACAGCTTGTCACCATCAACACTGTCACCATTCCCCAGTAGGTTCAGCCTCCCCCACAGGCGCCCCGAGTCCTGACCGCTGAGCAGGCCAAGCCTGCTCTCAGCCCCCAGTGCCTTTGCACGCAGGAGATGGAGGGACTGACAGCTCGTCCCCTCCTCCTCCTACTCATGGGCCTGCCCGAGCCAGCTCCCTGCTCTGGTTGAAGGAGGAAGAAGGCCCAGCAGCAGCCCCGGAAGAAGCGCACAGGGGACCCTGTATTCCTAGGAGTGCGGGCTCATTGTGCAGGGCTGAGGGGGCACGGGGGTGGGAGGAGCCTCAGCACTGGACACTGTGGGAGCTTGTCCACTGAACAGACTCAGGGACTGTCTTGGCCATGGGATCTGAGGAACAGGAGAGATTTTCATGGACTGGGGCTAGCTGGGAGGGTTTGCCATGGTCTAAAGCACAGGCTGTGTCTCTCTGGGCTGAAAATGTTAACCGCTGAACACTAGCTCCCACCAAAAGAGGGTATTAGTTAGAGGTCTCCTGAGATGTAAGAGCTTCCTAGGGAGACAAGAGGAGATACTAGGAGGATGTGAAATGCCTTGTAGAGCCTGAACCACACGCCCAGCCTTCTGACCCCAGTTTTGGGAGGTAGCAGTTTCTTATGCATGTCCCTGATGGCTCAGATGGTAAAGAATACACATGTAATGTCAGAGACCTGGGTTCAATCTCTGAGTCAAGAAGATCCCCTGGAGAAGGAAATGACAACCCACTCCAGTATTCTTACCTGGAAAATCCCACGGACAAAGGAGCCTGGTGGGCTGCAGTCCATAGGGTCACAGCGACATGATTGAGAGACTAACACCCTTTCAGGTGAGGGCAGCTGATTTGTTTGGGCCTGATCAGGGAGAGGCACAGGTGAGTGCTGCTTCTGACAAGTAAAAGAATCTTCGGGCCTAGAAAAGAAAACAGCAGTCTCAGAGGCCATTGCTGAATCATCTAACTTCGGGAAAACAAAACCAAACTTTAGGTCCCGCCCTGATGCTCCAGGCTGGTTGCATCTACCTGGGACTTATCACCCCTTGTCCAGAGGATTTATCACCCCCTGCCCAACTACACATGCCATCTCAACTAAAGAATACCTAAAACAACCTGCCTGACTAACGTTTCCCTTATCACTTCCACAAACCTCCCTTTAAATATGAAGCCTCCCTGATCCCTCTCAGGCTCAGCAAGGTCCTTAGGCTGACTGCCGCCCCTTCTTGCCTGAATAAAAGTAACCTACTTCCGTTGAGGTTGTCTCTCCTTTTCTGCCTCAGCCCAATCTATACCTTGCAAGCAGCACTGTGCGAGGGAAGAGGGCAAAGAGGTGCCCCCCTGGGAGTCAAGACACAGGCTGCTTAGTCAGCAAGACAGCCGTGAGGGGTGGAGTGGGCACCCCGTGGGGCCTCTCCCGCTGTCCCCGGGTGTCCTGCAGTTCCAAGCTTTGGCCTGAAAGCGTTATAGAGAAGGACCCTTTGTATCCTACCTATTACGAGTTAACCACTGAAGGAATGTTGCCTATAAGCTTGTACATAAAGTCCCGTCTCTGGGAGCCCTGCATCCCAGGTAATGAGCACCAAGCTAAAATAATAACTTTGTTTAGCTCACAGGAAACTTCCTGACCAGACTCACCTGTGAATCATGGCAGGGAGGCAGACATTAACACATCCCCTCTGGAGCCTGATCAGAATGAGGAAATATTTGACTTTCCTCCCCTACCACCTTTGAGAATTAAGATAAAAGAAGCCTGAATTCTAATTCAGGCAAGATGGGTCCTGGAACAAGAGTCCTGAGTTTCTGAATAAAGTTGCTGTTCCTTGCCCCAAGATCTCATCTCTCAATTTATTGGCCTGTCGTGAGGTGAGCAGGACAAGCTTGGACTCAGTTACAGAAGAGCTGACAGTCTTGCTCTTTTTTGGGAAGATTTCCATTTTCATTCATTTAGTCATTCATTGTGTATTTGAGTCCTGCTCAGAGCCAGGCCCTGCTGAACTCACCCTTGCAGACCCAGCTCAGACCTTACCGGGTCCACGAGGCCTTTCTTCATCCCATGCTCTGCCCGCACAATTTTCTGACTCACCCAGGACCCCTCAAGTCTTTAAGCACACTGCGATGAGCTCTCCAGCTTGTAAGCCCTGTAAGGACCTCGAACAGATGCAGAACGGGGCTCAGAAAATGTGAAGGTGACCAATAATCATATCAATGAGCTGGTCAAACACAAACCAGGCTTAGGTCACATTCACCAAAGCTCATCTCCCTCATTCCAGATCAAGAGGTTCAGGGGGACCTTTACCAGGAGCCCAAGGATTTTCTCTGAGACTAACCTCATCCAAAATATTAACAGTCTGGGTGAATTTTATTTTCAATTTTATTTCTTTTTACACTTGAAGTCACTTCATGACTATTCCACTGAATACTGAGTAACTTAATGATCACTTCTGTTGTGTCTGGGCCAAGAAAGCCCAATACGGGGGTAGGATACTGAGGAGGAGAAGGCCAGGGGAAGGGGTGGGGGGTGAAATAGCAGAGGCAGGTGGCGCCCACCCCGTCCTCACTGCCCCACCCCAGGGGTAGGATGCTGAGGAGGAGAAGGTCAGGGGAGTTGGCGGGGGGACAGCAGAGGCAGGCGGCACCCACCCCCTTCCTCACTGCCCCGCCCCACCCCCTTTGTACTTAACCAATCTGACTGTGATTACCAGGGTCCAGATGTCTCCTTGCTGATGTTCTGTCCCTTAGAGCAAGCTGTAGAGGTCACAAGAAAAACCTAAGTTCTGGGGCCCCTGTGTGATCCAGGAGTAGTCACCTATGCCTTCAGAGGGTCAGTTTCTGACCCACAGTGATGCTCTCCCAGAGTCGGGTGTGAGTTGGTGGCCAGCCCTGCTCACCGTGAGATGCTGCAGCTCTTGCTGTGCCCTGAAACCCCTCCCTGCAGCCTGGCTGTGTTCAGGGAACGCCTGGACAAAACAGGCATGAGCGAGTAGGAGAGAGTGGGCACTTTAGGGGCAGAAGAGATACAGAGAAACTGGATTTCACTCTGGCCACTTCCAGCTGGTCCCAGCCTAATGCCATTTGTCATACGCCCTGAGTGGACACGATCTCCTGGAAGCTCAGAAGACTCTCCTGAGAGCTGGTATGTGGAGCTCTGGAGGATGGGGCTGGGATAGGCCCCACATGAGGCTGGGCCTCTGGGGCTCTGAAGCTGGCCCGGGGAGTGGAGCTGGGCCTGGCAGGTTTGCACTGTAGACTGTCGGGTGTCTGGCTGAAGCTGCTGACATCCGTAGTCACACCTCCCTCAGCCATCTGACCATTTCTGGTCCCAGCAGTTACGCAGGGCTGGTCTGGTGGGCACGCGACTGAGACAGGAGCTCAGCATGGGCAGCTCCTCCACCCGCCTCTGCTCTCCTCTCTCCTGGTCACTCTCTCCTTCACCACCTCTCTTCTTAGGCTGCCGTGGGTAGGCCCGTATGGAGTCCTGGTCGGGTGGGTGGCATGGAGGGTGCCGAGAAGGGGTGTCATGGCTGGGCTGGTTGCTCTGTGCTCACCGGTGACTCAGGGTGGGTGAGGCAAAGAGGCTCCCTGCACAAAGATGGTTCTTAGTGACGTGGACTGAGCAACAATGGTAATTTTATATTCTGTGAGTTTTTCACAATTAAAAAGAAAAGAACTCGTGTGTATGTGTGTATGTGTATTATAATGGCCTAGAAAGGAAAATTCTCAAGGCAAACAGAGGAATGAATCATGTGCTAAGCCATAGATGAGTCTCAAAGACATAGCACCAAGTGTAAGAAACCAGTACGTGGCCACAGTTGTACAAATCCATGTACTTTAGATATGCAGAATAGGCAAATCATTAGGGTCAAAGAGCACACAGACAATTGCCAAAAGCTGGGGGAAGGCGGAAGGGGAAGTGCCTGTTTGGTGGGTAGTGGCTTTCTCTGTGAGGAGATGAAGTGCTCTGACTTGGATAGCGGTGATAGCGGCACAGCTTTGACACAGATGATGAATGACTGAGCTGCACATTTTACAGAGTAAATTTTATGATGTGTGAATTAGATTCCAACTTAAGAATTGTGATTGATAGAGGATGGGTTTTTTTTTAAGAATTCACACAAGAAACACATCTTATCCTGAGTTTTGTTTGGTTCTTACCCTTCTAACATCTGTAGGCAAACAAACATCTGGACAGGGATGAGGATTCAGGTTTCCTCCTTCAGGGACTGACTTCTCTGAGCTTCCCTTCATCACCAAACAACGAGGATCCTCAGCCTCTGCAGCAGCTGCTCTCCATGTTCCTACCATCCCCTCTCCTTCTCCTCCCCCTGCTCTGACAGGCTTCCTCCCTCCAGCTCCGCCTCCTGAGTTCAGTCTGGGCTCCTCCCAGAGGGCGCTCTTGCTGGGCTCCTGACCCCCCTCTGACTGCAGCCTCTCCGCCCTCCTGTTCGCTTTCTCCCTGTGATACCTGATCTGCCTTAACTGCAGTTCTGAACATGTCCGTTCTCTACTCACAGCATCTGAGTGGCTCCCACTTCCCAGGAAGGATAGTGGCATCCCAGGCCAGGCTCTAAATGCCTTTCACTCTCTCTCCCCTGCCCCCTGCCTCTGCCAGCCCTCACCCCCTGCGTCCACCCCACGGTCCACACCACCTTTGACATCATGCAGGAGTTGAGATGAACGCTCTGCCTTCACATCTGCCTTTCTGGGGGAACCTGCTCTCTGTTGCACCTACCACTGGGCCCGGCTCTGGATTCCTGGCTGCTGAACTGCATTCCTCCGAGGCCTTGGCTTGAAAACCATCTGCTCTGCTGATTTTCCTGACTCCCTTGGGCTGTGTTGTAACTCCTTGTCTTTCTTCTGGTCCTGTGTGCCTTTTCTCGGTGAGCACGTGCCACATGGTGGGGCACTTCCGTCTTGTCTGATGCCCCTCTTAGGCCCAGGGCTTCCTGAGGACAGGAATCCAGGCCCCACGACTCTCCACGACTCTCTCAGGCCCGGAGGTGCTCACTGCTCACCTGCATGGTGACTGAAGGCTGTGGCTCCCCCGTCAGGCTTGCAGGGCCATCTGTGTCTCATCTCAGGCACTGTGCGTGCTGTGGGGGAGCAGCTTTCACTCCAAGAAAGCCCCCCGCGCTCTTGTTGCAGAGACAGGCTCTGGGAGGCCCGGGCGTCAGGGGTTGCGGCTCCGGGCTCTACAGGAGCAATGGTCGTGGTGCGCGGACTCAGCTGCTCCACGGCGTGTGGGATTTTTCTGGATCAAACCTATGTCTCTTGCGTTGGCAGGCAGATTCTTTACCGCTGAGTCAGCAGGGATGCCTGAGATTACACATTTCTGACTTCTGCCAATTTTGCTGAGGCCCAAGGACCGTTGAAGTATAAAGAAACACCCAAGAGCAGCCGGGCCGCTCGTCTTACACGCGTGGAAGCCGACACCAGCGGAGCGCACAGATGGTGTCCCTCGGCGCATGGCGCACCTCGGGCCGGGGCCCTCACTCCACATCCAGGGTCTCTCCTGAGCCCACCGCTTCCTCCCCCAGGTCAGAGGAGAGCACCGGCACCCACGCCAGGCCTCTCAGGGTCTGTGAGCCCCGGGAGGCATGGCTGAGTGTCTGGGGGTCAGACAGAGCCTTTATCAGAGGGGCTGAGAGGGGCGGGAGCTCGGCTGGCTCCTCTCCTGTGGCCCAGCTGTGCCTTCTGCAGGCTCACTTTCTACTCCTCATGGTGACCAAGAATGTATAGCTTCCCAAGGAGGGCCCTTCCATATTTTAACAAGTGTAGTGAAGGGTCCTTCCTGTCATTGTATATTTTATTTGCCACCAGAGCTTTGAACAAGCAGTGACACACTCCGTCAAGCCCTCATGTAATTGTAGACACTTCCAAGAAGGGTTCAAGATAAAACTTAAAAAAAAAAAAGCTCCTAGGCAATTGAACCACTTGAGCTGTGACATAAAATCATTTCCTTTAATCTAGTTTATTCATTGTGGATAGCACTCCAAAATAATACTTTAAAAGTCACCATGGTCTTTTGGCCTTTATTTCTGAAGGTCTTTGCTGGTGGGCCCCATTTGTCTGAGGAGATCAGTATATGAACATGAAACAGCATCATTTCCAGTCTGATGAAAGTTGCCATTTTCCTCTTCTCTGCAAAGGAAACACCACCTCGGCTCACCCCACAGCTATTTCACAGTGTCAGAAATGGAGACCAAAAAAGCCCCTGTGCTGTACTCATAAGTGTAACTGGATCCCTTAGAAACCAGTCAGCTAATCTCCACCCTCAGGAGCATTAATACCTTGCTACTCAAAGTGCAGCCAGGGGTCTGCAGGAATTGGCATTTCCTGGGAGCTTGTGAGAAATGGAGAGCCCCAGGCCTATCCCATCACTGTGTCCAAGGCCATAAGTATCCTTTACATCCCTGAGAGGAAGGGAGACTGCAGACCCTGAGGCAAGCTCAGTGCTTCATCTTTCTCAGCAAATGTGAGAGCACATATCGTCCTTCCACCATTTTCTTTTTTTGAACTGATGCATAGTTGACATATCCCTTCATATTCATTTTGGATGAGCAACACAATGACTCAATATCTGTATGTACTGTGAAATCATCACCATGATGAGTCCATCGCACGTCCATCATCTCACATTGTTACATCTTGTGTGTGTGTGATGAGGGCTTTTTAGGTCCACTCTTTTAGCAACTTTCAAATATACAAAATAATTTAAAAATAGTATCATTAGCTGTAGCTGCCATGCTGCACATGAAGATCCCATGAGTGACTTTCTGTAATTGGAAGTTTGTGCCTCTTGATGACCTTCACCTACTTCACACCCCACAGCCCACCTTCTGCAAACACCAAGCTGTGCCCTGGATTGAGGACCGTGGTGCTTTGCTTCTTATTTTATTTATTTATTTTTTTAAGATGCCACGTGTAAGTGAGCTCACCCTTTTTCTGTGCACCTGTAGGACTAGTGCAGGTCTTAGAAGGTCCTGGATCTGTTACCCTCTCAACATTCATGTGGAATCTTGGGCTGCTGCGTGAGAATGATCATTCAGTGGATGGTAAACTCGGTAAGATGGGAATGTGATCTCCTCCCACCGCCTGTGGTGGGGCAGATTCTCCCAGCCCTGGTGTATGGCTCTGGGGCACCTCCACTCCACATCAGTAAAGTGTGTGGTCACTCAGTAATCACTCTGCTTCCAACAATCACCTTTGATAAACACTTCATTAATTAGAGCAACTGCTGTTTGGCAACACAAGTCCAGACCTGAATCTCTCGCTTTGAAATATCAAACATCCGGCAAGAAAACAACTCCCTGGGAGACTTTCCCCCAGATTTTAGTCACAGAGTCAGCAAACCATGAAAACTTCACATGTTCTATAGGCCTTTACAGAAGGTTGCTTTTACATTAATTAAACCACAGGAGTGGGTTTGAACCTGCCCTAATCCTAGGTGATGCAGAACTGACTTCTGTAACTCAGGGAACATTAATTGTGCTCTTGGAATCTATGGACAGATAGGAATGAGAATTCACTCATATAAAGAGCCACACACAAAGATCTTAACCCTTTCTCAAATTCTAATTGCAGGCATGGCTGGCAGAGTTTTGCCCTGTATATTTCCCATTTCAGAGATTGTTAAAAGCTTTGATAAAGTGAAATTCCCATGGGGAGGACCCCTTGTGTTTCTAGAGTACAAGTTTCAACCTGCTTGATTAGTACCCCCCAGAGGGACCTGGGGTGAGGGAATTAAAGCCAGTTGATCATCAATCACTTTCCAGTGTCAGTATTTACCTGAAGATAAAGACTGCCATAAGTTACCTTCTCCATTGTCCACGCATGGGTAGTTCCTAGACCTTCAGAGATGACACTTGGTTCTTTGGCTACAGTGCTTTAGTACCCAGGAAACTATGGCCAAGTGCATGACTATGTGATTTTGGTGGCTGTTCTCTGACCTGTGTAACTGGAGAAAGATCACAGACATTATGCAGATTGTTTTATGTGTGTACCAAGCAGCTGTCACTTTTAACTCTTTCATCCACAGCCTAATCTTGAATCTCAAGTTCAGTACAACTAATGTTCAACCAAATATCTAGGAGCAAATGGAAGAGGCTGGGGGTAAGCCTAGAGATTAATACATGTCAGAGCTGATGAACGTTAGCGATTACCTCATCCAGTCTCCAAATCCTCCAATGATGTGTGGCATCTCCAGATCATCCCAGAGCAAGGCCCCTCCCAGCACACCCCCATCACTCATCCTTCAACCATCCAATCAACAGTGACTGAAAATCAACTCATGTCAGGAGCCAGGAGAGAACCTTGAGCAAGACACAGCCCTGCTCTCGCAGAGTTTTCAGTCCAGCAGAGGTTACATAAGAACTGGCAATCTGATGAATGTTACAGAGGGTGAATGCAGGTGCTCTGGGAGCTGATGGAAGGGTTAGGGAAGACTCCCCTGAACAAGGAGTATTGGACATCAAGATGAAATGATGGGGAGCTGGTGAATCAGGGGTAGGGAGAAGAGCTCCCCAGGTGGGAGGAACAGCGTATATAAAGCAATGACTCAGGGGGAAACATATGGTGCCAGGCTCTAAAAGAAGTCCAGGGTGGCAGGGAGACTAGAGTGAGAAGAAACACCAAGGTCACTCATGGAAGGTCCTGGAATCTTGGGCCTGGTGGTAGTGAGAAACTACTGAAGGTTTTAAGGAGGATTTGGGTTTTTATTTTTTTAGTTACATTTTCTGCTGTAGGAAGGATAGGTTGGAAGGAATGCAGAGAGACTCTTTGAGGGCAGGGGGCAGGCAGAGATGAAAACTTTGACAAATCCAGGCAGAAAAGGGTGGGAGATTCAATTAAGGGGTGACATTTGAGACAGAAAGTAGAGTGAACATCACTCTGAGAGCTCGATTCAGCTTGACCATTCTCCTGAGAGGTTTTCCTGGTGGCTCAGATGGTACAGAATCCACCTGCAATGAGGGAGACCTGGGTTCAATCCCTGGGTTGGGAAGATCTCCTGGAGGAGGGCATGGCAGCCCACTCCAGTGTTCTTGGCAGGAGAATCCCCACTAACAGAAGAGCCTGCAGGGCTACAGTCCATGGGGTCACAAAGAGACACAACTTAGCAACTGAGTAGCAACTGAGTACACAGGCTCAGTGTTCACTCTGGCTGAGATCACTGAGAACAATGTAACCAGTTTTACATCTGCCTACAGAAGGTTTGTTTCAAGAACACAATTCACAATGTAATGTGAATTAACTTCACATTAATTTGTAATGTGAACAAAATTCACAATGTTTCTAAAGTATAGCTCTCAGCATATGTGTTAAAACAAACAAACAAAAAAAAAAACCCTACCATATTTCTACAGTGGAGGTGGGCAAACGTCTATAAAGATCCAGAGAGTAAGTATTTGAGCTTTGCCATATGACATCTGTTGCATCCTCTCAGTTCAGTCATTGTATCCAAGAAGCACCACAGATAAAAAGTACATGAAAGAGCCTGTTTCAAGAAAACACTGCTTATAGACCATGAAATCTGGATGAATATGAGTATAATGAATATAATTTTCATGCTGCAAATATTATCCTTAAGAATTATTTTCAACCATGTAAAGATATAAAAACCATTTTTAGCTTTCAGGCCCTACCAGCACAATCTGGGAGTGGAATTTGGTCCAGGGGGCGTAAGATGCAATGGCCTATTCTATCCATTTATAGTGGACTCTCCCACCCATAGGGACCACCATTCCAAAACAGAGTGATGGAGCTACGTGCTGTGACTATGAAAGCTACACTCAAAAAACAAGACCCAAATTACCAAAAGCTGCCTGAGGTGTGAGGGGTTCAAGTCCTATCCACCCTTCGCCTGGATGCTCCCCCACCCCCCCACCTCCTGCTCATGCATGGCCTCCTTGTTACTGCCAAAATCTCGCCTTTCTCTGCCCACCAATGCCCAATTAAAATATACGGAGACGGGATTTTGGAGGAAGTAGACGGCTTTACTCCTCAGCTGGCCGAGGGGGCACACAGCAGGCTAGCACCCCAGGAACAGTGCCCTGTCCCCACCCGGGGGGCCTGAGAGACTACACAGCCGGGGTCTCCTGGGTCCCTCAGCCTGCCACCTTCCTTCCGAAATGCAAACAGCCGTAGGGGGTGACTGCTACAAGAGGGTGTAGGGAGAGCAAAAATGCGGTACAGGATGAAGATTACGTAGACTAGGGGACTTCTGGTTACAGACACTACAGATTAGTAACACTGCAAGTAAAACTAGGAGCGAATAGCTCTGACGACCGGTCGTGTGTCTTCTCCAGGCTTCGCTGTTCACTGTCCTTGTTCTCACAGAGGAAACACTTCGTTTCTGTTTTTGCTGCAACAGCCTCATCTGTGCGTCCCCAGCCTCCAGCAGGGAGTGAAGCTGCCCTGTCCGGTACCCGCTTTCCTGCTGTGTGCTGGCGCCCATCGAGTTTTGAGCAGCAGTTACTTGCTGGGCAGAGTTCCTCACCCATCAAGTCGTCAGTAGCTGCTGAGGCTCCAAGAGGGACAGAAGCCGCGTTTCCAGCCCCAGCCCTGGAGCTGGAGTCCAGCCCTGAGAGTCTGACTCTGACGGCTGATGACCAGCCCAGGCGGACAGTGTTCTGTGCTCCGCGCACCCACAGGGGGTCCCGTCCCCGCAGGAACTCCGGGCCCCTGGCCGCCCCTGGAACCCGGGAGCTGGGTGCGCCCCGAGAAGCCGGGAGGCGGCGAGGAGAGAGCGGGGCGGTCTCCGGGCATCGGAGCCGGTTCCGATCCCCCGCGGGCCGGAGATGCTGAGGACCTGGGACTCCGCCGGCGGCACAGCGGCCCCTCCGCTGGGCTAAGGGCTTCCAACCGACAGGGCTCGTCCCCGCGGGGAGAAACTGCACCCGCTCCGCGCACGCGGCCACCGACGGAGCCGCTCGTCCCCGCCCGCTCGCCTCCCCGGGCCCGACCCTAGGCCTCCGGCCGCTGCGGGGACCGGGAGCGGAGGACCGGGAGAAGGGGCGCGCGCGGCACACCCGAGCTCGGTCACGGGGCCCAGGGCTCAGACGTGCGGGCGCCCCGGCCCCTCTCCAGCAGAGGACCGGAGAGGGAAGCTCCGGGACTGGGGATCACCGACGGGGCGGGGCGGAAGGAGTCTCCCGGGGCTCCGGGCTCAGCAGCGCTGCTCTTTCTCAAGTGCTTCTTGATCTCAGCGGTCCGAACCGCCCTCTGCAGTCCTGCCACGCTGCTGTTACCACGTTGTGCTTTTGTGTTGAATGGACGCTGTAGATCAGGACATCACGGGGGAACTAGGCGTTAGAGAGGGTGGGCACTTGCACAAATAGGTGGTGAGAAGACGCGGCGTCTCAGGGACCCCCACACCCGCAGCCACATCCTGCCCACCCAGCTCCCACCCTAATGTCTGGGGCTCCTCCTGCCTGAACCCTGCAGAGGCCTAGCTGTCCCTTGGATTCTGTGCCTGTGTTCACCGGGACCTCTCCAGACTCAGCCCTGTCTGTGCAGACCCCACCCACCCTCCCCGACCTCAGGCTTCAGGAAACGACCCTGACAATCTGATCGTTGTTTCTCGCTGGTAAAAAATTAGGAAAGCATTCTTCTAGGCCTGTTTATTGTGACCCACATTATGACCCAATTGTTTTATTAGCTGTATATCATATTTTAGTAGGTGATTATACTCTGAGCTGTTCCCTGGTGGCTTAGAGAATAAAGCATCTGCCCACAATGCGGGAGACCCGGGTTCGATCCCTGGGTAGGGACGATCCCCTGGAGAAGGAAATGGCAACCCACTCCAGTACTCTTGCTTGGAAAATCCCATGGACGGAGGAGCCTGATAGGCTATAGTCCATGGGGTCGCAAAGAGACACGACTGAGCAACTTCACTTCACTTCACTATACTCTGAGCTGTTGTGAAGGTACTTCGCAATTGTTTAAAGTAATTTTCTCTCAAGTTGTGCAGAAAGAGTAGTGTGATCAACAGTTTTCCTCCCTCCAAAAGACGTCCGGGTCCTAATCCCCAGAACCTGTGACTGTTAACCCACACGGCAAAAGGGACTTGTGTGGATGTGGTTAAAGAAAGGATCTACACCCGGAGGCTCTCTGGGTTACTGGTGAGGGTGCAATGTAGTCCCAAGAGTCCTCAGAAGTCAGAGAGGGAGTCAGGAGGGTCACAACTGGTGAAGGAGACGTGACGACATGAGCCACAGTGGGGCTGAAGTGGCTCCTGGGCCCACAAGCGAGCAGTGAGGCAACCCCTAGAAAGAACACCCCCAGATCCTCCAGAAGGAACACAGCCCCGCTGACACCTCGATGTCCGCACAGCGAGATTCACATTGGACTTCTCCAGATGGATGAGAAAGTGAACTTGTGCTTATTTGTTATACCAGCAGTAAAAAATGAATACAGGTAGGGAAATGTCGGAGAAGGCGATGGCACCCCATTCCAGTTCTCTTGCTTGGAAAATCCCATGGACAGAGGAGCCTGGTGGGCTGCAGTCCATGGGGTCACGAAGAGTAGGACAGGACTGAGTGACTGCCCTTTCACTTTTCACTTTCATGCATTGGAGAAGGAAATGGCAACCCACTCCAGCGTTCTTGCCTGGAGAATCCCAGGGGCGGGGGAGCCTGGTGGGCTGTCGTCTGTGGGGTCACATGGAATCGAACAGGACTGAAGTGACTTTGCAGCAGCAGCAGGGAAATGCATCTTTTTTAAAGATACATGGGTCCCTACTGGTAGGAAGAATTTCTTTAAAATTTAAAATGTTTTCTTTAAAAAATGTATCTTTTTAAAAGATATGTGGCCCCCCTACTGGTAGGAAGAATGTCTTTGTATCAGGGAGTTAGAATGAGGAAAGGTAATTCAATAATATGTATCCTCTGAAAAGCAATTCAGAAGCCACTCTCCTGAGAAAGGGGGAAGGGAGGATGTGGGTAGATATGAAAGGCCCTCCCTGGGGGCAGGAAGGGACTGCAGGCAGAGGGACCTCAGGGAAACAGCTGGGAGGGCTGTGTGCTCGTGATCTTACTTAGATCTGGAGATGCTCTGGAGACAGCTGAGCTGAGAGAGGGTGATGCACAAGGGGGCTCCTGGGGCCTTGTATCTGCATCTTGACCACCAGGTGAGCGCCGTCCCTCAAAGATGAGCATCCAGAATGGGGGGGGGGGGAGGGGGGTCCCACTGGAGGGAAAGAGTAACCAGGGGAAAAATGACCTTATATCACAACGTGCTCCGTGTAAACTTAGCTTTGCATCTTTCTCTTTCTTCTGACACCTATCCGAAAGTGACAGCAATATGTTACCAAATGCTGAGGTAAGAAGCCAGTCATTCTCAGTGCACAAGCCTGAAGTAAACTGTGCTTGTGTGAGTCGGGCCAAACACGAGCTGGCTCTGAGTCACACAAACATCCACATCCTATCGCTACCCCTGTCTACTTGTATGACTTTGGACAGGACACCTAATGTCTTTAATCACCTGTTTCTTTACTTCTAGAGTAGAAATGACAATCCTATTTCATCAGAGAGCTGTGTGGAAAATTACATGAGATAAGACATGCATTGGCACTTAGATGAGGGTAGCTCAGTTCAGTTCAGTCACGCAGTCATGTCCAACTCTCTGTGACCCCATGGACACCAGGCCTCCCTGTCCATCACCAACTCCCGGAGCTTACACAAACTCATGTCCATCAAGCTGGTGATGCCATCCAGCCATCCCATCCTCTGTCACCCCCTTCTCCTGCTTTCAGTCTTTCTCAGCATCAGGGTCTTTTCCAGTGAGTCAGTTCTTCACATCTGTGAGGGTAGCTAGCATAGTGAGGATAGCTAGCAATCCCCCCAGATCCCAGGGAATGACTCGTGATACTGAGCATATGGGGATCATACTTAGCATCCTCTGGATTCTGATCCTGCTTTGGATTCTTTCCATCCGTCTGGCCTGTTTCTACTTCTGCATCCCCCTTGGTTCAAAAGACCTTATTACTCTCAACTTTAAAAATCTACTTTTCACTGTACAAGGTTGGAGGAGTTGGTTAGAAGCAGCCTTTCTCTGTGCCCACTCAGAGCCCTTTGAGTTCAGGAAACAAGGTTCTGAGGCCTCTGACAAAACTCAGACTTTGGTACTTTTAGAAACCCAGCCAAGATTAGAGCAAGTGAGAGTGACCACGATTCAAATGCAGATGCGTCCTGTCTCTGGGTCTCAGACCCACAGGAGGTCCACTTCCCATTCTACTCAGATTGCCTCAGCAATTGCTTTCGTGTTTCTTTTGAAGTGACTTTATAGATTTCTTGGGCTTCCCTGCAGGCTCAGCTGTAATAAATCTGCCTGCAGTGCAGGAGATATGGGTTCCAGCCCTGAGTCAGGAAGATGCCCTGGAGAAGGAAATGGCAACCCACTTCAGTATTCTTGCCTGGGAAATCCATGGACAGAGGAGCCTAGCGGGCTACAGTCCATGGGTTCACAAAGAGTCAGACACAACTTACTGGTGAAACCACCACCACATTATTATCAAAGCAATCTATACTTTATTGTAGCAAACTTTGAAAAATATTGATAACTAGGAAAGAAGACATATAAATTTACCTCTATACAATTCAGAAAATCTACCTATCAGAGATGATCTTGCTTCATATTTTGGTTTGTTTCCTTTCCAATTTAAACATTTCTATGGTGTGAAAGTTGCTATCCTTGTTTAACCAAACCCTTATGCTGAGAGTAAAGATTATTTCTCATTTTAGAGTACATATTCTAATTGTCAAAATATTTACCTAATTACTTGGTATAAATTCCCAGAAGTAAGACTTAAAATTTCCATGCCAAACATAAATCATTTTTACCGCTCTTTGATCTGTATGTACTGTCAAAGGACCAAACAAGAGGGAATATTGAATACTTAATCTGCTAAGGATGATAGCTGCAATCTTTGTTAAGTGTGTATGCTATTATTTTATGAGGCACTTGTCTCTTAATAGAAGAAAAAATAATATCTCAGCCTTAATTTGTTGAGGGAAGTTGACTTCTTTTTTTTCTGTTGTCTAACAAGCATTTGTGTTTCTTTATATGAACATTTCAGTTTATGGATCTTGCCAAACTTTTTGCTAGATTACTTGTTTTATTACATACTTACAGGAGCTATGTATTGGTAATGTCAGACTTTTGTCAAGTGTATTATAGTCTTGAGTTTGTAATTTTCCTTTTCCTTTTTGACATGTAAGTGTTTAGCAATGTTGTAGTAAAACCCACGAAAACTTCTCTATGTAGTTTGGCCTTCAATGTAATGCTTATATATTAGTTTGCTGGGGCTGCCATGACAAAATCGCACATCCCCAGAAGCTTGAATGGCAGACATTTGTTTTCTTACAGCTCCAGAGGCTGCACACCCAAGATCATAGTGTGGTTGGGGTTGATTCTCCCAAGGACTTGCTCCTTGACTGGCAGACAATGGCTTTCTCTGGGTCCTCACTTGCCCCTTCCTCTGTGTGCACCCTTCCTGGGGTTTCTTTCTGTGTTCAATTTCTTTTTCTTACATGGACAAGAGTCATACTGGATTAGGGCACAACTTAAAGGCCTCAATTTATTTATCTCTTTAAAAACTCTGTCTGCAGATACAGTCACATTCTGAGTCCCTGCAGGTTAGCACTTCAACACATCTCCCTGGGGGGACACAACCCAGTCCATCAGAGTTTATCAAGGTCTTCCCCATCTCAAGACTGCATACATGTTTATACTTTATTCTTAAGGTTTATGGTATCAAATTTTATATTAAATGCCACTTGGAATGTATTTTGATATGTGGCACAAATCTTACTGAGAAATAGATTATACAAAGAAAAGCTTGTAGGTAATATAAGTACATAATTTGCAGAATAATAGTAAAGCAAATTCTCATGTTCTCAACACCCACTCTCATTTAAAAAGATTCTAATTTTTCTGTATATCTCAATTCTACATCATTCTCTGCCTTTTATTTGAGATTTGCACATGCATATGAGTTCCTAAACAGTAGATGGGTTTTTCCTCTTTTGTCCCGTTATGTGAGTAGAATCACAGTGATTATCCTTTTGTGACATAATACTTATTTTGTGTGTGGTATCGGTTTCTGAGGTTCATTCATTCGTATGCATGCCATTGAATTACTTTTACTGCTATATAGTAGTCCATACTTTAAATGTACCAGATCTACCCATTCTATTGTTGCTGGATGTTGGAGCTGTTTACAGCTGTTTACTGTTAAGAATGTCATTCACATGTATCTACTTTATGAGCTGGATGGGAATTAATGAAACCTTGGGTGTGCACTTGTGCAGCTGTGCTGTGTTACTACAGTTGCCATTCCGATTAACATGGAATGACAGCTTCTTCTGTTCCACATCTGAGCCAGACTTTTCATAGTCACTCACAAATGTTTGCTCAACTGTGAGCTGTGAGATGGTGTTTTGTTGCAATTTTAACTAGTATTTAATTTATCACAAACGAAATTGATCGCATTTTAAATGTTCGTTGGACTTCCATGTTTCACCTTCCATGCAATGCCTGTTAATGTGTTTTTGACATCTACTTTAAAAAAATATTTATTGGTGAAAGATCTTTACACTCGTTGCACATGTCACTTCCCACTCCCTGGCTTTTGCTTTCCTCATTTTATGATGTCTTTTGATGAGCAGCAGTTGTTACTTGTAACATGATCATATTTATCTATCTTTTGCATACCCATTTGTTTGGCTTTTAAAGAAGTTCTTCATCCCCCACACATCATAATAGCATTCTGTTAGGTATACTCCAAAAGGTTTCATGCTTTTTGTCTTTCACACTTAATGTTTAATGTATTAATACCTTCAATTTAAGTTTCAACTTACCTGCAGTTTATATTCATGCCTTGTCTGAAGAAAAACAGTTACTTTTCCAGCAAAGCCTGTGGAGAGAAGATACCACCCTACCCTCTCCCCACATCTCCCTTCACCCACAGCCCCATCCCTAGAGGCTGTCAGAGATGCAAGAAATAAGAGAGAGAGAGAGAGAGCAGGACAAGTGGAGGAGAAGGATGGCGCTGATGCCCTCCATGTGAGGTGTGGGGTCTCTCCCCCAGGAGGCAGCATTTAAGTAAAGGCCTGAAGCCAGGGGAGGAATGAGCTCTCTGTCACTGGAAGAGAAGTGTGTTTCAGGGGAATCAGAGAGAAGGGAAATGCTCTGTGACTGAGGGGGTGTGGGGATTTCAAAGAACAGCCCGGGGTGCCTTGTGGTCCAGCACCTGAGAGGAGAAGGCGGGGGTGGGGGCGGGGGGGGGGGGGGATGAGGTTCATTTTCACAAACGTTCCCATTCTTCACACGAGCTGCCTCCACCTCCAGGTAAAAAAAGCCTCACTTTTAAAGACTCACCTGAACCTCCCCTCCTCTATGAGACTGTCAGGGCCCCCAGACTCATGGGCGAGCCAGTGGACACTCCACTGCCCTGTGATAGGGGTAACTTTCTGTATTACCAGCAGAGAATGAGCTTCTCAAAGAGAGATTTTGTTCTTTATCACTAGTGATAAAATTGTCCAGTAAATATAGGATGAATTTACAAATGAATCCAAGAAGGAATGATGCTAACATTTTCTTCCATCTTCACCTTGGCCCATTAGAAACTGGGTATAGTAGGAACCCTGGGCTTCTGTTAAAAAGAATCTAGTAACGGTCAGGTCCATCTTTAACCTTGTAGGTAGGTCCTAGAAATGAGACTCAGGCCAAAGCTTCCCGCCCTCCCCTCACTGAGAGTTGGTGAGCAGTCAGCCCTTCTCTCTGTGTTCCGCCCAGTGGGTGACAAGGTCTGCAGGCTCCATGGGCCGATCTTCCTCCTGGCTTGGCTCTCCTTGGCCATCCCAGATTCACAAGTGCCCATCTGGTACAGGGACCAAGACGCTGGTGTCATTACCTGCTGTGAGTCACAGCCCTGGGCCCTGGCTGATTCGCATTTGCTTCTGGTGACAAGGGCGCCCGCCTGTCCCTGAACAGAGGGGCTGGCCATGCTGCCCGGGTCAGCTTCCCGCACAGACAGCCTCCTGGCGTTTCACCTTGACTCTGCCTGTCCCTTTGACTTATTGGGATGTCCTGCCTGTCACAGCCACTGCTGTTCCTCACCCTGAATGAGGAAGTAGGTAAGTTCTTATGACCCCGAGAATCCCCGGGTGGTGAGTTATGTGGCCAGCCCTGGCCTTAGCACCCCAGGATGATCACCGACCTAGCCCGCACTGAATGCAGTTGATTCGTTCTGCCTGAGAGGAGGAGGAGAGGGTGGACTTGGGGTGGGTCCTGAAGGTATTTACTGAGTCAGAGATGCTGAGATCAGGCCTGGTTTTCCTGATGGGGAGTCTGAATCATCATTGACAGACGGCAGCCTTCCCCAGCAGTCTGGGGGCTCAGGAAGCCCGGCCAGCCTGTGGGCCCTCTGCTGCCCCCGAGTGAGCCCACACACCGCTGCTCCAGGGTCCATGGGCTGCTCTCCTCTTGGGGTTTTCTGGTGGTTTTGGTTCATTGCTCCCCTCACATCTCCGTGGACTATTCAGCACAAGTGATGTGTGCCTGTTCCCTGAGACACTGAACACACTGGGAATTCCTCCTTTTCTGTGACCTGGAGTTTTGTAAGCATCCTAAATATCTAACAGAATCAGGTGCAGAATGTCAGAAGAAGAATGAACATAAAGAGAAATTGTCTTTTTTTTTTTCTGGACTCAGTCTTCTAAAAATTCAGCTAATTAATTACTTCCTTTGGCTGCACGGGGCCATCACTGCCGCACACCGCTTTCTGTACTTGGGGCCTTCGTGCTGCAGAGGCTGCTCCTCACTGTGGTGCTTGGGCTTCTCACTATGGCGGCTTCTCCTGTTGTGGAGCACCTGCTTCAGGGTGTGCACGCTTCAGTACTCGGAGTGCACAGGCTTAGTTGCTCTGTGGCATGTGGGATCTTCCCAGACCAGAAGTCAAACCTGTGTCCCCTCCACTGCACCTCCAGGGAAGTCCCTGGACTCAATCTTTTTGAAAGAACTGAATTTAGTTTCAGAAGGGAAGTATAGAAGTGGAAAATGAGGCCAATGGTGGTTGGGGAATCTTTCAAGAACTATTCTAAAGGAAGTCCTAGGATGGCTGGAAAGAGCACCCATGGTAAAACAAACAAACAAAAAAAGAAACCAGACCCAGAATTAGAGCTGCTGGGGGAGAGGATGGGACAGTGCTGGGCCTCTGGAGACCCTCTTCTCTTTCACATCAGCTGCTGCCCACAGACATCTTTAGGATAATAACCCAGAGGGGAGGGAGGCTTGGCAGAAGATTAGTTGGGGAGAGAACCCAAGTTCTCAGCACATTAGTGACAGCTTCTCCTTCTCCTGTGGCCATTAAATCATCTGAGGTATTTATTTCCAGGGCAAACTTATGGTTGAGGCCTGAACTCTCTTATGAAGACAAGAGAGTAGGTGGGACTTGTACTCAGAGGAAGCACACCCTTCTGGGTAAATGGGAAACCTGGAGATGAGCAGGGTGAAATGAAACAAATGATTATATTTCTTATCTTTTTATAAGATGGAAAGCATCAACTAATGTCAGAATATGCTTTGAGTGGGCACATAAATGTGTTCAATGAAGAATGTAATTCGTTTATTTTTTCTTCCTTAAAGACAAATACTTTCCTAGACAAAAATTATGAAATGATGATCGTTTCTACCAATAATAGTTAGTAGGGCAGAAATCCATGTAGTATTTCACCATGTCTCTGAAGGTGTCAACTAGATTTCACCCCAAATTAAACTTCCTCTGCATTTGATGAGTGTGTCTGCCCTGTGGGACTGTGACACCCACCAGGGGACTTATGATGTACGTGTTCCTGCTTCTTTCCTGTGCAAGGGGGCTTAAGAGCTTATCTGTGTGACCAGAGTGGCTGACCTTCCACCAAGACATGACTCCTTAGGTTGTTTCACCCACCATTGAAAAGATTCAGAGTCGCTTGGCAACATATCTGAGGCCAAGGATGATGGAACTAAGGTTAAGGCTCCAAAGCTGCCTGATTCCCACATGGGAGGCAGTCAAGAAGACAGAAGGCAGTTGCAGCCAGAGGGTCAGTTGAGGGCACAGCAGGAAGGACGGGAAATTCTAAACCACTTCAGTGGGTACTGGAGAACAAAGCCTGATGCATTTGATCAAGAATTATTTATGGAAATGTTAGAGAGTGGTGTTTGTTCTGTGGAGTCAAGAATCCCCAATGATCATTGTGAGGGTTTCCTGGGGTTTGATGTAAATCATAGGAATTGAATATTAATTAAATAACTCTGAACAAGTAGGTCCAATCAGAGTATAACGGCTCATGACTTTCTTTCTTTCTTTTTTTTTTTTTTCTGTGTAAAATGGAAATATTACTACCTTGTTTATGTGGGGAGTAGCCCATAGTGCTTTGACCCCAGAGAAGAGTGTTCCCCATATCTCTGCATGCCCGTGGTTTGGTAGGAGGGGTCACACCCAGGTGAGTGGTTGGGGACTCAATCCTGGAGTATCTAGCAGGGCTTTAGAGGCTTGGATCTCATGACTTCTTTCCATCTCCTCAGCTTTATCTGGTCAGTTTCAACCATCCTGCATGAGGATGCAGAGGAGGACAGTGGTGGCTGAGTTCTTGACCTTGAAACAATGAGGGGGGCTTGCTCTCATTCCTGGTTTGATCTGTGTCTTGCCAAATTGTCCGGTTTCTCCTTTCAGCCTGGATTTTCTAACATCACCCAGGAAATACTAATGCCAGTAACATCCACCACTCTGTTAGGCGTATGGCAGCTCAGGGACTGATATGGAAAGAGCCTCTTTCTGTCATTCACACCACTTGTTACAGCATCTGTAAAGGTTGTGACTTTAGAGGACAGATGGGAGAGGTTTCTATTAAAAGGAAAAAAAAAAAAAAAAACCCTCAGGCTCACTAGAGAAAAATCCCCTGATTTACCATGTGAATGGCTACCATGGCCTCAGGTGTGTAGTGAGCATAGAGGACAGTGATGAGTGTGAAAGAAGTGTCCAAACTGGGAGAACAGGCATGTCGTCAGGTGAGCCCAGTGTGACAGAAGCTGGGGCAGAGGTGGTGATGGGTAAGAAGGAGTAATGAGGGATTATTTACTTTTCCTAAGTTTAAAAAATATTAAGCTTTTATAGACTATATTTGAACATTTTGGTAGCTACAAAACAGATAAACAAAATTTTCTCACTACCTTCTTCACAATAATTCAATTTCTCTCTGTTCTTAAACTTTGTTCAAGTTTGAAAATTGAATGCAATGTGTGTTGATTCTTATTTCTTAATGGTGACTGTGCATTGAGGAGAAAGGGTAGAGTAGACTGAATAAAGCCCAGGGCGCTGGACAGCAAACTGCAGACTAGGGCGCCCCAAGCCCGCACTCCCCATGGTGAAGTCAGCAAAGCAACCAGGGTCTGCCAGCGCAGAGGACCCGGGAAGCAGCAACAGTGATCTCTTTTCTGCTCCCACCACTGCCAGCCCTAGCAGGAGTCCAGATTAGCTCCTGGGGTGTGTATGTGCCTCTATGTTTGTACATGGGTGTGTGTGCGTGCGTGTGTGTGTGCGCACAGGTGTGTGTGTACTTAGTATTTCTTCCTGCCACATAAGTGAGTCTGGATGCTTCTAGTAAGCAATGGCCATACCATGCAAACAGCACAGTGAAAAGGGTAGTGTCTTTGGGAGTTGAGTGTGCACACAGAGTTTGTATCATGGGTCCAGGTGCAAACTTCCAGTTGTTCCCGTGGGTCATACCTGTTTTGTGAGGGGAATGGTCTTCCCTTGGGATATCAGCTCAAAGCTTATGGAGAGGACTGCACAGGTGTATGTTAGAGCCAGCAGCTCTGGGCATGGGTGATTGGGCAAACCAAGTGAATTGCTACAGACTTCTGATGTGAAGGAAGAGACTGTGGACATAGGGACCCCAGGCCTGCCGAGTCAGAGTTCTGATTGCCTGCAGGGGCTGTGGGTGTTAGTGGAGCAGAGAGGTGCAAGGGCTGAGATGCCAGCTGCCTTCCCAAGACTATAGCAGGAGGGAGCAGAGAAGCACGTAGTGTGGCCCATCTTTGTTTCTGGCACGTCTTTCTGTCCAGACTCCAGGCTACAGGGCAGACTTGATCCTTGCTCTTTAAAACCGCTTTAGCTATTCTAACTCTTCATTTTTCCACTTCATTTTTTAAAAAGGTAAATGCTATATATATATATATATATATGCACCACTGGAAGTGCTAAAACTTTTTGTTTTCATTTAACAGTTTGCCATGGATATCTTTCCAATATCTATAGATCTAACTCATTTAAATAACACCAATAAACCAAAAAGCAAAGTGATAGTCTTGTGTTATGCGAATGCAGTGGAAGATTTACTTAACTGGTCCCTTGCCATGGTTTCTAAATATTCTGTTATTAAGTAATGCTGATATCAACATTCTTATTATACGTGTAGTTGCACAAATGTTCCCGCACACCCATTTCTTGTCATCTGACTCTGCATGGTAAAGACTAAAAGACCAATTACGTAGTCAAATTTTCAGACTTTTATGTCTTCTGAACCTTGTTTTTTTTAATACTTCAGTAACATCTCAACTCTGAAATTACAGAATAAAATGTCTTCTGTGCTTGCTTGCTCTCTGTTTTACTTTCACTGTTCCAGCTCACAGTTCACACAGCCCACCCCCCTGCAGAATCTCCCTTGCTCAGGTTGGCCTGGGCCTTGCAATCTCGCGGGGGAGGGCCTCTCCGCCGCGGCCTCCCGCTTTCCGCCCGCCTTGGGCCGCCTGGGCCGCTCCGCGTCGCGCGGTCCCGAGCGGGGAGCCCCCTCCGAGGCAGAGGCCCCCGGCGAGCTCGGGCGTTCGGGCGGTCGGCGCCGCTGCGGCCTGCCGGCGACGGTGCCTCGTCCCGGGGACGCTCGAACCGGTTGTCGGGCGCCCCCGGCGGCCGCTTTCAGAGCGTTCCTTTCCTTCGGCGACCTTCACAAGGGCTGCGATTCAGCCGGCAAACAGGGCGCAGAGCTCCAGAGGCCGGCATCACTGGCGGCAATAACCCCGGTGCTTCGGAGATCTGGGTAAGCCTCCTCCTGCTGAAGATTGGACGTGCAGGTTTTCAAGGTATGGGCTGGCGCTGTCTGGGGGGAGGTTTGTGGCTGCTCGCTCGGGTCGACCAGCATCTCCCCGCGCCAATTCATCCCTGGGGCTTCGGGGCGGGCAGGGAGAGGGTTTTTCTCGCCAAAGCGCCTTAGACTCGGCGGCCAAGCTCCTGGGTCACCGTTTATGGCCCTCGTTTCTCCTCCACGATACTCCTATGCTAGGCTCCGGGGCTTGGCCAGCCCGCCCGAGTCCGTGCTGCGAGGACTCGTTGCCGGGCGCGCCGGGGCCCCGTCTCCGGGCCTCGACGCGTCCTGCTCCCGCTTGGCTTGAATGGACAGGCTTGCGCGGCGAGGCCGGGCCTTGTCTCTAGGAGCTGGATGGCGTTCAGGACGTTTCCTCTGCCCCCGGGTACCGCATGGGCTATAGCTCGCGACTGAGTGATTGTGTTCCGAGCCGTGTCCTGGGCCACGTTGACCAGTTTTCCCGTCTTGGCTGGGAGTGGCCGTGTGTCTCCTTGGGCTGATGGTGCTGGCTTCGGCCGGCCGTACCTGGATCCTAGCCCTTTTCCCCTGGAGTGGGGACGGTCCGAACGCGGAGGAAGTTGGCGCTAGGCTCTGCTCGCGTCCTCGCGGCCTGGGGTTCAGGTCCGCACCAGGGCCGGGAAGCGGGGTACCTGCTCCCCGACGGCCACTGTTGTTTCTCCAAGCTCTGCGATCGTCCGCAGGCCGGGCTGTCTTCGCGGGGACCGCCTGTGGTCGCTTGTGTTCCCCTAGCGTCCTCGGCGGTTGTATGGACCCCACACACACGGGTCCCTTCGGCGGGGGTGACAACAGGGAACGTAGCGGGCGAGCAAGGAGGTCGCCCAATGCGCGGCACCAGCCCTGCTTGGGCTCGGCGGTCAGAAGCGCCAAATGTTTGACACAGAAAGCGTCCGGGGCCGTCCGGTGAGGGTCCTGTTGAGACGAGAGCCTGGCGCGGTCTTTAGTCTCAGAGCCTCTGAACACGAGTGAGAGAGGATGCGGGAGAGAAATGCAACCTACGGAAGGAGCGAGTGTGGAGTGGTGGTGTGTGCTTTCTCCGCCCTCCGATCCAGATTTGTCCCGGTGGCGTTCATGCTGTTTGTAGCTGGGCCGCCGACAGGTCGACCAGATGGTCAGACAACTTAAATTCCTTAGAATTTGCTATAGTAGGTTTAGTAGAGAGAAGATAATTGCAACCCACTCCAACACTCTTGCCTGGGAAGCCCCATGGGCGGAGGAGCCTGGTAGGCTGCAGTCCAGGGTCTCTAAGAGTCGGACACGACTGATTTCACTTTCACTTTCATGCATTGAGTAGAAAACTGCAACCCACTCCAGTATTTTTGCCTGGAGAATCCCAGGGATGGGGGAGCCTGGTGGACTGCCGTCTATGGGGTCGCACAGAGTCGAACACAACTGAAGCGACTTAGGAGGAGCAGCAGCAGGTTTTAGATGAAAGTACCGAAATCTATAATGAAAATTACTATTATCGTTGTTAGTCAACGTTAATTACTACCGTTGTCTGTAATTATAAAGTTTATCCACAGAACAGCTGCTCATCTGCTTTGAAGATGACCAAAGAAGAGTTTCAGTATGTCTAACTATTTGTTTAAAAATAGAGGGAACTCTACAACCCACGAGGCCATACCCTGCAGCAACCATTCTGGCAATCCACACCCCCAAACTCTGCTGCAATAGGCCTCAAGGTCCGGTCTTGGTCAGTGACTGTTTCCTTCTGTATCCTTTCCAATTACAAACAAATCGGTGGGAACAGGTTCCTCTAAGTAGTCCCATGGGCGCCCCTCTTCCCCTGAGCCTGCTTCCAGCTTCCCTACATTACAAGCTCTGAGCAGGACCTGCCTTCCTGTTTTGCCACCACTCCTATGCGTACCCCTAGTCTCAGCCTAGTGCAAGTGGTGCTGGCTGACCCCTTGCAATGCAAATAGTAGCTGCTAAATTTACTTACTGGTCTGTATTTTAAAATCTTAATAAACATGGTAATGGAAGCATAATACTGTCAGGAACATGTGTGACATTGTTAACGATTTCCTTACTATTTAGACATTACATGTAGGGCTCCTTATAACTTTTCCATTCTAAAAAAGCTATTCAAAGAGAGGAGAGAGGCTCAGGAAGCAAGTGAGAGACATATATATATAAATAACTATGGCTAATTTGCATGGTTGTATGGCAGAAACCAACACAAAATGGTAAAACAATTTTCCACCAATTAAAACAAATTTTAAGAAAGAATAATAAACCTATGCGAATGCCTTTTGTATGCAAAGACATATTGCCACATTTTTTCACTTGAGTAGAACTCTAAAATTGGAATGACAAGAGGCTTATTGACATCTTTAAAAAATTGCTTTCTAGAAACATATCCATTTATGTATGTGTGTACTGCGCATTAGCCTTCATTTAATTGCCATACTTTGGAAAAAAAATGCGGAAGGAAGTGTTTTATTTTTTGCTTGTGAGACCAATATTTTATGTTTTTGTGTTTTTGTTCATTATGGAATCTCAACTGTCTGTCCTCAGATTGATATTCGATAAAAACTCAAAGGGATCATGAAGCAGTTGTGGAACTTTTTCTCTGAGTATCTCCCTCCTCTTTGATGCCCTGCCGCACAGGTTATAGCCTCCGTGGCCTCCCAGATCACCAGTGTTCTCAATTCAGATTTTTGCCAGAGTGTTTATGGCTCCTCTGCCTGCAGCTGCAGCGTGAAAACCGCCTGAAGGCAGAGAGCTGCGGAGTCATCAGGTTGATGTGTGTGTTCACCCTCACTCGAGGAACCTAGTCCTGGAACCCTAACACTGTTAGCCTGCTGTTCAGGGTCTGAGAACAGTTGTTTCGTATGTTGTTCAGCTTTCTAATTCCCAATGGAAGGTAAGTCTAGACACTGTTCCTCTTATGGTTGCAGGAAGGGGAACCCTTCCCAGGGCCCTAGAGTGGCCTCACACGTGCTGACAAAGCAAGAGACTTGATTGGGAAGGGCAGGCAGGAGGACAGCAGCAGGGTGAGGAAGCCCAGGGGACTTCTCTGCCACTTGGCCTGCAGTCTCAGGATTTATGGTGATGGGGTTGGTTTCCAGGTTGTCTCTGGCCAAGCATTCTGACTCAAGGTTCATTTCATGGATTTTGTTCAGCTTTCTAATTACCAGTTAATACTGGTGAGGCAGTCCAGACACTCTTTGTATTTATTTGGAAGCAGAAATCACATTTTATTTTAAGAGAAAATTATACTTTTGCATCAATAATTTAAAATCACCTAACCACACATGCTTGAAGGTGTCTTTTGTTTTATAGTCTTTGTTTTGCTCATGAACATGTTGAAATAAAATGAAATATCAGGAGACACACCTAGATGGCTTTCCCCACCCCCCAGAAGAACTTTATGCCAATAAATCCTGGGTAAGGTCTTAGGAGTCTCTGAATTTGAATCCTTCAGGTATTATCAAGTCACTGTGGCAATTTTTGCTCCTGTTTTCATAAGATCTGTGGGTGTAATAAGTCACACTAAATTTTCCCACAGCTTATATTGTGGAGAATTTTTTTTTTTCTCCTGAATCCCAGTGTCCATCTTCTTTTTCAGCCACTAGCAGTTCATTCTGCTCTAAAGTGTGCAGTTCACTGTCTCTGGATTGGCTTGAGGTGACCACCTGTGTGACACCTGGCAGCTCACGTCTCATTTCTAATCCATGAATTAGAATTAAAGGGACTTTAAGGCTCTTACATTCATTCTACTGCTACTGCTAACTTGCTTCAGTCGTGTCCGACTCTGTGTGACCCCATAGACGGCAGCCCACCAGGCTTCCCCGTCCCTGGGATTCTCCAGGCAAGAACACTGGAGTGGGTTGCCATTTCCTTCTCTAATGCATGAAAGTGAAAAGTGAAAGTGAAGTTGCTCAGTCGTGTCTGACTCTTAGCGACCCCATGGACTGCAGCCCATCAGGCTCCTCCATCCATGGGATTTTCCAGGATTTTACAGTACTCTGTACTGGAGTGGGGTGCCATATTACATTCATTACTCAATAAATACTTATCAACTGAGAATTGTAATCACTGGAAGCACATTAATAAATGGAATAGATAGGGACCCTGCCCTCATGTGGCATTCTGGAGTACACGGACTCTTATAAATAAAAATTTTAATCAGGGAAAAATTTTTGATTAGCATTATAAAGAAAAAACTGAGCTTTCCAGGTGACTCAGTGGTAAAGAATCCACCTGCCCAGCAGGAGACATGGGTTCAATCTCTGGGTCAGGAAAATCCCCTAGAGAAGAAAATGGCAACCCACTCCAGGATTCCTGCCTGGGAAATCCCAGGGATCGAGGAGCCTGGCAGGCTGCAGTCCCTGGGGTCACAGGAGTCAGACATGACTTAGTGACTAAACAACAACACTGATGGAAAACATCAGGGTCACGAGGGATGGTAAAGGGGAAACACCAGCATTAGACAGGCTGGTCCAAGAATGCTTATCTGAGAGGTTAATATCTGAGCTGCCATCCAGATGAGCAGAAAACAGCAGCCACTTTAAGCTCTAGGGCAATGGCATTCTAGGAGAAGGAAGAGCAGGTACAAGGGCCCTGAGATGGGCACCAACTTGGAGGGTAGAAACACATGTGGGCTGAGTTGACATGAGTGAGCGCACACGTGGTGAAGGGAAGGGGGGCGGGTCGGGGGAAGGAGGGGCGAGGGGGGGTGGGCAGAGTCAGTGCTAGCTCAGTGCTGCCAGTCCCTGATCCGGGGATTTGATCCTGCTCTGAATACTTCTCACATAAATACAGCACATTGATGCCATGTGCCCACACAGATGGATGATGCAGGGCCCTGGCAGTCAGACAGAGTGCATGCAAGTAGCCAAGGCACCAGCAAGATCACAGGATCTGAGATCAGCAGGAACCTTGATAGGACCAGAGAGCCTATTTTAAACTCAGGAGACTGAAGAGCAACTTTTGTAGTCTTGGCCAGTATGAACCAAAATGAATTTATTTCTGCAGTTTGCAGAACTGTTGCTTCAAAAAAAAAAAAAAAAAAGGTTGGGATTTTCATAAAGTTTATGTAGAAAAGATACATAGAACCCATGCCTAGAAATCCTACTTCCATGGGAGAAAGCCACCGGGAAAACTGCTTGGAAAGGTTAAGGAATGTGACTTTTAATTGTAAAAGAGAAAGACACTAAAATACAAGAAAAGTTCAGAGACTAAAAGGGGTTGATCCAAAGCTGGCAGGCTTTGTCCTGGTGAAAAGGTGGCTACCCAGCACACAGCACACTTCCTCACATGGCTGGGTTTATTCCTACCATGCTTTCCCATGACTGTAGCCTGCCAGGCTCCTCTGTGCATGGAATTCTCCAGGCAAGAATACTGGAGTGGGTTGCCATTTTCTTCTCCAGGGGATCTTCCTGACCCAGGGATCAAACCTGTGCCTCTGGCATTGCAGACAGATTCTTTATCACCTGAACCACCAGGGAAGCCAAAGCACTTTACATGGTGCCAATTTAAAATTCAGTTTAAGTAATTTTTTTCAGGTTAATTGTTCCAAATAGCTCCCCCTTGATATAATCTGCACAATGGCACATGTAGTCTGCAAGAATTCCCTCTTCCCTGAAGACCTCCAGTCACCAGCCTTTTCCACACGTGTCTCCTGTCACATCTGTCCGCCGGTGTCATGGGTTCTCTGCCCGACTCTGCACAGAACTGTTGCTGACAGGAGGGATCTCTTTTTAGGTAGGGAATCATTCTGTCAGCCATCACCTAAATGTCAACGTCCTCCCATTTGAGATTGTATTTCTATGTTCCTTAAAAGAGCATTTTAGCAAAATCTCAATTTGAACATGAGTGGGTTTTACCTGCCAAATTTTATCTGTCTTTCATTGTATACTGTGGTCTGATTTTGCCCTTAGTCTCTCATGAAACAACTTGCCAGGACTTATGAATGACTTCTGATCCCTTTTCCATTTACCACCACCCTTCTGTGGCACATGCTTCTGTGGCACGTCCTTATTGCCATGATGCTCCCCCTCCTTTTGGAATGCCTGCTGCTGCCTTCCTGCCTCTCTGCTGCGTCCTTTCCCATGTGTGTCTCTCCCTGGCACTCACAGTAGGTTCACAGCAGACTCACTCACACGATCTTCCCTTTGGAGTCCCTGCCTCCCATTTTAGCTGTGATATTTGGAGACAAATTCCCAAGTATTTATCTCCAACCAAGACTCCTGCTCCCACGTCTGGGCTCTATAGAATCTTCACCTGAATAATTACCATGGATAAAACCTAATATACCTTTCCTTCTCCACAGTTACACCCCTTACGGACACTCCCTCTCTCCTGGGCACCAGGCTCCATGGTTCAGATCATCCATGACCCTTTTCTCTACACTCAAGGAGTTATCTGGCCACATTGGCTCCAGCTCTAATGGAGTGAGTTGAGCAATGATGGACCCAGAGAAGAGTGGAGACAACAGGTATGTACCTGGTGAGGTTGTAACTGCACTGAGAATAAAGGGCAGTGTTGATGAAAGGGAAGATTATAGAGGGTTTCTCAAGGTTAGAAAACGTTGGAAAGCAGTTTTAAACACAGGTGGGGGAGTGGTGTGATGGAGAAGTTGCAGTTTAAAGAGAAAGGCTCATTGCTGGCTCACAAGGATCTTACTGGTACCATCTTATCAAATGCTCTCTCTGTTACAAATACTCTGGGTTACAAATCCTTTGGAAATATATCCTCCACTTGCTAGCAGCAGAAGAGCACAGGTCACAGTTCTCCATTGCAGCATTGTTCGTAATATAAACAGACTGTTGCATATCAGTGTCCATCCCAATATGGACAGGCAAAGTGTATTAAATAGTACATCATCCATTCACTGCACTGCTGTGCAGGAAATTATGTCCTGATAGAGGACAACTTCCAAGGCATTGTCAAATAAACAAAAGCAACATGTAGCAAGACACCATGCTTAATACACCACTATTTGCGTTTTTAATTAGGGCATGAAGGAGAAATATATTTTCATGTTTGCTTACAAGGAACTCTAGAAGGATCTGTAAGAAACAAAATACTACCTGTGGAAGCCAGATGGCCCTGGACACACAGGCTAAATGACAGGAGGCACAGATTAAGGCAAAGTGTATTTTCAGTATCTTGAATCATGTGCCTGTATTATAACCTCTTTGGAACTTTCAATAAATTGAATTTTTTAAAACCTCCAAAGAATAAAATGCATTTTACTGTTTTTATTTTGTGATATTATTTTACTGGTTTTACCAACTGAATGAATTTCTGGTTTATTTTACCACAGCTGTTGTTTGGCTTATCTAAAATGCCTATTCATGGGTTTTTTCTGGTGGTTTTGATGTTTTTATTTTAACTTTGATAAGAAACAAAGAAAAAGATTTTTCTCAACACCCTAGGTAGCTCCTCCTTTTGGATACTTTATATACTTTGTGGGTTTTGGCACTATTTTCATAACTTTTACTTGCAAGAGAGAGGATAAAGCATGCTAGTTTGCTAGGGTTGCCAGAGTAGAATGTCACAGACTGAGGCTTAAATAACAGAATTTCATCCAGGTTATCCCATCTCACAGCGCTCAGCTGCTCAGAGTTCTTCCTTACTGTGCTATTTTCTCATAGCAGCAGTTATGTTTCCTCTTTGTTACTGATTTTAGTTGTCTTTTTTCTTAGTCAATATAGCTAAAGATTTGTTACTTTTGTTGACCTGTTTGAAGTAACTTTTGTTTAAAATTGATTTCTTTGGTTTTCCTCTTCTGTATATCTGAGGTCTAATCTTACTATTTTCATTCCTTTTTCTGGCTTTGAGTTTGGTCTGCTCTCCCTTTTCTGCCTAGGTGTAAGGACAGGTCGTTTATTCGAGCTTTCTTTTTAATGTATGCATTCTCAGCTTTACATTTCATTGTTGGTGATGTTTTTGCAGAATCCCATACATGTTGGTATGTTCTGTTTATATTTTGATTTGTCTCCAGGTATTTTCTAAGTTCCTTTTTTTTTTTTTGCCTACTGATTATTTAAGAGTGTGTTTAATCTTCACATACTTGTGGTTTTTCCCACTTTTCCTTCTACTATTAACTTCGTTTCATTGCATTGTGACAGGAAAAAGTTTCTTTGTACGATTTCATTCTATTTAGAGTAGACTTATTTTCTGGCCTAACGTATGGTCAGTTTTGGAGAATGTTTCCCCTGCACTTGTGAAAAGTATGGAATCTGTCTCTGCCCAGGTCACACGGTGCCCTAGCTGCACGGTTCTTAGGGGTCACCTCTCACTGTCGGGCGTGACTGTTGGGTCCCTCGGCCATTTGCATACATTAGTCACACGGGGAGATCACTGGGGCAAAAGGGATGCTTTTCTGTCAGCCGGTGACTCTCAGTACCCCATTCTATGGCAGATAGGCTACGAGTGAGCTCTGGTACATCCCAGGAGCCTCTCTCAGACTCACCCCTTGGCTACATTCTCAGAAACTGGAAAATTTAGCCCTGCAAAAGGCCTGGCCCAAATACAAACTCAGTTCAGTTCAGTCACTCAGTCGTGTCCAACTCTTGTGACCCCATGGACTGCAGCACGCCAGGCCTCCCTGTCCATCACCAACTCCCAGAGCTTACTCAAATTCAAGTCTATTGAGTTGGTGATGCCATCCAATGATCTCATCCTCTGTCGTCCCCATTTCCTCCTGCCCTCAATTTCTCTCACCATCAGGGGCTTTTCAAATGAGTCAGCTCTTCACATCAGGTGGCCAAAGTATTGGAATATCAGCTTCAACATCAGTCCTTCCAATGAACACCCAGGACTGATCTCCTTTAGAATGGACTGATTGGATCTCCTTGCAGTCCAAGGGACTCTCAAGAGTCTTCTACAACATCACAGTTCAAAAGCATCAATTCTTCGGTGCTCAGCTTTCTTTATAGTCCAACTCGATGTTTGTTCTTGCCATCTCCTGTTTGACCACTTCCAATGTACCTTGATTCATGGACCTAACATTCCAGGTTCCTATGCAATATTGCTCTTTACAGCATCGAACCTTGCTTCTAAGACCATTCCCAGCCACAACGGGGTGTTGTTTTTGCTTTGGCTCCATCTCTTCATTCTTTGCGGAGTTATTTCTCCACTGATCTCCAGTAGCATATTGGGCACCAACCGACCGTCCTGGGTAGTTCATCTTTCAGTGTCCTATCTTTTTGCCTTTTCATACTGTTCATGGGGTTCTCGAGGCAAGAATACTGAAGTGGTTTGCCATTCCCTTCTCCAGTGGACCACATTCTGTCAGACATCTCCACCATGACCCGTCCATCTTGGGTGGCCCCACAGGGCATGGCTTAGTTTCATTGAGTTAGACAAGCTGTGGTCCGTGTGATCAGATTGGCTAGCTGTCTGTGATTGTGGTTTCCATGTGTCTGCCCTCTGATGCCCTCTCTCAGTGCCTGCCATCTTACTTGGGTTTCTCTTACCTTGGAAATGGGGTGTCTCTTCACGGCAGCTCCAGCAAAGCACAGCCACTGCTCCTTACCTCGGACGTGACGTAGTGCCTCTCAGCTGCCGCCCCTGATCTTGGACGTGCAAATAGCTCCTCCCAGCCACACTCCTGCGCCGTGGGGGGCCCCAAAAAATGGCCTCTGAAAGGCACACTAGCTTTTGCCAAAAGCAGTGAGGGAACTAGATCTCTTTACATTCAGTCCTTCAGGGCCCTCAGTCGGAATCCGGGTCTCAGGGACTCATGCCACATGTCTTCCTGTTGCCTCCCTGTCTCCTGTCCCCCTCTGTCTCTCTCCATCAGGTTTCCTAGACAACCCCTACTCGACCTTTCATGCCCACATGATCTCTTGGAGAGGATTCTGAGGTTCCCTTTGGTCCAGGTCTTTCTCCTATATTCAAAAGCCTGAAGGATCAAAAGCTCTCCTAACATTCTGAAGATCCCCTTCTAACTATGCTTATCTCTCAGGTGGGGAGAGAACCAAGCTTCCCCCACCCCTGAACATCCTAAAGAATTCCCTTGTAACTACTCCTGTTTCTCAGGACGGGGAAAGACCAAGTTTGCCCCACTCCTGCAAATTCCCTTAACCCTTCAGATCCTTCTCATGGGACAAAGACCTCCCTTCCCACCAGAGGGACAATCCACGATTTCTACCAGCTGATCTCCCCTGACAGCAGAGTCAATTTGAGCACTATTTGGCCTATAATTCAGGTGTAAACTATGACTACAGAAAGGAAAGGTGACTTTCTGACACAGGATGGCCATGATATTGTTTAGACTTCGGAGAAAACTGGTTAAACTGAAAAAATTTTTTCTTGGAAACTGCAAAACAAGTTCTTCTTGCATATGCAATTAAAAACAACAAGTTTGTTAAAAAGACTGCCTAGGGAAAAGCTTGAAGTTAACCTTTTTCATGTCCCTGAAATACACAGCCCACTTTGTCTGAGACCTCAGCCTTGGGCAAATTAGAACTTCAAAAAAATGGGGGGGGGGGTCCACAGAGACATTTTAAATGTCAATTGGAAAACTATGAGATTTCTGTCTGTCTGTCTCAATTTGTATGTCTCAGTGTGTGTCTTTTGTTTGTTTGTTTTAATAATATTGCCAAAATGGTAAATGAGTTCTAATTTAACTGGCCTAAAGAAAAGTTGAACAATAAACGTTCTTAAAGGAAGGGTTGGGGGGAGTTGGTTGGTTTGTTTCACTTACCGGCTCTCTAGTTGTTCCACCACCACTTGTTGAAAAGACTGTCCTTTCAGGATGTTTGTTGAAAGTCAGCTGGCCATACATTTGCGGGTCACATTTCCCTGGTGGCTCAGATGGTAAAGCGCCTGCCTACAATGCAGGAGACCCAGGTTCAATCCCTGGGTCGACAAGATCTCCTGGAGAAGGAAATGGTAACCCACTCCAGTATTCTTGCCTGGAAAATCCCATGGACAGAGGAGCCTGTTGGACTACAGTCCATGGGGTCGAAAAGAGTTGGACATGACTGAGTAACTTCACTTCACTTCACTTCACTTCAAAGAAAAATAAATATTTACAAATCAGACAATTCTAAATACAAGAGAAATTAACCTAAAAGAATATCAGATTCACGTGAACTGGGAAATGTTCAATATGAAATATCTAGTATTGATGTTTTTTTGCTAATCTAATATAGAAATGTATAAAACTCATTAACATTAAGCATAATATTTTCATTGTGCCTAGGTTTATTATAAGTTACATATTGTTATATTGTTATATATGTTACAAGTTTGTCAACAAGGAAAGTACTTCTAGAAGAAAAAAAAAACTCATAAAAAATGTAAGTGAGATATGAACTTTTACATAAACTATTAAGAATAACTATATTTTAGGAATGCCTGTCTAAAGTAGTCTCTCCAGATTGGGGTAACTTGAATTTCTAGGGGGAGGTGCTAAACTAAGTGACAGAAGCTTATTGAATACCTAGGCCATTTCCAAATAAGATTCTGAAACATTCATTACTGAACACTAACTTCCTCTTAGAGAGAAACTAGAGATTTTGGACTATTAATGAATAATGTTTGATGCCATCCTGAGATGTTCTCTAGAATTTTCTTTAGAAATTATCACTGGTAATTATGTTCACCAATCTATAGAATGCTAATATAAAGGTCAGTTCTTGGTTGCTTAAGGAAAGTAGGATGTGTGTTTTCAGTAAAAAAAGATATGAGACATGAAAATACATTTTACAGAGGGAGAAGGAAGTGGGTCTGACTTACAGGTGGCTGTTTCAGATGGGAGAACAAAGCAAGGGGTACAGAACATGATGAGGTTTTATGGGAAGTAGACCCCAAGGGAAGAGTTTTGTGGATAAATACAAGTTTTCTTGAGATGTTGAACTGCCTTTGATCATGGATTTTAAGTTTCTTTATCTCTGAAGTGATCCATGTTTACCTTTGAAATCTTTTGTTACCTTTGGCTAAGTGAGTAACTATTGTTTCATAGAGACTTATATGATCCTATCCGACTGAGTGTTATAAACCCGTTTGATATTTATTGAAAACATTTCCTAAATCATTTGACTTCTGGCTAACTTTGGGGTGCTTCAGAGGGCCCCTGAGACATCCCAAAGAGAGATGTTAAACTACCTGAGTTCATTTGCCATGTTAAATTACATGGGAAGTATTGTTGGAGGAGTGGTGAATCTTGTCAGGTTATAGTGTATGGTTGATGTTACTAATATAGACATCCTAGAAATTATGTGAAATTCATGAGAATCTGATATGTCCTGGTAAAATGTTGTCAGTTATAATTCTAGTTATCATATTAAAGTGTTACATATCACAGCAATGACCAGGCTACTTTGTCAATTGCAATTTAATCAGATTTTAAGCATGCCTTCTATGGTCTCATTCTGATGCCTTTGCAAGAATACTGCTACTTGAAGATTTATGGAAAAGACTTCTAAGATTCACAGATAAACACATTTTGTTTCTTTGTTATCTGGTAAGCTAGTACCAGACTGGGATTTAGTCTACTCTCTATCATGATGGTGTGATCATTCATCTAGAGCCAGACATCCTGGAATGTGAAGTCAAGTGGGCCTTAGAAATCATCACTACAAACAAAGTTAGTGGAGGTGATGGAATTCCAGTTGAGCTATTTCAATCCTGAAAGATGATACTGTGAAAGTGCTGCACTCAATATGCCAGCACATTTGGAAAACTCAGCAGTGGCCACAGGACTGGAAAAGGTCAGTTTTCATTCCAATCCCAAAGAAAGGCAATGCCAAAGAATGCTCAAACTACCGCACAATTGCACTCATCTCACATGCTAGTAAAGCAATGCTCAAAATTCTTCAAGCCAGGCTTCAGCAATACGTGAACTGTGAACTTCCTAATGTTCAAGCTGGTTTTAGAAAAGGCAGAGGAACCAGAGATCAAATTGCCAACATCTTCTGGATCATGGAAAAAGCAAGAGAGTTCCAGAAAAACATCTATTTCTGCTTTATTGACTATGCCAAAGCCTTTGACTGTGTGGATCACAATAAACTGTGGAAAATTCTGAAGCAGATGGGAATACCAGACCACCTGACCTGCCTCTTGAGATATCTGTATGCAGGTCAGGAAGCAACAGTTAGAGCTGGACATGGAACAACAGACTGGTTCCAAATAGGAAAAGGAGTATGTAAAGGCTGTATATTGTCACCCTGCTTATTTAACTTAAACGCAGAGTACATCATGAGAAAACGCTGGACTGGAAGAAGCACAAGCTGGAATCAAGATTGCCGGGAGAAATATCAATCACCTCAGATATGCAGATGACACCACCCTTATGGCAGAAAGTGAAGAGGAACTCAAAAGCCTCTTGATGAAAGTGAAAGTGGAGAGTGAAAAAGTTGGCTTAAAGCTCAACATTCAGAAAATGAAGATCATGGCATCTGGTCCCATCACTTCATGGGAAATAGATGGGGAAATAGTGGAAACAGTGTCAGACTTTATTTTGGGGGGCTCCAAAATCACTGCAGATGGTAACTGCAGCCATGAAATTAAAAGACACTTACTCCTTGAAAGGAAAGTTATGACCAACCTAGATAGCATATTGAAAAGCAGAGACATTACTTTGCCAACAAAGGTCCATCTAGTCAAGGCTATGGCTTTTCCAGTGGTCATGTATGGATGTGAGAGTTGGACTGTGAAGAAGGCTGAGCGCCGAAGAATTGATGCTTTTGAACTGTGATGTTGGAGAAGACTCTTGAGAGTCCCTTGGACTGCAAGGAGATCCAACCAGTCCATTCTAAAGGAGATCAGTCCTGGGATTTCTTTGGAAGGAATGATGCTAAAGCTGAAACTCCAGTCCTTTGGTCACCTCATGCGAAGAGTTGACTCATTGGAAAAGACTCTGATGCTGGGAGGGATTGGGGGCAGGAGGAAAAGGGCATGACAGAGGATGAGATGGCTGGATGGCATCACCGACTCGATGGACGTGAGTCTGAGTGAACTCCGGGAGTTGGTGATGAACAGGGAGGCCTGGTGTGCTGTGATTCATGGGGTGGCGAAGAGTCAGACACGACTGAGCGACTGATCTGACTGAACTGACTATGTTAAGAGAACAAAGTTTTCTTAGAATGAAGCTTTCAAAAACAGATTATGAATTTCTTTGCCTTTAAGTGATGTATATTTGTTTTTAAAATCTTTTGTTACTTTGGTAAAGTAAATAAGCATTATTTAAGATTATGGAACATGTAAAAGCTCATTCTGCCTCCACAAAAAAATAACCCCTCACTGTTAGACTTTTGCTATTCTAATGTCCTTAAAACATGGCAACAGTCTACTCCTAAAATGGGGCATTAAAAATGCATGAACAGTAGCTGTAAATCAAGGAGTCAGGGCTATGGGAAATCCAAGGCAGCTGTGTGGCTTTTCCCAGCTCCCTGACAAACGTCATTTTTATTTGATGGGTTAAAGCCTTCCCTGGCTTCAGGGCTAATGCCCTCACAATGATTATATATATATATATATATATATATATATATTTCACTTAATATTAAGTTCTAGTTTTGTTCGTTAAGGATTGTGTTTACCACGACTCACTTCTGAGATCATTCCTTGTTGTTACATTATATTGCTAAAAGATTTAATTAATTAAGTTATTTAAAAGGATGCTCTAAGTTTGTTTCTAAAGCTATCTCAGTAACCAATCTTTGGATAAAGGTCAGATACTCCATGATGTACAACCAGGAGATTAACACCTGGCTATAATCACTTAACTGTGTCAGGTGACCTGGGATATACTGGGCTCTACCTAATGAAAGTTCTTGACTTAAATTCTTGCTTGTGACCTTACTAATACCTGCTAGCTATATTATTTTCCATGTTGTTTGTTTCAGAAGATTTTTTCTTACATTACTAAATGTGTGGCTGACGTGATAAAATGCTGATATGCAGTTCCTTATGCTTTTGAACTGTGGTGTTGGAGAAGACTCTTGAGAGTCCCTTGGATTGCAAGGAGATCCAACCAGTCCATTCTAAAGGAGATCAGTCCTGGGTATTCTTTGGAAGGAATGATGCTAAAGCTGAAACTCCAGTACTTTGGCCATGTCATGCAAAGAGTTGACTCATTGGAAAAGACTCTGATGCTGGGAGGGATTGGGGGCAGGAGGAGAAGGGCACGACAGAGGATGAGATGGCTGGATAGCATCACCAACTCAATGGATGTGAGTCTGAGTGGACTCCGGGAGTTGGTGATGGACAGGGAGGCCTGGTGTGCTGCAATTCATGGAGTTACAAAGAGTCAGACATGACTGAGCAACTGAACTGAACTGATGAGATCAATGAATATAATAATGTAACTCTAGATATGGAAAGAAGCAACAAGAGGGAATATTCTCCTGGTCCAAAAGGCTAGTAAGACAGGTGTGGTCCTGAGACTTTTGCTACTTGCAAGCTCTGGTCTAGTAACAGCACACAATGGCCTGTTGATGGAGTCTTCATTAGACCTGGGACACGAGGGCCCTGAAATGCCCCCAAAGCGTGGTCAAACATGTGGTTATGAAGGGACCCTGCTGACTGGAAGTTGGCACTTGCCAGCTGTCTCTACAAAGATTACATCGTGACCACTGCAAGCTGCTGACCTTGAAAGGAGTTCAGGGTGGAGATCAGAAATAAGGCACTCTGTGCTCTGGGGAAACCCAGAAGAACCAGCCTTCAGAGAGTCGGATGTTTTCAGGTAAAGGTTTTTATGAGCCCAACTTTTCGCCTCTTCTTGCACCTAGAGAAACACTAATGTCATGACCCAATGTCTGGCCCTGGTTCTCCTGGCTAGCTCCTCAGGAGCTTTTCTGCTTCTCTCAATCTTTGGACCATGTATCTTTAACTTTCTTGTTACGTTTGTTTCTTCTAGAATACAACAAACCTCCAAGTGATAGTTTGACAAGAATATTCCCTGGCCAACACCCAGACAACGCTGAAACAAGCTGCCTTATCATTCCATGGACTCTCATCTCCCTCCGTAAATGCATGCTGGCAGAGAGCAGGCAAAGGGAACCTAGAGCCCCACGACGCCCCTGCAGCCTGAAGAAGCCAGAGTGGTCATCACCCCTTTCCCCTGAGACCGGGTTCCCAAATGCCTGAGAAGGGAAATAGGTAGATGGTTAGACGTGAGCAGGGTATCAAAGGGGGCCAAAGAATTGGCCCTAAAAATAAAGAGAGGGAGGAAGGTGGAGACCCAAGGACGGAAGAGCAGAGAAAACCGAGGGGGAACGGAACACAGGAACGAGAACCAGACCCTGATCGTCCTTCCCTCCCCCATGGTGTAACTACTAACGGATTTCAGGTCCTCCTGAGCAGTACAACCTGTCTCCCCTCCTAGCCCATAGGGAGAAGGTCTTTGCCTTACTCTCCGCCCCGCTTCTCATCCAATCAGCAATGACCCGCAAGACCCGTATCCTGCTCCCTGTACCCTGGGTATAAAATTGGACTAAGGGCCCCTTTTCAAAGACGGTTCTCTCTTGAGCTGGCCCGCTGTTCTAATAGCGTCTCCCACGCTAAGAAACTTTATTTCCCTCTCACTCTGTCTCATGTCAGGAAATTCTTTTCCAACCAGCGCCCAGACCACGACCGTTTTCCTTACTGTTGTTACAAAATACTGATTAAATTTTCCTATCTAAAATAGGAATGTCTGATTTACTTACAGGCATGCTATAACTGACACAGGAAACCCCACGAGGCTATCAGGGGATTTCTCAGAAGAAAACTACAGGCCAGGAGAGAGTAAAATGAATATTCAGAGGGCAGAGCCATAAAAATTGCCAACCAGAAAAACTCTATTCACCAAACATCCTTCAAATATGAAGGGAAAATAAAGGTTTTCCTAAAGAAAAGCTGAGGGCGTTCATCACCACCAGACCTGCCTTGCAAAGAATGCTGAAGAAGTTCAAGCAGAATAAAAAAGATGCAAAGTAACACATGAACACACAGAAAAGTATATAACACACTAGGTCAGGTAAAAATGTATAGTCAGATTTAGTTAATTCCAGTTACTTAGAAGAATGGTATATTAACAACTTCAAGTATAAAGGTTCAAGGAAAGAATGACTAAAAGTAACTACAGCTAATACACCTTATTACCAAACACACAGCATAAAAGAGAGAACCGGAACATCAGAACATTGCAGAGAAAGAGTTACATGGTGGACCCACTTAATTGGCTAAAAAAGCCAGGTTGCAATCAGCACAAGACAAACTGTTTTAGGTATAAGATTTTAATGTAAGCTCCATGGTAACCACAGTAAAAATCTAGAGTAGATGCAAGAAGTATAGAAAGGGGAAACAATACCCCGATGAAAAGCCACCAATTTACAAAAGTAGGCAGAAACAAAGGGAAAGGGAATCAATGGAGACAAAAAACAACCAGAAAGCAATTACTCAGATTGCAGGAGTCAGCTCTTACATATCAATACCCAGTCTAAATGCAAATAGAGTGGGTTCACCAATAAGAAGACACAGATGCTTAAAAAATAAAAAAGATCCAACTATACGCTGTCTACAAGAAACTCACTTCAGCTTTAAGGATACACAAAGGCTCAAAGTGAGGGGATAGGTAAAGGTATTTGACAGGAATGAAAACAGAAAGAAAGGGGGCATAGTAATTCTTATATCAGACAAAATAGACTTTAAGAAAAAACGATAACAAACATCCAAGGAGGCCATTGTATGACAAAGGGTTAATATATCAAAAAGTATACACACACACACACACACACACACACACATACATATGCAAATATATAAAACAACATTGGATCACCTAAGTATTTTAAGCAAATAATAACAGATCTATAGGAGAAAAAAAAATAGACAACATTACAACCAGAAAAGACTCGTGAATAGACATTTTAGAGAAGCCAACCCATGTGTGACCAGATGACAGAGACTCAGCAGGCTCATTAGGCACTTGGAATCATTCTTTCTGTCTGAGTAGCTCTCTTTTGGATGCCCTGCCCCACACATATCACCTTCTGTGCCTCCTTGGCTCACCTGTGTTCTCAGATCAGGGCTTTGCTGGGCTGCATCTGGGTTCCCCTCCCTGTACCTGCAGCATGGAAATTGCCTGAAGGCAGACAGCCAGGAGTCTTCAGATGGATTTGTGCATCCATCTTCACTCTAGGAACTTAGTCCTACATGGCCTGCTGTCCAGGATCTGCAAACAGTTGTTTCAAGTATTTTGTTCAGCTTTCTAATTACCAGTGCCAGGTGAGGAAGTTCAGATACTGTTCCTCTTAAAGCTGGAAGTGGAAGTCACATTTTATTTTTACAGACACTCTTTGAATCAGTAATTCTAAATCAGGTAACCATATATGTTTGAAAGTACCTTTTGCTTCATTTTCTGTGTTTTGCTCTTGCAAATGTAAAAACAAAACCAAATATCAAGAGACACACTAAAACAGGTTTTGTTTTCTGTTTTTCCTGGTTGAACTTTATGCCAACAAATCCTAGGTAAGGACTTAGGAAGCTGCAACTCCAGGGTGGCAAGAATAAAGCAGCAGCATGCACCTCCTGCAGCCCAGCAAAAAAAAGGCTCTCTGGTACCATTAAGATCCCTGTTGATTGCAGATCCTGTGATCTTGCTGTTGCCTTGACTTACTGTATATTGTCACCATGCTTATTTAACTTATATGCAGAGTACATCATGAGAAATGCTGGGCTGGAGGAACCAGAGATCAAATTGCCAACATCCGCTGGATCATCAAAAAAGCAAGAGAGTTCCAGAAAAACATCTATTTCTGCTTTATTGACTATGCCAAAGCCTTTGACTGTGTGGATCGAAACAAACTGTGGAAAATTCTGAAAGAGGTGGGAATACCAGGCCACCTGACCTGCCTCTTGAGAAACCTGTAGGAAGCAACAGTTAAAACTGGACATGGAACAACAATACATGGTTCCAAATAGGGAAAGGAGTACATCAAGGCTGGTGGTTTGGATGTTTTTATTTTAACTTTGGTAAGAAACAAAGAAAAAGCTACTCCCTCCTTTGACTCACAGCTGCCAGGTAGACGAGACCCCGGCCAGCACCCTGTGAATCACTCACGCAGCTCACACTGCCTCCCTACCAGGCCAGGGCCTGTGGTGCAGGCTGGGCGGTCGCCTCTGGTTGTGTTCCCAGCCCCTGGTGAGGCTTCTGGTGCCCAGGAGGGGCTCAGGGCACATCAGCAGAGAGGACAGGGGCAGGCTGAAGGCCATGCGGGTCGGTGTCCAAGGAGAGTCAACAGTGGCTGTGACAGGGCCACCTCTGCAGACCTTTGTCCCCACCCAGTGACCACGGCCAGTGTTTACTGAGTTGAGGAAGGGGAATAAACTGCAGCTAAAGCAGACAGTCTTGGCCACTGGGCACCACGTCCGCTCCCACTACAACCACCTCTGTCTCAAGCACTTGGCCTGGGCCCGGCACTGCCCGATGGTCAGCACTGCCCGATAGTCAGCACTGCCCAATGGTCAGCAGAACATACCAACAGCCTAGGTAGTTCGTCCTTTTCTTTTTCCTCCTTTCGGATACTTTATATACTTTGTGGGTTTGGCACTATTTTCGTAACTTTTATTTGCAAGAAAGAGGATAAAGCTATGCTAGTTTGCTAGGGTTGCCAGAATAAAATACCACAGACTGAGGCTTAAATAACAGAATTTCATCAGGTTATCCCATCTCACAGCACTCAGCTGCTCAGAGGTCTCCCTTACTGTGCTGTTTTCTCATATCAGCAGTTATGTTTCCTCTTTTTTGCTGATTTTAGTTGTCTTTTTTCTTAGTCAGTATAGCTAAAGATTTGTTACTTTTGTTGACCTGTTTGAAGTAACTTTTGTTTAAAGTTGAATCTTGTCAGGTTATAGTGTATGGTTAATGTTACTAATATAGATATCCTAGAAATTATGTGACAACATTTTACCAGGACATATCAGATTTTCATGAATTTCACATTTCCTGGTTGAACTTTATGCCAACAAATCCTAGGTGTGGGCTTAGGAAGCTGCAGTAATGTGTGGGATTCTGGAAGAGCGTCACCAACAGTGAAATGCAGAGCTGAGAACGCAAACATTAGAAAGACAGCTCAATAAGCAGCCTATCTTTACCCTAGGCAGAAAGGGGGCACAGACCGAACTCAAAGCTAGAAGGAGGAGTGAAAATAGTAAAGATTAGATCTCAGGAAAACATACAGAAGAGGAAAACCAAAGAAGTCATTTGACGTCGAGCTAACTTTGGGGCGCTTCAGAGGGCCCCTGAGACCTCCCAAAGAGAGGTATTAAACTACCTGAGTTCATTGGACGTGTTAAATTACATGGGAAGTGTTGTCAGAAAAAGTGATGAATCTTCTCAAGTTATATTGTATGGTTGACGATACTAATATAGATATCCTAGAAATTATGTGACATTCATGAAAGCCTGATATGTTCTGGTAAAATGCTGTCAGTTATAATTCTAGTTATCATATTCAAGTGTTTCAGGTTATAGCAGTGACCAGATTACTTTGTCAATTTCAATTCAATCAGGTTTTAAATATGCCTTCTATGGTTTCACACTGATGCCTTTGCAAAAATACTGCTCCTTCAAGATATATGGAAAAGACTTTTCTAAGCTTACCCATAAACATTTTTTTTGTTTGTTTGTTATCTGGTAAGCTGGTCAGACTGGAATTTAGTCTACTCTCTCGGTTAAGAGAACACAGTTTGCTTAGAATGAAGCTTTCGATCACAGATTATGAATTTCTTTACCTTTCAGTGATTTATATTTGTTTTGTTTTGATTTTTTTTTTTTTACTTCAGTAAAGTAAATAAGCATTATTTAAGATTATGGTACATGTAGGTTGGACCAAGCTTTCCCCACTCCTGCAAATTCCCTTAACCCCTCAGATTCTTCTGATGGGACCAAGGTCTCAGATTGTCCAGAGGGACAATCCAAGCTTTTTATCAGCTGATCTGCCCCTGATATCAGAGTCAATTTGAGCATTATTTGGTCATAATTTAGGCATGAAACTATGACTACAGAAAGGAAAGATGACTTTTTGATGCAGGATGGCCATGATATTCCTTGGATTTCAGAGAAAATTGGTTAAAAGGAAACTTTTTTTTTTCTTGGAAACTGCAAAGCTGGTTCTTTTAGCATTTGCAATTGAAAACCTCTAGGTTGTAAGGTCAGTTTTCATTCCAGTCCCAAAAAAAGGCAATGACAAAGAATGCTCAAACTGCCTCACAGTTGCACTCATCTCACACGCTAGTAAAGTAATGCTCAAAATTCTCCAAGCCAGGCTTCAGCAATACATGAACCGTGAACTTCCAGATGTTCAAGCTGGATTTAGAAAAGGCAGAGGAACCAGAGATCAAATTGCCAACATCCGCTGGATCAAGGAAAAAGCAGGAGAGTTGCAGAGAAACATCTATTTCTGCTTTATTGACTATGCCAAAGCCTTTGACTGTGTGGATCACAATAAACTGTGGAAAATTTTGAAAGAGGTGGGAATACCAGACCACCTGACCTGCCTCTTGAGAAATCTGTATTCAGGTCAGGAAGCAACAGTTAGAACTGGACATGGAACAACAGACTGGTTCCAAATAGGAAAAGGAGTACGTCAAGGCTGTATATTGTCACCCTGCTTATTTAACTTATATGCAGAGTACATCATGAGAAACACTGGGTTGAATGAAGCACGAGCTGGAATCAAGATTGCCGGGAGAAATATCAATAACCTCAGATATGCAGATGACACCACCCATATGGCAGAAAGGGAAGAACTAAAGAGCCTCTTGATGAAAGTGAAAGAGGAGAGTGTAAGAGCTACCTTAAAGCTCAGCATTCAGAAAACTAAGATCATGGCATCTGGCCTCATCAGTTCATGGCAAATAGATGGGAAAACAGTGGAAACAGCGGCAGACTTTATTTTGGGGGCTCAGAAATCACGGCAGATGGTGAGTGCAGCCATGAAGTTAAAAGAGGCTTGCTCCTGCTGCTGCTAAGTCACTTCCGTCGTGTCCGACTCTGTGCGACCCCATAGACGGCAGCCCACCAGGCTTCCCTGTCCCTGGGATTCTCCAGACAAGAACACTGGAGTGGGTTTCCACATCCTTCTCCAATGCATGAAAGGGAAAAGTGAAAGTGAAGTCACTCAGTTGTGTCCGACTCTTAGCGACCCCATGGACTGCAACCTACCAGGCTCCTCCGTCCATGGGATTTTCCAGGCAAGAGTGCTGGAGTGGGTTGGCATTGCCTTCTCCGAAAAGACACTTATGACTTAGAAAGAAAGTGATGACCAAACTAGAGAGCATGCTAAAAAGCAGAGATGTTACTTTGCCAACAAAGATCTGTCTAGTCAAGGCTATGGTTTATCCATGTGTCATGTATGGATGTGAAAGTTGGACTATAAAGAAAGTTGACTGCTGAAGATTTGATGCTTTTGAACTGTGGAGACCCAACCACTCCATCCTAAAGGAAATCAGGCCTGAATATACATTGGAAGGACAAATATGAACCTGAAACTCCAATACTTTGGCCACTTGATGCAACGAGCTTACTCATTTGGAGGTCACTTTGATTTGCCTGTGAGTGTGGGAGCCCAACCCAGGTGCAGGGCCTCAGGGGCAACTGCTACTGAATAAAGACATTAAAGCAAGTGCATCCCAGCCCTGTGTGACTCGCAGCACACAAGAGACTGGGAAAGCTATCTATCTTGGAGGAAGGGAAGGCAGGCCAGAAAATGTGTTTTCAGGGTTCTCCTCGCACCTGGGGTTTGGCTCCTCAGAGGTCAGACCACCAAGCCTGCTCCAAGGGCCTCAATTCCCAAGTCAGGGCCGTGTGTCACCCTACACTTTCCGAGCCTTGCAAACGCATTTCTACTGCCCATGGGGAAGGAGGCTTAAGGAGTGTATCAACACCACAGCGGGGTGCCATGCTGGGGTCACCTAGCTGAGGGCACCTGGCACCTCCCATGGGCCCCTGCGAAGAGTGGCAGGCAGAGCCCTGGCTTGAAAAAAACCGAAGCGGAGAGCACAGCTAGCTCTGGTAGAAGGAAGCAAACAGCCACGGGAGGCCTTTGCAGGCAGTTGCTGGGCCTCCCCGCGTTAGGGCTCCCCGGGCAAAAAATCACTAAAAATTGGTAACACCAATAACGCTACACCAATAATTTAGGGAGTATCCCTGATTATGTGTTGAAAACAATTCCTGTAAAACCATTTGTTGCTGCTCACTCACTCAGTCGCGTCTGCCTCTTTGAGACCCCATGTGCTGCAGCATGCCAGCCTTCCCTGTCCTTCACTGTCCCCGGAGATCGCTCAAACTCAAGTCCATTGAGTAAATGACTATAAAGGACTCTACTTTTTAACAGATGTGTATTCTAACTCTAACTACAAGTGTGCTTTTTCACATTTAGAAAGTAGTATTTGAAAATGAATAAATTACATATGAATCCAAAATTTGCGTAATTCACAAATAGAATATTTAATTTCCTCCACTTTTCTATCCATGGAATATCCTGTTTAGCTTTGTATTATATTTCGCATAATGAACATTTGTTAAAATAAATGTCTATTAAAACAAATAAAATGTTACATATTAAAGTTTTACTCCACTGAGAAGTAAATATGGGAGCAGGGTATTTTAAAATGTCTTCATTGTATTATTTAATATGACTAAAAATAATCTAAACTTAAAATATTACATATATTTAAGCACTAACGCATATATATGGAATTTAGAAAGATGGTAACGATAACCCTGTATACAAGACAGCAAAAGAGACACTGATGTATAGAACAGTCTTATGGACTCTGTGGGAGAGGGAGAGGGTGGGAAGATTTGGGAGAATGGCATTGAAACATGTAAAATATCATGTATGAAACGAGATGCCAGTCCAGGTTCAATGCACGATACTGGATGCTTGGGGCTGGTGCACTGGGACGACCCAGAGGGATGGTATGGGGAGGGAGGAGGGAGGAGGGTTCAGGATGGGGAACACATGTATACCTGTGGTGGATTCATTTTGATATTTGGCAAAACTAATACAATTATGTAAAGTTTAAAAATAAAATAAAATTAATTAAAAAAATATTACATATATTTATAAACATTATTTTTATTAAACCTCAATTTTTGGCTTCAGAAAATTAAAAATAGTCAGGAGAGTTTGAGGGGGGATATATTTATTTGTTCTGATATTCTGCTTCAGAACTTCTGGGGAACTTCCCTGGTGGCTCAGACAGTGAAGCGTCTGCCTGCTATGCGGGAGACCTGGGTTCAATCCCTGGGTCAGGAAGATCCCTGGCGAAGGAAATGGCACCCCACTCCAGTACTCTTGCCTGGAAAATTCCATGGATGGATGAGCCTGGTAGGCTACAGTCCATGGGGTCGCAAAGGGTCGCACACGACTGAGCGACTTACTCTGCTTCAATGAGCAATACTTTCTCAAGTTAACACACACACATTTTGGCATCTGATGACAATTCCTTACTCCTGATAACTTATCTGTCTTTAACTTGCCTCTTTTCAGCAGTTCAGAGACTACAACAAATGACTGAAGAGAATATTACCAGGTGATGGAACTCCTTCTTTTGGGTTTTTCAGTCCAGAGAGAGAGTGAAATCCTTCTCTTTCTTCTCATTTTAGTGGTATATTCTCTAACCCTGGTGGGAAACGTTGGCATGATTTCCTTAATCCGGTTGGATCCTCACCTTCACACACCCATGTACTTTTTTTCTCAGTAATCTGGCCTTTGTAGACTTTTGTTACTCCTCATCAATAGCCCCAAAGTTCCTGACCAAGCACAGGTCCATATCTCTCTATGCATGTGCACACAGCTGGGCTTTTTCCTGAACTTCTTGATTTTGGAGACGTTCCTTCTTGCAGTCATGGCTTATGACCACTATGTGGCCATCTGCGATCCTCTTCTCTACATCGTGATCATGTCCCAAAAGGTGTGCATGCAACTGGTAGCAGGCCCTTACTGATACAGCTTTTCTGTTGCTTTCCTCCACACAGCTGTTACTTTTCAATTGATCTGCTATGGCCCCAATGCTATTAATCACTTCTATTGTGATGATGTCCCTTTGCTGGCTCTTGCCTGCTCAGACACCAGCCTCAAAGAGATCTTGATTTTTATCTTTGCTGGATTCAACATAATCAGCTCTTTGACCACGGTCCTTATTTCTTCCCTATACATTGTGGCCGCCATCCTGAGAATCCAATCTGCAGAAGGGAGGCACAAAGCATCCTCATCCTGTGGTTCTCATCTGACTGCTGTCACTATATTCCAAGGGACTCTGATCTTCATATATCTGCAGCCCAAATCAAACCATTCCTTTGACACAGACAAATGGCCTCTGTCTTCTACACAATAGTCATTCCTTTGTTGAATCCCATGACCTACAGCCTGCGGAACCAAGAGGTAAAAATGCCTTGAGGAAAGTCTTTGAAAAATGTTATTTCCTGTCTCTAGTAAACATTAAAATGTATCTTGTAACACTGTCTTGGAACTATGCCACACACAGATGTGTTGTTTTTATTATCTTTGATAGGTTAATTTTATTTCTACCATTTTTATATGAGCAAAATGACTTTGCACATGTGTTCTATTTTTCATATAATTTATAAGTAAAAGGTTTAAAAAATTCTAATGCACATTTTTAACAAATTGCTACTATTTGCATCTGTGACACTTGATAGTTTTGACCTGGATAGTTTCTGTTTAACTGATAATAAGACTTAGCCACTGCTTTCAAAAATGCTTCTATTTTATACATTCTGGAGACAGAACAAGGGAGGTGGTAAAGTAAATTTCTTGTCCATCCCCATGTCATTCCAGGCAGTAGCTGTTCCTCAGCTGCACCCTGTCTGCTAAAAGCTGTCATTCCTCTCTGCTTCTGATTCCCACTAGACTCTCTGTCGGTCACTATCTGTAATTCCATGGTTCTCATGTTGTTTGAAAAGATGTCATTTTTTGACATGCAGATCTGGAAATCAGGGTCAGCTTTTGGAAAGTCATACTCTCTTTTTCTGTATCAAAACAAAAATGCAGACATACCCCTATATTCCCTCAGCAAAGCTTAAGATCTTTTTATATTTTAGGGATTTGAAGGAATTACAATGGTTTGACAGGAAGCGGTAGTTTAAAACCAAGTTATAAACGCGGTTGCTGTCAGATGTCAGGAATATTGTTCTATGTTGGGGTGGTTATACAGTGATGCAATTTAAGACCACTTAAACCATCAACTGGAAGTCTTTTTTTTTTTTTAATTCAGATTCAAATGTTTGCTGTCTACCATGTGGGTGATATTGTGAGCTATTCTCATAGGGCAAAATAAAAAACATTCCTGAATATGCTGAATAGTCTGCTATTTTGGAAAATACTGGCAAAAACTTGATTGTATAAGTTATTTAGAAACAGTTTAGCTTATTTTATCCAAGTTATCTTAGTAAACATTTCATTGTTAAATTAGATTTCACATTTATGTGAAGACATCAATATTGCCATTTTAACTTATTTATATTAAACTTTATTTTAATATTTGCCAACAAAGGTTCATCCAGTCAAGGCTATGGTTTTTCCTGTGGTCATGTATGGATGTGAGAGTTGGACTGTGAAGAAAGCTGAGCACAGAAGAATTGATGCTTTTGAACTGTGGTGTTGGAGAAGACTCTTGAGAGTCCCTTGGACTGCAAGGAGATCCAACCAGTCTATTCTGAAGGAGATCAGCCCTGGGATTTCTTTGGAAGGAATGATGCTAAAGCTGAAACTCCAGGACTTTGGCCACCTCATGCGAAGAGTTGACTCATTGGAAAAGACTGTGATGCTGGGAGGGATTGGGGGCAGGAGGAGAAGGGGATGACAGAGGATGAGATGGCTGGATGGCATCACTGACTCGATGGACGTGAGTCTGAGTGAACTCCGAGAGTTGGTGATGGACAGGGAGGCCTGGTGTGCTGCACTTCATGGGGTCGCAAAGAGTCGGACACAACTGAGCGACTGATTTGATCTGATCTGATGCCTCACCTAACCTCAACACCATTATTAAAGCAGCAACAAGGTGTTCTAAGTGGATGTAAACTGTAAAAATTCTGAGGAGAAGCAATGAATTGCAATCCTGATTTTCATGTTCTTAAATCAACTTCTTTTGGGGTCAGGGAGCACAGTTGCAGAGCAATTAATCTTGGAAATCATGATTGGCAATTGCCAAAGATAAAACTCAAGAGAGGAGAACATCTTTGTTGTTGCTATTTTTAAAATAATTCCAAAAGTATAATTTAAATAGTTAAAAGCACAGCAGCAAGCTTATATAGTAAACTGCAGAGTAAGGGCTGAACCTGAGATTGGCTATGTGAGAAGGGTTTAAAGGTTAGTGAATCTTTTGAAAGGAACCCAGTGCCCCTTCTGGGTAGCACACTGGATTCAGGGGAGGTTGCTGCAAAACCACAGGTTTACCAAAGAAACTTCAGATACATTTGAAGAGCTCCTAGAGCAGAAAGGATGATAGCCTGGGACACTAAGAAAAACTAAAGTGAAACCCAAGTTCTAACTTTTAAAAATTACTGTAAAGAAATATATTAGTTTCATCAGTCTGCGTTAACAAAGGACCACACACTCATTGACTTAGAACAACAAAAATTTATTTTCTCACAGTTCTGGAGCCTACAAGTCTGAAGTCAAGGTATTGGTGGAACCAGGCTCTCTATGAAGCTCTAGGGGAGCTTCCTTCCTTGTTTTTTCCAGCTGCTCATGGTCCCAGGCATTCCTTGTCTTGTAAGCATCTTTCCAGTCTCTGCTGTCTTCTCATGGTCATCTTCCCTCTACATCTGTGTCCAAATTTCTTCATTCTTGTAAGGAGATCACTCACACTGGATTAACAGTCCACCTTACTTCAGTATGACTTCATATTAACAATTGCATCTTCAACAACCCTATATCCAAATAATGACCCTATAACCCAATGATCCTATAACCAAACTCTGAAGTTCTTCAGGTTAGGAACTTAACACATCTTCTGGGGGAACAATTTCACTCATAATAAGTGCATGTAAGTGTGTGCATGCTCAGTTGTGTTTGACTGTGTGTGACCCTATGGACTGTAACCTGCCAGGCTCCTCTGTCCATGGGGTTTTCCAGGCAAGAATACTGGAGTGGGTTGCCATTTCCTTCTCCAGGGTATGTTCCCCCAGGGATTGAAATCATGTCTCTTGCCTTGCAGGTGATTCTTTGCTGCTGACCCATTGGGGAAGCCCCACTAATAAGTAAGGACAGTTAAAGATGTGCTGGCTCAAATGTATGGTGAAAACACACCTTATCTACACCTGCAAGCACAGTGCAGACAAAAAATAGCTGAGGTTTCCTAAGCTTAAGAAAGAGACTTGTAAGTACCTAAAAAGGCTAGCAAAAAGGCCTAGATGATGGGTCAAAAGGGATCCAAAACCAGTTAATGTGACAACTGGACTCTTAAAGGTCATAACAAGCCCAAGGACTCATCAAGTAGTTCGGACAAAGGGATATATAACCTAATATCTAATATAGATCAGAAGCTTGAGTTTTTCTCCTTCTGGTTAAGACAGAAGACTGTCAGGAAGCATTTAACAGGAGGTTTCCTGTGTGCTGTTTTGGATCTGTCAGGAATTCTCTGCTCCTTATTAATTCCTGAATATTCAGGAATTAAAAGGAGAGGCAAGCCTCTCCCGGGACTGAGGAATCCAGGCATTTCCTTCAGTAGCATTTCTATATGGTGATAAGTACCCTCTTCCTTCTTGTGAACCATACGGTAAAAGTGATTGTTTACAAATCTCTCTAATATGGATTGCCTATGTTTTGTAAGTCAGGAATTTTAATCTTTATCTTTGCTGAGAATAACTACTTTGTAAGATGGTATATATGCCCACACCATGTTGATTAAAACACCTTTGCTCCATCAGAGCTCTGGTCCCTGTGTCTTTCTCCCTTTCTCTCTCTCTCTCTCTCTCCCCCCCCCCTTTCAGGCTGATACCCTGGAGCGCAGAGGCTCTCCGAGTTCACGTTCCTGCCTGAGCTTCTAAGACCCTCTCAAGAAGGTGCTCTGTGCCTTCACCCCATCGAGAGGGCGCCTGAAGCCTTTGTGAACAGAGCAAGCCCCATGCAGGGGCTTTATTGGCTTTCTGTGTAAACCAAGGAATATCAGCCCCTTTCTCTCCTTTACTTTCTTATCATTGATTCTGGACCACCAAGTTCCAGTTCATTAAAGGACCTCAACAGAAGACAAGATGCCCTTCTCTCAATACCAGAATAGTTTCTGAAGAGACTTGATCATTCTCAGGTGAAAATTGTCCTAGTGAGTGGTAAGATGCAGAGGTGAACTGCCAAAGATATGTTTATGGAAAGTATTATAAGAGCAAATATAGCACTATAGCTAAGTGAACTCCCAAGATGCAGTGACTTAATAAATTATTGCTTTCTCAGGCAGCAGTATGAGTTAAGGGGTTTGGGAAAGGCAATTAGACCCTCAATATGTGGTTTCCATCTTTGTCTAAAAAGTGATCATTTCACTGGCAACATTTTCAAGTGGGAAGGAAGAGAAAAAAGTCCGTATCTAGTGGCTTTAACATAGAGAAGGTGATCTTTAGGTTTCACGCACCACTTTCTACTGATGGCTCATTGCCAAGACTTGAAACATTATGTATCCCACTGACAAGGAGCAATGGGAACGGTGGTGAACAGCTGGATGACAAATGTTTTACTAATAAAATAAAACATAAAATAGTGGACACTGAGGAATATGTCTGCCATAAGGATCACAGAAAATGTGATCTTAAAGGGTCAAGTTATAATGATCTCTGTCAGTACGATTGTTTCTTGAGCAGCCTATCGTTTCATACTTGACATCAACTTGTTAGAAGCAAACTTGGGTGAAACTTGAAAACTTTAAAAAACATTAAAACTTGAAAACATTAAAAAAAAAAAAAAACAACTTTGTTAATGTAGTTTCCAATACTAATAAAATGGTACTCTTTCTTCCTGCTCAGAACCTAAAGTTATGAAAAAGAACTCTCCTCCCACCATCTGCTTTTTCTCTGAACCAATCTGAGGGAATGTGGCTTGTGGCAATTAGTACGTTAGCCTGAGTAACAATACTTTGTGTGCTTAAATGAATCCATCTTTCCAGTGATACTACCACAAGTAAATGTTACTTCTCAGAGTCTTTCTACACATGTTCAATTGTACACCCCTTTTAATTGGATTAGCCCTTAAACAAGAATAAACTCATTCATGAGAAATTACTTCTGCTTCTGATTTGCTTTTATGCTGGTATTATTAACAAGAGTCAACAAGGACAAAAAATGTATTCCACTTATATTAAGAATGAAGGTAGATTAAGTGGACACCAATCAACATAAATTGAATGGTAAATGTGTAATCAGATTGGCCACCTCATGCGAAGAGTTGACTCATTGGAAAAGACTGATGCTGGGAGGGATTGGGGGCAGGAGAAGGGAACGACAGAGGATGAGATGGTTGGATGGCATCACGGATTAAATGGACATGAGTTTGAGTAAGCTCCGGGAGTTGGTGATGTACAGGGAGGCCTGGTGTGCTGTGGTTCATGGGGTCGCACACAGTCGGACGCGACTGACCTCAGCTGAACCACGTGACCGCCAACGACGCTCCAGCATCGGGGGCGCGAGCAGCCGGGGGTCAAACAGACGCGCCTGGAACTTCAGGAAACCGTTGGTGGGTGGAGAGGGGGCTCCGTACGGCAGCTCCTTTCTGATCTGCCGTGCTGAGAACGTGGGCTTTCCTTCCTGGAAATGAGCCTTAATCCCTCGAAGGTTGCGCCTGAGCCAGAGCCGGAGCGGGAGGCAGGACAAGGGCCTGGGTCCGAGGCCCAGGGGCCGGGGCCGGAGGCAGAGAGCGGGCCGCCGGCAGGGCCTGGCCCTGAGCCGGAGCGGCCCTCTGCGGCGGGTCAGGACTGGGAGCCCGAGCGCGGCCGGAAGCCGGGGCCGAGCGCAGAGCCCTCTCCGGGGCCGGAGGCTCCGCCGCCCCCGCCGGCCTCGCGGTCTGAGAACCTTCGGGCCCCGCGGCCCCGCTGCCACACCAACTGCCTGGAGGCGCCGCTGTCGCGGGCCTTCCAGCGGCTGGGCAGGAAGGTGGGCGCTCATCCCTGGATCTTCCTGCTGCTGCCGTTGGCGCTAACGGCCGTCCTGGGCACCGGCCTGATGTACCTGCCCCGGGATGGAGAAGAAGACCTGGAGGAGCAGTACACCCCCATCGGGAGCCCTGCCAAGGCCGAGCGGCGCTTCGTGCAGACACATTTCACCGCCAACGACTCTCTCATCTTCTCCATCTCCAGGAAGAGCACCGAGGTCCCTTATGCCTCCGTCCTCGTGGTCTCCAACACCGAGACCCTGCTGGAGCCGGACATCCTAGAGGAAATCAGCAAGGTGGACGACGCGGTGCAGGCTCTGACTGTGACCCAGGACAACGGAACCCAGATCCCCTACAGCGAGGTGTGCACTAAGAACCAGGGCTCCTGTGTACCCCCCAACCCACTCTTGTTCGCCTGGAAAAGGAACAAGGGCCTCAACCTGAGAACCATCACCTTCCCCATCCACAGCCTAGCCGGTCAGATCGTCTCCCTGGCCAACATCCTGGGAGGAACTGTCCTGGGCGAGAGTATGGGGCCGAGCCAGTTACTCCTCCAGGCCAAAGCCATGCGGCTGCAGTACTACCTGGAGACAGGTGAAGGAGAGGAAAATGAACGTAGCAAGGCGTGGATGATCCATTTCCTGATGAACGTTGGCAGCCTTGAAGAGAGTCTGGCCTTGAAGAAGATCCAGGTACCTAGTGGCTGGGGTTTATGGGAGGCCAGGAGAAGGCGGGAGGGATAAGAGCACTCGTTCCAAGGACCATAGCAGCAGCGCTCCCGGATTATCAGATAGAGCCCTTGACTGGAAGCTAGGTGTGCTCTGCTTTATTTGATCCATAATCCAACTTTCTTAAAATAGCACACTGAAGAAAGCCACAGCAGATTCTAAAAAAGAGTGGATATGAGTATAACTGGCTCACTTTGCTGTACACGTGAGACTAACACAACACTGTAACTCAACTACACTCCAATAATTCTGTTCAATAAAGGAAAAAGAGGACTTTTAAAAAAAAGGAGAAGAATGCCACAAATCTTAAATCCCTGGTAACATTCTGGTCAAAAACACAAATGGTACATTCTCAGGGTAGGTCTGTTCAGTACAGACGTTGATCTTCAGGTTTAGTTTGGTTTATCTGGTCAAATTACTCTGTAATTCTTGCTTTCAGTTTAAGCCTTTGCTGTTTCTGGGAGCCCCCTAAACTCTGGAGTTCACTGGAATAAAAAAGCAAAACTTAAACAAAAGTTCCATGATGTTTTTGAGAAAGATGAGCATTTTAAAACTAAATTATAGCATACTGCCAGGCACATATTAGCTGTTCAGTGATTTGGGGGCTGGCAAACCTAATACTCTGAATAAAACTGGTGAAAATGAGAAGATATCTTCTGGGAAAAGCCTTTTAATGCCCAAGCCTGTCTGAAATGATGTTTGTACAATTAAAATAGTAAAAGATAAGGACTGAATAGAAGTTTAGAAAAAGTTATCATGTCTATAGTTCTTAACACTTTCACATTTTTATATAAGATTCAGATTTTGTGTATTCAGGAATTTTAAACTTTAGATTTTTTTAAAGAAACTTTGAAAAGCATGCAGAGATTTGTGGGAAGAAGCAAATCTTTATTACCTTCTTTATTTTAAAATCATAATCCATGTATTTTGATTTTTCACTGAATTTTAATGTTTAAATTAATAAGCTGTAGTTTTCAGTATCATAGGTAACTCACATGCAATATCAGAATTGAAAGTCATTTACCTGAATATATTTTTGTGGCAGGTTGTCTACTTTTCATCACTTTCTAGACAACTGGAATTTGAGGCAACTTCTATGACCGTGGTCCCCTTGTTTCACTTGGCCTACCTTCTAATCATATTATTTGCAATTGTATCATGCTACAGGTAAAGCTATTGTATTAGTTTTTTAAACTCTAAAAATTTTATTGTAATAATGTATATAATGTGTATGTAACATTTATAACATAAAATGTGTCACTTCAAAAGCCATTTTTAAGTGTACAGATCAGTGGCATTAATTACATTATCAGTGTTGTGCAACCGTCACAACTATCCCTTTATGAATATTTTCCATCACCCCAAACAAACACCGTAACCTTTAAGTAATAACTCCCCACTGTCTCCCCCAAGTCTTGGCTAATTTTTAATCTAGTTTCTGTTTCCATGAATTTGCCTATTCTAGAGACTTCATATAACTGCAATCATACAGTATTTGTCCTTTTGTGACTGACTTATTTCACTTACCATGTTTTCCACATTTATCCATGTTGTAGCATGAGTTCCTTTACATGGCTGAATAATATTCCATTTTATGTATATACCACATTCGTTTAGCTACCTATCTGTTGATGGGTACTTGAAATAGTTTTACCTTTGGACTATAGTGAATAATGGTGCAGTGAACCATGGTGTCCAGATCTCTGTTTAAGCTCCTGTTTTCAGTTCTTTTCAGTATATACCTAGGAGTGGAATCAGTGGGTTGTGTGATAATTCCCTGGTTAGCTTTTTGAAGAGCCACCACACCATTTTTCACAGAGGCTACACCGCTTTATATCCCACCAGCAATGCATAAGTTTTCCAATTTCTCTACCTTCTAAGCATGACTATCTTTTTAATGTGGTTGTCGGTTATCTGTGTATCTTCTTTGGAGCTCCCCAGGTGGTGCGGTGGTAAAGCACCTGCCTGCCAGTGCAGGAAATGCAAGACATTTGGTTTGGATCCCTGTGTTGGGAGATGCCCTGGAGAAGGAAACGGTAACCCACTCAGGTATTCTTGCCTGGACAATTTCATGAACAGAAGAGCTTGGTGGCTAGGGGTCACAAGGAGTCAGACAACTGAGCTACTGCACACACACGCATATCCTCTATGGAGAAATGTCTATTCAAGTCCTTTGCCCTTTTTTTGGCTGCGCCCCAAGGCTTGAAGAATCTTCTTTCCCTGACTGGAGGTTGAACTTGGGCCGAGGCCCTTGGCAGCGAAAGTTTGGAGTTCTGACCACGGGACTGCCAGGGAATTCCCACCTTTGTTCATTTTTAGTGAAACTGTTTGTCCTTTTGTTGTTGAATTCTGTTGTTGTTGAGAATATGTTTTGGCTATCAAGTTATATAATTTGCAAACATTTTCTCTCGCTCTGTAGATTATCTCTTCACTTGCTGATAATGTCCTTTATGTACACAGGCTTTAATGCAGATGAAATTCAGCTTGTTATTTCCATTGTTTCTGCTTGTGCTTTTGGTGTTGCCTCTAAGCTTCCAGTGACAAGCAAGGTCGTCTGCAATTGCTCTATGTTTCCTTCAAGAGTTTTATGGTTTTAGCTGCGATATTCAGGTGGTTACAATTTGTAATCATAGTTGTACATGATGTGAAGTAGGGGCCCAACTTCATTCTTGTTCCCGTGGAAATGCAGTCATCCAAGTGCCATTTGTTGAAAAGACCGCTCTCTCCCAGTTGATTGGATTTGGCATCCTTGTCATAAATCAATGGGCTGTAGATATATGGATTTATTTCTAGGTGCTCAGTTCTACTCCATTGGTCTATATGCCTGTCCATGTACTGGTACCAATTTGATTTAAATACTGTAGCTATAAGTTTTAAAATCTGGAAATCTCAGTTGTCCATTTATTTTCTCTTTTTAAGGTTATTCTGGAATATCCAGGGCTCCTTGTAATTCCATATGAATTTGAGTACTGACCTATACATTTCTGAATAAAAGCTGTTTGAATTTTGATAGAGATTGTGTTTAATGTGTAGATCGCCTTAGGCGAGATTGTCGTTTTGACAATATTAAGTCTTCCCCCACCATGGACTGTGAAAGTCTTTCCATTAATTTAGGTCTTTTTTAGTTTCTTTTACCAGTCTTTCACTTCTTTGGTTAAATGTATTCCTAAGTATTTCATTATTTTAAACGCTAAATGGAATCACTTTCTTTGTTTCCCTTTGGGATTGTCCATTGCACATGGACAGAAACAACTACTCCTGCGTGTTGATCTTGTATCTTGCAGCTTTACTGGATTTGTTTCCTAACTTTAGTAGCTTCCTTTGGATTCATTGGCGTTTTCATGTGTAGGATCATATAATCTGTGAAAAGAGAGTTACAATTCTTCCTTTCTAGTTTGAATTCCTTTAATTTCAAAGTCCTGTCTAATTGGTCCCATCAGCACTTCTAGTACATCTTTGAATATCACTGATGGAAGTGGGCATCCTTATCTTGTTCCTGATCTTAGAGGGAAAGCTTTCTTTTTTTCACAGTTGAGTATAATGTTAGCTGTGCAGTTTTCATAATTGCCTTTATAATTTTGAGGAACTTTCCTTCCGTTCCTTGTTTTTGAGAGTTTTTATCATGAAAAGACACTGGGTTTTGTCAAGGGCCTTTTCTGTGCCTTTGAGAGATTCGTGTGCCTTTTATCCTCTGTTCTGTTAGTGTGCTGTGTCACACTGATGCTCTCGTGTTGAACCTCTCTTCCATTCCTGGGGTAAATCCCATGTGGTCATGATGTATACTTCTTTTAATATGCTTACTGAATTGTGTTTGCTAGAATTTCATTGAAGATTTTTGTATCTATATTAATAAGAGGTATCATTTGTAGCTTCCTTGTGGTATCTTAGTCTGACATTGATGTCAGTGTAATAATGGCCTCATCAAAAGAGTTAGGAAGTGTTCCTTTCCTTTCAGTTTTTTTTTGGAAGGGTTTGAAAAGGATTGGTGTTAATTCTTCTTTACATATTTGATAAAATTCACTGTTGAAGCCATCAAGCCTGGACTTTATTTTGGAGGTGAGGGGAGGTTTTTGACTATGGATCAGTCCTTTTACATGTTCTGTTGAGAGTTTCATCGTGAGTCAATTTAGGTCTTTGTGTATTTATAGGAATTTGTGTATTTTATCTAGGTTATCCAGTTTTTTGGCATAGGTTGCTTATAGTAATGTCTTAAATTCTTTCTATTTCTGTAAATTCAGTAGTGATGTTCCCATTTTTATGTCTCATTTAGTTATTTGTATTTTTCCCCTTTATCACTCTAAATAAATATCTTTCAATTTTGTTGGGTTTTTGTGTTGTTGTTTTTTTTTTGATAACCAACTTCTGGCTTTCTTGGTTTTCTCTATTGTTTTTCTATTCTCAATTATATTTATCACCGTTCTTATTTTATTCCTTCTGTTAGCTTTGTGTTAGGTCTTCTCTTCTTTTTCTGGTTCCACAAGGTGTCTAAATCCACAAAGTGGTTCAAGATCTTTGCTCTTTTTTTAATGCAGTATAAATTTGCCTCTGGGCACTGGTGTCACTACATCTCATGAGTTTTATGGTATTTTGTATGTTCTCATTTTCCTTATAGGTTATCTGCATAGATGTTTTATCCATTATTGAAAGGGAGGCGTTGAACTTTCCAACTGTTACTGTAGAGCTATGTATTTATAATACTGTTAATATTTGCTTCATATATATTGGGTCCCTGTTATGAGGTCCATTTATGTTTATAGTTGTTACATCTTCTTGATTACTTGTCCCTTTTATAAATATATAACGGTTTTGAAACAGTCTATTTCGTCTGTTATCAGTATAGGCACTCCTAGTCTCTTGGTTCCTATTCATTGGAGAATCTATTTCAGTATCTTATCAATCTGTTTATGTCTTTGGATCTAAAGTGAATTCTTATAGATAACATATAGTTGAATCATGCTGTTTTATACATTCTGACAATATCTGCTTTTTGATTGGAAAGTTTAATCTGTTTAGATTTAAAATAATTGCTGACAAGGAAGGACTTACTTCTATTGTTTGGGTGTTTAATATTCTGTATATGTTAGAGCTACTGCTGCTGCTAAGTCACTTCAGTCGCGTCCAACTCTGTGTGACCCCATAGACGGCAGCCCACCAGGCTCCGCCGTCCCCAGGATTCTCCAGGCAAGAACACTGGAGTGGGTTGCCATTTCCTTCTCCAATGCATGAAAGTGAAAAGTGAAAGTGAAGTTGCTCAGTCGTGCCTGACTCTTAGCAACGCCATGGACTGCAGCCCACCAGGCTCCTCCGTCCATGGGATTTTCCAGGCAAGAGTATTGGAGTGGAGTGTCATTGCCTTCTCCAATATTAGAGCTATTATCCTTCATTTCATCCATTTATACCTTTTTTTTTTTTTGGCCAAACCCAGGCCCTAGCAATGAAAGTGCTGAGGAGTCCTAACCATTGGACCACCAGGGAACTCCTGCTCCATGCCTTCTTTAGGGTTAGGGCCTTCTTTAATGTGTAGTTAGTGAGCTGTTTTGATTGGTCATTTTGCTGCCAGTGATTCCCAAGTCAGCCTGAGCACTGGAATCACATGAAATTTTTAGACACACGGATTCTGCAACTTCCCTACAAACTGTAGATGAGAGTCTGCAGAGCTGTGTTCCAGGACTGCAGGAATCTAAAGTTCTGAGACTCTCCTAAGTCATCCTGATAAACTGCTTAACTGGAGTCCTTCTTGGGGACTAGAAAAGCTGCGAGTGTGTTCACCGGTGTTCTGCATTCACATCATTCCTTCTATTGCCTATCAAACACTAAAATAAGGATCACTTAGAGAGCCAGCACAGCGACTAGTCGAAGTCAAAGGACTCTAGCCAATACTATACTTCACTCCCTCCATCCTCTGAAAAATTTATACCAACAGTCCAGAAACCTGAAAGAGGGAATGGGGTTAAGCATGTCCTACGCAGCTTTTATCCTGTTCATCTTTCTGGTTTCAAGGTTCATTTGTGTTACTTTCACCTTAAACTCTTGTAAACCAGTATTGTTGCTTTAAGAAAGTGTTGTGTGCACGTGTTAGTCACTTAATCGTGTCCGACTCTTTGTGACCCCAGGGTCTGTGCCCACCAGGCCTCTCTGTTCCTGGGATTCTCCAGGCAAGAATACTGGAGTGGATTGCCATTTCCTTCTCCAGGAGATCTTCCTGACCCAGGGATTGCATTGCAGGCAGATTCTTTACCATCTGAGCTCTAGGGAAGCCCACAAGAAAGTATTGGTTGTGATCAAATTTTGTTTTGGAATCAAGCAAAACCCTTTTGTTTTGGTGTGTGTATGTGTGTTGATTTGGGGCCCTGAGTTTAACAGATAGCACCAGCAGTTTGAGAAAAAGTGAAATACAGGCACATAGAGTTGTTTTAATAAGAAAGTTTGGTTATTTTAATGTGGCCTTGCATCAATAAGGTCTTTAGTTATAGTCTTGCTTTTGGGAATCAGCAGCTCCATTTCCATAGTTGACTTTCCTAGTCTTCAAACCAGACTGTTTCTCTCTCCTCCTGAAGTTTCAAGAGGCAGCCGTCAGTCATTTGTTTTGACGCAGTTGGCAATGAAGTAAAACAGAAACCTAGAGATTGTCATCAATACTTTAAAATGTAAAGTTGTGGTTGTTGGGGAGTTAAAGTATTAAATCCAATCTTTTTAAAATGCTGTATATATATTCCCATTTTTGTTGGTTCAACCAAGAAATAGATATAACTTCTGTTATTCAAAATGGAGTATATATTACTTTTTTTTTTTTTGCAATTAGTAGCCACTTTTCTCGAAGAAGACAATGGCAACCCACTCCAGTACTCTAACCTGGAGAATCCCATGGATGGAGGAGCCTCGTGGGCTGCCGTCTATGGGGTCGCACAGAGTCGGACACGACTGACGCGACTCAGCAGCAGCAGCAGCCACTTTTCCTGGGCTTCCCTGGTGGCTCAGTAGTAAAGAATCTGCCTGCAGTGCAGGAGACACAGGAGATGCGGGTTTGACCCCTGGGCGGGGAAGATCCCCTAGAGGGAAGGCATGGCAACCTACTCCACTATTCCTGCCTGGAGACTCCCGTGGACAGAGGAGCCTAGTGGGCTACAGTCCATAGGGTCACAAGCAGTCAGACACAACTGAATTGACTGAGCGCACACATACACACCCACAGAGCCTCTTTTCTAGAAACATACTTCTTTAGCAGAGGAGAACCATGAAAAACTTTTAGGAGGAGGCTTTCATTCTTTTTGTTAACCACAATATATATTAAACCAGCTTTGACATACAGGAGGTATTTGGGATTGTGTTTATGGCTCACGGGAGTCATAAGTGGGTGAGAAGTTACCTCGACGTGGGCACTTTCATACTGCTTGCTTCTATTCACACTCCTTTGGAGATCAGAGTGGAATTAGCTTTTTGCAATGTTTTAGTATCTTTTTGTGGTTCTGAAAGGCCAGTCGGTGGATTCATGCTTGGCTCACTGCATAAGAATCAACGAGTATAGTTTGGTAAAAGGACAGATTCCCAATTCTCTGTCCCCACCCCATCCCCCGCCCCACACCACCCTTTTTTTTGTTCAGTTGGTCTGGGCTAGTGCCTGGAAATTAAAGTTTTCTGGCAGACAGATATGGGGATTATTGCCCAAGAGGCTCTGAAGAGGTGTCCGAGTCAAGAATGTTAGGAATGGCTGGAATTTCAGTATGGAAGCTACCACCACAAGTTCCATGACTTTTCCCTCCAAATTTACAGGTGTGACTGTGTGCGGAACAAAATGTGGGTCGCGGTCTTCGGAGTCATCTCCACCGCCCTGGCCGTGGTGAGTGGCTTCGGCCTGATGCTGTATGTCGGGGTGCCCTTTGTGCTCATAGTCGCGAATTCACCGTTTCTTATCCTCGGTGAGTAAAACGAAGCACAAGGCTGCATGCTGTGCATGGGGGTGTGGGGTGGGCAGAGGACGGGCACTGTGTTAGATCAGGCAGAATAGTCATATGGAGGTGGCTACAGACCCAAAATCAGGGATCAGGAGAAAAAGGAAATCAAATGGAATCATATGCCTTTAGAGTTGGAAAAATCTGGTACCCCAAATGGAAAAACACAGACCAGGGACATGAACAGGTATTTCACACACACACACACACACACACACACACACAGAATCCAAAATACTAATCCTTGAAAATGTAAGAAAGAAATATTTGACCTTTCGATTAATCAAGAGATGCAAGTTAAACCAAAACTGAGATCCTTTGTCTTCTTAGGAGATTAACAAATATTATAGAAGATAGAAGGTTTGGGGAAGATTGTATGCAAGTGAACACTCTTATATTCTGCTGAGGGAGATTTGTAAATTGGTGCACTTCTAAGATATAACTTTGCAACGAATCAAAAGACTTAAAAATTTTAAATGGATTACCTTTGACCTGCCAACTCCACTTCTGGGAATTTGTCCTAGTTATTGGACAGGTTTTCACAAAATAAAATAAGCATGTTCATTATAGTGTGATTTAGAATAGGAAAAAACAAAAACAAGCTAATCCTATATCAACATGGGATTGGTCTGCTCAGATCACATTAAAGTTTTGGAATCCTATTCAGTCTTTCAAAAGAGGTAGATATAAAGTGTTAAATGAAAAATGCTGGTTATGAAACAAAATGTTTAAAACAGAGAGATATACAGAGAGATGTTTAAAACAGAGAGATATATAAATATGCATATGCTGCTGCTGCTAAGTCACTTCAGTCGTGTCGAACTCTGTGCGACCCCATAGACGGCAGCCCACCAGGCTCCCCCGTCCCTGGGATTCTCCAGGCAAGAACACTGGAGTGGGTTGCCATTTCCTTCTCCAATGCATGAAAGTGAAAAGTGAAAGTGAAGTCGCTCGGTCGTGTCTGACTCTTGGTGACTCCATGGACTGCAGTCCACCAGGCCCCTCCATCCATGGGATTTTCCAGGCAAGAGTACTGGAGTGGGGTGCCATTGCCTTCTCCGATATATATGTATGTATATATATACAAATATGCATATATATTTGTATAGAGCAAATTCTGGATAGATAATACTTAAAAGATTAGCAAGGATTATCCTTGACAGGTAGAATTACAGTTGTTTAAAGGTTTTCTTTGTATTTGCCTGTACTTTCAGGATTTATTTTACAATAAGCATAAGAAGGCAAAAATGTTTCTGTTCTGGATGGTAAGCAACTTGGAAGAATTAATAATTAGTTTCCCAGGGGAAATAGGAGAGGACCTGTGCACTGGATGTGTGCCTTCCTAGCACACTCAAGCTTACACATTCAGTGTTCCCACAGCCATAAACAACTGACGTGTAGACAACTTCGTCTTCGTATTGTCTGTATACACATAGATATGTGAGTGTAGGGCTGCATGTGTGTGGCGGGGCTGTGATTTCAGTAGCTCAAGAAATGTGTGAGGACAGTTTCTGAACCAAGTCCCATAAATACTAAAACCGGTTTTAAATACCTGTTCGGTATCAATGAGCTTATTTGTGGTCCTTAGTACTTCAGATTCTTGCCCTTCGTCCAGCTGAATGCGAGCGAAATCCAGACAGCTGGCTGCGGGGGGCATGTCAGGATGCAGATGTGCCAGACCACACAAGCCTGTGCCACCGCAGGCCTTCTGCCAGACCACACGCACCGAGCAGCCCAATTAGAGGCCAAGTGCAGTGCCCAGTACCTTCCCGTGTCATCCATGGAGAGGCTCTTCCAAGGTTGATATTAAAATCAATCAGCATTCAGTTCCAAGTGTTGACACACAGAAACAGGTGTATAGGAGTGAAAGCACAGGAAGCTTGAGGGAAGTGAAGTCTATCTGCACCGTGCTCAGGCTGTCCTTGGTCATCCCCTTTCTTCTCTGTAGTCCTCCTCTCCTAACCTTCAGTGACCACTTCAGAGTCCTCAAATGTCCTCCTGGCCTCTTTATTCCAAATCAGTCAGGAAGCGTCACTGTGGAAGAGACTGGTTACTTTAGTATTCACTTATTATGTAAAGGATTCTTAAGGTTCACTTTGGTACATGTTTCTGGTGTCAAGAGTACCTGCATTTTACTGACATAATGCCTTAACCCGGGCAAGTGAAGCTTGAATGACAGCGTCTGGGTGTCAGAACCAGACCAACTGAAAACTACATGTGTGTGTACATCTGTGTGTGTGTGTGTGTGTGTGTATCTGTGTGTGTGTGCATGTACATACCACATTGATAGCTAGGTGCTAACTGGAGAACAGACAAATCCAGCTCATATTTTAAACAACAGAGTGCTAACTCAGTATTAGTGCCTTAGAGTAAAATGGTTTATAAGAGAAAATGGTCTCTCAAATGTTCTGGTGGAATCCGAGATGCATGGCTAATAATACCCAGTCAGCCAGGTTTCCTGACTCTTCACTGAAACACCCTGAATGAGGACTAGTAGTAGAGTGTACTGTGCTGTGTACAAAGCGCAGAGTTATTACAGAGCAAGGAGTGAAGAGTTGTGGATTCAGAGGCAACCAGAGAAGGCATCAGAGAAAGCCGTATCCAAACACAGACTCCGCAAGATCAGTGAGCCCTTGAGAGACGGGCAAAGAAAACGGTTTGAGTTGATCTGGTTAATTTTTGATGGATGTTAAAAAGTACGAAGACTCTGTTTCTTTCTCTAACAGGTGTTGGGGTCGATGACATGTTTATCATGATTTCTGCCTGGCAGAAGACCAGCCTCACGGATAGCATAAGCGAGCGGATGTCCGATGTCTACTCAAAAGTGGCAGTGTCCATTACGATCACCACCGTGACCAACGTCCTGGCCTTCTATACAGGAATTATGACCTCTTTCAGGTCCGTACAATACTTCTGCATCTACACAGGAACAACCCTGCTCTTCTGTTATTTTTACAGCATCACCTGTTTCGGAGCATGTATGGCCCTGGATGGGAAAAGAGAAGGAGTCTGTCTGCGCTGGCTGAAGAAGCCAGAAACGCCCAACCAAGAATGTTCTTCATTGAAAAAGTCCTGCTGCCTCCCAGGGAGCTCTCTCCAAGACGAGTATGAAGCCGACATCCACCCAATGAATCTGTTCTTTAGAGACTATTTTGGTCCTTTTCTCACAAGCACCAAGTCCAAGATTTGTGTAGTGTTCCTATATGCGTCGTACATCATAACTAGTTTATATGGGTGTTTCCGAGTGGAGGAAGGCTTAGACCTCCGAAATTTGGCAAGTGACGACTCCTACATCACACCGTATTTTAATGTAGAAGAAGAACATTTTTCTACCTATGGTCCCAGGGTTATGGTAATCATTACTGAGGCTCTTGACTACTGGGATAAAGATGCTAGGCAAAAACTGGAAAAATGTCTGGCAGATTTTGAAAACAGTGAGTATGTAGATGAAAACCTTACAGAGTTTTGGTTACGAGAATATGTAAAATATATGGAAAACCTCCGTCAAGATATAAATGATAAGACAGCGTTTCTAAGCAATATTCCCACTTTTTTAATGGATTTTCCACTTTTTGCATATGATATTAATATAACATCATCACAAGAAATCATTTGTTCCCGGGCCTTCGTTCAAACCATGGGTATTTCTTCTTCAACCAGTAGGAAGCTGATGTTGCTCCAGTTCCGAGACATGGCTGAGAAGTGCGAGGTTCCCCTGATGGTGTACAACTCGGCTTTCATATATTTTGATCAGTTTTCTGCAATAGTAGAGAACACTGTGCGAAATGTGATTGTTGCCTCTGCAGCTATGTTCATTGTTTCCTTATTATTAATTCCTCATCCCCTGTGTTCTCTGTGGGTAACTTTTGCTATTGCTTCTGTGATTGTGGGCGTCACGGGTTTTATGGCCTTCTGGAACGTCAACCTTGACTCTATATCCATGATTAATCTTGTCATTTGCATAGGGTTTTCTTTTGACTTTTCTGCTCACATTTCCTATGCCTTTGTGTCCAGCTCAGAGCCCTCAGTAAACAGAAAAGCCATCGAGGCCCTGTATCTGCTGGGCTACCCCGTGTTACAGAGTGCAGTTTCAACAATAATAGGGGTGTGTGTCCTGTCCGCAGCTAAAGCATACATCTTCAGGACATTTTTCAAGATTATGTTTCTTGTGATGGTATTTGGAGCTGCTCATGGTCTAATTTTTATCCCAGTATTCTTAACCTTTTTTTGAAAGTTGCTTTGAATAGCCACTAACAAATCAAAGACCAACTATAGAATTCCTGATTGGCCCAATCCAATCTGATGAAAATGCACTGTTAAGAATAGTCAATAAACTAAAAACAAAGGCATGTTTCCTTGGCTTGTAAATACCGTTTTAAAATGTTATTTAAAATATCCTGAGAAAAATTAATGTCTCACATTAAAATATTTTTACTAAATTAAGAAGTGTTTTCATCTTTATTATGGTCTATACAATCAAGCATAACTTTCCAATTATTTGTCCTTTTATTTCATCATTAGTATTTTATGCCTGGAATTCAAATATTTTATGTATTATACTCTAAAATGGAATATTATTTTCATTGTACTTCTCATATATATTATTGTGTAAAAGTGTAACTGACTATTATTTATTCTCCTAGTCCGGGGTTTTTCTGTGCATTTTCTTAATGGTGTATTTTGATGAGCAGAAGTTTTTAAAGTTTTGGAATCAAATGTATCTTTATTTTTTATGGTTAGTGTTTTCGGAGAGATCTTTGCCTAATCCAGGATTACAAAAAAGCATCTGTATTTTCTTCTCAAAGCTAATAGTTTTATATTTGCATTTTATATCATATTACAGATGAATCACAAACCCATGTTTGTGGGGAGTTGGGTAGAGGCTTGCTTTCTTCCCATTATAGCTATCCAGTCGTCCCAGCGTCTTCAGTGAAAAGACTGTCCTCTCACCAGAGCGACTAACTTGGCACCTCTTTCAGAGACCCAAGTGACAATTTATGTGTGGCTCTATTATCTGTTTTTCTGTAATAAAGTGGATACCACACTGTATTGATTACTGAAGCTTTATGTTAATTATGGAAGTTAAGTTAGGTAAGTTATCCAGCATTTTCCCTCTTTTCCAAATTATTTTAGCTGTTATAGATTATTTGCATTTAGATACTAATTTTAGACTCACTTGTCCTTATATCAAAAAAATAAAGTTTTCTGGGATCGTAATTGGGTCATGTTGTCTACAGATCAGTTTGGGGAAAACAGATATATTAGCAACATGAAATCCTCCAATCTGTGAACATGGTTTGTCTCTTACCTATTAACTTATTTCGTGTTTTTCAGAAGTGTCTTATACATGGATTTACTTTCTAAACATCATCATTTCTTAGCACTGTAAATACTTTGAACCCCTTTTTCATTTTTTTCCCTAGTACATGAGAACGCAATTGGTTTCAGTGTACCTGCCCTACTATGTGTAACCTTTTTAGGTTCACTTATTCGTGTAGACTTTTGTACTTTTTTTAGTAGTTTTTAATCTATGCAGTTATGTCAAGATCACATAAAGACCATTTTATTTCTCCCTACATAAACTTTTTCTCTTACTTACCTTACTGCACAGGCTTAAAACAGCCCAGGAAAATATAGGGCAGCATACTGGCCTCATTGCCTGCTGTCAGCCTCGTACGGAATGGAATCAGTGTTTCATCAAATATGATGATGGCCTGGAAGCTTTCATCGCCACTTTCTGTGAGACTGTGGAAGCCCCTTCTACTTCTAGTTTTCTGGCGTGTTTTAACCTGAATGGGTATTAAATTTTGTCAGATTCCTGTCTGTCATCTGAGATCGTCACGTCTGTTTTTCTATTGTAGTCTGTGCAATGTGACGGCTTACACTGAATGATTTTTTTAAATCAACTTATATGGAATCATTTTATGCTAACCTTGCATTCCTAGAATAATTTACATTTGGTCATGGCATGTCATTATCTTCATATATTGCCGTTTTTGTTAATATTTTGTCAGTGATATTTGTCCCTGTGTTCACGAGGCATATTGGTCTACAATTCCTTTTTTTGTGATGCCTTTCTCAGGTTGTGGTATCAGGGTTATACTGCCCTCAGGAAACAAGCCAATAAATATTCTTCCTCTTCTGTTTTCTGAAATATATGATGTATGCTGCTGCTGCTGCTAAGTCACTTCAGTCGTGTCCGACTCTGTGCGACCCCACAGACGGCAGCCCACCAGGCTTCCCCGTCCCTGGGATTCTCCAGGCAAGAACACTGGAGTGGGTTGCCATTTCCTTCTCCAATACATGAAAGTGAAAAGTGAAAGTGAAGTCGCTCAGTCGTGTCCGACTCTGTGCGACCCAATGGACTGCAACCTACCAGGCTCCTCCGTCCATGGGATTTTCCAGGCAAGAGTCCTGGAGTGGGGTGCCATCGCCTTCTCCAATATGATATATGGTTGACATCATTTTTTCATTTCTTATCAAATGTTTGATAGAATTCACTAGTGAAGTCTTTGGGTGTGGAGTTTTTCTGAGAATGGCTTTTATTTCAGGTTCACTTTCTTCAACAAACATAAGGCCATTAAAATGTTCTTTTTCTTCCTGGGTCAATTTTGGTATGTTTGTTTTGTATGGAATTTGCCATTTTTCCAATTGGCTATAAATTTCCTTCTAGCTACTATTTTAACTGTATCCACAAAAAAAATTTTTTTATGAGATGTTCATTATCATTCAGTCCAAAATAAGCCCTTATTTCCCTTGTGATTTCTTCTTTGACCATGAATTAAACAATACCTTTATTTTCTCTTCATTTTTGAAGAATAGTTTAAACAGATATAGATTTCTAAGTTGAGAAGACTTTTTTTCTTTCAACACCTTAAAAATGTCATTGCATTGTCTTCTGGGTGCAGTGCTGTTGAATTGTGTTCACTTTCACATTGATCTTCTCTATGGAATATGCCTTTTTTCCCTCTATATTCATTTCATATTTTTTTATTACTGGTTTTCAGCAATTTGACTATGATGAGATTATATGTGTTTTTTTTCTATTCAATCTTCTTAGATATCTTTAAGCACTTAGGACCTGTGGCTTGATATTTTCCATCATATTTGGAAATATTTTAGCCTTTATTTGTTCAAATGTTTTTCTGCCACATTGTCTCTCCCCTTTCCTTCAGTGACTTTAATTATAAATATGTTCTCATTATTTTCAGTTGTCATAAAAAGGTAATAGTCCCCAAGATTGTGTTTTATCATTAATAAATTGAAATTTATTGACACTTTCAAAAAAACTCTTCTCTGTAGCCCATATTTTGTTGAAAAAATTAATTCTTTCTACATATGTTGAGATTCCCGGTAAGCTCAGGAAAATTCTCAGTGAAGGTACATAATTATGCTTTTATGTATGGAAATGTTTAAATATTTTAGTCCGAATATTTTCATCATATCATTTTTATTTCATTAAGACTCATTCTTAGACAAATATTTTATAACACAAAACCCCTCAACAGTATTTCTCCATTTCTAATTATCTTGAATACTTTGCCAAACAAAACAGAGATGTCACAAAACAATAGGGCTTTTCAATTGCATTCTATTCATTACAGAATGTAAATTTACCCCCAAATGGAAGCTCATTCAAAACTTGTTCTCACGAGTTATGAAATCACAAACCACAGCTGTGAAGTCTCAGTCAAGTACACTGCGCTCCTCTTACTTGACTTGGTCATTTTGCTGCTCACTTCGCAGTGACAACTTCAATTCCCTCCTGTTTATATTGCGCGTTTTCAGGAATCCCACTCCGCTAAAGTCTCAATCGCTTCCTGTTTATGTTCCGCGTTTTCGGGAATCCCACTCCGCTAAAGTCTCAGTCGCTTCCTGTTTATATTCCGCGTTTTCGGGAATCCCACTCCGCTAAAGTCTTCCAAACTTTACATCTCTATGGTGTTCCCTTCACTGAACATTTTGATTATTCACACTGATTCTGAACAAGTTGCAACAAAAAAGAGGACTCTATTCAGAAACTAGTCACAGTTTTACAAACTAGCTCAATAGCTTTGCAGGGCAACAGCTTGATTTTCAAAGCAGTTCCACAAAGAATCAAGCATTTGCAAACTCTGTCTGATACTGGGCAGCTAAGAGAAACAGCTGTGTACTATCATGCCTGAATGTTTTTAATTCAATCTCAACTTAATTGCCAAATATTTGTTGTTCAGTCACTTTAGGTGTTTTATTAGCTCATCTCCTCCTCCTCCATGTAGTCCTCCAGATGCAATCTTGGGTTATCCATTCACATTTACAGATGAAGCCTATTTTGCTTAATACAGGTCATTGATAAATTTCCTACAGAATTGTGAATTCTGTCTCCAGCAGCCAAAATTGGTTCCTGCTGTCATCCTGGTATACCACCTATTTTAAGTTTGTACTGGATGCCTTGTTTTAAATGAAGTCTTATTATTAAGAGATGAATTAAAATAAGCCTGGACTGGTTTGATATACCTCGCTTTTTATGTTCAGATTTTTCCATGGTCCAGTCTAGTGATGTAGATGACACATGTGCACTGAATAGAATTTTCACTTTAACGTGTAGTTAAATGTGAAAGTCGCCCACTGACACACCACCCCCTTCCCCATCCTTTACGAACATTATGTAACCAATATCTCCTGTTCATTGACAGTGGGCAGAGCGCTCACTGAATACAATGAAGTGTGCTCAGACACGGGTGCTCAGGGAACGTTAGCTCCTCTCTGGATCCTGTATTGCTGAAGCCGTACTGGCCACTTCAATAAATAAACCCCAACCGTGTAGTGGCTCACCACAGTGCGAGTCTGATTCTCACTCGTGTAACAGTCACCGCTGGTGTTCCTGGTCAGTGAGTGGCTGTCTTGAGCCCTGTAAATCAGGGACCCAGGTTCCTGCCAACTTCTGGTGCCACAATCCAAATGGCCCCTTCTGTTGCCTGTGTCCAGATGGCAGATGGGACAGAGAACTTCTTAAGGTCTTGACCTACAGGTGACACACACCACCCCCTCGCACATTTTGCAGTGAGTACTGGTCACACGGCCACACGTAAGTCAAAGGAGTTAGAAGATGCAGTCCTTGATTGGGCAGCCGTGTTTCAATTAAATTCCATATTATGGAAAGGGGGCACAATTTTTATTTGAAGCAAGCATTCAATATCATTGATTCTTAACCTCTTTACATTACTTTAAGATAAGTTTCCAGATGGATCAATATTTAAGTGTAAAAATGTAGATAATTATAATCTCAGAAAGAAAGATATCTGCCTACTGTGACACAAAGTCCCGAATTCATTAAGAAGGAAAAAAAAAAAAAAGCATTAGTTGATTCAATCACAAACTTAAACCATAGCAACCAGAATAAAGGGGTTAGGCAAGGGAGTCCTCATGACTCAACACACAGGAAAAAGTCAAGAAGAATATTGTACATGTCCAAAAATGGAAACCAGAAAAAGATGTAGGATTGTAGTTCACCCAAAGAGACATATGGTTAGTCTAAGCAACAAGTTAAAAGAATTAAGTCAGAATAAGATACCGATGGCAGGAATCACTCTAATGGCCTTCTGAGATAGGCTGCGGCAAAACAGAACACCATACACTACTTTTGAGGGTGTAAATTGATACAACCTCTATCGATTTTAATTTTCAATAGTTTTAAAATTTTTAATGAGGCTATCCTTTGGCATACTAAGTCCTTAAGAAAAATCTCACAAATACAGTTCTGATGTTCTAAGTAAAGACATTGATTCACTCAGCACGGCTTATACCAGCAAAACACTACACAACCTACACATCTGTCAACAGCCGCTCAGTCGCTCAGTCGTGTCTGCCTCTCTGTGACCCCATGGACTGCACGTGCCGGGCTGCCCTGTCCTTCACCGTCTCCTGGAGTTTGTTCAAATTCATGTCTATCGAGTCGGTGATGGCATCCAACCATCTCATCCTCTGTTGCTCCCTTTTCCTCCTGCTTTCAATCTTTCCCAGCATCAGGGTCTCTTCCAATGAATTGGTTCTTCATATTAGGTGGCCAAAGTATTGGAGCTTCAGCTTCAGCAGGGTTATGGTTAATTAATTTATGTTTCAGCCATACACTGGAAAATTATGTGTGTGTGTATGTTAGTCACTCAGTCGTGTCTGACTCTTTGCAACCCCATGGACTGTAGCCCACCAGGATCCTTTGTCCATGGGCTTCTCCAGGCAAGAGTACTTGGGGGGGGGGGGGGTGGTGGATGAAATACAGAGCAATTCAAAAGAATAAGATAAATCTACATACAGAAGTCTACATGCAGACGTTAAGATCCTTTGACATATTTGGTGAAAACTGTGTTCTGCATACTGAGATAGTGCAGCAATATTTATGAGAAAGATATACTTGCATATATTTTGATGTGCCTGCAAATGCAAAGAAAACAGTTTGTAATGATAAACACCCACTTTTTAAATTTATGTAGAAAAGGAATGAGACAGAATGAAGTTTTAGGGTTGAGTTTTGGGTTCTTTTCTTTTTTTTCACTATTCATTCTATGCATTTACTTCTAAGTTTTTACAAGGAGAATGTTATATCTATTGTTAAAGAATAAAAATTAGAAACTAAATTTTTTAATAACTAGATGAAGTCTACCAGGTTTCCCAAAGCCTTACCTGAGAAGCATGCTTCCGGGTTAGCTCCCCAAAGGTAAAAGCCGCCACTTAGAACACACGAAATAGCTATGCCTTGGGTGTGAGGGGTGTGTGTGTGTCCGTGAACAAGCCAAATTCTCCCAGTACACTGTGAGCCGTGCAGGACACCATTCATTTCATTTGCCTTGAAGAAGTGTGTCTTGTATTAAGTGTATCCTGAAAGGGTGAGAACCAGGGACAAATTTGGGGTGAGTTAGGCTGATCTCGGGTGGCCTCGGCCTGCAGTGGCTTGAAGCGGGGCTTGGGTTCCCAACCAGAGACTGAGGCCAGGCCACAGCAGTGAGAGCACCAAGCTCTGACCACGAGATCAGTGGGCAGTGACAAGAGCCCTGGCCCTTCTGCTTTGCAGGAAAGAACCTCCACGAAGATGGAAAGTAGTAAAGCAAGGAACGTGTCTATTTGGAGGAAAAACAGTACATTGCATGTGGATAGACACACGGATGGACTCAGAAAGAGGGCTGAGTTCTACCCTTGTGGCAACTTGAACTACTTCTATGGGGGATGTCTCTGGATTTCCTTTGGCCAATCATTTCCCTGGTTCACAGCCTATACTTGGTGTATCTCAGGATCCTCCCGTGTGTGCGCACGCTTCTCTTAGCCAAGACGGATTCTACTGCCGAGGCCTGTGGGTAGAGCATCCCTTGACATCTCTCCCCTTTTGACTTCCTGGGAGCCTTTCTGCACATGTGTGGTCGGCGAGGTCTCCTGAGAATGAGAAAGATGTGGTCTGGGCAGGGCCCAGCCTCCTCCCTTAATTGTCCTGCTATTCTCATCTTGAAGTTTTAGTCCATGTGGAGTTAATCTCAAGTTGCTTTACTCCATCTCCTGCCTCGAGGTTACTTACATGCCCACCAACGAAACCGCAGCCCAGGTTCAAACAGACTCACTTCAAATTTCTCTGGGGAACTGTTGGGTAGGCGGAGATGGGTGCTCTGTCCAACATCTCCTTTCTGATCTGTTCTGTTTGAAAACAGGGCCTTTCCTTCCTGAAAATGAGGCTTGTGTCTCCAGAGGTGGTCCTGAGGGGACCCTGAGCCGAATGGGAACCCTAACCAGAACGGAACCCAGAGCAGGGAGTGAAGCTGAACTGGAAGAGAATCTGCAGCCCCAGAAGTGGAATCAGAGGCGGGGCAAGGAAGTGACTGTCAGCCTGAGAGGCTTCTCTGCAGTCAGCCATCAGCACTGGGGTCACAGCATCTGGGGCCTCAAGGAGAGGGTTGGGACGGCTCTAGAAATGAAGGAGGAAACAGAACAGGCTCTATCTTGAAAGCAGGACTCCGTCTCGGGCCGGACTGTGGACTTGGAGCTAAATGCCCAGCATCTATGGAAACAACATACCATCCGGAAAACCAGGCCCCAAGAAGGAAAAGCCCCAGGGCTCTCCACCGCCTAAAAGAATACCCTAATTTTCTGTGTAACTGAATAGAATCATACATTCTATTGTGCTTATTGGGGTTTGACCACAGGCCTATTGATAATTGTCCACTGTTAACTACCTGGGCTTGATTGTCAGGGAATTTGGGGAGGTGGGTTTGTGCACATACACTTAGGGTATATAAGGTTTTCACCAAAACGGGTCGGGGTCCTTGGCTATGAGGAGACTGCCTTGGGCCCGCCGGTGCAATAAACTGCACTCCACGATCTGCATTGTCCTTCTGAGTGAGTTTGCTTCCCGGAACGCGCGGCTACAGCACTTTGTTCTCAGGAAAGAAAAGAAAAAACTCACTCCTCTTGTTTTTTTTTTTTCCTTTTCACTGCAACAAATTCCCCCTTCATTTTATTTCCTCCATATCAATGGAGAAAGGGAAATAGGTGTCATTCTTGTTCCTGTCTGGCTGAGGACAAAACCTCAGTTTTGCTGTTTGACAATCACTGGCTATTCCACCCAGGGGCCCATCTATCTCCTGCTTCAAATTGTCCTTGAGAGACGTGAACCCCAAGTAATCTTTACTGGGGTGATGAGGGACAGGAGGTCAATCTTTCGTTACTTCTTCAATGCTGACATGGTGTAGCCACGCGGGCCCAAGGCAGAGTCTCCTCTTAGCCAAGGACCCTGACCAGCATTTGTGAAAATCTTTTATAGCCCGTGTGTACGTGTCTGAACCCACCACTCCAAATTCCTTGAGACTTACATAAACAAAGGAACAGTAATACAATCCCAATAACCCCGTCACTCACGTGTTATGTGCTCAAACAGTTAAGCAATTGGCCAATAATCAATAACCCCGAGGTTACTCTCTGATAGGTACGGGAAAATTTATGGCCTGTCCAGAAGGGGTCTTATCCTTCTGTTGGCATTTCCATAGGCACTAAACATAGAGTTCAGAGTCCACTGGAGAGGTGGCCGAGCATGATCGGCATGAACTGGTCTAAGATGGAGTCCAGGCCCTATGAATTCCCTCTTCAATGGGACTCACAGACCCTATCTAATCAGGGTCACGGAGCTCGCGCCTTGTTTTATTAAGGGGCCCCAGAGTGACTTTTGTGGTTATTCCCACAGGATCTGTTTGCAGGAGTGGCTGTCATCTCTTTGGGGGCGTGGGTTTTCTCTCTGCATCATTATTATCTTGACGTAACTCTGTTGTCATCAGGAGGAGACAAGTCTTAACAGGTAATTTAAGAAAACAGAGGCCATAGGTCAGTGAGAGAGTTACTGTAACCTGGGATCAGAGAAGGAGCAGGAACCAGGGTGCACCACTGACGGTTTTGACTGTGGTTCAGACAGGGTCAGTGCTTGGGTCATCTTGTCCAAGGGATGGAGCCATTCGGACCCGGAAATAGTTGGAGGAATGACAACCTGAACCTTAGACAAATTAGAAAAACTTAAGCCTGAAATTGAGCCTGAATCCTAATGTAGACTTAACACTTTGAGGGAACTTGTAGCCGGATAGGCAGTTGTCTAGGTTTATCTACGTAGGTCTTAACCTTTAATGTGGCTGTTGGTCATTACACATTTTTTTTTCTTGTCAGCATATGATCCAGAGCAAATTCCTTGTCTAAACATACAACAGTTACAAGAAGAGACCTTTAAAAAGTAAGGCTGCCGTCACCTGCTCGAAGACTCGGTTTTCAGAAGGGCTGATGGCAACCTAAGTCTGACGCTCAGAAAACTCAAGCTCTCAGCAATCCCAGGACTTGTCTGGAATCACACTGTCGTGTCGCCTAGTTGTTTCCATAGCTACTCTATTTTGACTTTAATAGCAATTTTTTTTCTTAATAGCCAAAATGACTGTCAGTGTCAGGATGTTAGTGTTTCTCTAGGTTTGAGAAGATACAAGAATCAGGGGTCATTAAAATCTCCCAAGAATGTCTATCTGAAGGCCTCTTCTGCAGTTTTTTTGGAGCACAGAGTGCTCACTCCCAATTTCCACCCTGGAGTCCTTTCAGGGGGTGTTGAAGGTCAGCGGCTTCAGTGGCCATGATCCAATCTTTGTAGAGGTAGATGGCAGAGCCCCTTCAGGGTCATGAATCTGACCATCGTTTGGGGGCGCTACATACCCATCGTGTCACACACTTGATGATGTAAGAGACAACACTTTATAACTTTTTAAAGTTATCAATTGGAGTATAATTACTTTACAATACTGTGCTGGGTTTTGCCAAACATGGACATGAATCAGCCGTGGGTGCACATGTGTCCCCCACCCTGAACCCCCTCCCACCTCCCTCCCCATCCCATCCCTCTGGGTTGTCCCCGAGCACTGGCTTTGAGTGCCCTGCTTCATGCATCAAACTTGCACTGGTGACCTATTTCACATATGATAATACACATGCTTCAGTGCTATTCTCTCAAACCATCCCACCCTCGCCTTCTCCCAGAGTCCAAAAGTCTGTTTTTACATCTGGTTCTCTTACGCTGCCTTGCATATAGCGTCATCGTTACCGCCTTTCTAAATTCCATGCATATGTGTTACTATACTGTATCGGTATTTCTCTTTCTGACTTACTTCAGTCTGTATAATAGGCTCGGGACAACACTTTAGAAACAGGCAATATAGAAAACTATACAGCTAGCAATAATAATAAGGTCATCAGTAAGAACTTAAGTCAAGAACTCCCATTATGTGTAGCCCAGCACATACCTAAGTCATCTGGTCTAGCTTGTTCCATGCCAACCCTGATTTTTCAAGGAAACCATCTACTGGCATTGCCCATAGGGCACCCAGCCCAGTGTTCTAGTGTTATTAGACTGATTATGCTTAGAATGATTTAATTGTTCCCAGTACAGAGGGGACTTTAAATAGGTGTAAAGTGTAGCTTCTGCAGAGTTAGGGGGGCAGGAAAGCAAACTTAGTTATAGACATCAGAGCTAGGAGTGGCTAAAGTGAAAAAAACAAGGAATACTCAGGCCTGCTCACTATTCTCGTTATCTTCTTTGTTCTCAGGAAGGGAAAAAAGAAAAACTCATTTATCTCTCTTTTTCTTTTTTTTTTTCTTCTTTTTACTGCAACAAATTCCTATTTTTTCCCTTTTCACTGCAACACAAGTACCTGAGGACCCAGCAGTCCCAAACCTGGGCATAAACCCAGAGAAAATAAAAAATTTAAAAGACATGGGGAACCCCTGTTCAGCCCAACAAGGAACGAAAGCAAGCTAAATGTAGAAATTACAGATGAATGGAAACAGACAACGAGGCACATGTACGCAGTGCGATATTTCTCAACAATAAGGACGCAGGAGATAGTGGCAAGTACGGCCACAGCAGAGAAAGTAGAGACGATCACTCCCGGTGAAGCAGGGGGACAGGGAGAGACATGTATCACATGGCATCACTTGTAGCTGTCATCTAAAATAGATGCAAATGAATTTCTTTCCCAAACGGACACAGCCTCACAGATTTAGAAAAGAAACTTCTGGTCACCAAGAAAATCAAGTTGCATTAGATTGAAAAGGGAAAAAAAAAAAAAATCCAACGAGATTGTAATTCACCTATACACTACGCTTCAAACCATGGGGTAAAAACAGAAAAATATGAAACAAGAAATGCTGATTCTATTCCCCTCAGGCCACAGCGACCTGGCCTGGTGTCCCATCCCTGGAACCTGATTGGCTTGGGTCCCAAGGCCGGAGTGTCCTGGGGCTGGGGGAGCTTGGAGCACGTGGCAGGCAGTGTGCCCCCACAGTGGACCCACAGTGCCTCTTGCCCTCTGCAGAGCCCCCAGCCTTCAGAAACAAGTGGGGGGAATTAAGATTTGGAATTAACGTATACACAGAAATATATATCAAATAAATAACTACTGAATAGCATAGGAACACATTGTAATCACCTATACGTGAAAATGAGCCCAAAGAGAATAAATAAACATCTAGCATAACTGAATCGTGTATCTGTACCACTGAAACACACACATCAGAAATCAACAACATTCCAACTTAAAATAAGGAAATTACGGGGGAAAAAAAGAGTGGGACATGGAGACGTGCTGCCCCCTCGTGGCCTTTTCGTTCACTAACACCATGAAAAGCCGCGCTCAGTTCAGTTCAGTCGCTCAGTCGTGCCCGACTCTTTGCGACCCCATGAATTGCAGCACGCCAGGCCTCCCTGTCCATCACCAACTCCCGGAGTTCACTCAGACTCACGTCCATCGAGTCAGTGATGCCATCCAGCCATCTCATCCTCTGTCGTCCTCTTCTCCTCCTGCCCCCAATCCCTCCCAGCATCAGAGTCTTTTCCAATGAGTCAACTCTTCGCATGAGGTGGCCAAAGGACTGGAGTTTCAGCTTCAGCATCATTCCTTCCAAAGAAATCCCAGGGCTGATCTTCAGAACGGACTGGTTGGATCTCCTTGCAGTCCAAGGGACTCTCAAGAGTCCTCCAACACCACAGTTCAAAAGCATCAATTCTTCGGTGCTCAGCCTTCTTCACAGTCCAACTCTCACATCCATACATGACCACAGGAAAAACCATAGCCTTGACTAGACGGACCTTTGTTGGCAAAGTAATGTCTCTGCTTTTCAATATGCTATCTAGGTTGGTCAGAACTTTCCTTCCAAGGAGTCTTAGAGCATCTTTTATTTTCATGGCTGCAGTCACCATCTGCAGTGATTTTGGAGCCCAGAAAAATAAAGTCTGACACTGTTTCCACTATTTCCCCATCTATTTCCCATGAAGTGATGGGACTGGATGCCATGATCTTCGTTTTCTGAATGTTGAGCTTTAAGTCAACTTTTTCACTCTCCACTTTCACTTTCATCAAGAGGCTCTTGAGTTCCTCTTCACTTTCTGCCATAAGGGTGGCGTCATCTGCATATCTGAGGTGATTGATATTTCTCCCGGCAATCTTAATTCCAGCTTGTGTTTCTTCCAGTCCAGAGTTTCTCATGATGTACTCTGCATAGAAGTTAAATAAGCAGGGTGACAATATACAGCCTTGACGTACTCCTTTTCCTATTTGGAACCAGTCTGTTGTTCCACGTCCAGTTCTAACTGTTGCTTCCTGACCTGCATATAGATTTCTCAAGAGGCAGATCAGGTGGTCTGGTATTCCCATCTCTTCCAGAATTTTCCACAGTTTGTTGTGATCCACACAGTCAAAGGCTTTGGCATAGTCAATAAAGCAGAAATAGATGTTTTTCTGGAACTCTCTTGCTTTTTCCATGATCCAGCGGATGTTGGCAATTTGATCTCTGCTTCCTCTGCCTTTTCTAAAACCAGCTTGAACATTAGGAAGTTCACGGTTCACATATTGCTGAAGCCTGGCTTGGAGAATTTTGAGCATTACTTTACTAGCGTGTGAGATGACTGCAATTGTGCGGTCGTTTGAGCATTCTTTGGCATTGCCTTTCTTTGGGATTGGAATGAAAACTGACCTTTTCCAGTCCTGTGGCCACTGCTGAGTTTTCCAAATTTGCTGGCATATTGAGTGCAGCACTTTCACAGCATCATCTTTCAGCATTTGAAATAGCTCAACTGGAATTCCATCACCTCCACTAGCTCTGTTTGTAGTGATGCTTTCTAAGGCCCACTTGACTTCACATTCCAGGATGTCTGGCTCTAGGTCAGTGATCACACCATCGTGATTATCTGGGTCGTGAAGATCTTTTTTGTACGGTTCTTCTGTGTATTCTTGCCATCTCTTCTTAATATCTTCTGCTTCTGTTAGGTCCATACCATTTCTGTCCTTTATGGAGCCCATCTTTGCATGAAATGTTCCCTTGGTATCTGTAATTTTCTTGAAGAGATCTCTAGTCTTTCGCATTCTGTTGTTTTCCTCAATTTCTTTGCATTGATCGCTGAAGAAGGCTTTCTTATCTCTTCTTACTATTCTTTGGAACTCTGCATTCAGATGCTTATATCTTTCCTTTCCTCCTTTGCTTTTCTCTTCTCTTCTTTTCACAGCTATTTGTAAGGCCTCCCCAGACAGCCATTTTGCTTTTTTGCATTTCTTTTCCATGGGGATGGTCTTGATCCCTGTCTCCTGTACAATGTCATGAACCTCCATCCATAGTTCATCAGGAATTCTATCTATCAGATCTAGGACCTTAAATCTATTTGCTGGGCATTTAATGCACAAGGGTCAAGGGGTGAAGGTTAAAGACACCTGCCTTCAAGAAATTTCCTAGGTGTCACTGAAAAAAAAATTCACAATAAGGCAGGCATTCAAGTTGTGAACTTCAAGAGGTAAGTCTAACTCACACCCTTTAAAAGACTCACATGAAAAGAGGCCCACATCACTAAATATTGGAGACAATGCAAATCAAAACTACAATGAGGTATTTCCTCACATGATTCACAATGAGCACTGTCCAAACGCTGACAGACAATAAATGCTGGAGAAAGTGTGGGGAAAAGGGAGCCCTCCCACACTGTTAGTGAAAAGGTGAGTTCGTAGCAGCCACCATGAAGAACAGTGTGCAGGTTTTTAAGAAATGGTCAAGAGAGTGAAATTAGAATACTGCCTAACGGAATACACAAAAATAAACTCCAAAAGATTAAAGACCTAAATAAAAGGACAGATAATACGAAACTCCAAAGGGAAAAAGCAGAACACACTTTGACACAAAATGTAGCAAGGTTTTCTTTGACCTACCTCTTAGAATCCTGAAAAATAAAACAAAACTAAATAAATGGAAAAAAATAAAAATAAATGGGACCTAACTCCCCTTAAAAGCACTGGCACAGCAGAGGAAACCATAAACATAACAGAAAGACAAACCCCATAATGAAACTAATATGTGCAAACAGAGACACCCATGAGGAATTTCTCTCCAAAATATACAAACAGCTTAGGCACCTTAATACCAAAGAAACAACCCAGTCAAATAGGGGCACAAGATTTAAGTGGACCTTTCTCCAAAGAAGACATAGAGATGGCCACGGAGCACGTGAAAAGCTGCTCAGCATCTGTAAGTATTAGAGAACTGTGAATCAGAAGCGACATCACCTCACAGAGGCCAGAACGGTCAGCATAGAAACTCTACGACAGTAAGTGCTGGAGAGGGAATGGAGGGAAAGAACCCTCCTCCCTGTTGGTGGGAGTGAAAGTCATTCAATCCACGAAGGAGAACAGGGCAGAAGGTCACGAAAAACTAAACAGAGAGGTACCTTAGAACCCAGCAATCCCATTCCTGGGCGCAGATCCAGAGAAAACCGTAACTTTAAAAGACAGGTGCACAGCAGTGTTCATGGCAGCACCATGTGCAAGAGCCAAGACACGGAAGAAGCCTGAGTGGGCAAGGACAGGTGAGGGGTAAACGTGTGGGCATACACAGCAACATCGCTCAGCCGAAAAGAGGGTGACGTCACGCCACGCCCAGCAACAAGGAAGGAAGTGGAGACGATCCTACAAAGTGACGTAAAAAAGACAGAGGAAGACAAGCATATGATATCTCTTGGAGGTGAATTCTCCAAGTGGATACAAATGAACTTCTTTACCAGACATAAACAGCCTCACAACATAGCAAAGCGCCTTCTGGTTACCCAAAGGGAAAGTGGTGGGCAAAGGGAGTGAGAGGGCGCAGGGGAACCCACACACACACGTCTCTTTATAAAACAATCAACAAGAACGCACTGTAGGACAAGGGCCCATACTCAACACTGCATCGTAAACTGTATGAGAAGAGAACCCAGAAAAGAACACGTCCACGGCTGTGCATGAGTGCATCATGCTGCTGTACACCTGGAACAAAACAGCAAACACCCTCTACAGCACTGCAGGTCCCATCTGCACCAATACAGAACAGCAAGTACAGAGGAACAGTGCTGACCGCTCCCTCAGGCCTTGTGACCTGGGCTGCCGCCACGTGCCCGAAGCCTGAGCAGCCTGGGTCCCTGGGTGGACTGTTGGGGCTGAGGCGGGTGGGAGGTGGTGCCAGCCATTGAGCCCTGCCACGTGGGCCTGGGGGCCTGCTGCCCTCTGCCCCGGCCGGCAGCCTCCAGATCCAGGCGGGTCCTCGTGCGCTGAAACTACACCTGCTGCACCCAAGGGACGTGGCGGCCCGGCGGGAAGCGCGTCGGGAAGGCCCTGGGTGCCGCCTCCAGCTCCCTTCCTCGGGATCGCCCCGCCTGTGATGACAGCACCCTCCACAGAGTGGTGTTGCAGGAACTGGGATGGGTCCAGGGCATAGGGGTAAGGGAGGAAGACGGAATGGGACACGAGCCTTCGGTGTTTCTTCTGGCATGTTCCACTGGAACCGGCAGTCCAGGAGCAGGACTCGCGCTAAGGCTCTGGTCCCCCGTAACCAGCGTAGGGGCGTGAACACATGCTGCCGCCTTGCGGCCAATTCCCACAACCGCAGCTTTGAACCCTTTGCTCACCGGCACCAGGCCTGCGGGCGTAAGTGAAACACACCTGCCCTCAAGAAATGCCCGAGGGGAGGGCCGCAGGAAAACATTAAAAACAGAGCAGGCGTTCAAGAAGCCACTCACACTGTTTAAAAAATCACATGTAAAGATGTCAACGGCGCTAAAGGTGAGAGAAATGCAAATCAAAAGTTCAGGGAAGTGTCACCTCACACGGGTCAGAACGGCCGTGGACGGAATACAAACAGGAATTGCTGGAGAGCGCGTGGGGAGAGGGCGCCGCCTACGCAGACGCGGACCGGAAACGGGGGCTGCCACGTGGGGGACGCGGGGCAGCTTCCTCAGCAGTGAAACTAGAATGCTGCCGAACAGCACACACGGAAACAACCGCCAGATACATCAAAGGGCTAAGTAGAAGGGCAGGTGCTACGGAAGTCTTGAGGAAAAGAGCACACGCCTTGACATAAAAGGTAGCAAGTGCTTGTTTGATCCACCTCGTAGAATCATGAAAATGAAACACAAATAAACAAACGGGACCTAATAAACACTAAAAGTGTCTGCACAGCAAAGGCAACCATCAGCGAAAGAAAAAGACAATCTCAGAATGGAAAAAAAAGTCTTGCAAACAAAGATACGCATAGGGAGTTTCTCCTCAACGCACACAAACCACCAGTACAGCTCAACAGCAAAAAACAAACAATCCAATAAAAAATTGGCCGAAGATTAAACGCACATTTCTCTAAAGAAGTCATAGAGATGGCAATGAAGCACATGAGACGATGCTCAGAATCACCAGTTCTTGGAGACAGGCAAATCAAATGTACAATGAGCTATCACCTCACGTTGATCTGAATGGCCACACTGAAAACGCTACAACAATAAAGTCTCCAGAGGGTGTGGAGTAGAGGGGACCCTCCTACACTGTTGGTGGGAATGTAAGTCAGTACCCCCTCTAGGGAGAATATCATGGGAGGTTCTTAAAAACTAAACACAGAAGTGCCCAGTGACCGCAATCCCATACCTAGGCATAGATCCAGAGAAAACAGAAGTTTAAAAAGATACCCACGCCCAATGATCATGGAAGCACTCGGTGCAATAACCAAGCAACTTACGTGTACGAGGACAGATGGATGAAGACAGAAAATGGGGTATGTGTACACGATGCAACGTCACTCAGACCTGTACAAGGATGAAATAATGCCACTTCCAGTTACTGGGAAGAAACTAGAGATAATCATACTAAGTGAAGTGAAAGCAAAGGACAAATCTAGGGTATCACTTCCTGCGGAATCTAAGCATGGATGCAAATAAACGTCTTTACAAAAGAGAAACAGCCTCACAGACTTAGAAAAGAAACTCATGGTTACCAAAAAAGAAAGGCGGAGGGACAGGGAGTAAGTAGCTGGTTCAGATCAATATATATACCTTAAAACAGATGCTAAAGGGCTCATAACACCACAAGTCCAAGAGGGCAGTCAATGACACCTGCCCTCAAGAATGTCCAGGGGTAAATCATCAAAAAAAATTCCAAACAGGGCCAACTTTCAAGAAGCCAGATTGAAGAGGTAAGTTGTTCTCACAAGATGTAAAATAATAATCAAAGCACATGGAAAGACAGTCCACATCAGTAATTTTTAGATTGATGCCAAAAAACTATGAGGTACCTCACACTGACAATGGCCTTCATCAAAAAGGGTCTACAAAGAATAATCACTGCAGAGAATGTACAGAAAATAAAGTCCTCCCGCAATCTGGGCGGTGTGTGAACGCTGAAGCCACGATGGAAAGCAGCATGGAGGTTCCGTGAAACATGAAGTACAGGGGGATTGTACGATCCTGCAATCCCACGCCCAGTTTAGGTGCAGAGAAAATCGCCGCTCAAAATGACACGTGCACCTTGACTTTCAGGGCAGCACTATTGACAACAGTCAAGACACAGAATCCACCAAAATGTCCTTGACAGAAAAATGAAGACTGTGTGGTACATCTACACCGAAATGCTGCTCAGCCGTAAAACAGAAAGAATGGCACAGGCCGCAGCTTGGATATACCAAGGAATTATCATACTATAAATGCTTTTCAGAGAGAAAAGGACACATATCCTAGGATATCATATACAGTGGAATCTGTAAGTTCATAACAATGAACTAATTTACAACATAGAAACAGACTCACAGACTGAGAAAATCAAATTATGACTATCAAAGGAAAGCTAGAACGGACAGACAAATTAAGTTTGGGATGAAAATATACACACGAATATACATCAAGTTGATAATGAAAAAGGACCTACTGAATAGAACTGGAGACTCTACTGAACAAACGGTAATAACCTGTATGAGGAAAAAGCAGAAAAGAAGAGATACGCGTCCATGTACCTGAGTCAAGTTCAGCTGATTCATCGTTTCAGGTGTTTCGGTACACCGAAAACAAACAAAACATCAGAAAGCAATGCTACTCCCAATATAAAACGACAGTGAACTGCAAATTACATTACATGAACTCAGTCTAGAGGAAGCCAGACAGCGGTGAGCCTGTGAATTAGACACATGATATGCTATGATATTAATGTGACACCACCAAAGGCTCTTTCACCCAGCAGAACACAGAGCAGCAACTCACTCAAGGGTGCTGGACCTCATGTGAATGGGCCAATACGAAGAGAAGAAAAAGGACCACAGGTTAACCAGGCAACACCCTCAATTCAGACGTTGGAAATCTCAGAGCGGACCAGACACACTGAGGTAAAGAGCACACGTGGGGTCTCTACATACAGGATCCAGACCCACGTGCCTGCAGTGAGACCCACACCATCCCCAGACCCTGCACCCGTGCTCACACGTCCAGTCTCCAGGGCGACCCACCTCCCAGATCCTGTACCTGGGGTCATATGTCCACAGTCTCCAGGGTGAACCCCCCCCCCAGACCCTGCACCCAGGGTGGCAAGACCCTTGGTTAGGACACCAGGTCTCTGCTGGTTGGGCCCCTATGGTGGAGACGAGTGAGTTCCTGTAACCTCCTGGCTGGGTAGAGAGATGTGTCAGGTTGGTCTCCTTCCCCCGCACGTGTCCCAGAGAAGGCCTCCTCTTTTCCCTTTGGTTCTGTGTGGTCCTGTTTTTACAGCTGTCACAATAATGTTGCACACACTGCCTTGGTGATGGCAGACTTGGGTTTTTGTTGTCCCGTGGAGGTGCTGCAAAAACACACCGGACTCTGGGCCGGAAGACAAGGGGCAGCTCTGGTGTCTGCTGAGCTGGACGGTCTGCTGGAAGGAGATCACAGCGGCAGCCTCACAGCGGCAGCCTCACCTGCTGCTCATTGGCTTTTTGCCTGATCGTGTGCCCTGCGATCAGTTGCCCAGGTAGCGACTGAACAACAGCAACAATGCACACAAGCGTGCACACGGCAGCGTTCAAACAGCTGAGACCTGGAAGTAACCAAAACGTGCGTGCACAGGTGAATGAATTAAGACTTCATTTATGCATAGAATGGAGCATGAGTCAGCCATGAAAAGAAATAATGCCATTTTGGGGGATAATCTAGAACAATCATAGTGAGCAAAGTACTTCAGAAGGAGGAACTGACACCAAAGAGCTATGTTATAAAAGCAAAATACACACACTGTCTCAGGAAACAAGCATGGTTGCCAAAGGGGAGTTGCAGGTGGAAGAGATAAATTAGGAGGTTGGGATTCATTTATCCTCACAAATACATATAGAATATAGAATCGACACAGACCTACTTTAGAAAGGGTGGTGTACTGAGTGAAGTGAAGTGAAATCACTCAGGCATGTCCGACTCTCTCTGTGACCCCATGGACTGTAGCCTACCAGGTTCCTCCCTCCATGGGATTCTCCAGGCAAGAGTACTGGAGTGGGTTGCCATTTTCCTTCTCCAGGGGATCTTCCCGACCCAGGGATCGAACCTGGGTCTCCCGCATTCCAGGCAGACGCTTTAACCTCTGAGCCACCAGGGAAGCAGTGAGGAGTTGTGTACTACACACTCTATAATAACATGTATGTGAAAAATACAAAGATGAGTCAGTATACGTATGGCGATAACTGATGAAGAATCTCTCCACCTACAAACACAGCATTGTAAGTCAGCTATCCTCCAAAAGAAGTAAAAATGAAGTTTAAAAAGAAAAAAACAAGGATTAATGAGCCACAGGCTTCTGGCATGTGCCAGAAGAAACCACGGACTAGGAGTCACCCTAAGGCTCTGGTTACTGTGGTAACAGGAGCAGGGCATGAAGAAATCCTGTCTCCTTGTGGCCATTTCCTGCAACAGAAACTTTAAAGCTATTGCTTATGCTGCAGTTAAATAAGAAAAAGTTTTTTTCTCCTTGGCCTTTTGAGTTCTTCTCTACTTTAGCTGTTCCTGATCTACAGTCTGCATTGATAACTAAGTTTCCTTCTTTTCAGAAGGACCTACTGACTGTTTTGAAACAAGGCAAAAAGGAACAAAAATACAGGAACCTTATACTTTTCTGGAAACAAATGTTTTCTGGAGGAAATAGAAATGGCTTTAATCCCCAAGCTGGCAGAGGAGAGAAAACGCTAGGCTCGTGCCTCAAGAGCTGTGTCTCCCCCAATGGGGAATCAAGGGATCACACAGTTGGGTCAGAGGCTGGAGATGGAGAGCAAGCATGCAAGGACCCTGGGTTCTTTCTTTTCGCTTTGTTTCAAAACAGCCAACAGGCTGGCATCAGGGAGCCCAGTAGCTTGGGTCCGGCAGGCAGCCCCAGGAGTTGGGGCCGTTGCCTTTTGCAGATTGCACTGCGGCTTTCCTTACATAATGCAAAAAGAGAGACAAACAAATGACAAGGGAAGATCTGCAGAGAATAAGGTAAAGCATCACTTAACTTAAGGATGTGGCTAGCATGAAATTAAAAGATAATAGATGCAAAGTATGGCTCATGCAGAGTTAGATGGCAATAGGTGCGGGATATCCCTGGAGAAAGCATGGCAACCCACTCCGGTATTCTTACCTGGAGAATGTCCTGGACAGAGGAGCCTGGCGAGCTACAGTCCATGGGATCACAAAGAGTCAGACATGACTGAGCGACTAACACACACACACACACACACACACACAGGTGCAGGACAGAGCTTACATAACAGGTTGGTCTTCTGAAAAGAAGGAAACTTAGTTATCATTGCAGACTGTAGATCAGGAACAGTTAAAGGAGAGAAGGACTCAAACGTCAAAAGAGAAAAAGAAAACTTTCTCATTTCACTGCCACACTTATGAACACTTCATATTCACAAGGACTGCTAGGCTCTAAATGATACCGGCACTTTAAAAATGTCCCTGGGTAACTAACTGAAAGTGAATAAAAACTGGGCAGAGTGCGAAGAAGAAAACTTCCGCAGTCAATTCCACACACACTAGTTAAAATCAAAGTCCATGGAAACGTGCTGCACACCAGGAACCGCAGAGACGCGCAAAGGAAGCCGCGGCGAGGGAACACTGCCGCTGTGTGAACGGCGCCCGCAGCCTGCGAAGGGAAGCGGCGGGGAAGGGGCGGAGCAAAGAGAACACCCGCGGCGCCGATGCGGTGCGCACGCCGAGTCACTGAGGAGCGGAGTACGGAACTGTCTGTTTTTTTTAATTGTTAGTAAGACAAACATATTGATCCCAGCCCAGGTCACAGGGGGACTTACAACGTGTCCTGCTCAGCGTTCCTTCATCGTCAGCACCAACAAGGGAAGGAGGTGCTGAACAGCAGCCCCGCCCGAAGCGGACAGACAGCCCCGGTGAGGGACGCACCGATCAAGTCCGCCTCATCGGGGGGTTAACGGGGCTCCCCTCTCACAGCAAAGGGCTCCTTAACTCCAAATTCATCTTGCTGGAGAAGAGAAAAGAATCAGACATAAACTGTAAACTAAATCAGGTATCTTTAGATTTAAATATAAAAAATGAAGGATAAAAGCAGTAAAAAAAAAAAAAAAAAAAAAACTACACTTTAAGTGAATAAATTACAAAGTAAACCAACGATATATTCTGACACTTACAAAACAGAGGAGGAGGAGGAGGGAAGCCGCACAAACTACCTTGAGTGAGGCCCTTCACTGGTGGGTACCACCCGGGTTCTCCAGTCGACTCCGCCCCCAGACCCGGCTGCAGACGCCGGCGGGACACAGAGCTGCTCTGCCCATCACCCCAGGAGGAGCCCTTGTCGCCGGGCGCGGAGAGAAGCCAAGTGTGTGCCTTCAGGCGCCTCTTCTGCCAGGCAACACGCAGAAGGCTCAGCCTGAGCCTGTTCTTCATCTTCTCCTGCAGGTTAATGGTGTAAAATGAGGTGAAGGAAGTGCCTAGAAGTTGGGCATCTCCCCTTTCTGCAGCTGTTTTATTTTCTTCTCCTTCTGTAAGGGACTTTTTTTAATCATAAGAGAAAGGGCAAAGAAGAGAGAGAGAGAGAGAGAGAAAGGGCGCATTTCCACGGTTCTCCTCACCGGGATTTTGGGCTTCAAAGGTGCTCCAGCATGGGGCGATTGTTGGGCTCTTTATCACTACTGGCTGCTCCTCTTCATCTTCTTGAGTGGGTGTTGGGTTCTCTTCTTCCCAGTAAAGGCAGGCGTCCTGGGGTCAGTGAGTGGAGTTTCTTTCTTTTCAGGAACACCTAACAAGATACAAGAAGGGTAAGGCTTCACATAAATTTAAAGTGTTTATCTTCCAATACCCTCTCTGCTTTTCGCTGTTTGATTCTTTTCTTCATTTCAAAATCAAAGCAGATGGACCCGGTGGGTGGCTTCTCAGGCAGTTTCTTAGGGGAAACGTGCCCACTGTAAAGAATTCCGGAATCCAGTTTCCGGGCTTTAAACTCGTAGAGCCCTGCTTCTACAGGATTACATTTCTTGGATTTTGCATTTGTTTGCACCACCTCTTGCTGCATTTTTGTTCTCCTCCGACTCTTGCTTCTCAGTACTTTTTAGGATCTTCGTTATATGGGAAGAAGAGCCTGGAAAAGAACAGATATGTGTTTATGCATGACTGAATTAAGTTCCTGTACACCTTATACAAACACAGCATTGAAAATCAACTCTATTCCAATAAGATCAAAATGAAATTGCACAGAAAGAAAATGAAAAAAGAAATGGGCATGAAAAATGCTGCCGCCTTGCGGCTGTTTTCCGTAACAACAACGTCAAAAGCTGTGCTGATGGACACAATATTCAGAAGGCCCGTGGGGTTGTGAGTGAAGAACACCCGCCTTCATGGAATGTTTTAGGAGTGTTTATCAAAACACAGGGCAGACGTTCAAGAGTCAATTGCAAGATGTTTTACTCATATTCTTTAAAAAAAAATCACAGAAAACGATGTCAACATTGATAAATATTAGAGAAATCCAAATCAATATTACAATGAGGTTATCACCTCACACCAGTCAGACTGGCCATTGTCAAACACTCTACAAAGAACCAAGGCTGGAGAGGGTGGGGAGAAATGAGCGACCTCCTGCACTGATGCTGGGACGTCAGTCGGGTAGAGCCACTCTGGAGACCGTGTGTGTGCGTGCTGAGTCACTTCAGTCGTGTTCGACGCTTTTCGACCCTGTGGACTGTAACGTACCAGGCTTCTCTGTCCGCGGGATTCTCCGACACGTTCACTGCAGCGGGCTGCATTCCCTCCTCCAGGGGACCTTCCCAACCCAGGGATCGAACCTGCATCTCTTATGTTTCCTCTGTTGGCAGGTGGGGTCTTTACCATCAGCACCGCCTGGGAAGCCCCACAGTTGCTGTATATCAGGGGGACCCGCAACACTGTGAATCGCCTGCGTGTGGTGGTGTATATACAGGGTGTATATACAGGGGTTTCCCCCTGTATATCAGGGGAACCCGAAACACTGAATCGCCTGCGTGCGGCGGTGGTTCACTCACCAAGCTATTGCTGACTCTTGCAATGGAAAGTAGCCCAGCAGGTTCTTCTGTCCATGGGATTTCCCAGGAAAGAATACTGGAGTGGGTGGTCATTTCCTTCTTCAGGGAGCCTTCTTACCCTGGGTTCAAACCCACGTCTCCTGGCTTTGCAGATGGACTCTTTACTAATGAGCCACCAGGGATGCCCTCAAATTACATATATACTACAATTCAAATTATATATTTTTAACAATGCTGTGTACAGAAACTATAAGACACTGATACTAGAAATCAAAGACAACATAAACAGACAGGGAGATGTTCCATGTTCCTGGGTTGGAAGAATCAGTAGTGTGAAAATTAGTATACTATCAAATGCAATCTACAGATTCAGTGCAATCACAGAATTAGAAAAAACATTTTCACAATTAATATGAAAACACAATAGACCCCAAATAGCCAAGCAATCTTGAGAAAGAAGAATGGAGCTGGAGGAATCAACCCTCCAGACTGGCACAAAAACAGAACTATAGACTAATAGAACAAACTCAAAAGCCTAGAGATTAGCCCACACACCTGTGGGCACCTTATCCTTGACAAAGGAGGCAAGAATATACAACGGGGCAAAGATAGTCTCTTCAATAAGTGATGATGGGAAAACTGGACAGCTACACGTAAAAGAATGAAATCAGAACACTTCCTAACACCATACACAAAGATAAACTCAGAATGGATTAACGATCTAATTGTAAGACCAGAAACTATAAAACTCTTAGAGGAAAACATAGGCAGAACACTCTGACATAAACCACAGCAAGAGCCTCTGTGACCCACCTCCTAGAGTAATGAAAATTAAAAAAAAAAAAAATAACAAGTGGGACCTAATTAAACTTAAAAACTTTCACAAAGCAAAGGAAACTATAAACAAGGAGAAAAGACAACCCTTGGAATGGGAGAAAATAATAGCAAATGAAATAACTGACAAGGGATTACTTCCCAAAGTATACAAACAGCTTATGCAACTCAATGTCAGAAAAATAACGCAATCAAAAAGTGGGTAGAAGACCTAAAGAGACATTTCTCCAAAGAAGACATACAGATGGCTGAGAAACATATGAAAAGATGTTCAACACCGCTCATTATTAGAGAAATGGAATCAAAACTACCATGAGATATCACCTCTCACCAGTCAGAATAGCCATCAAAAAAAATCTACAAACAATAAATGGTGGAGAGGGTATGGAGAAAAGGGAACACCCTTGCACTGCTGGTGGGAATGTAAATTGAGACAGCCACTATAGAAGACAGTATGGAGATTCCCTTAAAAACTAGGAATAAAACTACCATATGACCCAGCAATCCCACTACTGGGCATATACTCTGAGAAAACCACAATTGAAAAAGACACATGTACCCCAATGTTCACTGCAGCACCATTTGCAATAGCTAAGACATGGAAGCAACCTAGATGTCCATCGACAGATGAATGGATAAAGAAGCTGTGGCACATATACACAATGGAATATTACTCAGCCATAAAAAGGAAAGCATTTGAGTCAGTGCTAAGGATGTGGATGGAAATAGAGCCTATTATGCAGAGTGAATTACGTCAGAAAGAGAAACATAAATATCGTGTATTAATGCATGTATATGGGATCTAGAAAGATGGTACTGATGACCCTATTTGCAGAGCAGCAATGGAGAAGAAGGCATAGAGAACAGACTTGTGGACGTGGCAGGTAGGAAGGAGAGGGTGGGGCTGATGGAGAGAGTAGCGTGGAAACATATACACTAACATATGTAAAACAGATGGTGGGAATTTGCTGTATGACTCAGGGAACTCAAACCAGGGCTCTGTGACAACCTGGAGGGGTGGGATGGGGTGGGAGGTGGGAGGGAGGCTCATGAGGGAGGGGACAATGTATACCTTTGACTGATCCATGTTGATGTATGGCAGAAACCAGCTCAATATTGCAATTATCCTTCAATAAAACACAACATTTTTAAATTATATCTTTAAAAAAGTGGAAAAGAAATGCGGACTCTATTCCCCTTGGGTGTGGTTACCAGTGCTGAGGTGACACCCCTGGAGCCCTGAGTAGGCTTGGGTCCCAAGGCTGCAGTGTCCTGGATCTGAGCGAGTCCCCTGGGCGCCAAGTCCCTGGGGGTGAAGTCCCACCTCCAGCCTCCTTCCTTACGGGTCGCCCTACCTACGGCTGAAACCACCTTCCGCAGAGTGTTGTTGCAGGAATTAGCTATGTCCAGGGGATAAAAGATAAGGCGGAAGATGTCATGAAACACAAGAAGCCTAAGGTGTTTCTTCTGGAACGTTCTGCCCTAAGTGACAGTCCAGGAGAACGGCTTTCTCACAGGCTCTGGTTGCCTAGGTAACCGGAGTTGGGCAGGAAGAAATGCTGCCGCCTTGTGGCCACTTCCCGGAACATCAACTTTAAAACCTGGGATGAAGGCCTCTGAATATTCACAAGGCCTGCAGCTGGAAAAAACACCTGACCACAAGTAATCCCAAGGGGTGAACCATTAAAAACAGAATTCAAAACAGGGCTGATGTTCAAGAAGCCAGTTTCAACAGGTAAACTGTACTCAACTGTATAAGATCACAAAGCACATGGAAACATACTCCACATGACTAATTATCAAATCAGTGCAAATCAAAAGCACACTGAGGAATCATCTCACCATGGTCAGGATGGCCATCATCAGAAAGAGCCACGAGGAATAAACGCTGCAGAGGTCGGAGACCAAGGGGGTCTCCCTGCACTCTTGGTGGGGGTGTGGATGGGCGCAGCATGGAGGTTCCCTAAAAACCCAACACGAGGCACCACATGACCCCACAAGCCCACTCCTAGGTCAAAACCGAAGAAAATAAAAATTTGAAATGAGTTAGGCATCCCTATTCTCAGAGCAGCACTATTTACTGGAGCCAAGACAGACAATCAACCAGCATGTACAGAGATTGAGAAAGGAAAACTAAGTGGGATCCAAGACCCTGGACGACTACTCAGTCACAAACCAAAATAAAATAACGCCACTGGCAGAAGAACAGATGGACCAAGACATTGTCATATGCGGTGAAGTAAATCAGAGAGAAAAACATATCATAAGGTGTCACTTACGGGTAGAATCTATCAATCTGTACAAAGGAACTACTATACAAAACAGAAAGACTCACGAACCCCGAAAACCAGAGTTTCTTCTGCTTATCAAAAAAAGTCAGGAAGAGGGATAAATTAAGACTCTTGCATTAACACATATACATTAACATATATCCGAAAGATAATCAGAAAAGGTATACTGAGCTGCACAGGGAATCCTATTCAACTCACTGTAATAACCTATGCGGGAAAAAGAGCCCAGAGCAAGAATAGATGCATGTCTATGTATATCTGAAGTAGTTCCCAGATACCTGAAACAAAGACAACATTGGAAATCTACGCTACCACAATATATAATAAAAATGAAAAATACAACAAAAAAAAGTAGGGCATGAAGAAAGCTGTAGCCTTGCGGCCACTTTCTGTGACAACAACTTAAAAGCTGTGCTGATGGGCATTTAGGGCTTCCCTGGTGGCTCAGCTGGTAAAGAATCCACCTGCAATGCAGGAGACCTGGGTTCCATCCCTGGGTTGGGAAGATGCCCTGGAGAAGGGAAAGTCTACCCACTCCAGTATGCTGGCCTGGAGAATTCCATGGACTGTTTAATGTTCACAAGGCCTGTGGGGCTATCAGTAAAAAACTCTTGCCTTCAAGAAATGTCCTAGGTGTGGTCATCAAAAAAGGATTCAAAAGGGGAGATGCTTGAGAAGCATGTTTTACTCAAATCCATTCAGAAAATGACACGAAAAATTGTATCGATAAATATAGAGAACTACAATCTACACTACACCGAGGGGTCACCACACACCGCTAAGAATGGCCATTGGTGAAACTCTAGACATGATAAGTGCTGGAGAGTGTGTGGAGAAAAGGGAACCCTCCAACCCTGATGCTGGCAATGTAAATTGAGAACAGCCACTCTGAAGAACAGTATGGAGCTTCCTTAAACAATGAAAAGGACAATGAAATTAGAATACTCCCTAACACCATACACAAAAATAAATTCCAAACAGATCTGAACAAAAGGACAGGTACTATATGACTCTTGAGGAAAATACAGGCAGAACACGCTTTGACATAAATCTCAGCAAGTTGTTCTTCATCCACCACTTACGCTAGTGAAAAATAAAACAAAAATTAAAAAATGGGACCTAGTTAACCTTAACAGCATTTGCACAGCAAAGGAAATCCTAACAGAAAGAAAAAGACAAGCTTCTAAATGGGATTTCACTCCAAAATGTATAAATAGCTTGTGCAGCTCAATATAAAAAACACACACATAAATAATTTATTTTTAAAAATTGAACTAAAGATCTCAGTGGACATTTCTCTGAATAAGGCAGACACAGGGCCATAAAAACATGAAAAGATGCTCAGCTCAGTTCAGTCGCTCAGTCGTGTCTGACTCTCTGCAGCCCCATGGACTGTAGCATGCCCGGCTTCCCTGTCCATCACCAACTCCCAGAGCTTGCTCAAACTCATGTCCATTGAGCCAGTGATGCCATCCAACCATCTCATCCTGTCGTCCCCTTCTCCTCTTGCCTTCAATCTTTCCCAGCATCAGGGTCTTTTCAAATGAGTCAGCTCTTTGGCCATCAGTTGGCCAAAGTATTGGAGGTTCAGCTTCAGCATCAGTCCTTCCAATGAATATTCAGGACTGATTTCCTTTAGAATGGACGTGTTTGATCTCCTTGCAAGATGCTTAGCATCACTAATTACAAGAGAAAAGCAGATCAAGTCCAAAGTGATATCACCTCACACCAGTCAGGATGAGTTAGGAGACAGATGGGCTCCGGTTAGACTTTTACAGCTGGCCTCTTGTTCACATTCCACGGGGCAGGAAGAAGTGGGCTGCAGGCTCATTTCCTAAGACAAGAGACAGGGGGCTCCAGTCAAGGCGTTAACATCAGCCTCGTTTGCCCTCTGAAATGGAAGGAACAACAGAAACAGGGTGAACAGCCGGTGCTTGTCTTCTGTAAACGCGTTAAGGTAGTAGTCATGGCAGTAGTCAAGGCAAGGACAAAGAGGGGTCGAAACCCATGTGAGTAAAAGATTAAGGGATCTCCCTTCCCCCACTTTTTGGACAAGGGAGACACTATGCATGTGCAGAAAGGCTCCTTGTGGGTCAAAGGTCAAGGAATAATGCCAGGCCACAAGGAGTTGCTTCTCCCAGAAGCCTTCACTTCAAGACCCATCGTGGCTGAGGGGTGCGTGCACACCCAGGGGAGGGTCCCAGGTTAGGTCAGATGTGGACAAAGAAACAAGATAATTGGCCTGAAGGAGGACAAAGTCCTGGAAGAACTGCCCTACGTAAACGCCTTGGCCGCCTCTCTACTGCGCTCCTCACCAGGGAGGGTGCCCACAGCCTTTCTTTCTGGGCTGCGACTCCGCCTTGCTTCTGTCTTGACTAAACACACGTCTCTCTGGGTGCTCTCCCACTTGTTGTTGTGCGATATCTCTAAGGATAAACTTTGTACCTGCATTCACAGTTTCTGCCTCTGCGACAGATGCATTTTTCACTGGGGGCAAAGATCCAGGGAAAAAGAGCTTCTAGCCTCTAGCCCTTGCTGGCCTGGTGGCTAGGAGTCCTGGTTCTCATCCAGGCTTCCCAGGCTCAATTCCTGGGCAGAGAATTAAGATCTCACTTCATGCCACTGATCCCTGCTGCCTCACTGAGATCAGAATGGCCATCTCAAACAATCTCCAACAATGAGTCCTAAAGTGGGTGTGGAGAGAGGGGGGCTCGCCCACAGTGTTGTTGAAAATGTAAATCAGGACATCCACTAGGGAGAAGAGTGTGAAGGTTCTTTAAATAACTCAACGTGTAAGTCCATGGACCCAGCCATCCTATGCCCGGTCCTGGGTCCTGAGGACCCCAGAGTTTAAGGACAGCTGCACCCTGCAATCTCGGCCGCACTGGGCACGGTAGCCAAGGCACGGGGCAGCCCAGGTGGGAAAGGACAGATGAACGGTAAAGAGACAGGGTGCATGGACTCAGTGCAATATTACTCAACCGTAAGGAAGGATGAAATAATGCCATGTTTGGTCACAAAGGAGAAAATAAAGGTGATCATGCTAAGTGGAGCAGAAAGACAGGAAAAGACCAGGATTATATGGCATCACTTCTAGGTGGATTCTAAAAATGGATAAAAATGACATCTTTTCCAAAGAGAAACAGCCTCACAGACATAGAAAAGAAACATGGTTACCAAGAAGGCAAGGGAGTGGGGAGAAGTTAGCTGGTTCATATACACACTCCTAATTACGAAATAATCCAGAAAGACCCACTGTATAGCATGTGGAACCCTAGTCAACACTCTGCAATTAACTATATGGAAAAGCACACGAAAGGAACACACAGTCTATACGTAAGTGAAAGTCGCTCAGTCGTGTCCAGCTCTTTGCAACCCCATGGACTGCAGCCTGCCAGGCTCCTCTGTCCATGGAATTCTCTAGGCAAGAATACTGGAGTGGGTTGCCATTTCCTTCTCCAATAAGTGAACAGAGTTGCTGTCTACCAGGAAAAAAATCCACAACATTGTAAATCACTTACACACCCCAATTCAAATGATACAATAAAAAAAGAAGAAATGGAAATGCTAGCTCCAGGCCCCTCAGACATGGTGGCCTAGGCTGGTGTCACATCCCTGGAGGCTGAGCAGACTTGGGTTCCAAGGCTGGAGTGTCTTGCATCTGAGTGGTCTAGAAAGAAGTGCCTGCAATGAGCCCTCTACCCAAGGACCTGGCGAATCTCCAGCTCAGGGAGTGTGTGCGTGTGTGTGGGCACGGGGGGCGGGGGTCCTCCTGCAGCCAAGCCAAGCCTATTGCACTCAAAGGCTGCTGGAACTTCTGGGATGGGAGAGCTTTGAAAAGTCCCCTGGTCTCCAAGACTCCTGGTGGTGGGGATCCCAACTCCAGCCTCCTTCCTTGGGGTTAACCCCATTACAGACGACATCACCCTCCACAGAGTGGAGTTGCAGGAATTAGCGTGTGTCCGGGGAATAAAGGTTAAGGGGGAAGAAATCGAGAGACACAACACGACCTGGCTCTTTGTTACTCAGGCCGCTTGCCGCTGAAATCGACAATCCGGGAGCAAGGCTTGCCCCGCCCCGCCCCGCCCCGCCCCGCCCCGCCCCGCCCCGCCCCTGGTTGCCTGAGTAACCAGAGTTGGGCAGGAAGAAATGCTGCCGCCTTGTGGCCATTTTCCAGAACAACAACTTTAAAACCGGTGCTAATGATCTCAGTATTCACAAGGCATGCAGGGCTGGAAAGGAGAAACGCCCTCAAGAAACGTCCTTAGGGTAAAGCACCAAAAAAAGAATTCAAAACCGGGTCTATGTTCAAGAGGCCAATTTCAACAGGTAAACTATACTCACACTGTATAAGATCAAAAAGCACATGAAAACACACTCCACATGTCTAATTATCAAATCAATGCAAATCGAAACAACACTGAGGAATCATCTCACCATGGTCAGGATGGCCATCATCAGAAAGAGCCACAAAGATTAAATGCTGCAGAGGTCGGAGACAAAGGGGGTCTCCCCACACTCGGTGGGGTGTAGATGGGCACAGCACTGCGGGAAACAACACGGAGGTTCCCTGAAAACCCAACACGCAGGCACCACGTGAGCCAGCAGTCCTAGTCTTGGGCTCAGACATGGGGAAAAATCATAATTTGAAATGCCTCGCGCACCCCTATATTCAGAGTAGCACTATTTACTAGAGCCGAGATAGAGAATCAACCAACAAGGCCAGAGAGTGAAAAATGAAGACTAAGTGAGACAGCTAGATCCTGGAATACTCCTCACATATAAAACAGGGTAATCAGATAAATAATGTCATGCAGCAGCAGAGGCAGACCAAGACATGATCGTGCGCAATGAAGTCAATCAGACACAGAGAGAGAAGTCTCATCAGGTATCACCCGCACATGGAATCTATCAGTTTATACCAATGAATTACTGTACAAAACAGAAACAGGCTTAGGAACTTCGAAAACCAACTTACGATTACAAAAAAAAGAAGAAGGATGAGCTAAGACTGGCATTGCCCCAGACACACTGATACGTACCCAACAGGTCATCAGAAAAGACACACCGAGTTGCACAGAGAACCCACTGAACACACTCTTCAGAGCAAGAGTAGACATACATCTACATATATCTGAGTCAAGTTCCTGGACACCTAAAAACCTGCGTCACAAACCCGTGCTCTTCCAATATATCATAAAGAAAGCCAGCACCAAAGAATGTGCAAAGTGCTGTACAACTGCACTCATTTCACATGCTAGCAAGGTAATGCTCAAAATCCTTCAAGTTAGGCTTCAACAGGACATGTCAGGCTGTATATTGTCGCTCTGCTTATTTAACTTATATGCAGAGCACATAATGAGAAATGCTAGACTGGATGAAGCACAAGCTGGAATCAAGATTGCCAGGAGAAATATCAATCACCTCAGATATACAGATGACACCGCCCTTATGGCAGAAAGTGAAGAACTAAAGAGCCTCTTGATGAAAGTGAAAGAGGAGACTGAAAAAGTTGCCTTAAAACTCAACATTCATAAAACAGTCATCATGACATCTAGTCCCATCACTTCACGGCAAATAGATGGGGAAACAGTGACAGACATTATTTTCTTGGACTCCAAAATCGCTGCAGATAGTGACTGCAACCACAAAATTAAAAGATGCTAGCTCCTTGGAAGAAACATTATGACAAACCTAAACAGCATATTAAAAAGCAGAGACGTCAGTTTGTTGTCAAAGGTCAGTCTAGTCAAACTATGGTTTTCCAGTAGTCGTGTATGGATGTGACAGTTGGACCATAAAGAAGCCTGAGCAGTGAAGAACTGATGCTTTTGGACTGTGGTGCTGGAGAAGACTCTTGAGAGTCCCTCTAAAGGAAATCAGTCCTGAATATTCATTGGAAGGACTGATGCTGAAGCTGAAGCCCCAATACTGTAGCCACCTGGCATCAAGAATGGACTCCTTGGAAAAGGCCCTGATGCTGGGAAAGATTGAAGGTGGGCAGAGAAGGGGACGACAGAGGACGAGATGGTTGGATGGCATCTCTGACTTAGTGGACATGAGTTTGAACATGCTCCAGCAGCTGGTGATGGACAGGGAAGCCTGGCGTGCTGCAGTCCATGGAGTCGCAGAGTCAGACATGACTGAGCGACTGAACTGAACTAACTTCTTTGGGATTGGAATGAAAACTAACCTTTTCCAGTCCTGTGCCACAGCTGAGTTTTCCAAATTTGCTGGCATATTGACTGCAGCACTTTCACAGCATCATCTTTTAGGATTTGAAATAGCTCAACTGGAATTGAGCTCCAGTTGCTTCGTTCCACTAGCTTTGTTTGTAGGGATGCTTCCTAAGACCCACTTGACTTTGCATTCCAGGATGTCTGGCTCTAGGTAAGTGACCACACTATTGTGGTTATCTGGGTCATTGGGTCTTCTTTACACAGTTCTTCTGTATAGTTTTTCCACCTCTTCTTAATATCTTCTGCTTCTATTAGGTTGATACTGTTTCTGTCCTTTACTGTGCCCATCTTTGCAAGAAATGTTCTCTTGATATCTCTAATCTTCTTGAAGAGCGCTCTAGTCTTTCCCATTCTACTGTTCTTGGTTCCTCTGTTTCTTTGCACTGATCACTGAGGAAGGCTTTCTTATCTCTTCCTGCTATTCTTTGGAACTCTGCATTCAGATGAATATATCTTTCCTTTTCCCCTTTGCCTTTCGCTACTCTTCTTTTCTCAGCTATTTGTAAGGCCTCCTCAGCAATCATTTTGCCTTTTTCCATTTCTTTTTCTTGGGGATGGTTTTGATCACCACCTCCTGTACAATGTCATGAACCTCTGAGCAAAGTTGTTCAGGCACTCTGTCTATCAGATCTAGTCCCTTGAATCTATTAGTCACTTCCACTGTATAATCATCAGGGATTTGATTTAGGTCATACCTGAATGGTCTAGTGATGTTCTCTACTTTTTTCAATTTAAGTCTGAATTTGGCAATAAGGAGTTCATGATCTGAGCCACAGGCAGCTCCTGGTCTTGTTGTTGCTGACTGTATAGAGCTTCTCCGTCTTTGGCTGCAAAGAATATAATCAGTCTGATTTTGGTGTTGACCATCTGGTGACGTCTGCGTGTAGTCATCTCTTGTGTTGTTGGAACAGGGTGTTTGCTATGACCAGTGTGTTCTCTTGGCAAAACTCTGTAAAGAATTATTACAGATATGCAAATCAAAACCAGAACAAGGTGTCACTCTGCACCAGTGTGAAAGGTCATCATGAAAAAGTCTACAAACAATAGTTGGTTAAAAAGGCATGGAGAAAGGGAAGCTTTTATGTTGATGGTGGCATGTAAATGGTCACAGTCACTATATAAAGGGTACGGAACAGCACTTAAGGGATGAAAAGAGCCACCCTGAGATCCTGCAGACCAGGTTGTGAAAAGGCGCGTGCAGCCATGTGTGCGCTGGACTACACTTCACCACAGCCAACAGCTGGCTACTCCCAGCAGCACTAAAGAAACTAAGAAATACTTGTGAAGTTCACAGTCCAAAAGCATAAACTCAGTAAACACTGAGAGCTAACCCTAGACTCACGGAGTGTGTCCTCCCCAACAGTTCACCAGCACAGAGCACCACTTACTTCACTTGTCTGCAGGTGAAGTAAGACGTACTCTTCAGGAAAATGAAGGATGTTCTCTTGGTTCTCAAAGACTCCCAGAGACTCTGTGTTCTTCTGGAGGCTGCTGAAGCCTCCAGTCTTTGAGGGCAGTGATGAGAAGGAACCTGCACTCAAAACCATCCAGCACTCACTCCTTGAGGGTGCTGAGGGTGACCAGTGTCCACCCCATGGGTGCCGGGGCCTGAAACCCCCTTATCACCTGTGATGGGAGGGACCCCACAGGCACCCCACTGGGCCAGCGGGGGCTTGGTGGGCGGGCTACAGACGTCATCGGGTACATGATTTACAAACATATTGTGCCATTTTGGATGGTGGATTATTTTTTTCCTTGCTCCTTTTATGCACAGCAGTTTATCCTGTTGAGGAAGTCCAATTCATCTATTTGGTCTTTTGTTGCTTGTGCTTTTGATAGCAGATCAAAAAATCATGGCCAAATCCAAGGTCATGAGGACTCACTTTCATGTTTTATTCTAGGAGTTTTATAATTTTGGTTCTTACATCTAGGGCTCTGATCCCTTTTGAATTGACTTTGTATTCAGGGGGAAGCAAGGGTCCAACTTTATTCTTTTGCATATGGGGCACCTATGCTAACTTTGGGGAGAAAAAACTTTGCAAATGATGTGACCAACAAGGGTCTAATATCCAAAATATACAAACAGTTCATACCACTTTTAAAGAAATCAAAAAATGGGCAGAAGGTCTAAATAGACATTTCTCCAAAGAAGACATACAGATGGCCAGTATGCCCATGAAAAAATGCTCCACGTTGCTAATTATCAGAGCAATGCCAATCAGAACCCACCTGATGGTGGTCAGAATGGCAAATGACAAACACCAGAGGGCGTGTGAGCAAAAGGAAAGCCTCCTACCCTGCTGGTGAGAATGTCATGTGGCCACTACGGAAAGCAGTATGGAGGTTCCTCAAAAAACTGAAAAGAGAGTTGCCACATGAACCAGCAATCCCACTCCTGGGCACCAACAGATCACCCTGGTATGAGTATTTGGAGAAACCAATTATTGCACATAAAACAGGTCTTCAGTGACGGGCATCCCTTCCAGTTAACAGGCAGTGAGCACAGCTGGGGTCTGGCTTCAGCTCCACGCCCAGATCAGATCTCTGTCTGTGTGTGTTGGGCTACTCTAGAATGCTGTGTGCATGTGGTCCAGCCAGCAGGAAAGGCGGTGGGCCATCTGAGAGTTCCCATCAAGTTCTCCTTGTCTGGGATCCCCCTTGCTCTCCAGAGGCCACTGCTCCCCTAATTCCATCTTCTCGTTCTCTGGGTGAAGACCCATTTATCCCAGAAGCACTGTCCACGCGCCCCAAACTGGAAGCCACAGAACGCTCTTCAAACAGACCTTTGTCCAGAACCTGTCTGCAGCGGCTGCTCACCCGCTGATGCCTTCAAGCAGCTCCTTTTTGCATTTTGTGCAGATTTTCTAGTTGTCTTCTGTGAGGGGGTGAATGTACGTGATCTTACAAAGTCCTCACAGGAAGGAGAACCAGCAATTACCCATCCACTTTTAGAATTGCCTGGTCACAAACGTCACATGCTTTGAGTCACACTCGGAAAAAGCATACATTTCATCTATGTCAAAGGTCACGATGGTTTCACTGCAAGGTACTGGAAAAAATAGACTACTGTCTTAACAGAGGCACAGCTGCAGTGCAGTGGGGAAGCTGTAGAGCCCCGATGTTTGCCAGCAGAGAACTGGGCCTGCATAGAGGAGAGAAGGGAGGGAGGGAGAGAGGGCACCTCCTGCAAGCATTTCAGACCTCCGTTTCCAGACTCCCACTTTCCGCACAGCAACCTGCCTTTTCCACCAGCCGTCTGCTCTCCTTTTTCCAGGTCTTTAGGGAAAATGAAGCAAATCTTTTCTCCCCACAAACCTTCATCATGTGAAGAGGCTCTCCCAGGAGTTCCTTGACTTGCCCAGCCCTCCTTCTCCATGGCTACTCCCTGGCCCTGCCCCTGCCCTCAAAGAGCCCCTGTGGTCAGCCCCTAATGGACTCTCCAGTGACAGTTCCCCAGTAAATCAGAGGAGTGTCTGCTGGACACCCAACCACTTCCACTGTGCCCACCTGCCCCGCCCACCTCCACCCCGCGCACCTTCGGGGGTCTTCCTATTTCCTCCAGCCCCAAACACCTCGTGGAGTCACACCAAGGTCTCTGCATTCCTGTAACTCACAGGCTGCCCCAGGCCTCACCCACCCCTTTGCCTCTGCCTACAGCCACTCCATCCATCTGGCCCTCCTTCAGCTCAAGGCCCATCTCCACGTCCGCTCCCCAGAAAGGCTCTCCAGCCCCAGGATGAGCTGGGGGCCCTCCTCCCGCTCCTGGTCTTCCCTGTCTTAGCTCTGGCCACCACAACCAAATGCTGCACCTGGTGGCTGGCAGACAGTGCACATGGACTGCTCACAGTCTGCAGGCGGGGAGCCCCGACCAGCACGGTGGTGAGCCTGCCTGCTTCATGCCAGCTGCTTCCCACTGTGCACCCACCAGGTGGAGGCAGGGAGGGAGCACTGAGGGGCCTCATCAGGGGCCCAGATCCTCCTTGACAGCCCCACCCCCAACAGTACCAGCTGAGCCACCCCAAACAGTGCCATACTGAGCCCCACCCCAACAGTGCCATCCTGAGCCCCACCCCAAACAGTGCCAGCTGAGCCCCACCCCAAACAGTGCCAGCTGAGCCACCCCAAACAGTGCCACGCTGAGCCCCACCCCTAAAATTGCCAGGCTGAGCCCCACCCCCAACAGCGTCACCTTGGATGCTGGGACTTAACACGTGAGCCTGGGAACCAGACGTGCAGAGACAGCGCCTTTGACACACTTACCACTGCTCCTCCCGCTTTAATTAGGGATCGGTGGTTTCTTTGACAAAAAACACTTCTTCCCAAAACAGTTCCTCAAGGTAGGCGCCCAGGCATTCATCCTCCGGACACGGGCTGGGGGCCTGTGCCCGTGGGGAGGTAGGACAGCCATGGTCGCACACCCGGGCTTGGGTGCCACACGGAGCTGGAGCAGGGCCCTGCCTCCCACCCGTCCTCACTGTGACCTTGAGCGAGGTGCCTGAGGCCGTTTATCCACCTGTGTAATGTCACGTGTGTTGGCTGCTCACACTTGGGTGTGTTCATTTCCACACACCCAAGTGAGTACACACACACATATGTACACACCAGACCCCAGGGACCCACAGAACATGGTCATCAAGAAGAGAAGGTCTGGCCCTAAACGACCACAGGGCCAGGAGCACAGTTCTGACCTTCAGGGATGGAGAGGTGTGCTCTGGGCGTTGGGAGCAGGGATCCGGATTCTTGCAGCTGAAGGTGCTGCTGTGAACAGCTGCTGTCACAAACAGCTGTCTCTGCAGATGGGGGGTCATCCAGAACTCAGTGTGGCTGGAGAGAAATAGTCCAAGGCTGACCCCAAATTTCTGCCTAGAATTACCCGGGATCCAAGGAAACTCTCATGAACAGAAAATCTGGCCCATTCTCACCAGGTCAGCAGGAAGCATGAGGGCGGGCCCAGCCGACCAAGCCTTGCGAAGGGCAGTGAGGGAGGGTCTGTGACTGAGGGAGGTGGGGATCCAGGGGGAGGCAGACAGGTCTGAGGAGGCCACCCCGATGCCCCAGAAGGCGGGGTCCTGCAGCCTGCCCCACCCTGCGTGCGTCTCCCAGGAGGCCAGGCCTGCAGCAGCCGCGGCGGACAGGCTTCTCGGCTGGACCCTCTTACTCACTGCCTGTGACCCGCTCGGAAAGGACCCTCCAGGCCCTGGGTCAGCTCTTGGTCCCTGAGCTTCTTCCTGGAGTCGCCATGGTATCACCTAAACAGTCCAGACTGACTTTGCCCGTCTTTTAAATATGTTTTGAGTAGAGCACAGTTGACTTAAAAAACACAAATCATGTATGTTTTGGTCAAAGACAGTGATTTCTACCAGTTTGAAAAATAAATGTTTAATCAAAATAACACCGCTGCAATGAGAGCAGGGTTGAGGCCCATCTGAGCCGAGAGGGGTGCGCGGGGGGAGCAGCTGGGGCAAACACCTGCCTGGCACCCCGAGGCTGAGGCCCCCGCGGCTGCAATGGGCCCACAGAAGTAGTGACCTGGGTTTCACAGTGGACAAGAGACCTACAAACGGAGACGCTTGGGAATAACTGCTCCTTCACCAGCTCAACATGCTGCAAATTTGAGGACCTCTTCTGGACTCACATTGGGCCACAGAAACTATTTCCCCTGGGGTGTGGTCCCTGGAGCCCCAGGCTGGGTGGAGCATCGCGCTCACCATGGGAGATTCCAGGGCAAACTGTGCTGTGACCTGGGGGCCTGGTGAGTTTCCAGTGGTGAAGACGAGGCACCCCCTTTTCTCCTAGTTTGTGTTCATGTTCTCAGTGGCTCCAGGGAGACTCTAAGGCACGGGCAGATCTGGGCACGTGGAGGCCCTGCCCACACGCTTGCCCCTGAGTGGCTTTCAGCGACAGAGCCGGGCAGACACGCAGCAGAGCAGAGCCAGGCAGGAGCCACCAGCGGGGACGGCCTGGGCCGCAGGTCAGCGCACTGAGCCAGAGGGAGCCCTGGGTAGAGATCACCACCACGCTGAGCTTTACAGGCACACCTGCCCATGGCCAGGCGGGGGAGAGCGTCAGTAAGTGGTACAGGCTTCTCTCTGGGGTGATGAAAATGCCCCACAATGGACCAGGTCATGGCTGCTCTCGTCCACGGATCAACCAAGACCATCGAGGTGACCCTTTAAGTGGGTGCGTGGTGTAATCTGTGAATTAAAACTCAATGAAGCTGTTGAAAATGAATGAACAAATAAAGGGATGAAGAAACATCAAATACAATAAAAGAGAGGAAGGGAAAGAATCCGTCAGCGCCTGGCACGTGATGCTGGAGGTTGCCGTGGCACCGGGATTGGGCAGCCTGAGCCAGTGGCCTCGTTTACTCTCCCGTGGAAGGAGGTGTGCCAGCTGTCCACCCTAGGCTGGCTCCCAGTGGGGGAGGGGTCTGAAGGCTGCTGTCTTCAGCAGTCTGACACAAAGGGCATTCAACCGTCGCTGTTTTCTCGAGCCAAGTGTTAATAAATGACTGAGATTTTCTGAACCACTGTGATGACAAGTTTCAGTGGTGGTCAGAGGGCCCTTCCTGCGGCAGGGAGGGGTCTGAGAGGGACTCAGACGGCCCTGAGCCGGTGTCCCCAGGGCCCCCCTAAGTACCAGCCGGGGCAGCCACAGGGCCTCCCCCCAACCCCCACCCACCACGTGGAGGGCCTTCCCCCGCTGTCCCCTCCAAGTGGAAGAAGTGCGGCCAGGCCCCAGCTGGCTCTGGATGAGCCGAGGGAAGCAAGTCGGCGATTTCCCAACACTGAGCCCCGCCGTGGGGGCCACAGGAGCAGCGTGGTCAAAGTCAGGGTGCACGTGCCTGTGGGCGGGGCTCAAGCCTCCCCAGCTGTGTGGGTCCCCCTGCTCCAGCTGGGAAAACTGAGGCCCAGGCGGGATGGGCCAGCCCAGGCCTGCAGGCATCTCACGCGGGCCAGGACCGCAGCCCCTCGGTCAGGGCACTTTGGTTTCTCGAGTGTCACACTTACAGAGCAAAGCACAGATATGCTGAAAGCACGGCTTTATAAACTGAGAACGTGTGCCGTCCACACCCAGACCAAGACATACAAAGTTCCAGCACCTGAGAAGTCTAAGCACCTTTCAGTCACAGATCCCAAGAGTAGCCACTGCCCCGACTCCCACCATCGTGGCCTGCTTGCCTGTCACGGTCATGCTGCGGGCGCCCTCTTCCGCCACGGGACTGACAGTTGGGAGGTGCACTCCCCGCGTGTGCGTGCTCACTCTGCTCTCAAGGGGCACCCGACTCCTGAAGTCACTGGTCCTGGGCTGGGTGTGCACTCGCCTAAGGAGATGGCTGAGCACTTGCCCAGAACAGCTCTAGCTTTTCCACCCACAGGACGAGAGGGCTCCAGGTGCCCCACACCCTGTCCAGCTACAGGAGACGCAGGTGGCCCCCTGTGAAATTCCTGTCTGGAGGCTCCCGGATCTGCGCTCCAGTGAGAGCCCAGAGACCACGCAGATCCACCGTCAGACACATGCTGACCCCACTGCTGGGCTCAGGCATCCTGGGGACCCAAGTTCCGCCATCCTTGCTCCCAGATGGGGCTCAGGGAACAGCTTCAAGGTGAGCAGTCGAGGGCTAGGCCCCACTTCTGTCCTGGATGGGCCAGCCCACCCTCAGCTGCAGACACACAGATCCCCTCTCCTGGGGTCGGGGTGACAGACACAGCAACAGGGGCACTGGGTGCATGGGGCAGGTCATGCCGACCGAATCCACAGGGCTGAGCCCGGACCTGCTCACTGCCCGTCCTTTAAAGTGACCAGCGAGAGTAGCTGTCACTCGTGGGCAACAGCACAGCTCTGGCCCCAAGTCCTCCACCAGCCCTGCAGGGGACCCCAGGCCCCCAGGGGCAGCCCGCTACCGGCTGCTGCCATCAGGACGGAGGCTGGTCCTCACAGCAAGCTGACACTCTGCTCCAGGCGTCCCTGCACGTGCTGGGTGCTGATGTCCCCTAACAGGCCCTCAGCATCGGTGCTGCTGCCACACCCACTGCAGAGACGGAGAGCCCGAGGCCCCGAGAGGCTGAGTGACCAGCAGGGTCTCACGCCGGCCCGTGGGTGCTGCCGGCTGCGGCCAGACCCATGTGTGGGGCTCCTTCTCTTGCACCTGGGTCACCATCAGGTCCCCTCCACACACACACACACACGCACAAGGTCCAGAGACACCCCTCACACACAGACACCCCCCCTACACACAGACACAGGGTCCAGAGTCCACCCACACAGACACACACACACCCCTGGGTCACCATCAGGTCCCATACACACACACACACACACACACACACACACATGCACAAGGTCCAGAGACACCCCTCACACACACACACACCCCTACACACACACACAGGGTCCAGAGTCCACCCACACAGACACACACACACCCCTGGGTCACCATCAGGTCCCCTCCACACATACACACAGTCCAGAGACACGCCCACCCCAACAGGGTGCAGAGACCACACACACACACACGCACACACACACACAGTAGAGACACCCCCTGACGGGGGCCAGAGACCCCAAGCAGAAGCACCACAGCCCCCAGAATGGGCTGACTCTCAGGTAAGTAGGGTCACTTGCTCAGTCGTGTCCAACTCTTTGCAACCCCGTAGTAGTAGCCCGCCAGGCTCCTCTGTCCATGGAGCAGGCTTCAGTTACAACCTTTGCCAAGAGTCCCTGGGGCCAGGACACAACGGAGGTGACGGCTGCTGGCTCATCACAGAACCTCTGCGTCTCCAGTTCCCAGCCGACGAGAGGCAGGTGCAGGCAGGGCCCCAGACAAGCAGGGCTAGTGCCACGGCCCCCGCAGGGTGGGCACTGCCAGCCACGGGGACCCGTGCCCGTGCCACCACCTCAGCCCTGCCCGGGCTGACAGCGGGCCTCCCTGTGGATGGACTTCCTTCCCAGACGGAGCCCGCGGCGGCCACGGGCCAGGCCTGCTCCGAGGCCGCCATGACCTCGCTTCCACAGGGTACAGGGCTCCCACTGAGGATACGAGGGCAATGGAGGGGCCTGGGGAGAGTGACTGTCCTTTCCCAGGGGCTATGTGGGCAAGGAGCCACAGTCCAGCCCGGTGAACTGCCCGGAGCGCCCAGCTACCCTGGGGATGTAGGGACCACAGCCAGGAAGGCCTACCTCCTTTCACACCCTGGAACCTGCCAGGCTTGTGCCAGCTTCAGGATCCCAAGGCCACTGGGCTCCTGACCTTGACCTATTCCTGGGGCTGGTGTCCGAAGGGAAGGCCAAGCCACAGGCAGAAATGTCAGGAAGTGGCTAAAGGGCGGGGAGGGTCCTGTCTTCCACCAGCTTCTCCCCGGTTTGCTGGGACCCCTCCTCCGTCCCTCGACCTCCTTTGACACACAGTCAGCCTGCTTTCCTAAACCTCCCTGACTTCCAGGCCTTTCCGTGCATCTTCTTGAGCTATGATTTTTGTGTATGTACTGTTCTTTAAACTTACTCCAGTGATTATCACACCTCGGACACATTCCACAAACACGACTCAACATGGAATGATTTCATCACCACGTGTCTCCTGACTGGTAGGAACTTACATTGTTTCTAACGTTTTACACAGAATTACCCGTCTTTCCACTGGCGTCACTCATTATTTCTCAGGACAGACTCCCAAAATAGAACTGCTGGGCCAAAAAGTCCGTCTTACTTCAAAGGCTGTTGAGTGACAATCTCAAACCCACGGGGCACAGTGAAATGTCCTAGCTGCCGTGAAGGCACGTGGCTGGCCCGAAGGCTCCACAGCCCCACACTTTCTCTGAAAACCTGGACACAGCCAGGTCAGCAGGTCAGGAGGCAGCAGGGCTCCTCCGCTGACCCTCAGCAAGCACCCTGCAGTCCATGCCGGAGCCCCCACGGGACCATGAGCCACTGATCCCTGGAGTCAGCTCATCCCTGTTTGGATGCCCACAGCTGGGCACATTTGATGGTGTGATACTTGATAAAGGGTATCTGTCGTTGACATTCTTCTGGTAAAACGCTGTGGTTCTGCGACCTTCCTGTGGGTCCAGTGGCTGAGGGTCCACAATCCCAACCCAGGGAGCCTGAGTTCGATCCCTGGTCGGAGAACTAGTGGCAGATCCTGCATGCCGCAACTAAGACCAGGCATAGCCAAGTAAAGGTTAAAAGTAAATATTTTAAAAGGGCCATAGTTCTTCCTCTGCACCTATCTTTCCAGATGAGCGTCTGAATCATATTAGTAGGTGGTGGGCTGCCCCCTGCAGGCCTGCAAGACCTGTCCTTGGCCAGTTTCAAGACCAGAGAGAGCCCAGAGCCAGCAGCAGAGACATCAGGGACTTCACGGAGGCAGACCTGGAGGTCTGAAGCAGGGTCCTGGAGTGATGCCCACTGCCGCAGGGCAGGACGTGAGGACTGTTCTCCCCCTGGAGGGAGGGGGAGTTGTGGGGGACCTGACGCCAGGTTAGCTCATCCGCTGGGAATCAGTGGAGGAGCACAGCCCTAACTATCCCTGTGATAAGCTATCAAGGCGGAGACGTGCAGATCTAAAGATTAAGTTCAGTTCAGTTGCTTAGTCGTGTCCAACTCTCTGTGACCCCATGGACTGCTGCAGGCCAGGCTTCCCTGTCCATCACCAATTCCTGGAGCTTGCTAAAACTCACGTCCATCAAGTCAGTGATGCCATCCAACCATCTCCCCCTCTGTTGTCCCCTTCTCCTCCCACCTTCAACCTTTCCCAGCATCAGGGTCTTTTCCAATGAGTCAGTTCTTCACATCAGGTGGCCAAAGTATTGGAACTTCAGCTTCAACATCAGTCCTTCCAGTGAACACCCAGGACTGATCTCCTTTAGGATGGACTGATTGGATCTCCTTGCAGTCCAAGGGACTCTCAAGAATCTTCTCCAACACCACAGTTCAAAAGCATCAATTCTTTGGCACTCAGCTTTCTTTATACTCCATCTCTCACATCCAACTGGAAAAACAACTGGAAAAACCATAGTTTGACTCAGTTCAGTTCAGTTCAGTCGCTCAGTCGTGTCCAACTCTTTGCGACCCCATGAATCGCAGCACACCAGGCCTCCCTGTCCATCACCAACTCCGGGAGTTCACTCAGACTCAAGTCCATCGAGTCAGTGATGCCATCCAGCCATCTCATCCTCTGTCGTCCCCTTCTCCTCCTGCTTTCAATATTTCCCAGCATCAGGGTCTTTTCCAATGAGTCAACTCTTCGCATGAGATGGCCAAAGTACTGGAGTTTCAGCTTTAGCATCATTCCTTCCAAAGAAATCCCAGGGCTGATCTCCTTCAGAATGGACTGGTTGGATCTCCTTGCAGTCCAAGGGACTCTCAAGAGTCTTCTCCAACATCACAGTTCAAAAGCATCAATTCTTCGGCGCTCAGCTTTCTTCACAGTCCAACTCTCACATCCATACATGACCACTGGAAAAACCATAGCCTTGACTAGACGGACCTTTGTTGTCAAAGTAATGTCTCTGCTTTTCAATATGCTATCTAGGTTGGTCATAACTTTCCTTCCAAGGAGTAAGCGTCTTTTAATTTCATGGCTGCAGTCCCCACCTGCAGGGATTTTCGAGCCCAAAAAGATAAAGTCTGACACTGTTTCCCCATCTATTTCCCATGAAATGATGGGACAGGATACCATGATCTTTGTTTTCTGAATGTTGAGCTTTAAGCCAACTTTTCACTCTCCACTTTCACTTTCATCAAGAGGCTTTTGAGTTCCTCTTCACTTTCTGCCATAAGGGTGGTGTCATCTGCATATCTGAGGTTATTGATATTTCTCCCGGCAATCTTGATTCCAGCTTGTTTCTTCCAGTCCAGCGTTTCTCATGATGTACTCTGCATAGAAGTTAAATAAGCAGGGTGACAATATACAGCCTTGATGTACTCCTTTTCCTATTTGGAACCAGTCTATTGTTCCATGTCCAGTTCTAACTGTTGCTTTCTGACCTGCATACAGATTTCTCAAGAGGCAAGTCAGGTGGTCTGGTATTCCCATCTCTTTCAGAATTTTCCACAGTTTATTGTGATCCACATAGTCAAAGGCTTTGGCATAGTCAATAAAGCAGAAATAGATGTTTTTCTGGAACTCTCTTGCTTTTTCCATGATCCAACTCTCACATCCATACATGACCACAGGAGAAAACGTAGCCTTGACCAGACCTTTGTTGGCAAAGTAATGTCTCTGCTTTCTAACACACTGTCTAGGTTTGTGATAGCTTTTCTTCCAAGGAGCCACCAACTGCATTGTTTTTGGATCTAAGATTAGAACACTTGTTAGGTGGGCAGCAGAGGGCAAGCAGGGAGGTTTTCCCTAATTAGGCTCCTGGATGAGAGGGAAGGTCAGTAGTGCAAGTGAGTGTGGGTAAGGCAGGGACTGGACGACCAGAGACAGCAAGGAAGCTGGTTTGGGGGAGTCTAACCACACAGTGGGTTTAGAAATATTCAGATATCGTTTCGCTTGGACTCATCCTGAGTCCTTAGAACCCAAGAGAACCCATCTGCTCTCCTGTCCTTGCCCAGCATCCAGACCAGAGAGCCCAGAGTCAGCGGCTGTCTCTCCCTCTCACACCGCTCTGTAACCTCCATGACCGTTGTCTCACGGGGAGCCTCTGCCTCCTGGGTGAGCTTGCTCTGAGCCTGTCCTGTTCAGCTCTGTCTGTCCGTGTTCCATACTCAAGTCACCACTGGCTTTCTACAGGAAACACGCTCACTCCACACGTGCACTTTGTTCTCTCCATGTACTCCAGCCCCCCGCCCAGCCCCTCACTGTCTCCCCTCACGTCTGCACACGCAGGGGTCTGGGTGGGAAGGACGCTCTTGCACGTCCAACCGCACCCACACTCGCCCACAGTACTTCTGCCCTGGGCTCAGCGGAAATATCCCTGTGGTCTCGGTGATTACACACCACATTCCCCGCTTCCTGTGGGAGACTTGTGTCTCATTTACTTTGTCCTCTCTGTATTTCTTAACTTTCCACAGAGCCCCCGTGAGAAGGAAGGGCATGGGGCTGCACTGGTACACCGGCCTGTGACCACCTCAGCCTGGTCAGCTCCTGCCGTTGCTGGGCGGCCTGAGAAACCAGCAGGACAGTGGGTCAGCGGCACTGGCTGGCACAGGGGCAAACAAGCCTCAGGGGACAAAGACCCAGCACAGAGCCCGACCCCTTCCTTTGGAAGAGGGGTCAGAGGGTGGTGCGACGCTGAGCCCGGAGGCCTGGCTCTCTCGCAGGCAGCCAGTGACCCTGGGAGAGCACACCTCCCCTTACACACAGAAAAGGCCATGCCAAGACCCTGGCCGGGGCTGCAGGCCCCAGGGCCCCGTGAGAGCTGATCTGGGAGGGTGCTTCCAAGCCCATCCCTTAGCCATGAGTGTTGGGGGAAGGTTTCCCTTCTTGCTGGAGCTGTTTCTTGAAGATGTGGATGAAAAGCAGAAGAACCCTTGGTGAAGTCTGCGTCGTGTCTTTCCCTCCAAGGGTTGTTCCTAAGAATTTTAAAAATACATGTGGGAAAAATTCAGGTTTTCCAAAACAGAAAATGTTACGAAATAACACTGCCTATTTCCTCTTTTTTGAGTAAAACAGAAAACATATGTTTCCCATCTCCACTGGGAATGGGTGTAGCGTGTGCCAACGTGCACACAGAAAGGCCCTTTTTATCAGACGCCCCACAAGGATGGCACCGTCGCCAAGGACACAGGTAAGCACAGCACTGCCCTCCCAGTGGGGATGCCCTCCCAGTGCAGATGCCTGGCAAACAGGGAAGGCAGAGTGCCTGGAGCCTGTCCTCCTCTTCTGCAGAGAGAACCCAGCTCAGGCCCCAAACCCCCCCGACTCAGTCTCCTCATGGGTGACCAGGAAAATGAAGGTTTATGATGCGGGCTTAATAAAAACTGTGCCCCAAGTGCTTCACCCACTACCCAACACACCAGCAGATGGCCACTATTACCATTACCGCCACCTTCATCCTTTGACTTGGCCGTTTACGTAGTAAATCCCCTCTCCCAGGACCGACAGTCTGCACGGCTTCTCCCACAACTTCCTCACCTGCAAACAGGCTGCTGGAAAGGTCAGCCTGGAGAACTTCACGGAGTCACAGGTCACCCCCAGCCCCACCCCCCGCCACACACACACCAAGGAGTCTGAGAGAGCTCCTAATGGCCAAAGCCGGAATGATCTGAAGCAAAAATAATCTTTACTTGTAATGAGTGTGCCAGTACTGACTAATCTCCCATAGATCATACCGTCTGGGTCCACACTGATAAAAACATTCAAAAAAAGAAATATGGAAGGAGCAGTGTTCTCCTACAGAAAAGTCTTATTAATAAATGAGGAAAGAGGGACTTCCCTGGCAGTCCAGCGGTTAAGACTGTATTCCAAGGAACGGGGGCATGAGCTTGATCCCTGGTTGGGGAACTGAGATCCTACATATCCCACATACCACCAGGTGCTGCCAAAAATAAACAAGGAATGGGGGAAACAGAGTATCACCATTAGGGAAACAGTCTCCTAATATTTATTTACTAGGCAAAAAGTTGAAAAGAAACAGGATGCTGCATAGCCTCAAAGCAACTGTCCCACAACACGCATCATTTACCCTGGGGATGGCAGGATGAGATGGTTGGATGACACCACCAACTCAATGGATATGAGTATGAGCAAACTCTAGGAGACAGTCAAGGACAGGGAAGCCTGGCATGCTGCAGTCCACAGGGCTGCAAAGAGTTGGACACAACCCCGCGACTGAACCACCACCACCCTGGGGAGGTGGCCAGAAATGGTGGTTTGGGGCGTATTTTTAGATCAGAACTTCTCAAAAGCACTCTACTTGCATTCCCTCCCCATCCAGTTTGAGACTCTGCTGATCTATTAACTTCAGAGTGCTTCTGATTTAGAACCAACTACAATCCTTGAAACGACTTACAAAAACCATAGGCTTGAAATGACGGTTAAAAGAAAGACATAAAGCAAACACACGCGGCTCAAGATGTCAACGTTTATTTTGCACAAATGCCCAGTCTTATCCACTCCTCCCACTCACTGTCCCATGGCCCATGCACCTTCCTCTGGGTGCACGAGGTCACGGGTGCCTGGAGAACTGGAAGAAGTCGGAGGCTGAATCTACACAGTACTGTCTGAGACGGAAGACCTTAGCTAGGAGGGGCTGCGAGAGAAGAGGGCAGACGCCAGGTACACACCCTCTCCAAACCCTCTTTCCAGGACCCCAGCTCTCCGACAGGACACCTAGGGCCGAGCCCCCGGGAGGTGGGTCATCCTGGGTGATTTCCTTGCTGGCCAGGGAGGTCACTCAACAGTGGGGAAGATACACTAAATGTAAATGTGAAAGCTTAAAACACTTGTCTATTTGAAAGAGACAAATTCACCCACGCCTCTGTCCCAACCGGAGCGTGGCCTGATAGCATACAGTCTGCAAGGAGGCCCTTCCTTCACTCCTTGCTCCCTCGCCTGCTACTCCGCTTCTTATCCTTCCCCACGGGGCTCAGAAACAGGTCAAAGAGACCCACTTTGCAATCAGAGAAGGGAACCAAGGACGGGACACGGAGAGAGCGCGCGGAGAGGGTTCGGGGACCGGGCACAGGGCCACGCGGCGCCGGCGCTTCCGGTCGCCTTCCGATGGCGTCAGCGGCGGCGCTTCCGGTCGCCTTCCGATGGCGTCAGCGTCGCTCGCGGCCTGGGAGGACAGAGCGCACCGGAGGCAGGCCGCGCCCGAGCTGTTCCGCGTGAACGGCAGGGCCGGCTCCCAGCGGAGGCTCCTGGCTGGCAGCGGCTGCAGACCACAAACGACCCTGCGGAGAGCGGGGCAGGCGACAGCAGGCGGGGAGGCCTCTCAACCTGCCCAGAGCCCGCGAGCATGCAACCCGCGCGCGCCTGGGCCGCCGCCTCCCGCGCCTGCGCAGTCTCCGCCGCCAGGCCGGCGCGCGCTCCCGGCCGCTTCGGTCGAGGCCTTCTAGGACTGCCTAGTTCGGAGGCAGACGCTCTACCTGGGTTTCCAGCCGGCACAGCGCCCGCCCCTCAGCTCTCCTGACCATCATCTTGGGCCTTCTCCCCAGAGTGTCCGCCGCAACCCCTCCTACTCGACCCAGTCACCTCTCCTGTCAGCCGAGACTGGCGGTGCGCCAGCGTTCAGCTCTGCGCCTGCGTGGGACCCCTCCGCGTCGTCCCTGGCGGGGAGTCAGCTCTGCGCATGCGCGGGGGCCTCCGCACCGTCCCTGGCGGGGAGTCAGCTCTGCGCATGCGCGGGGGCCTCGGCCTCGTCCCTGGCCGGCAGTTAGCTCTGCGCTTGCCCTCGGCCTTTGGGCCTAAGCTTCATTGTGCAGGTTATCTTCAACACGGATACAAGATACTTGCAGTGTTTCATCTTCAGCGTAAGGTTTTCTCTAACAGGGACTCCCAACGAGTCCCTGTTTCTCAGTTCAGTTCAGTCGCTCAGTCGTGTCCGACTCTGCGACCCCATGAATCGCAGCACGCCAGGCCTCCCTGTCCATAACCAACTCCCGGAGTTCACTCAGACTCATGTCCATCGAGTCAGCGATGCCATCCAGCCATCTCATCCTCTGTCGTCCCCTTCTCCTGCCCCCAATCCCTCCCAGCATCAGTGTCTTTTCCATTGAGTCAACTCTTCGCATGAGGTGGCCAAAGCACTGGAGTTTCAGCTTTAGCTAAGTGAATGCTAATAACCAAGAAGGGACCGTCATCATTTAATATGTCGGGGAAACAGTGGAAACAGTGGCAGACTTTATTTTGGGGGGCTCCAAAATCACTGCAGATGGTGACTGCAGCCATGAAATTAAAAGACGCTTACTCCTTGGAAGAAAAGTTATGACCAACCTAGATAGCATATTGAAAAGCAGAGACATTACTTTGACAACAAAGGTCCGTCTAGTCAAGGCTATGGTTTTTCCAGTGGTCATGTATGGATGTGAGAGTTGGACTGTGAAGAAAGCTGAGTGCCGAAGAATTGATGCTTTTGAACTGTGGTGTTGAAGACTCTTTTTTTTTTTTTTTGGAGAAGACTCTTGAGAGTCCCTTGGACTGCAAGGAGATCCAACCAGTCCCTTCTGAAGGAGATCAGCCCTGGGTGTTCTTTGGAAGGAATGATGCTAAGCTGAAACTCCAGTACTTTGGCCACCTCATGTGAAGAGTTGACTCATTGGAAAAGACTCTGATGCTGGGAGGGATTGGGGGCAGGAGGAGAAGGGGACGACAGAGGATGAGATGGCTGGATGGCATCACTGACTCAATGGACGTGAGTCTGAGTGAACTCCCGGAGTTGGTGATTGACAGGGAGGCCTGGCGTGCTGCGCTTCATGGTCGCATGGTCCATGGTCGCAAAGAGTCAGACATGACTGAGTGACTGAACTGAACTGAACTGAGTGGCCTTGGGCTTCCTTGGTGGCTGAGCTGGTGAACAATCCACCTGCAATGCGGGAGATCTGGGGTCGATCCCTGGGTTGGAAAGATCCCCTGGAGAAGGGAAAGGCCACCCACTCCAGTATTCTGGCCTGGAGAACTCCATGGATTGTATAGTCCATGGGTGGCAGAGTCGGAGAAGACTGAGCGACTTTCACTTTCAGTGGCCTCCATACTACTATTTATCTTAGCTCCATTTCGCTGCAAAAGTCCTGCAGCCAACTAAAGTCTTCACATCCTTGTTAGACCTTTTTTGTTTTGTTGGGAGGTGGGCCTGCTCGTTTCTCTGTAGGGATCTTGGTTGCCAGGACTCCGAAGCTTGTCCCTCCCAGGGACAGTGCAGGGGAGTGCGGGGGTGGGGGGTGGGGTCAAGGGGAGTGTGCAGTCAGGATACCAGGGAAGAGTTTGGGGAAAGGAAATCTTGGGAAATGGACACAGACACACACGCACACACACACAAACACACATGCCCCGCCCCCCCCCAGCCTTACGGCCAGGAATGGGTGGCCCAGACTGGGACAGTTATTCGCTCCAGAGGGGATTCCAGGGTCATTTCCACTTTCAGGTGGGTGGTGTCTTCCTTTCCACGTGAAGTTAACCTACCCAGTAATGGGGAGAGAAGGACTGCCATTCCAAACGTGCTCCATGCAGTCTGGGCTACGGGTCAGAGTGATGCCTCCTTTCCCCTTTGTGTGGGAGGTGAGCCAGGGGCAGTTACACAGGCCTTACCTATTCAGGCTTTGCCCACCTGGGAGGTGCCACTTAGCGCCCAGACAGCACACCCACTCAGCTCTCCCCACTCCCTCTGAGTTGTTTCTTGAGAATTGGGGCATGTGGCCTGTGAGGTGCAAGAGTATTGGGATGGGGGGTGGAAGGTGTGTCTTGTCCTAAACTCTCATAGGCAAACCTGGTGTATTCATCAAAGACAGTGAAAACAAAGGTCAAGGAAGGATACCAGCTTGGCCTTCAGTCCATTGTTTGAAATGAACAGGATTGGCTGGGTCCAGGCAGGAATATGGGACATCTGGGTTGCAGAGAGTCGGAGATGACTGAGCAACTGAACTGAACTGACTGAGGCAGAAATATAGGCTGGAAGGAGGCCCGCCAGGAAGGAGAGGGGAAGACGTGACACTCCCAGGGTGTGGAGGTGATAGAGACAGAAGTGACAAAGTAGATGATTAAATAGTTAATCCTGCTGGAGGTTATAAGTAGAAGAAAATAGGAGAGACCCTTGTAAGTTAATGATTACTCAAGAAAGCAGATTTGCTTAACCACAACACCAAGCAAGCTTGCTCAGCAACAAAACCATGCTGCGGAAGCATCAGACATGCCCTCAAACAAGGAGCAGTGACAGCATGGGACCCACATACTGCCCATTGAGCTCAGTAAGTTAATGCTCCCTCAAACATGATCTCTGCCCAGAAAACAGCAACTTGTGGACCTAGCTTGACTACGTGGGAACGAGCAAAGTCCTTGCTCAGCCTAGAGGAGGAGCTGATGATGGAAGTATGACATCTTTTCAAGAAAGACAAGTTCTCCCTCTCCCCACTTTTCCTTTGATTATAAAACTGTAGCCCATCTCTGGTGGCTCAGTGGGGAAGAATCCACCTGCCCATGGAGGAGATGCAGGTTCCAGCCCTGATCCAGGAAGATCTCACTGTGCGGAACCACTAAGCCCGTGTGCCACAACGATTGAGCCTGGGCTCTACTGAGCCCATATGCCACAGTGACTGGAGCCCACACGCCGTAGAGCCTGTCCTCTGCAACAAGAGAAGCCGCTGCGATGAGAGGCCCGCACACTACAGCTAGACGGTAGCCCCCGCTTGCCACAACTCGAGAAAAGCCCATGCAAGGAAGACCCAGCACAGACAAGAATGCATAGCTTAATTAATTAAAAAAATCTGTAGCCCAGTAAGTTCTGGGGCACAGCATTTCTCACCCACCTATTTGCAAACCTCACAAACATCCTGTTCTAATAAATCACTTCTTATCTACCACTTTGTTTCACTAAATTCTTTTCTACTCTGAGACAAAGAGAACTATGGTCCCAGCGCTCTTTGTTGCCCCCCTGAAACGACACCAAACGGCTTCAAAGGGGTCAGGGGACTTGGGCCTGGCAGGACAGAGGAAGGGACTGGCCAGCCAAAGCATGGTTCCCATGGGCAAATTTGAATGTGGCTTGCATTCCAGGTGAGAGCAGTGCTAAACCAATCCCAGAATGTTGCCTGAAATTTGTATCACAATCTGGTTTTAGATTGTATTTCTACTTGATCTGTCGCTCTCTTAAAAATAGAATACAGCATGGCAATTCTGGCTATTTCAGTTCTGGTTAATCAAGATTTTAGTGCACTAAGATTTTATTGGCTAATTAGAATTAATTATAATTGGGGGATATTTAACCATGCTATCAAGCAAATTTCACTGTTGCAAATGGAGAATGAAATCAAGTACCCATGACTCTAAGCGATCTGTTCATTTTCACTGACTTGAATGGAGTTAAGCAGCCCAGTCAGCCAGGCTGCCTCTGCAGCTTCTTCCAGAACCACTACCTAAATTCTGGGAGAGAAAGGCTTTCAGAGGTCAAGGGAAGAATGAAAGACAAAGGGAACTGCTCCCAGGACTCTGCAGTACAGGTTTTTCCAGCGATGTGAGCAGTAATGTCCACCCTGGTGGGTAGGTCCAAGTCCCCTCCGGGCCCGCACACCTTTTGTCCCGGTCCATTCGAATTTAGGCAGAAAAGTGTTTTCCGTGACTGAGAAGCCCTGTTTATGTGCTCATTTTTTTTTATAGACAACTCCCTTGTTTTGTTTTCATCTACTCTTGAGTAATTCCTGGGAATAACAGAAAGAGACATAAGTGCCCTTCACCCGGACACAGGTCCAGCACGCCCTCTGATGCGCTTCACTAAAACAGGTGAGAGCTGAGCTGGTATATTTTTAGATGAAATTTCATTGGGAAATAGTTTCTATTTTATCTATAATCCTCTGGCTAGTGTTTAAAACTAGTATTTATAATGCTGCCTAAGAACTTTGGAATGAATGGATTTTAATAAAGAGCTATTTCAGAGTTCTCTTTGGTAAGAGAGGCTCAGCAAGCGAGAGGAGTGGAGAGGAGACTAACAGAGGAGGAGACCCCGCAGGGCCCAGAGGCAGCACCCAGGAACCAGGCCAAAGTGAGCCCAGGGCAGCAGACAGCGGAGCCCACGCCCGGGCCTCCCAGAGGCAGAGGCCTCAGCAGCTCAGCAGCAGCCTCAGACGCCCGCCGCCTGTTTAGAGTCCTGCAGCGCGAGCACTGCCCACGTCTCTGCCTCTTCCTCCCGCGTTCATCTCCCAGCTCCTCTCAGACGCTCACTCTCCCTTTGTGAACCTGATGCATGAGCCTGTTGTTCTAGAGCCATAGTTAATCCCTGGCCTTGGTGTCAGGGGCTGTGTGTGTGCCTCAGACCCCCTGTGTCTCCTCTTTCCTGGTTCCACCCACAATGGCCGCCAACCATCGCTCCCACTCTGTCAGTCCTGTGAGGTGTGGCTTGAACAGGGCCCGAGCAGGAGTGTTTATACCCCAGCTGTACTGCTTTCTGGAGTGTCTCGACTCAGTAAAAGGGTAGAGAAAATGTGCTGATTGTGCTCAATACTGTGTTGAAGCCAATACACCCAACAGCACAAGAAAATGGAGGAAATACTCTTTTCGTATTAGAAAACTAAGATCCGATTCAGGACAGAAATCACTGACAAGCAAGAAAAGATCAGACTGAGTTTTGTGGCTTCACTTTTGTCTTATCCATTAAGGCAAAAAAAAATAATAATAAGGAGGAAATCCACCAACGTGTGGAAAGGACCCTTGCTGGTCACCTACAAGTATAGGTTACCAATAGATATAAGAGTTCTCCAAAAATCAACAGAAGTATTCTGTGAGAGTCAACTGGTTGTCTGGAACTTACAATGAAGAGTATTGTGTGTTTTTTAAATTATTTTTAAACTGTGTTTTCCAGACTCTTTACCAGAATGTACAATAGGCTTATGCACACGTGTGCGTGTGCACTTTCTTGTTTCTGAGATCTGGCTGTTAGACTGCAAAGTCCAGATGCAAGGAGATCGACTTGCTGCATGATGCACCCATTTTTGCATAGATTTTTGGTGATTTTCAGCTATTCTATTTGACTCATTATAATTGTGGCAAGCTGTGCATTTACTCTGCAAATGCCCCGTGGTCCATGCTGAGCACATCATGGCCAAGGATGCTGTTTCCTGGTCCTTGGGAGGTCAGACCCAGGTGGGACCCTGTGAGGGTCACCACACATTCCCAGGTACTCGTGGAAAACCAAGAGCCACTAGACAGCCTCCTTCTCCTCAGCAGCCTCTAAGAGACTGGTGGCCAGTGACCCATCCCCCCTCAGCGGCCGAGCTCTCCAGGGCGCTGTGGCGGCCGCTGTGGCTGAGCCCTCTGCCCCGGCCTTGGACCTGTTCTGCTCCACACCCGGCCTCGCTTGGGAGCCGAGCAGGCCCTGCAGCTGCCCTCAGGGGTCTGGCGCTTCCACAGACATTTGGGGCTGTTTGGGCTGGGGGACCATAGGCTCGTAGGCACTCCTGAGGGCGCAGAAGGCTGACCCTGGGGACAGGTGATTCGTGTCTGCCTGGACACAGTGTGGGTGGGTGGCTAGCCTGGGCTAGGCGGGCCACCTCCCCGGAGCAGGGCTGGAGAACCTGAAGGATTTTTCCCGGGACTGTTCACCCAAGCTGCTTCTGAGTAGAACCCCCTCACATAGGACACAACGGCTGTGTCCGTGACAGTGGGTCTAAGTGACATCCCAGAGATGTCAAACAGGGGTGGCCATGTGGCGGGAGCACCAAACAGCCACGTGCCGCAGCCTGTGCCAGCGTCCTCTCGGCATCGGCCTGCTGCGTGCGTGCGGGCCACACGGAAGAGGAGCACAGCTTTCACCTCAGGGTTGGATCTTCCTTGGAATAAAGAGGCCACAAGTGTAGCCTCCCATCAGTTCCCCTCACAAGCCCTCCCTAACTGTCCACCATCCAAACAGAGTGCTGCTCTCCAGACATAATTAAATAAAAATAAACGCTGATGGGAACATTACAGGACACACCCTTGCTGCCCTCTTTCTGAAGCTGCACCCACGACGGATGGCCCATTGTTGGATTATTACGAAGGTGGATCAGCTTACGAATTTCACTGGAATCTAAAACACCATCAGTGAGCACAGTCAGCTTAATGGATCATAAAACCACAGCTTCATTGCTGACACGAAAGGTCTAGAAGGAGGGCCTGGCCTTTCCCAGCAACCTCGGCCTGAGAACATGAATTTTCTCAGGAGCCTTTGTTTCTTCCTGTCCCATCCCTGGAGTTCTGCTGCCTCCGGAATCTGCATTCTCTACAGGACCTGTGTGTCTCAAACAGCAATGTGGCTGCATTTTGGGAACAACTGCAGATGACCAGGCTGGCTCAGCTGCTCCTACGTGGGACTCAGGCCTCCTGGGCAGGGGACACACTCCCTCAGCAGGCAGGTGTTCCAGGTGGGGGAACTGACGCCCGGACACAGGCTGTGCACGGTTTACATCACAGCCTGTTCACACAGAGCAGATGTCAAGACAACACGTTGGTTTTGGACGGACCTTCAGCACATCCGCTGTGTGAACTTGGGTGGTCACCTGCCTTCCATCCCCAGAGCTGGGGTGTCACTGCAGAGAGCATCACAAGGTACAAATGAGGAGGTGACAGGCCTCCTCGAGCCAGCCCGCGGGCAGGCGGTTACTCCAAGTGTCCCTCCCAGGCCCCTCTGGAGACCTCTGCCTCCCTGTTGTGTTTCTGCTCGTGTCTCAGCCCAGAAGCTGTGACCGAGGGTGTGGTCTGCAGGGCAGAAGACCTGGGTCCAGGAGGTCTTACCTGGTGACGAGACCAGAAAGGTGAGACTTAACGTTAACTGGTGGGGGAGGGCCTGTGGTGCGCGGTGGACATCGAGGCAGAACTGGAGATGGTGCGGTGGGTTTTTACGTTGACTGGTGGGGGAGGGCCTGTGGTGCGCGGTGGACATCGAGGCAGAACTGGAGATGGTGCGGTGGGTTTCCTGGAACATGCAAAAGCTGCCTCCTGAGGAGGGTCGAAGTGGTCAGCTCTTCTCAGCACCCCAGGGACTGAGCCGTGTCAGCAATGCTGATGGAGGCCCTGTGTGTTCCGGTAGCAGCAGCTGCCTCGGAGCAGTCACAGATGTGGCCAGTCTTGTTTGCTATTCCCGTGATTAGGTTCAGCTGTGTAAACAGAAACCCAAAATAACAGTGGCTAAAATAAGTCAGAAGTGTATTTTATTTCATGTACAGGAAGCATGGAGGCTGGCATTCCCAGGTCACATGAATTCATACCAAGATCACTAATGACCAAGAATGCCTCTACCTTGCTCTCATGACTTCCCGTCTCTCTCCAGCTCTGCTGGAGCTCCAGCCTTCGCATCTGACCGCACCCCAACTTCAAGATTTCCAAAAGCTCTCAGACACTACTCCTGCTTACACATCTTCATCTCCAACTTACCTGCTGACCTGCAGCAGAGTCTGGAAAATGCAACTATGGTTCAGGTGACTGGGACTTCCCCGGCAGTCCAGTGGCTAAGATTCAACTCCCAATGCAGGGAGCCCAGGTTTGATCCCCGGTCAAGGAACTGAATCCCACATGCTGAGACTAAAGACCCTGCATGCCACAACTAAGATCTGGTGTAGCCAAATAAATAAATTTTCAAAAACTTAAAAAAAGAAATAAGTCAGGTGGCCATGTGCCCACCTAAAAGTCAGGCAGTCATATCTAGGTCACACCGTTTACTATAATAAACGTAAGGAGTGTTTTCCTTTACTGTAATAAAGTCTTTACTATAATAAAGAAGTAAACATAAAGCGTTTGTCACTTTAGCAGATCACTGAACACCTCTATGACAAGCCTAGACAGTGTATTAAGAAGTAGAGACATTTCTTTGCTGACAAAGTTACATCTAATCAAAGCTATGGCTTTTCCAGTAGTCACGTATGGATGTGAGATTTGGACCATAAAGCTAAGCACCAGAGAACTGATTCTTTTGAACTGTGGTGTTGGAGAAGACTCTTGAGAGTCCCTTGGACTGCAAGATCAAATCTGTCCATCCTGAAGGAAATCAACCCTGAGTATTCATTGGAAGGACTGATGCTGAAGCTCCATTACTTTTGCCACCTCGTGCAAAGAGCTGACTCACTAGAAAATACCCTGATTCTGGGAAAGATTGAAGGCAGGAGGAACAGGGAATGACAGAGGATGAGATGGTTGGATGGCATCACTGACTTGATGGACATGAGTTTCGGCAGGCTCCAAGAGATGGTGAAAGACAGGGAAGCCTAGAGTGCTCCAGTCCATGGGGTCGCAAAGAGTCGAACACGACTGAGCGACTGAACAACAAAGCTGTGGTCTGCGCCAGAATCACCTGGGACTTTATGAACATGCAGATTCCTGGGGCCTGTGGAGTGAGATCTGTGGTAGAGACCCTGCCGTCTGCATTTAACAAGCTTCCTCAGTGAATCCCACGTTCATGGGAGCTTGAGAAGGAAAGGCATTTGTTGGTGATGGGAGCCACGGGAGCTGAGAGAGGCTCCCCCTGTTCCCAGCCAGATGACCCTGGGCACCTCCCTGCCCATCTGTTCAGGGCTTCTGGCTGCCAGACCAAAGATGCCACAGACTGGTCTTTACTGGTCACAGTTCTGGGTCCAAGACCAGGGCACCAGCAGGGTCAGGGCAGGGCCCCCTCCCCTGGTTCAGAGACGGCCATCTCCTGGCCTTGTCCTCACTCGGCGGAAGCGCACGGGGGACCCAGTGTCTTCTTAGAAGGGCACTCACCCCATTTGTGAGGGCTCTGCCCCCATGACTTGGTTGCCTCCCAAAGGCCAGCGCAGACACCATGCCACAGGGGTTAGGATTTCACCATATGAATCTGGGGGCTTGAACATTCAGCCCACTGTATCATGTGAGTCTCACTTCTCTATTACAGAAGGAAGTAGCATCTCTCTAAGATTCTTCTGGTTTGAAATAAGATAAGTCAAAGCCAAACTAAATCAGACAAAATACAAAGTAAACATAATTTTATTAGCTCACATCATTGAAAATTTCCAGAAGCTGGACTCTGGCAGACAGATTGGCCTAGACACCACAGAGCCTCTGAGCCCTCCATCCCTCGTCTTCAGGACTGCTCCCTGGGTGCAGCCTCGCCCTCCAGAAGCTCCTCCACAAATGTCAGCAAGACCTATTCTGGACTTACCTCTCTTGAGCTGGTGATCTTGAGAAACAGACCTTTCCTCTCTGTTCCAAACGTGAGTTCACATCAGCCTGTGAGGCAGTCTCTGAGGCCTTGGGGCTATGCTGAGCCAGGGCACATCACACACTGGAAGGACCAGGGGCTCAGACTGGCCAGCCTCAGCCAGGTACCTGCCCACCAGGTCCCACCAGATCCACAAGGTCCCACCAGGCCCCACCAGGCCCCTCCAGGCCCCACCAGGCCCCTCCAGGCCACTGCAGGCCCCTCCAGGCCCCTCCAGGCCCCTCCAGGCCCCTCCAGGCCCCACCAGGCCCTGCCAGATGGCACCAGATCCAGGAAGAGCCCAGGCTGCTCCCGCAGCAGAGCTCATCTGAGGCCTCGGACGAAGCCCACCCCTGGCCTCACACAGGGAGGAGCTGGCGAGTTTGTGCCTGTGAAGGACACAGCCTGCATCTGTCAGGGCGAGGGCTCTCTCAGTCCAGCTCGGTGTGGTCATGTCGTGTGTCACATTCACGGGTCTGCGTGGCCCTGGCTACTTCTAGGACCCAGAACCTAAGCAGACGGTACCAGAGCAAAAGCAGGACAGTCCTCTTAGCCTCACACCCACGTCTCCTACCAGTTCTCCCGGCTCCACAGGTGGACATCCAGGCCCTGCTGGACCAGGGGGTGGGCATCGCCCCACACGCACCAGGAGACCATGCTGGGTGTGCTGGGCAGACCTCCCCAAGTAGCCTTCTGATCTGCAAAGTAGAAGCAACAGCTCCTGGCCACTGTTTGCCAGAAGACAAAGAAATTGTTACCAAAATCTCGGCTCCCAGCCCACCGATGCTGAACAGAAATAGGGAGACAGAGTTTGGAAGAAACAGAGTGGCCTTATTGCTTTTCCCGGAGGAAGAACACGGCAGGCTAGCACCTCAAGAACTCTGCCCCCTCCCAGGGGATCATAAGGAGCCTTCCAGGTGGAACTCATAGTCCAGGGTAAGTGGTTAGGATCAAAGAGGTGAAGTTTGCACCCTTCTTCTCCTCGCGTTGTTTTAAAAGTCACCACTGAGGTCAGGCAGCCGGGTAGCTGGGTCCGCTCGTCTCTGGGTTATCGGCCTGGGGCCTTCTTTCTGCAAATGCAAACAGCTCTGAGGGGTGATTTGCTGTAAGATAGTGCAGGTGGAGCAAATACCAGCTGCAGGACGTGGTGTACACAGCGTCAGGGGGTGACAGGCCAGCTTCATGAAGGACAAGCCTAGTTATGGACACTACAGATTAGTAAAGTTAAAATGAAACTAAGGCTGAGGAACGCTTCACAACCACCCAGGAGTGTGGGTGGGTCTCGGGGCTTAGGCGAACACCCGGGGCCACAGCAGCTCCAGAGGACCAGCCAGGGCTCCTCAGATCTCGCACGGAGCAGATGCACGTCACAGGGCTTTGTCTTTAGCATTTCTACCCCGGCTGGGTCAGGCCTGCAGGTCCGCCCTCACACCCGGCCGGCACACTGGCCTGCTCTGCCTCAGAAACGTGCGCAGGGAAGTCAGGCAGCCCACGAACGCGCAGCTGCAGCAACGGCACCGGCGTGCCCAGCGTTCTTAAAAGCAGAGGTGCTCGTGTCCTCCGGAGGACACGGGCGTGGAGCGGGGTGCACAGCGTCTCCGTGGAGGCGGCCGTCTGGCCCCGCTGTGCTGCTGACGTCGGTGGGCTGATCACTGCTGCCCGAGTGGTCAGAGCCAGGGAGGTCAGTCCGCAGGATCCCTGTGCGCCTTTCTTCTGGCCTGCAGGGCAGGCAGAGGAGGCTCGGCCTCCGATGGGGGAGCAGAGCCAGCACCAGCAGGAGAAACAGGTCCTGGAGGGCCTCTCCATGGCCGTGGCAGTCGCCCACCCACTCCGTGCGAGGGTCGCTCATCCACCACCCCAGCTGTCTGGCAGTTACGTGATGTCCATGGTTCAGTGGTCTCTCAGGCAGCACAGTCCTCTTGGTCACGGAGACCATGCTTCTGTCCAGACCAACCAGCCTCCCAAACTGGAGTCTGCTTGCGGGGAGCCCCCGCCTTGGGTACCCCTGTGTGGTCTGGCTGGCTGCTCCCAATCTAAAGGGCCCAGGGTCTCCCCAGAGCCCCTCAGACCCTGCAGTGGTGTAGGGGTGTCCCTGGGCCCGCCAAAATCAGGGTCGAGAGGTTCCAGGGTCCCCATCCCTTGCAGTTCCTTCAGCAACTCCATTTTGATGTTTTATCCACTTTTATTTACGTATGTTTTTGGTTATCTATTCATCCGATCAATCTGTCAGGGTTGAACTTTAACTTTTTTAAATTTTTACTTTATACTGGAGAGTGGTAAAAGAACCCGCCTGCCGATGCAGGAGACGTAAGACACACTGGTTCAATCCCTGGGCTGGGAAGGTCCCTGGAAGAGGGCATGGCAGTCCCCGTGGACAGAGGTCCTGGCGGACTGCAGTCCACAGGGTCACAAAGAGCCAGACACGACTGACGCGACTTGGAACAGCACAGAGTTGATTAACAGGGCTGTGCTAGTTTCAGGTATACGGCAAAGTGATGCACTCTCGCATGTACAGGTATCTATTCTTTCTCAAATTCTTCTCCCATTTAGGTTATTAGAAAATATCGAGCAGCATTCCATGTAGAGCCTTGTTCGTCATCTGTGTTGAATACAGCAGTGTGTGCGTGTCAGTCCCAAACTCCCTAACTATCCCCCCGCCTCAGCTCTCCCCGCCAGTAACTGTAAATTCCTTACCTAAGTCTGTGAGTCCGCTTCTGTTTTGTAAATAAGTTCATTTGTATCCTTTTTTTTTTTTTTTGATTCTACACATAAATAATATCGTATGATATTTGTCTTCCTCTGGTTCCTATTAAATCTTTGAATGTGACGTGGGTTGAAAAAGGCTCATGAAGTCAGGCTGCTCCTGTCCTGATGCCCGGGAGGGGGGTGTGTCTGTCCCTCGGAGGCTCCAGCCGCCCCCGCCCCCACGCATGAGGCTGCCCTGCAGTTTCCTTGCTGTGTGGGCTCCAGCCTGGCCCTAGTCGCACCCACAGGATTGCAGGCAGAGGAAATGGGCCCCCGACTCTGTGCGGATAAGGATTCCCTGAATGTTCCCGCTGACCTTGGCTAAGTCCAGCCTCCTCAGCAGTGCATAAGTTCAAGCTCTCCTCAAGGTCAAAGCAGGACTGGGTGTCCGCTGTGCCTGCTTAACGAGCCATGAAATGAGCCGGGTGGGCAGTTGCTTCTCACGTCCCAGCCTGAGCTTGAATGAGGGCCTGGACGTTGGGGGAGGGAAGCTTCTTGTCACAACAGCTCCAGGCACTGCCCTGTGTGACCACCTCTGACTGAAGGATGAACATATATGCACACACCCCATTTCCCATTATCTTGAATTTTTCCTGTAATTAGTTCCTCCATTATCATTTTGGGAGAATGTTAACATCATTGATCTTCGTTTTTTTGTTATGAGGAGCCTGGATGGGAGGCCCCCAGAGTTGGGGCTCCCTCACTCAGACGCTCTCCCGACCTCCCCCCACAGACCCCCCTGCGCCCCGAGCCCCCAGGCCCTTCTGGCTCAGTGAGGACCCCCAGCCCTGAGCTCTTGTCTCCTCTGTTAGCAAAGCCTGGGTCTCTCTGTTGGAGAGAAATCTGAGGAAACACCACCCGTAATCCTGTGACTGTAACAAATCCTTTTCCACATTTTCAGCACTAATGTGGACACTGCACGTGACCTCTGTCTCAGCACACATACCATTGTTCTAGAACGTACTTGACACTGTTTCTCAAGACCCAAGTCACGTTGGAGCCTGTTGTGACTACATCGTATTCAATAGCTTCCTCCGCTGCGATTCGCCTCCCGCCCTCCAGCGCTGAAAGGTCCTCTTCCTCCGTGTGTGCGTTTTACACATTTTGTTTGTTTGTTCGTTTGTTTAGTTGTGAAGTTGTGTCTGACTCTTTTTGACCCCGTGGACTGTAGCCCACCAGGCTCCTCTGTCTCTGGACTTCTCTAGGCAGGAGTCCTGGAGCAGGAGCCATTGCCTCCTCCAGGGGATCTTCCCAAACCAGCGATCGATCTCCTGTCTCCTGCATTGCAGGCGAGTTTTTTACCGCTGAGCCACTGGGGAAGCCATTACCACAAATATCTTTAGGAATGGAGGCCTTTTTGTTGTTGCTATTATGTTTTTATTTTTCAACTGAATAGTTTCCTTCTGAGGTCGATGGGATGAATAGTTTTAAGAGTCTTGACTTTCAGAAAGGCTGACTGACAGACTGCAGGGCTGTGACACTTGCCTCTGGGGGGGACCCGGGTGGGTCCTCAGGATGGAGCTGAGGCAGGCACTTGGGACAGAGGACAGGCCCGGCTCTGGGGTCCCCCGCAAGTGTCACGTCTCGGCGTCATCATCCCCAACAGGAGGCACCCTCCTGCAGCCCCTCACCGAGTGCGTGGCCAGGACCCTGGTCTAGGTTCTGCGGGACAGTGCAGGGCAGAGGCCTCCTCAGAGCTCAGTGATCCGGTTCTGACACCCCCACCTCCCTCCCTCTCTCTTCCCCTCCCTCTCTCTCTCTCGATTCTGCTGTGAGCAGAAGGAGGCAGAGAGGCCCATGTGACCTGGACCTACCCCACCCCTTGACGGCCCTCAAGGCTGGAGACTCACCAGGCCACCAGAGCCCTGAGCACGGGAAGCATGAGAGGCCACACGCTGTCGAATTACGACGCTGAGCCTTGGGCTCAGCCGCGCCCGCTGTGGGCCAGTTCACACTTCCGTGCTTTCCCCCGTCAGGGGTCCACACGTCTGCCCTGGCCAGCCAGCTTTGCAGCTGCCCACCGCAGGGCAAGGCCACGCTAGCCCAGGGCTGTCTGCGGGACGGGGCCCTGCTGTAGGAAGCAGCCTCCGCCCTGAGAGGCTGTCGTGGAGCCTCCAAGAAAGTGATTCTGGGGCCCCTGCTCACCCTGGAGAAGGAGCGAGGCGCCGCTTGCCTGGCCGTGAGCGGAGCCCCAGGCAGCCGTCCGGGGGTCCCGGGCCTCTCAGTCCTGGACGCAGCCACGCTCAAGGGCTGAGTGCGCCCGGCTCCCTGTGGGCGCGGTGCCACGTACGCTCAGCCAACAAACAGGTGAGTGGTCCAGAGGGTTAATCAAGATGTGTGAAAGTGCAGGGCCTCAACCCCAGGGGGCCCTTTCCAGGGAGCCATGGCCAGCAGCACGGGTGGAGGTGGGCGGGCGGGGCCGCCCAGGACCCGCAGGAGGACGGGGCCGACGGCCGTCCTGCTGCCTCTGCTTGCTGCCCAGGGCTCCTGAACGGCTCCAGGCTGGAGCAGATGCCGCCTCCCAGGGGGAGACAAGAGCGGAGAGGGGGCTGTGGCCCTGGGGCATCAGTGGAGGTGACCCTTCCAGACCAGCAGGGTCCGAGGGACTTGGACCCTCTCGGGTGATTCTAGCACTCGGTACAGCAGGGCCCGTGGCCCCGGGGGTCACTCGCCTCCAGGCAGCTGCTCTAGGATACAGCCGACACCCAGCCTCCTGGATGGGGAGGAGCAGGGGCTTCCTGACCTCTGGGCCCGGGACAGGGCCCTGCACACGCTTGGTAGCTCAGCTGGTAAAGAATCCTCCTGCCTAAAAACCACTACAACATTGTAAAGTAATTAGCCTCCAATTAAAATAAATTAATCAATTGGAAAAAAAAAAAGAATCGGCCTGCAATGTTCAATCCCCTGGTGAAGGGATAGGCTGCCTGCTCCAGCTTTCTTGCCTGGAGAATCCCATGGACAGAGGTGTCTGGCGGGCTACAGTCCATGGAGTTGCAAAGAGTCAGACACGACTGACCGACTGAGCACAGCACATGTGTACACATAGCAACACCCACATGTGTGCACACGTATGTCAATGCACCGGCACACATGTACATGCATCAGTACACATGTGTGCACACACCCCACACAGGAATGCGTGTACACACGTGCACACCCATCCACATCTGTGTGTGCACACGTATGTCCCTTTTCCTTCAGCTCCTCCCAAAGGGGCACGTCCTGATTTCCCTGTGATGGGCCTGAGTGCCCAGCGTCTGAGCCCTCGGGCACTGCTTGGGAAGGCCCTCCCCAGTGTCAGAGCCCTGTGGGTGGCAGCTCTGCTCGCGCGGCTCCCCTGCCATCAGGACCAAGACCTGGGCCTTCTGGCCACCGGGGCCTGTGTTTCGGGGGTACCAGTACCCATGGCTCCAGGGCCTCCGTCTCAGGCCAACCCTGGTGTGCCCACCTCGGTTTACCCACTTGTGCAGCGAGCTGAGGGGCCACCAACCCTGGTAGGGGACGACACAGTGCCACTTGCCCAGATCCTGGCCGGTTTTTCCTGCATCCCTGCGGTTTCCTGACAAAGGGGAGCATGTTAGCATTTGAAGTGTTCTCACCTCTTGCTATTTTTGCAAGAGGCCTGAGCACAATTGTTAAAAATAGAAATAATGAGGGAAAGCAGAAGCTCTGACCTTGAGTCCTGAGGCCGGGACAGGGTTCCCAGTCCCCTCTCTGGCTTGAGATGATAAATGATCATGGTGCTGTGTCTGCCCTTAGCTAATTTATCCTTGGCTTAAAGAGAAAGGTTCTGCCTTTTTTTCTTTGTGGGGGCAGGAGCTGGAACGGTGCTCAGGCCTCACTGCTGAATCCGGTCTTCTGAGGCATCCTCTGCCTGGACCTGCTGTGGGGACCCAATTCCAGGACCCCCAGGAGCCTCACACCCCCTATACTGGCTGAAGACCAGTGTGTCCCTCCCAGACATCTGAGGATGTGCAGGAAATCAGCCTCCACCTCCTGCCGCCAAGCTGCACGTAAACGCTGCCAAGGGATCAGAAGACAGGCCCTCCTGCACCCGCGCCAGTGGGACCAGGGCGTCGTGCCCGCTATTCGCCTCCTGGGCTTGTTTGCAGCAGGTTGGAGATCTGGTATGTGGGGCGCACTGACCCTTCTGGGCTCTCCGGGGGCCCCAGCGGGCTCCTGAGGCCCCAGTGGGCTCCTGAGTCAGGAGGACCTGTGGGAGGACCCGGGTAGAGGCCTGGGACTCTTTTCCAGTTCCCACACCTGCGTACGGCTGTGTGCCAGTCCCCAGTCCAGGACCCGAGTCTCTGAAGTGCACGCACAGCTCTGTACAAGCTCCAGAGCAAGCTCCCCGCCGCTGCGGAGCCAGAGAGCTGATGCCTCTGACCTCACATGGAGCCTGGGCCACCACTCGCCTCCCTCAGCTGGTGGCCACCCCTTAGCACGTGGGGTCCTTTGGGCAGAAGGAGCTGCAGAGGGTGGGTGGGGTGGCCGGCCCGTGTGGTCTGATACGTGTGAGCTGGGGGCTGCGTGGTCTCAGGAGCTGCCCCCACCAAGGCTCTGGGACGGGTGGCCTGAGGCCCAGAAGTCTAGGAGGGAATCTCCAAATTCTGCAGCAGGCGTGCTCCTCGAGTAACACGGCCGTCTTTAAAAAAAATGTGCATAAACAGAAACTTTATACAATATTCTGGTACATAAAATTATGCAAACCAAAGTGTCTCTTTAAGAAGAGCCATCTGAGGCCGGGGCAGGATACTGCAGTTCTGGAATCCTGTTCTGCTTCCATCTTCACTTAGCAGCGAACTGAAATGATTTTTGTATATATAAGTGGAGGGAACAGATATAAAGAAGACTCTCTCTTGATGTGCGAATCTTATGAAATTGAAGTTCCGGTGTCCATGGTGAAGTTTCGTTGGGCCCCAGCCTCCCACCAGTGACACCGGCAGAGGCTAAGTCATCCCAGAGCCCTGACCTCCTGCGTTGGGCTTGATGAAGGGCTGGGGAGAGCCGAGGAGGCTGGTGACCCAGGCATCCCGGAGGCCCAGCTCTTCTAGGCAGAGGAGAAATGATGCATCTCAGGAACTGGGAATAACTTGCCCAGAGGCTGATGGATCGTGGCTGAAGCAGCCACTTCTTTGAGCGCCGTCTGGAGGCCAGCCAGGCCCGCCTGCCTGCACCCGAGTAGACACAGAAACGGCAGGTCTGCAGGTGGTGTGGGGCAGAGGGTGATCAGGCCCCAGAGGAGCAGCGGCTGGGTTGGCAGCTGGGCCGGCAGGGGCCCCAAGGAAGCCCCTCAGGGCCTCTCTGCTGGAAGAGGAGCTCTCTGGCCTCCCCTTCCCCTTCCAGCGCTCTTCCCGGGCCGCGTGCCATCCACCGGGTGCTGGTCTGAGTTTTGGGCACTTCCCACACTGTTCCGCTGCTCACGCTTCCCAGGTGGCTCAGGGGTAAAGAATCCACCTGCCAATGCAGGAGACACCTGGGTCAGGAAGACCCCCTGCAGGAGGGCATGGCAACCCACCCCAGTATTCTTGCCTGGAAAGCTCCATGGACAGAGGAGCCTGGTGGTCTCCCGCCCGTGGGGTCAAAAGAGTCGCACACAACTGAGCACGCGATACTCACTCCCTACTCACCCTGCTGCTGACGAGGTGGGCGGGCGGGATGGTGGCTGGTCCAAGCAGGGGTCCGTCTCCTTCTGTCTCACCGATGGGGCTCTGGGGTGAGACGAGACCCAGGCGTCTCTGCACCATTTCTACTGCAGACTGAGCATTTGGTTCCCCAACACATTTGGGTATTGAGGCCTAACACCCGAAGTGACTGTATCAGGAGATGGCTTTGGCGGGGCGGGTGAGGTCCATGCGGTGCAAGCCTCGTGAACGGGATCAGTGCCCTTGTGAGAGGAGACCCCAGGAAGCTCTTCTGCCCTTCGGCCAGGAGGACTCAGTGAGAAGGCAGCCAGCTGGTGACCAGGGAGGGAGACCTCACCAGACGCCTAGACCTAGACATCCAGCCTCCAGCAGAGAAATCAGCATTTCTGTTAAAGTCCCCTGACTGCCCTGAGAGACCCACGGGGACCACGGGAACTGAAGGGACGTGGACGCGGGCGCCCTGCACCCCGCCGCTGCTGAAGGGTCGTGGACGTGGGCGCCCTGCACCCCACCGCTGCTGAAGGGATGTGGACACGGGCGCCCTGCACCCCGCTGCTGCTGAAGGGACCTGGACGCGGGCGCCCTGCACCCCGCTGCTGCTGAAGGGATGTGGACGCGGGCACCCTGCACCCCGCTACTGCAGACATAGGACGGAGGCGGGACTGGAACAGGGGGCGGCGGGGGCGGTGAATATTCTGCTGCTTCCAAGCCCAGTGGTTTCAGAGAATGGTTTTGTTTTTCGATTGGCCTCGTAGGTATTTAAAACATCAGCCACACCCCAAATTCTTTGTTCTTGGTCCAAAGACACTGAACTGGGGTCACAGCTGAGGCTGCAGACCCTGGCGGTCTCCTCAGCCTTGTGGGAGCCTGGCGACCTTGTCCAAGGGGCCCTTCCCAGGTATTCAAGATGGAGCAATGGCCCCCAGTCGCGCCTCGGCCCCTGCTGCCCGTCGCTGCTGGCCGTGTGCCCAGAATCCGAGGGAGCTACTCCAGGTTCCTGTGAATTATGCAGGCCACACCCCTGCGGGCAACGCAGGGCCTTGGGAGCCTCTGAGGGAAACCAAACCCTGGGGTCTCCTCTCGCCCATCCTGCAGCACAAAGGGTGTGTGTCCAGCAGGGGATGCCAGCCCGGGGGCAGGAAGCCGCGTGACTACAGGGCGGAGTTTCTGGAGAGTCCCCATTCCTCTGTGTCATGGTGGGTACCAGTGTTTGTCCAGCCTTCCACTCCTGCCTCTTCACTTCTCATTAACCCTATTTTTACTCCAAAGTGCTGAGGCCTCTGAAAACCATTCAGATCTTCGCACCTGCCTTCTGAAGTGAGAGGGCAGGCTGAACGTCAGATGTGAAGGGGAAGAAGAGACCTTTGCCAAGGCTGTGTCCCAGGAAGGGTCCTCTCCCCTGCAGGCCCCCAAGGCCTGGGGCAGGGCACTTTTCAAAGAGAACTTGCTGCCCCCGCATCCTCTCAGAGGCCTCCCCTGGCTCCTCAGAGAAAATCAAGACAGCTCTGGGCGGCCCCAGTGTGGACCACAGTCAGACCCTGTCTGCGGGGCACACCCCAGGGAGGGCTCTGTTCAGAGGGACTGGTGGGGACGGTGGTCCGGGAGGTTCGGGGCGCCTGCTGTGTTGACTCAGGTCACAGAAGAGCTTGAGAGAAGTGAGCCCGCTTGGCACCTGGCTCTCCTCCCGCCTGGAGCTGGTGACATGGGCTTGGGCCACTGGGACCCCCTCCTGTCTTGGCCGGCCTCAGTCCCTCTGCCCCGACCTGGGATCAGTCCCCACCGAGGGCCCCGCCCTGCTGCTCCTGCCCTGGGTGCCACGCCCAGCCTTTCTCCAACCACTCCTCCTGTGGCTCAGCTGGTTCCCAGGAGCCAGCCCAGCTCTGGCGGGCCCATGTTCATCTTTGGAGAGAGTGCAGACGAGGAGCCGAAGCTTTGGGAAGAGGCTGAAGCCGCAGGCTCTTTTGGCCAAACACAGTGATTTCCCTGGAGCGCACTCAGCCCTGTCCTGATTCTGCTGCAGCACCGGTGAGGCTGGGGCAGGTCGGGCCTCAGTCACAGGAGCCCCGGGCCGGCGGGGGTCTGTCGACCTTGCATCCGACAGAGCAAGCGGAGGGGGGGTGCCTTTGGCTTTCACCCCTCGGTGAGGGCCTGGGCTGGAGAGGCTCAAAGAGGAGGAGCTGCTTTCCTTGTCTTCTCATAAAGAGAACGGGATTTGGCCAAGGAGGTTCCTGCAGGTGTCTGCAGAACAAAGGGGGAGGAGAGAGGCCAGAGGCCTCCGTGGGGCCCGGAGTGAATGCCGTCCCTGTGAGGCTGGTCTGGGCCAGGCCGTGCCCAGAGGCGGGGCGGGAGGGCATGGGCGCTCTCCTTGCTGCAACCGCTCGACGGGCAGGGAAGCTGGAGCGGGGAGCACACCTGGTCAGGCGTCACCTGGGCTGCCGCTCAAGGCTCGGTCCGCAGGCTCTGCCCACGTGTCCCAGGCAGCGCACCGCCTGTCACCACAGCGATGGCACAGAGGTGTGATGAAAGCCATCTGCCGTCGTAAAGCACGACATCGCTTTTCTGCTAAGCCAAGCCTAGGGCTCAGCCAAGAAACGGCCTATAAAATCCCAAATAATGACCTCACGGCATACTTTCCAATGTAAAGACCATTCTGGGCAGCTGTTTCCAGATTCTTTAGGTTAAGCCACTTTACACCCTGGCTTTTACCATGTTCGCCATCTGACCCTACCAAACGCTGTCCCGCAAGCCGTCTCAGGATGCAGGCCCCGTCCTTCTGGGTGACATGTGGCAAGGCTGTGCTCCTGAGCCATTTGCCCGCAGACGCCCCGGCAGGCTGGGCCAGAAACACCCGTGGCCTCCACGGTCTCCAGAGTGCCAGGAAGGAGGTTCCGGGCTCTGTTCTGTATCTGTTTCCATGGTAACAAAGAGAACACAGGTTTTGTCTGGTCTGGACATAAGGCCCTAATTCAGGGGGTTGCCCCTGGAGAGAGCTGTGGGAGGCCCCTCTGGCCAGGTCCCCCCGACTCTAGAGGAGTCATGGGATCTTCACAAGCTGGGTGGGGTCCTCAAACGTGGCTCGTCACTGGAAGCATGGCTGAGGCAGCCAGCAGTGTGTTGGACGGTGCCGTCAGGGTGGACCTGAAGCTGGAGGGGCGTCAGGGGACCCCAGGAGGACCGGCACCCCACCATGTCAGCAGGAGGTGTCTGCTCTAGAGCCAGAAAGTTGACAGCTCTGATTAAGAAGTTTTGCTGTAATTTATTCTCTCACTTGAATCTTGCATTTGCCTTTAAATATCAAATCTTATTTGTCTGATATTTTCATTCTAATCAGTAAGCCTGTAAATTACATTCATGCATAAAATAATGATGTTTGTTGAACACCTTTTTACAAAATGCCTGCTTCTAAAATTATTCCCCTACACCCAGGAAAACACAGAAAAGCGTCACTGGTAACTTGGAGACAAAATTATCTAGTCCGTCTTCTCAGTTTTGGCTTTTGACATTCAGATTAGCAGTGGACAACCAGTAAAGTCCCTCGGCCGTCGCAGGGAAAGGGACGACTCAGTGAATAATGTCTTTAGTTACCGGGCCCTCCTCCTGCCCGGATCTCCCAAACTGGGGGCCACGGCCTGGATGACGCAGGGCCCCAGTACCCGAGTGTGCCTTTCGGCTTGGGTTGAAGGCGCCTCCACTGTGGTGCCTGGTTGTTCCCAGGACGGAGCACTGTGCTGTTGCTGGTGCCGCAGCCGGCCGACCCGGCAAGCAGCGTCCAGCCCCAGACCCACAAACCAGCCCTGGAGCTCCTGGGGGAGCGTCTCTGCCCCGGCGCCCAGACGCTCCGCCAGACCCGAGTCCTCCTCCTCCACCTGCAGGTCTCCACCCTCGGGGCGCGCCCCGGGCCACGGAGATCTCACACAGTTCTGAGCACCCCGCCTTCCCCCACCCCCCCTATCCCAGAGGCCCGGCTTTCTCCTCTTTTCCGGCAGATTCCACAGCGTTTTCCCTCTCCCACTGGCCTTTTCAGAGAAATACCTCTTGTGTTACAACATCTGCCGTCCCCACTGTTTGCTTTCTACGGCATTTGGTCTCGGTTTGTTCTGCCGGAATCATCCCTTCTTTATTTGGGCTTGTTTCATTGTTCTTTTCCTAGTTTCTTTAGCTGAAAGTTCGGTTCACTCAGTCATCGCCGTTTCCCAGCAAACGCAGTTTTCACTGCAGGTTTCCTCTGAGGCCCCTCTGGCAGCCATGCATGGGTTTTCATAGGGACTATTCTCATAGTGCTCACTTTCAAATAGTCTAATTTGCCTTTTCGTTTCCTTCATAAACCCCAAATTATTTATAGCAGTATTTTCATTCGTGGTATTAATTTCCAGGTAGAAATATTTTTAAAGCTTACCTTTTTTTTTAAATGAAACTGCATTCTGTCCAGTGAACAGACTGTAGATGATACACGCCAAGTGTATCTGTATACACGTATGTGGGTATATGTAAATCCAGACTCCATGAACCAACCGTAGATTATATACGTTTATGTATGTGTATGCGCGCACACACACACATGCACACACACACTCAGAGAATAGACTATAAATTTCCTTCCTTTAAAATTTCTTGACAATCTCCCTGATAGTCAGATGGTCAGTTTTTGGTGGCTATATTATATGTGATAGAAAACAACATAAATTATGTATTTGAGCGATATCAAACGTACAAAATAAAGTCAAGCCTTTTTATTGTTTGATTCGCTCTTTCTCTTTTTTTCTGGCTTTTGATGTGTTGTGTTTTAGTTAGCACAAAGGGGCTCTGTTTCCCAGGGGCCCTCAGGCTCTGGCTGCACGCGGGGGAGTGAATGGGCCAGAGTCCCCGCAGGAGGTGCCTGATGGGCCGCCCGCCAGGTCAGGGGGCCGGGTTCATCCACAGGACGCTTCCCCCAACCCAGACGGCTCTGGTCTTCTTGTCCCCCTCCTGCTAGTGGTCAGAGTAAACCCCCTGCGGAGGCCCATCACTCCCACCAGCCCCAGGTCCAGGCAGGCGGGGAGGGCAGGGGTCTCCCCATGCTCTTTCGTCCCCTAGACGAGGGTTAAAGCCCCGAAGCCTGGGACGCCTGGGCAGGCACAAACGGATACCCTGTGCAGACCAGGACCCCGCCCACCACCCGGAGGCCAGCGTTCCCACCAGGCCAGCTGCCCCCACCCCCAGCTCCCGGAATAGCCTGTGGCCAGGGCAGGCCTGTGGTAAACAGCCCAGGAGCCTCCCCGGTGGGTCTCAGATGAGTCATCCTCTGAAAACACAGGACTGTGGGTGCCGGCCCAAGGCGGAGGGCAGGGCCCTGCAGGCCTCCTTCCTGCTCGGCAGGCTGGACACAGGCTGGGCCGGGGGCGGGCAGGCTGAGCGAGCCACAGGGAGGGGCAAGCCAACGGGCAGGCTACGCTGCTCTCCTCTGTGCCTCGGGAAGGATGGTCCTGGCCCCCCGGAATGTCCCCCGGGCACTGAGGCAGGACCACGTTCACCCCGCACCCAGCAGTCCTGCCCACCCGGCACGCAACGCCCACGTCAGGGCACAGGGCTCCTCCCAGCCTGGCCCAGCCGCCTGGGCACCCCTTCCCAGGTGACACTGGATTAGGTTCCAGGGCTGGTCCCACCGCCTCACACGTCATCCACGAGGTGCTCACAACACCTCTTCGGCACAAAGGCCGCCACTTCCCTGCCCTTCCCTGTCCAGGCACCAGCTTTCTTGCTTGAAAAGACTAACTGTGCCCCTGCCAGGCCCGCTGGCCTCTCCCTGCACCCCCGGGAGGTTGGCACACCAAAACGTTCACTTCCCTGAGGATGACGGTCTCACCGAGGCAGGACTCAAGGAGCACCTGGCAAGTGGGGAACCAGGGGTCCTAAACGGGTACGAGGCAGGGGCCTCACCCCTGGATCAATCCCCGGGACCTCGCCTCTCTCCGCCTGAAACACTCCCCCTGGTTGGGACTCCCCTTGTCCTCTGCCCAGCCCCTGCTTCCCGGGGCCCACCCAGCCCTGCAGCCAGCACCTCCTCCAGTCCTTGCAGGGCAGCCACGGGGCCCGCGGCAGATTGCCTTCAAGAAGCCCAGGGAGAGGTTGTCCAACAGAGAAAGGGGCTCCAGACCAGGATCCTCAACAGACACAGGACCGGGCTGGGCCTGCCCGGACGCCAGCCCCCCAGGCCTCCAAGCTGCTGTTCTCTCCAGGCCAGGTTTCTACACAAATGTCATTTTCTCAGGGGCTGTACCTGCTAAACAGCCATCTCCGCACCCAGAACGTGCGCTATTCCCTCTCTGGGGCACCAGCTTGATCTTTCCATGTAATTCCTGGGGCCGCTCGACTTGGCTAACACTGATGCGCTGGAGCGCCAGTCTTGGGAAGAAAGCCGTCCCCAGACCTGCCCCCTGGTCTCGGAGTAAGACATTTAGCCTCCCTGTGCCCTTCGTGAAGCAGCTCGCCTGGCCCAGTCTCTGCCCGGGACAGCACAGCGGAGGCCTGAGGGAGCTTCAGCCCCGCGCGTCTGTGTGCACATGTGCTTTACCGACTGCGCTGCAGCCTTTGACCGTGTGGGTCACAACAAGCTGCGGAACATTCTTAAAGAGAAGGGAATACCAGACCACCTGACTGCCTCCTGATAAATCTGTCTGCAGGCAAAGAAGCAACAGTTAGAACTGGACATGGAACAACAGACTGGTTCCAAATTGGGAAAGGAGTACGTCAAGGCTGTATATTGTCACCCTGTTTATTTAACTTCTATGCAGAGTACATCATGAGAAACACTGAGCTGGAGGAAGCACAAGCTGGAATCAAGATTGCTGGGAGAAATATCAATAACCTCAGATATGCAGATGACACCACCTTAATAGTAGAAAGCAAAGAGGAACTAAAGAGTCTCTTGAGGAAGGTGAAAAGGAAAGTGAAAAAGCTGGTTTAAAACTCAACATTCAAAAAACTAAGACCACTGGCATCTGGTCCCATCACTTCATGGCAAATAGATGGGGAAACAATGGAAACAGTGACAGACTTTATTTAATCACTGTGGATGGTGACTGCAGCCATGAAATTAAAAGATACTTGCTCCTTGGAGAAGGAAATGGCAACCCACTCCAGTGTTCTTGCCTGGAGAATCCCAGGGACGGAGAAGCCTGGTGGGCTGCCGTCTATGGGGTCGCACAGAGTCGGACATGACTGAAGCGACTTAGCAGCAGCAGCAGCAGCAGCTCCTTGGAGGGAAAGCTATGAACAATCTAGACAGCATATTAAAAATCAGAGACATCATTTTACCAATAAAAGTCCATATAGTCAAAGTTATAGTTTTCCAATAGTCATGTGCAGATGTGAAAGTTGGACCATAAAGAAGGCTGAGCACTGAAGAACTGATGTTTTCAAATTGTGTTGTTGGAGAAGACTCTTGAGAGTCCCTTGGACTGCAAGGAGATCATACCAGTCAATCCTAAAGGAAATCAACCCTAAATATTCATTGGAAGGATTGATGCTGAAGCTGAAGCTCCAATACTTTGGCCACCTGATGAGAAGAGTCCACTCACTGAAAGACCCTGATGCTCAGCAAAGTTGAGGGCAGGAGAAGCGGGTGACAGAGGGTGAGATGGTTCGATGACATCACTAACTCAATGGACATGAGTTTGAACAAATTCAGGGAGACAGTGATGGACACGGAGGCCTGGTGTGCTGCGTCCGTGGGGTTGCAGAGTCAGACATGACTGAGTGACTGAATAGCACAGTGCATACCCGTCTGTGTGTCTGCGTGTGTGTCGTCTGTCTGTGCCTGTGCCTCTCTGTGTGTGGGTGTGTATGTGTGTGTCTGTGCATGTCTGTGCATGTATATGTTTCCTTTTTGTGATTTCCGAGGATGAGTCCATTAAACCAAACCAAATTACTTCTCAGAGCAAAATATGAAGGAACCAGGCAGAAAGATTTGGCCAGGAGTTTCCATTCTCTGACCTCCTGCAGTGGTGGTGGTGGTTTAGTCGCTAAGTCATGTCCAACTCTTGCAACCCCAAGGACTGTAGCCCACCATGCTCTTCTGTCCATGGGATTCTCCGGGCAAGAGTACTGGAGTGGGTGGCCAGGGATCGAAACCGGGTCTCCTGCATTGCAGGCGAACTCTTTACCAACTGAGCGACAAAGGACGTCCCCTGACCTCCTGCGGTGAACACTCTGTTTTGAAAGGCTTCTGTCCTCTTTGCCTGTTGACACTGGACCCCAAGTTGGATAGTGGCTCGTGGTTCCTTCCTTGACACATGCCCTGCACCTGCCCAGGGCAAGGGTGTGAAGAAGGCACTGATCTCAGTGGAGCATGTGTATTTTGAGGGACAGAAACCATAAAAGAGAACAGAAGGTGGTTTGGTATCATGATGGCGTCAGTGGGAAAATAATTTGAGTGGCAGGTCGAGAAGAAGGTGGGTGGGGCTAGTGAGACAAGGCTTTTGCCAGATGCTAGTTGAAATAGAGCGAGAGCTGTGTGTGGGAGCCGTCGTATCTCCCAAGAGCATGGCGACTGTGCAGAGAGGTCACCGAAGTCACAGAGAGCCCCAGAGAGGCCCCCAGCCCTGACGTCCACGCTTTCTGGGGTCTGCCCACCCCATGGCCACTAAAGGACACTGAGTGTGCGAGGCCTGGGCCGTGGGGCTGGAGCCTACAGAACCCCAGGGCCAAGGGAGACACTCTGATGATCTCAGACCTAAGCGCCTTCCTGCCTGGTTCCCCTCCCCAGATGGGGGGCTGCTTCTCAACCTCCGACGCAGTTTGCGTCACCTCCTTGGTCTCTGAGTAACCCTGTGCAGAGCCTTATCTGCGCGCAAATGGCACTGTCAGTGTGAGAGGGGGGAAGGGATTCCACATCTGGGGGATGAATGCCCCCAAATCCCCATCTCCGGTCAAGCCCACCTCCGCCTTTTTTCCCCACCCACCCTCAGCGCTAGCCGCAACACATCACCCACACCAGCTCCAGGAGGGCTCAGCCTTCACCGGCTTCACATGGCCTCAGAAACATCTCTTTTACTGACTTGCTGGGCTGGGACTCCCTTTCTTCGCCTCAAGTATCTAATGGGCACCTTCTGACTGTCAGGCACTGAGATTCAGTGCCGAGTCTCAGGGAAAGTGGACCCTGAATTCACACTCGAGGAAACATCGGTCCTGAGAGAGCAATACAGTGAGTTGGTGGGACAGTAGGGGTCCCACCCAGGGCCCCCACCAGAGACCGGCCTCCCCTCAGTCCTGCCAGAGAGGCCTCATCTATTTGCTCTGGAAACTTGCAGGGCCTAAGGACAGGGGGCAGGGAGACTGGTGGTGGGTGTGTTTGTGACGTCTCCCTTGGCAAAGTTCACCTCCCGTCCCAACTATGATTTCAGGCAGAAATGCACATTAATATTTCCTACTGGGGGTCCAGAAGCTGCGTGGGCCGAGGGGTACCGCCCCTCTAGCTGTAGGTGGCCGATTCTGCTAATGTGGGGAGGTCAATGCATACACACACACACACACACACACACACACACACACACACTCTGTCCACACAAACACACACTGTCCCGCCCAAAGCGAGGGAGGTTCGGCACACCCAGGCCCCTCTCTCCGTGCCAGGCGGATTCTAACCCGGGCGCCGGCGGGGCCAGAGTTAAGGAGCAGGCTGGTCCCCTGGAGGTGGAGTGGCCTGCGCGCAGTAGCCCCGAGGCTGCGCAGGCCTCCCCTCCGGGTTTGGGCCAAACACCCCGCCCCCCTCATCTTCTCCAGGGGCGGCGGCCACAACACCCCCGCCTCCCCGTCCGCCCGGCCAGGGGCGCGGGACCCGCCCGAGGCGGGGGCGTGGGGCACAAGGTCGCCGCCCGGGGGGAGCTCGTTCGGCGGCGCAGACGCCCAGCGGCCTCAGGGAGGGACTTGGCCCGGGTTTCGGCCCTCGGCTCTTCCGGGAGAGCCGGGAGGCTGAAGCGGGCCGAGGTCGGGGCGCAGGGCCCCTCTCGGCGGAGCCTGCTCAGCGCGGTCCCCGCGCCCTCCGCCAGGCTCTCCGCGCTCCCTCGGCACACCGCGGGGAGGAGGCGCCCTCTCCGTAGCGGGCCCAGCGCTGCAGAGCATCGCGGGGCGCGGCCGAGGGGAGGAGAAAGGAGACAGCGGAGTAGGCCCGGGCTCCCGGGACGCCAGCTCCGCCAATCTGCGGGCGCTGACGCGGGGGGCGGCTCCGCGGCGCTCGGATATCTGCCCGCCCGCCGGGGCGCCGGGCGCCGAGAGGTTGGGCCGCGAGGGCGCCGCGCTCGGGGACGGCCGCTGCACCTGCCCGGGACCACGCCGGCCGCTCCGCGCGCCCTGCCCCCGCCGGCCCTGCTCCCGCCCTCTCCTCAGTCCCAGCGGCCCCGCGCCCTGGTTCCCTACCAGGTCCCCACCTGCGGGCCGCGGCGCGCGCGCGCGAGAGAGCGCCGACCCCTGCCCAGGGAGCCACCCCTTCGCCTGGCCGGCCGGGCACCCAGCGCGGCCCACGAAGCCGTGGAGACTGTTCCGAGCCTCGGATCGGATTGCGCCGCACGGTTGCCGCCGCCACCTCCGGGCCGCCGCGCCTGGGCCGGGATGGGCCTAAGTGTCCGGCCCCTGAGCGCCTGATGAGCGCGGCCGCGGCCCCGGAGACCCAAGCGGGCCGCTACGTGTGCGGGGCCTCACCAGGCTGTGCCCCTAGCTCCGCGGACCAGGACCGCTGGGCCGGGCCGGCCGAGGGCGCCGCCGCTCCGGAGAGGAGAGAGGGAACTGCCCGGACATGGCCGGGCGAGCGGGCGCTTTGGCGTCGGGCGCCCTCCGCATGGGACAGCCCCAGGGCTGGTAGCTGGCCGACGCCAGATGGACCTTGACCCGCGCGGCGGCACCGCGTTCGTGCCGAGTCAAGGCTAGAGGGGCACGGGCGGGCGGCGCTCCGGGGGCGCCCGGAGGTCCAGGCCGCGCTCGTCCGGGACCATGAAAATGATTCTGGTGCGCAGATTCCGCGTGCTCATCCTGATGGCCTTCCTGGCGGCTTGCGCGCTGCACCTCGTGCTGGATCTGCTGCCCAAGCTGGAGCGGAGCGCCGCGCGGCCCTCGGGGGAGCCCGGCTGCTCCTGCGCGCAGCCCGCGGCGGAGGCGGCGGCCCCCGGCTGGGCCCAGGCGCGCGGACACCCCGGAGGGGAGCTGGCGGCCGCAGCCTCCGCCGCCGGCGACGCGGGCTGGCCCAACAAGCACACGCTGCGCATCCTGCAGGACTTCAGCTCCGACCCTTCCTCCAATCTCACATCCCACTCGCTTGAGAAACTGCCCCCCGCAGCAGAAGCGGCCGAGGGCGCCCCGCCGGGGCAGGATCCTGGAGTCCGGCGCCCCCCAGATCCGGCTCACCGGCCGCTCCCCCGCGACCCTGGCCCGCGTGGACCTGTGCTGCCCCCTGGCCTGAGCGGGGACGGCTCCCTCCTAACCAGGCTGTTCCAGCACCCACTGTACCAGGTCCCCATTCCACCTCTAACGGAGGGCGATGTCCTCTTCAACGTGAACAGTGACATCAGGTTCAACCCCAAGGCAGCGACGGCGGAGAACCCAGACTGGTGAGTGGGGCGGTGGTCATTGAGGTGGGCGCTGGAAGGCTGGACTCCCGAGGCAGCCAGGAGCCATTTGAGAATCAAGACCCACCCAGGGCTGCTTCCTGGGAGGTGCCCTTGCACATCCGAGGTGCTGTGTACAGAGCGTCAGGGTCAGGGACTCCCCGGGGCGTGGACCCTGCAATAGGAGCCCCAGGAAGGGGAGTTTGGGGGCACGCAGTAGGCAGGCTCCAGGCACTGCCTTTGTCTCCAAAATGACCGCCTCCCTGAGGAGGACTGCTGGGCGGCTGGGAGCTCTTCCCTGTGGCCACTGGCCTGGAAGGCAGGCGGGGCAGGCGGGAGCCGGGAAGAGTCGGTTCTGCACTTCCCGGAAAGCAGTGCTGGCCTGCAGGGCCTGATCTCTGGCTCACAAAGGGACTCGGGCAGGGAGCGAAAGCGCTTCCTTGGGAAGCGACTGGCTGCCGGCTTCCGGGGACTTGGCAGCGCTGCTCTGGTGGACACGTCAGGAGGGTCTGAAGCAGCCTAAGGAGCTTTGTAAACCAGTCCCTGAGAACAAAATTAGTGAGGGCATGCTGACCCCCCTGAGGCATTACTGAGGGGTTCTCCCAGCCAGGGTGCCAACCTTGCCAGCTGCAGACAGCAGCGGCTCCCTAAAAGGCAAGTGGCGTCCCCCAGGGGCATCCCTTTAACCGCTTTAAACCCCTGCCCCCAAGGCCCTCGGCCACACAGACCAAAGTAAGCAGATGCTGCAGCCCAGGTGATGAAATATTAACCAGCAGCAAGGCCAACATAAATAACTACCTGCGAAAGGTTACCCAAGCAGCTGAGGGGAAAGGCCAGCTTTCCAAAACATCTCATAAAAGCCTTTCTCCTTTGCATTTGGATCAGGCCCAGGGTTTTCAGTCTAAACACACCAAGCTGTTTGGTAGCCTCTGAGCTTTGTCTGCTGGCCAGGTTCACCGAAATGCTCAGCAATTTGAGAGGCGGAGCCGTGAGCCAGGCCTGAGCCTCTTTGTAGGAGAGAGAGCGAGCCTGGAGCCAGCAGTCAGTGATGGGGCCCCTGGGCAGCTTCTTGTGACCGTCATGTCCGTCTTGGGGCAGCATTTGGCTGAAAAAGCCTCACTTGCAGGTGAATTAGCACTTCGACAAGTTCCGCTGTTCCCTCCGGCAGCAAACAGGCTCTGTCCTCCCTCCGACTGGCCCTTTGACTCCAGAGACAAGGACGGGCCACGTGGGCAGCAGGTCCTCGATTTGCGCCTGGGCTGGAGTGAGCACCACTTTCCTCTCTCCCCACCCAAGGCTGCTTCCTGAAAATCAAATTTAGCCTCTTGCATCATTGCTGCCCTGAAGCAGAATACCCAGCGAAGGCTTCCGCCAGACTGGGCTCATCTGCTCCCAGGAAGGCAGCAGCCCCTCATACCCCAGGCTGGCAACGTGCTTGTCAGGCTGTTTCAGAGACCCCAGGACAGACCCGGCGGGGCCAGGCCCTGACAGTCTGGGTCTGGTCTCCTTTAGTTATAGCTGTCTGCGGCGTCTCTCGAGGGTGAGAATTACGGGCCCTCAGATATGTTATTAGTCGGTTGAACAACAGCCACAGAAAAAGTGCGGACGTCGCAGGGTCCTGTTTGAGCAGAGGCTCCTCTAAATAAACCCACGTTTGTTTGGATCCACAGTGAAAACTTTGGCATCGGGGCCAACTCCCCCGTCCGTCCTGAGGCCTTGCTGTTTGTCCTTTCCCTGCTGACCTGGGTCACCTTCATTTGTGCAGGCCACACGAAGGTCCTGAGGATGAATTCCTGCCCACCGGGGAGGCGGCCGTGGACTCCTATCCCAACTGGCTCAAGTTCCACATCGGCATCAACCGATATGAGCTGTACTCTAGACACAACCCAGCAGTGGGGGCCCTGCTCCAAGACCTGGGCACCCAGAAGATCACCAGTGTGGGTAGGTGCCCTTGTGCCCGGCCGGCTCCTTGCTGAAGCATCACCTCCTGGGCGAGTTATACCAGCAGCCTTCCTGGAGGAGGCACCCGCAGGCCTTCAGTGCTCTCTGTAATTGAGGGGATGTGGGGGAGAGGGAAGGGCTGCTTTCTGCTCCAAAACAAGCGAGGCAGGACAAGATGCCGCCCAGCCCACCCTGTTGTCCTGCCGGGCAGGGGCGTGGGGGCCAACCCTGCAGGTGAGGAAGGGTCAGCCCTGGCAGCCGCAGGGAGACACCGCAGAGAGGCCAGAGGCTCCTGGAGCTCACATCTGCTCCTGGATTCGGGGTGGACGGGGAGTGACCGGGGCTCCACTCTGCCCGGGGCAGAGCGCCATGCACCGAGGTGACATCTCTGAGGACTTTGGGATCTGCAGAAGCAGAGGATTCAGGGCATCCAGTTACTGATTTCAAGAAAATGTGTCGGCGGTGGTCTCTAAGTGTGGAGGTTCGGTGCCATTGTTCTCGGGCCTGTAGGAGATTGTCTGTGAAGGTCCCCGGTTAGTCACCAGTGGCTCCCAGAGCAGAGGGGGCGGGCAGAGGCCCTGGGTGGGAGGAGAAGTCCTGGAAGGCCCAGAGGGTGGAGGAGGACTCGGGAGCATAGTGCTGGGAGCAGGGGGCTCCAGGCAACGTCTTCCTGACGTCGGGACTGTGCTGTGTCTTAAAGGTTCTGCTAACCCGGGTTCTGTCTGTCTCCGGTGCCAGGGAGCTGGGTGTTGCCTGCGAGGCTGGCGGCTGGGGGTTCCCAAAGCTCCTCAGAGGCCGCGCTGGGTGTCTCAGCCCGGCGCTGAGTTATTTCTGGCACCCGCCCTCTTCCTAGCTGTTCACCCTGAGAACATGATGAACACCCTCCCGGCCGGGGCAAGGTGGTGGTCTCCCCTCCTCGACGCCACCCAGGAGGAATCTAAGCGCCTCCAGCCCACCCGTGTGCTGGAAGGCGGTCTGTGCGGCCGGCGGGGACTGCTGGGGAGAAGCTGCAGCTGCCGCATCCCCTGCCCTCCTGAGCAGACGAGGCTGTTAGAGAAACGCCCAGTGTGGTGACCGCTTACGTCTGTTCAACAGGCTCTCTTGAGCACCTTCCGCGTCTCAGGGCCCTGTCTGGGCAGGCGGCTGGGGTAAGCCCAACCCCAGCAGGCTTCTGCAACATCCTGACTTGCTTGTTCCTGGGGGCCCGGAAGTGCACACAGGATGGGCAGAGAAAGTCCAGGGCGATAAGGGAGGAGGGGACCGCCAGCCCGCAGGACTGGGTCCTGGATGGGGCAAAGGCTTTCACAGTGGAAGCCAGCAGAGGACACAGGACTTTGGGGAGAAACTACACCAGCGTTTGAAAACTAGGGTTTAGGGGACCGAAGCATTCACGCTTGCAGGCCACTGCCCACCGTGGTCTCCCATCCGTCCAGTAGGCTTGGGCACATTGCGTCTTAGTCTGGGAAGCTGGCCTATGCGCCAGGCGTGTGCTGCACTGACTCGGGCTCTGAGCAGGGCCTTGGGCAGAGGCAGGGCTGGGAGGACCCCACAGGCTGGCCAGGCTCCCCTCAGTCCTCAGGGCACGGCCGGCCGCATCGCTCTCACCAGACGTTGCTCTGGGCCCAGGGGCCTGGGAGCCCTGGAGGAAGAGGATGGGCCTCGTCCGTGCCCTGGGGACTCACCTTGGGCCACCCCGTCGGGTCTGCCCGTCCCAGGCTTGGTGCCCAGGCTGCCTGACATCCCAGTGGCCCACCCCCAAGCCCCAGCCTGCTCTGTGCCCAGCAGTGGGGCCTGGACTGAGGGCCTGCCCAGCTGTGTCCTGCGGGCTGTTGGAGCTGCCCTCGCTGCTGGACGACCCTGGCCAGCTGGCCCTAATCTGTGGGCCGGTCAGAACCCAGGCTGGCACTCACAGGCGCCCAATGAGCATGGGAAGACTGGTGATGGTCCTGGGCGGCGTCCCCCGCAGTGAACAGCAGGCTCAGTGTGTCCCGGCTCCCCCAGTCATGGGCCGGAGTGGCTCTGGGCAGACAAATCCAGCTCTGTGGGCCTCCTGGAGTCTCTGCGGATCACAGAGGTGGTCATAACCTCGACCCTGTAATCTCCAGCTTGCAAATCCAAAATCATAACCCATTTGACAGCAAAACCCGACCCAACATGAACGGACATGGAGGCAAAACCTAAAATGAGAGGCTGTTTCTGAATCTTCGTTTTTCTCTCTTGGAGTAAACGTTCTCATGTTCCTCTGCGGACACGGCAGTGTGTTTAAGTCCCGGGCTCTGCCCCTGCCCCGCCCCGCCCCGCCCCAGCTGCAGGCCCTCTGGGCTGGATGCCCTAGAGGGTGTGTGTCTGAGGCCTGCCTCGAGGGCTGCTGAGAGGTGGGAACAGAGGCTGGGGCACCTCTGCACAGGGTGGCAGTGCTGGGCAACCCGGAGCCTGGTGAAGGCCTCAGCTGGACGCTCAGCCCCACTCTGCACGGCCTTGGGCCTGGAGGCACTCCTGGGAACTCACACTCAGGAGGAGACCCTCTTCCTGGAGAAGCAGAGCGTCTCACTGGGAGTGCGGCTGGTCTGGCCAGGCAGAGGGCTCCCCTGGAGAATGGACGCTTTCCCTGGGGCGGGGGCGGTGGGGTTGGCTCTCCCATCTGGCTGGACGTTTGGATTAAAAACCCCAGTGCTGAGACAGTGGCTTCTGCCTGGGCCCTTGGCCTCACAAAACCACAGGGTGGATTTAGAGACAGGGGTCCCTGGATGAGAGCTGTCTGCCGCTGGGGGCCCTGCCCTGGCACTACTCTGACCTGTGGGTGGGAGCAGCCCTCAGAGGCCCCTGGGAGCCTGGGGTGCAGCCCTTCGGGGAGCCTGGAACCGCCCTTGGGGTCAGGGTTCAGCACCGCCGTCCTTTTGAGCTTAGAATGGAAAAAGAGCTAGAAATCCAGCCTGTCTCCCAAGTCCCATCCTGCAAATAAGCGAACAGGCCTCCGAGAGGGCGGGCTTGCCCGTGGTCAGCTCATTCCCGCCCCCAGCTCCCGGCTCGGTCCCGCCCTGAGTGGTCTCTTCAGTCTTGGAACGTGAGAGAAGGTGTGGCAAAGAGAGTGGCTCCTTCCAGACCCCCAGAGACATTTCTTTACCGCTGGCTCCTGGCTGCGTGGTAATGGCCCTTGGCCGCCTTTAAAGAGTTCAGATATTGTCTGCCTCCGTGCAGCTTGAAGCCAGGCCTGTGGAGGTCTGGGCTTGCTGGTGACGGTGGTGACGATTAAATCGATATCGTGGACAATTACGCATACAGAGTAAATGACACAATTGACTACTCTGTGCTCTGAGTCATTTAAAAAGAAGTCACGTTGCAGGAGAGGATTCGGGCAGCCTCTGACCTGAAGCGCAGGCCCTGCTGTTGTTTGTCCAGGTCAGGACGGAGCTGTGGGTGGAGGTGAGCAGAGGAGATGGCTCCACTGGATGGACTCCCCGGACACTCACTGGCCTTCTCTGGCAGCTGCCCCAGGGGTCTGGGGGCCGTGAGGCCACCCTGCCTAGTGAGCAGGCCCCTCAGGAGGGCAGCTCCTGTTCCAGGAAGGCCACAGTCCCAGGCCCACTCGGGGACACCACTGCTTCGGGCCCTAGTGCCCGGAGCTCTTCCGACTCAGCGGCGGGGAATCAAGAGTGCCCTGTAAGCCGGATGCCCAGCCTGGGGCCAGAAGGCCTCCGTCATCCCGGAGGGAGGACCCAGGCGCCTCAGGGCTCCAGGGGGAGGCGGCGAACAGCTGCATCCCTTCCCTGTTCTCTCCGCTGTCGGGCGAAGCGAAACACAGAGTCCCCATGGTGCTGACCCAGCGCCCGCTCCGTCCACGCTGAGCTTACGGTGGCCGCGGCCCTGGGCTCCAGCCGACGGCGCTCTGAGTGGGTTCCCGAGCCCCAGGCGGGAGCTGCTTTCCAGCGGGGGTGCTGTGGTTTCCCTTTCCTGGGAGTGGGTCTCAGCCCTGCCCCAGCCCCATGGGGGTGCTGGGCGAGGGTGCAGAGCCCCCTTCGAGAGAGGCGGCTATGGGAGAGCGGGGAGCCAAGCGCCCCGCTCCCGTCTGCGGCCCTCCCATCCCTCCGATCCATCCACTGTCGCCCGTTTCCCAGGCCTGGCCACGCTCCTGCTACGGCTCCTCCAGCCCGGGCCCCCCTTCCTGACCCTGAACACGCTGCCTGTCTCAGGCCTCCGTTCCTGACCCGCCGCGCCCGGGTCTCCGGCTCCCCTGCCCACCAGTGCGTCTGCGCTCACAGGCCTCCGTGGGCAGCAGGTGACCAGGCTCCTTCCCTCCCACTGCAGCCATGAAGTCCGGCGGCACACAGCTCAAGCTCATCATGACCTTCCAGAACTACGGGCAGGCGCTGTTCAAACCCATGAAGTAAGTGCCGGGGCAGGGGGCGAGGGTCGTGAGGTTGCGTCTCAGCCGCTCAGCCCTGGTCTCCTCACCAGAAGGCAGCCAGGCTCTATGTGCATGGGCTCAGCTGTGCCCGTGAAGCTTTATTTCTGAAGCTAGCACGTCAGCTGATTTGACCCCTGATCCCTATTCCAGATAAAATAGAAACTGTGCTCCCAAAATCAAAAGGAAGCACTCAGTGGCATCTGAAAATTGTGGGGACGGTGGAGAAGGGACGTTTGGAAGGCAGACAGCCCCGGAGACTCAGCACGTGCATCTGTGGCCTGTGGTGTCCACCCTGGCGGTCCCGGGGCTTGGGTGTCTCCCGTGGGCTGTTCGGTTAGTTTCACATGGGCCATTTCTGTCCTGACGAGAGGGTTCATCGTGTTTAAAGCACAGGTTGCACCCCCAGGGGCCCATGAGGCCACTCTGTCAGTGTGGAAAGGAGTCCACGTTTCCTGTGGACTCGGGGAGACCGCTGGCCGACCGCTGCTCTATGACTGTGACGACCACCTGGGCTCACATGCCCCGTGCTCAGGAAGGGTGATGTGGGCTTCACGTGGGTCCCTCGGGCCCTGGAGGAGACGGAACTCCCTGGCACCGCGGGCACCTGCGTGCCCTCTCAGGCTGGAGCTTGAGTAGAGGGGCCCCTTCAGGCCCTTGATACCTCGGCGATGTGCTGGGGAGGAGGATGCTCTGGGCAGGGGCAGGCTCCTACACTCACTGCTGGCCCAGTGACCAGTGGGCCTGGCCCTCCCTGGCAGTCACAGGAATCCAGGACAAGAACCAAAACCCACCACGTCCTTGTCACCCCCTCAGCTGCACTTTGGGGCACAGGCCTCTCATCTCCAAGATGCATCAAACACAGTCCAGCAGATCAACCCCAGGTGTGCGCAGAGCCGCGGGGTGGGGAGGGGGGGCACGCCTGGCCCTGGAGGGCAGGAGTCCAGTGGTGCGGGCAGGGCAGCCTCTGCAGGGGCCCCAGGGCTCGGGGCTTTGTGTTGCTGGGACTCTGGCGGCCCACCAGGGCGGTGGCTCTGGGCTCCGCACCTTGGCTTGGGGTGGGGGTAGGGGCTCTCGGGGGACTGTCCCGGGTCAGTCCTCACCTTGGGCGTCCAGCCGTGCTGTGCGTGCAGGTGCCTTGGGGCCACGCCCGTGTTGAGGGCTTGCACACTGTGGTTTGGTGCTCAAGCATCTCTGTGGGTTAGAGGACACGCCACTGTTGTCATTGTTCTGCCACGTAAAGATGCGGGAACCAGGGCTTGGCAAGGCGGTGCAGACCACCCAAGGCTGACCCAGACTCTGGAGCCTCCCAAGGCCAGGGCGCCCAGCCTTGAGCCCCTCTCGGCCTCCCCAGCCTCCCCCTACCGCGAGGTGACCGTCACCTCTGTGGTCACAGGAGGCGTGAGTGGCAGCCTCTGTGCCCTGGCAGCGGGGGCAGCCAGGCTCCGGAGGCCGCTTGGAAAGGCTGCAGAGTTCACACCTGCCCTGAACTCTCTGCCCTCAGCCTGTGTGTCCTGGGAAGGACGTCAAAGTTCCTGTCGGAAGGCTGCGCACGGAGGGACAGCCTAGGGTGTGGCCCGTGTCCCATGGGCTGAGGCTGAGGCCGGGCTGAAGCGTGGAAACGGTGGGGAACCCCCCGGGGGCCGGGGAGGCTGAGGCCGGAGGACAGGTGTGCGCACGGCCAGCCTCCCTGCACGCTGCACTCCCGGGCAGCTGGCCCTGGCCGCAGGGCAGGCTCTGCTAGGCTCACGCTGCTGACCTCATGCGCTGGCCAGCCCTCCTGCCACCCTGGCTGGCCTGGCCCAAGCCGACCCTGGCTCTGGGCTCTGACCCACCCCAAATCCGGCATCCGCTGAGGTCTGGTCACTGGCAGCCGCCACCCTCCCGATGACCCTGGGGCACACCGTTCCTGCCCCTGCGGCCGTGTTCTGAGCAGGAAAGCAGCTGTGGTTTCTGACCATAGCATTAAGAAAATAAATATATGATTAATAATTCCCTTAAAAAAAAAAAAAACCAACTTTCTTCTGTGAGCTCGTAATAGCTCTGCAAGCTGAATGTTCTGAATTAATCAGGTGGTAGTTTTTCTCTGAGATCCTGAAGGACGTGTGCTGAGAGGACCCAGACAGGAGCGGTCCTGGGGCGGGAGGGGAGCCTGGCAGGGCTGCAGGCTGCGGTCCCCGTGGTGTGAGGGGGCCACTCATGGTCTAATGGGTATATTTTAATAGACGTTGAAAAATGGATAACTAGCACGTTGGTCTGTCAGTTGCTGGATAGTCTTGCTTTTAGTGTTAGAGTAAGATGTTTTAACACCTTTATCCACATACAATTCGCATAGATCGCAATTCAGCCACTTGGAGTCTGTCACCCAGTAGCTCTCAGCACATTCACAGAACTGTGCGGCCGTCCCCACAGTGTTGAACTGATCCGTTACTCCGGAAAGAAACCTTGTGAAGAGCTGCCCTTCCTCCAGGCCTGGACACCACTAGTCTGCTTCCCGTCTCCGTGGACTTGCCCATCCTGGGATTTCACGTGGACAGCGTCAGTCACTGTTGGCCTCTGCATCTGCTTCTCTCGCAGAGCGCTGGGTGTTCAGGGTGCCCACGGCGTGGCGCGTACCTGAGCCTCCTTCCTTTCTGTGGCTGAACACTGGACAACGCTGCCTGGTGTGAGCGGCCGCGTTTTAGTCGACTTAGTTCCTTTTTGCGGCTGAACACTGGACAACGCTGCCTGGTGTGAGTGGCCACGTTTTACTCGACTTAGTTCCTTTCTGTGGCTGAACACTGGACAACGCTGCCTGGTGTGAGCGGCCACGTTTTACTCGACTTAGTTCCTTTCTGCGGCTGAACACTGGACAACGCTGCCTGGTGTGAGCGGCCGCGTTTTACTCGACTTAGTTGCTTTACTTTACTCTTGCCTGTCAACGGGTATTTGCCTCAGCTCCGCTTCTCGAGTGCATGGGCGGCGTCGTGTGAGCATCTGTGTACAGGCCTCCACCTCTTTGGGTGAAGCTTGGGAGTGGCACTGCCGGGTCCAGAATAACGGTGCGGCTGCTGAGAAGCTGCAGCCGCCTCTCCCGGCGGCCACCCTCCCCAGCGATCTCTGCAGGCTCCGCAGCCCTTGTCTGTATGGTCCCTGTTGATCCTCACCATCCTGGTGGGGGGTGGGCCGTGTCTCTCTGCGGTTGTGACTCACAGTTCTCTCCGGACTGATGACTGCGAGCATCATCTCACGTCCTTGTTGGCCATTTGGATCTTCTTTGGAGAAGCGTCTGTTCAGGTCTTTGCCGCTTTCTGTTCAGTTGGTCGTCTTTCCGTTAGTAAGTTGCGAGAATTCTTATTTGGGTTCAAGGCCCTCATCACACACGGGAGTCTTCTGAGGCACAGGGTTCTCGTTTGGAGGACGTTGGATCCGACTATCATGTTGCTGCCGCTCGTGCTCTGGTGCGGTATTTAAATTTTAACGTCAGAAGAAGTCCATGCTAGCTCGCAGTGGTGCCGGTGACGTGTGTGCCTAGATGGAAGCCCTGGTGTGTCCGCAGAGACAGGAGGCCTGGCAAGGCCATGCATGTGTGACCTCCAGTAAGTTCCTTCCCTCCCAGGGACTCAGTTTACCCAAATGTCAACGAGGGCATTGTAGGCAAAGGACTGAGGTCTAAACTCTATTGGACTGGCTTTAGGAGACAGGGCACCACGTTTATGAAAGGAAGCCGGGAGGGTTGGTGGTTTGGCGAGGCCGGGCGAGACTACACAGATAAGCCAGAGTGTACATCAGATTTCACCATGCTTCTTAGAAAGGAAGCTTCCAGGCCTGCTCATGACACTGGCTGTGACCACCTCCCGGCATAAATGTATATTCAGCCACCGCACTCACACCGAGCCCAGCCCGGCCTCCTGCCAGGCTCAGGGGCAGGCTTGACTCAGGCCTGGTGCTCCTGCCTCTGAGGGCCTTGACCATGGGGTGCGGGGCCTGGTGCTCAGGCCTGGTCTGCAGGACGGATGGGGGAAGGAGGGCTGAACACGCGTGTGAACGTCAAGTGGGCATCACCCCAGGCCAGGAGTCCAGCCTGGAGGGGGTGACACATTCTAGGACTGGGTGGCCTCTGCAGGCTGGAGGACCAGGGCCACTGTGTGGAGGACTACCATGTGGCTTTCTAAACTGAGATTAACTTAAACGAGATGAAGTTGCAGCCTAGTCTTTCACCACACCTGGGCCATCAGGGGTTGCACGTGGCTGGTGGTGCCATGTTGGACATGCCCAGAGTCACAGAAAGTTCCCTGGGACAGAGCTTGTGGGGAGATGAGGCCAGGCAGCTGGAGAGAGGCAGGGGCCAGGCCCTGGCGGGCATCTGGACTGGATATGATCTCTTCCCGTGCTGTGCAGGGACAGAGCTGGGAGGGCGGGAGGGCTCCCCGGGAACAAGAGGTGAGGTGTGGGGTGAGGACGGGGACAAGCCTGGGTCCTAGAGACTCGTCGGGGCAGGGGGAGGCAGATGCCCTGGGCCCAGGGACAGACTTGCTGGGGCCGAGAGAGTGAAGGCTTCCGGCCTGGGGGACAGTGGCCAGGGGGCCCTGTCAGGGGTGTCCAGGCGGGCCAGGAGCATGGGGCAGGGCTGCATCGCGGAGGGCATCCTTTCTGTAAGACCTTGCAGCCCCCATGCCATCTCTGGGCTGCAGTCGCCTTCTGCTGCTTGAGGCTGGACAACAGGAAGCTTTGGGTCCCGGCCCTTCTGGGACTTATCTGTCTTCAACCAGTGAGGCCGTGGGTTCGTACTGGTGGGGGTCTGGGAGCCACTGCAGCCCCCTCCCCAGGTCCATCCTTCCTGACTGTCTGGGTGTCCTGAGGTTTTCAGTTTTGAGTTGTAGGCATTAGAAGGATGACAACGATTGAGTGAGCTGTTTAGGGTGCACAGCTGGACGCAGGCTGCAGACCCAGCTGCAGCTGTGCTTCTGCTCAGGTCGCTGGCCAGCAGAGACTCATCACTCCCCGCAGCCTGGCGAGGCTGCTTTGAAATCCCTGTCTCCACCAAAACAGCCGGGTGACCACCTGAGAGTTTGAAACCCAGAGCTACCACGCCCTCTGTGCTGCGTGTGGTTTGGGATCCAAAGCATGTTCAGATGCAGGGAGGGAAGGGAAGCACACGTCCCCCAGGTCGCTTTGAGGCAAGAATAACTCCAACAGCAAGGCGACACCCCCGGGACAGACGGGCCTGCTGCTGGAACTCTGCAGACCCAGCCTTGCTCGCAAACCAGAAGAGAAAGAGAAAAGCCCCGTGGGCCAGGCTCAGGGAATCTGAAATGTGTCATTTCAAGTCTGGCTTAACGAGCACCTGTCATCCAAGGCTCGGGAGCTGGGGGGACAGTGGGAGGTGCCCCCAAGGAAGGCCCCAACCTGGCCTGGAGGCAGGTGGGGCTGAGGTCGTAGGTCCAGGAAAGGGCACCACGCCAGGCCTCATGGGCCAGACAGAGAGGCCACTGTTGCCTGTAGCCGTGGTTGTAGACAGGCAGGCTGAAACTCAGAGTGGCCGGGGACATGCCCGAGGGCACCAGCCAGCAGGAGGTGGAGCTGGAAAGACCACTGAGAGTGAGCGTCACTCAGTCGTGTCCAACTCTTTAGGGCCCCGTGGACTATACAGTCCATGGGATTTTCCAGGGCAGGATACTAGAGTAGGCGGCCATTCCCTTCTCCAGGGGATCTTCCCAACCCAGGGATCGAACCCAGGTCTCCTGCATTGCAGGTGGATTCTTTACCAGCTGAGCCACCAGGAAAGCCAGTGTGATGGAGTGGCCACTGCATGGTCCCTATTCAGATCTCAAAGCAGTGGCCACTGTGATCTTTGACGTCACTAACATGTAGGTTCCTTCCTGGCTCCTTAAGTGTAGTACAGTTCGATTGTAACCCCACCTGTCCACACCATGTGGGCATCGGGGCTGTCGTGGGGAGCCGTTACCGCCCGGGCCATGTGGGCATCGGGGCTGCCATAGGGAGCTGTTACCGCCCGGGCCGCTCAAGGCATCGGGAAGCTTTTCTCGCTCCAGAGTCGGAGACCACGGTGCCGCCTCCCCAAAAGCTCCAGAGGGTCCCTCCTGCCTTTTCCCTCCTGAGTGTGGCGTCGAGTCTCGGCTCTGTGCCGTGGCCACATCACCTGTGTTTCCACCTCCATTCACGCGGCCTGTCCCGTGCATCCCAGTCCAGACCACCCTCTTCTTATGAGGACGTCGGGCACTGGATTCAGGACCAGCCCGATCCACGGGATCTTTTCCTAGTGAATCCCGTCTGCCACGTCCCTATTTCCGAGCAAGGCCACAGTTACAGGCTGGGTTGGGACTTGAGAAGACGGCGCAGCCCTCTCCCACACACAGGTGAGCCGAGCTCTGTGCTCACACCGCTGCCCGCATTGGTTTCCTCTGTATGTTGGACAGCGGGGTGATTAGATCAAGGGCGAATGTCGTCAGTGCTCGTAAAACGCACCACAGCTTTAGCTTTACCAACGCTTCGAGTTCCCCACTGTCCCAACTTCTCAAAATATAGATTTGCATTGACTGGAGCGTTCATACAGAAATGCAGATGGTAAGCAGATCTTTGCAGCACAGGCAAGTAACCAGGTGCCCAGGTGCCCAGATCAGGAACAACAGGCAGCCCCCGGGCTCCTGTGACTCCTGCAGTTTCCGCCTCCCAGGGTGACCCCTGCCTTCCCGTTCCTGACACGGGAATCCTCACTGCCTTGCCCCCCTCCCTTGCTGCCGGTGGGTCCGTGAAATGCCTCCCCCAGTGCCCAGGCTGGATGCCAGTGCCCGTGATGGCGGTACACGCAGAGCCTGGACTGCTCACAGGCGGTGAACGACTTGCCCGCCTGGACCAGGCCAGGCCTAACCCGAGTCTGGCCCGTGGAGCTCACTCCCTGCGTTTGCGGGCAGCAGCTCCCCTCTGTCCTGCCCTGGGTGCCTTGGTCTGGAAGAAGCCCTGTGGAGCCTGGCAGGGGAGGCATGTTGCTGCAGGCCCTGCAGGGACACACGCCCGCCGCTGCCCGCCGCGCGCTCCTTGTTCATGCTGCAGCTTGGTCTCTGTGAGGCTGCTGCGCTGGGCCAGGGTTTCCCGCTCCAGGGCCCACGCCCTCCCCGTCTCGAGCTCGTCAGGGTTCTACAGCCTCCACTCCGGCCGGCAGAGGCAGGGACCCTGTCACTGATACATCAGGTGGTTTTATTTTTATCACCAGCTCTCCTTCAAGGAGGAGGAAATTGAGGCTCCAAGGTCTAAATGTGAATCGGGAGTGGGCGGCCGGCCAGGCCTTGCTGGGGCCCGAGGGTCTGAGACGTCAGGTCCCTGCCTGTGGGGCACAGCTTGGCAGGGAGCCTGGACCCGGGGTCTCTGCTGGGGGTGGGGGGCGCCCATACCGCCCGCTCCTCAGGCGCCACGCATGAGGAGACTCTAGGTGTGCAGGCTCCTGTTACGAAGGAGAGGGTGTGTGCGCTCGAGAGCATGCGCGTGCGAGCCCCTCCCAGAGAATCCGGCCCTGAGCAGCTGTCAGGAGGCCCGAGGGGCACACACAGGCAGCCGCAGAAGCAGTGCAGGCGGGAGGCCGCCTCTCGTTGGAGCTCAGCCTCCCCGCCCCCAGGCCGCGCTGTGCTCTGCCGGCCTGGCCGCCCTGCCTCAGCAGGCCGCTGGCACCCGGGTCCCCTTCCTGCATTTACCCCGGGGAGGCCCAGCCCCTGCCCTGAATGCCAGGCTGCCCGGAGCCCTGCGGTTTATCCGCAGCCTCAGTTGACCCCCATTGAGCCCTGGGTGCGGTGCTGTGGGGCTGCTATGTGACCTGTCCAGTGTCCCCGGGAAGCTGAGTCCAAGCGGAGGGCCCGCCCCGGGCCGCCCCACGGGTCCTAGTGGCTGGTCCAGCCCTTGTGCTGGGCGCTGCCATCCACGGGCTCGAGGGCCCGGGGCGACATCACTCCAGCTCCACTCACGCCTGCTGGCTCGCTGTGGGCCCAGACTGCGTAACTCAGGTGACGACAGGGGTCCACTGTCTTCTCCTGCTCCCACTGGGAATTTGGAGTGATTATTAAATCTGTAACCGTTGCAGGGAGGTTGGCAGGGAAGTAGCTACACAGAAAAAGCTTACCACAGCCTGCCGAGAGTGTGGTTCTGGCCCAGCCCCGCGTCGCCCCCGTCGAGCAGGTGGGGGCCGTGCTGTCTCCCAGGCCCCCAGCTCCTTCAGGACGCCCGCCCTCATGGGCCATGACACGTTTCCTTGGGAGCTTCTGGAAAAGATTATCCCCTTTGTTCAAATCAAAGCGTCAAGTCATTCTTTCCGAAAACACCCTCCTGCACAGCAGGAGAGAGTCTCTTTGTGCTTCTCTCTGGTGTTCGGGTCTCGGCTCTGCTCCCTGGGGGTCGTCGCTGTGCTGTTGTGAAAGGGGCAGAAGATGAAAAGGAGAAAAGAAACTCCGGTCACAGTTCCCTCGTGCTGGGAAAGAGGCCACATTGGGGGTCTCAAGAGTCGTTTGATCAGCTAGTTGTTTTTTATGCCCCAAAAGGAAATATTGCAGACCCGAGCTCTTAAAAAGCCTTAAGAATGAGCCAGAATCTATTCCCTATGCTGGGGAGGAAGAACAACATCACAGCAGTCACCTTGGTGCTAAATACTTACTCCACAGTGTAGTAGATTAGGGGCATCTTTTCTTACCTTGAATAAAAAGATGAGGAACAGGGGCTTAAATACAGAAAGCAAAGAACTGGGGGCCTGTGTGCACGGTTGCCGGGGATAGCACTCATTTCCACTCTAATTCTGTTCCTTAGTCACATCCTCAAACCCCAGACGAGCTGGCAGAACAGTATTTAGAGCAGAGTAGAGCTTCCACTTCCAAGCAAACCTACCCCCCATCCCCACCCCTTTGCTTTGGAAAGTGAGTGTCACTACAGCTCCTTTTAATGGAAGCGATGTCAGGCACGCTTTACAGTTACAGACCTTTGAACTGTTTTCAGATTGGTTTGCATGAAATCCACCTTAAGACACTTGAGTGTCTTATGAGTTAATTATTTTACCCAACCACGAGTGAGCGTCTTGTCCCGTGTCCCACTTTGAAGAGCTATCTGTTGGAGACCCTGGGAGGGGAGCGGGGATTGGCGGGGGTGAAAGCCCCTTGGGACCCCTGAGGGCGGCCAGTCAGCGCTGGTCCCTGACACTCCGGCCGCGTGGCCTGCGGGGGGCCAGCTGCTCTGTGCCTGACTCCCGTCCTCGGGTTGGTCATCCTGAGGCCCGCGGCCTCCAGGAAAATCCTCCCGACAGGGAGATAGGATGGTAGGAGTGGAGCGCGGATGCCCGAGGTTCTGAGTAAGACAAGTGCGTTCTCCCAAACAGACCCCCACCCCCACAGGGGCCAGAATTAGCAGGAGCTTCTGAGGGAGCGACCTGCCCGCCCGCCCCAAGCATCTGCCACTGAAAACCTGATATTAAACAGCTTAATATATCTCCTTAATGACAAGGTGGCTGCCTTCTGCTGTGTGAGTGGCAGGGAGGCTCGGGACAGGAAGGCTGGTTTCTGCTCCCTCGCCCACCTGGTGCGTCTGGCAGGAAGCAAGGTCTCCCCATGGGCTTTGCCCCCATCGGGAGGCGGAGCCTCGTCCCCGAGGCGGCCTCTGCCCCAGGGTACCACCTGGTCAGCAGCAGGGTCTTCACGGAAGTGGCGGGGTCAGGGCCCGAGGTCGAGGCGGTCACCTGGACTCCTGAGCAGACTTGCCGTGCAGTTGTGTGTGTCCTTTGGAGACGAGAAACCAGAGGAGGGATGTGGTGACGGAGGCCGACCTGGGACCCAAGAAAGCCGGGCGGCCCGGAGCGGTTCCACCCCGGAGACACCTAGGTGGGGCCGGGCGGGCCGGAGCGCTCCGCACCCACGAGAGACCCGGGAGACACCTAGGTGGGGCCGGGCGGGCCGGAGCGCTCCACACCCCCGAGAGAGCCAGGCGGGGCCAGGGCGGTCCGCGCCCCCGAGAAACCTAGATGGGGCAGGGGTGGTCCGCGCCCCCGAGAAACCTAGACGGGGCCTGGGCGGTCCGCACCCCCGAGAGAGCCAGACGGGGCCAGGGCGCTCCGCAACCCCGAGAGAGCCAGGCGGGGCCGGAGCGGTCCGCGTCCCCGAGAGAGCCAGGCGGGGCCAGGGCGGTCCGCGCCCCCGAGAAACCTAGATGGGGCCGGGGGGGGGGGGGGGGGGGCGGGGCGGAGCGCTCCACACCCACGAGAGAGCCAGGCGGGCCGGAGCGCTCCGCACCCGCGAGAGAGCCAGGCGGGGCCGGGGCCGTCAGCACCCCCGAGAGAGCCAGGCGGGGCCAGGGCGGTCCGCGCCCCCGAGAAACCTAGATGGGGCAGGGGTGGTCCGCGCCCCCGAGAAACCTACATGGGGCAGGGGTGGTCCGCGCCCCCGAGAAACCTAGATGGGGCCGGGTCAGTCTCCGCCCCCAAGAAACCTAGATGGGGCCGGGGCGGTCCCCACCCCCGAGAAAGCTAGAAGTCTTGGACGGGGCAGAGCGGTCCACGCTCCCAAAGTGGAACGGGGCTGGAGTGATCCGCACCGCAGTCCATGGTGGGCTGTGACCTACCCAGGCCCTGGTTTTGGGTCCTGGTCCCCAGAACTGCAGGACACGGACCCCCCTCCCCGTGGCCCCAGCGCCTGAAAGGAAGAGGGGGCCTCCCCAGAGGCGGTGGGGAGACAGGAGCTGCTGGGCTCTGCGGTCTGTGGCCTCCCCCCACCCTGCCACCTCACCCGGAAGGGGATCCAGTCAGACTGCCTGCCCGTGAGCCCTGACCGTGCGAGCCTGTGGGCACAGCCCTGGCAGCAGCGCGGGGCACTGGAGAGTTCTGCGGAGGCGGAGCTGTCGTTTGCTCAACAACCACAGAAGGGACTCGGGGGCGGGGGAGGCCCGCGGGAGCCCCGTGCTGTCTGTGCCCCGGGCGAGTGGGCCCTGCAGGGGCGGCTCCCTGCCCTGGGATGCCGTGTCCCCTCCCGACTGCAGACTGCAGACCCCTCTGCCTGGGCCTCAGCTTCCGGCCTGAGTTCAGGCACTCGGGGCCCTCAGCGCAGACGGGACATAGGAAGGCCATGTGACAGCTGTGTGTGCCCTGAGCGGTTGCACAGTGCTCTTTTTCCAGAGTTTGACCTGACGATTAGCTGCCTTCTCTCCTGCTCACCGCGTGGGAGTGCGTGGCCCCGTCCCACTCTGCACGGGCTGGCGGGGTGGGGCCGGGGGCCGTGGGGCTTTGCTCCCCCTGCAGGCATCCCCCCTGAGCCATCGCACCTGCCACACTTCAGAGGGCATCAGGGGCGCATCCGCTCCGGCAGCCTGGTGGGGGCGGCAGCCAGGGTGGGCCTGGGTGGGCAGAGCTTCCCGGCCAGTGTTCCTCCCAGATGTCCAGTGCAGAGGGGCCCCCTCCGCCCAGTGCAGCCCCAGCCTCCGTCTTAGGCCGGGGCCCCGTGGGCTGAAGCAGGGCCTCGGACCCAGCGCTGGGCCCTGCACTGGGGCCCCTCTGTTCGCGAGCTGGACCCCCTCACTGTGTCCTTGTCTACAGGGTGGGGGACACTTCACGTCACAACCCAGGGAGTGTGCACACAGAAAGCGCTCAGCAGGGCACTCTGCTCGGAGGAAGAGCCAGTTAGATGTTGGCTTTTGTTCCTTCACAGATTTTGGTCATAAGCTGCCAATTTACTCTATTTTTAACCAAAGCAAAAGTTCTCTGTTTTCCCACAAGTTGAGGAAGGCTGAGATGCTGACGGTAACAGTGGGAATAGTCAGGGGGCTGCTCCTCTGCAGAGGGGACGGTGGTCCGGCAGCAGCTCTGGGGGGGCACCACGGTGAAGCCCTGTGGGGGCTGGGGCAGCACCTCGCAGAGACTAGATGCACCTCCTGGGAGGCACGTCCTCCCCTGGGAGCCAGGACCTTTCTTGGGGACATGGGGACGGTTTTTGCTGCCAACCCTCTGGGGCTGTGGCCCCTTCTCCTCTGTGAGCAGACACCTGACCAAGTGGCTGGAGGCCAGCACCCTCGAGCCTCACTGTGCCGGGAGGTGGTTCTGATCCTGGTAGATTCTGATTTTCAGGCCCCACAACTAGAGCCGTGTCTGACTTTGGGAGCCCAAAAGAAAGCCTCTGACTGGGTCAGACACGCAGTTCCTGGCCAGGGCCTGCCATTTCCAGCTGTGTGTTTCTGCAGACGACCTGTGTCATTAAAACAAGGACAGGGGATGTCCCTGGCAGTTGAGTGGTTAGGACTCCATGCTCCCAGGGAAGGGGGTTCGATCCCTGCTTGGGGAACTAAGATCCCATCTGCCTCTCAGCCCCAAATCAAAAACGACCAGAAAACAGGGACAAGGATCAGAGCCTTGCGAGGCTGCCCCAGGATGAATCGTGCAGCCCAAGGAGGGCCCGCGAGGCTTCTGTGGAAACAGAGGCGCCTTCTCTCAGAACCTTCTGCGTCATTTCTTAAAAGTGTGGTGGTTTCAGCATGACCAGTTCTGGAGGAGACAGACTGGATTGCACAACCTTTCCAAGGTTGCTAAACCCCGGTGCCCTTTGTGCTGCTGTGGTGTTGCCAGAGATTCTGCATTCGCTTCCTGGTGCTGCTGTAGAAAGCGATATAGGGCCAGATTCAGACTGAAATTGAAGAAAGTAGGGAAAACCACTAGACCATTCAGGTATGACCTAAATCAAATCCCTTATGATTATACAGTGGAAGTGAGAAATAGATTTAAGGGCCTAGATCTGATAGATAGAGTGCCTGATGAACTATGGACTGAGGTTCATGACATTGTACAGGAGACAGGGATCAAGACCATCCCCATGGAAAAGAAATGCAAAAAAGCAAAATGGCTGTCTGGGGAGGCCTTACAAATAGCTGTGAAAAGAAGAGAAGAGAAAAGCAAAGAAGAAAAGGAAAGATATAAGCATCTGAATGCAGAGTTCCAAAGAATAGCAAAGAGAGATAAGAAAGCCTTCTTCAGCGATCAATGCAAAGAAATAGAGGAAAACAACAGAATGGGAAAGACTAGGGATCTCTTCAAGAAAATCAGAGATACCAAAGGAACATTTCATGCAAAGATGGGCTCGATAAAGGACAGAAATGGTATGGACCTAACAGAAGCAGAAGATATTAAGAAGAGATGGCAAGAATACACAGAAGAACTGTACAAAAAAGATCTTCATGACCCAGATAATCACGATGGTGTGATCACTGACCTAGAGCCAGACATCCTGGAATGTGAAGTCAAGTGGGCCTTAGAAAGCATCACTACGAACAAAGCTAGTGGAGGTGATGGAATTCCAGTTGAGCTATTCCAAATGCTGAAAGATGATGCTGTGAAAGTGCTGCACTCAATATGCCAGCAAATTTGGAAAACTCAGCAGTGGCCACAGGACTGGAAAAGGTCAGTTTTCATTCCAATCCCAAAGAAAGGCAATGCCAAAGAATGCTCAAACTACCACACAATTGCACTCATCTCACACGCTAGTAAAGTAATGCTCAAAATTCTCCAAGCCAGGCTTCAGCAATACGTGAACCGTGAACTTCCTGATGTTCAAGCTGGTTTTAGAAAAGGCAGAGGAACCAGAGATCAAATTGCCAACATCCACTGGATCATGGAAAAAGCAAGAGAGTTCCAGAAAAACATCTATTTCTGCTTTATTGACTATGCCAAAGCCTTTCACTGTGTGGATCACAATCAACTGTGGAAAATTCTGAAAGAGATGGGAATACCAGACCACCTGATCTACCTCTTGAGAAATTTGTATGCAGGTCAGGAAGCAACAGTTAGAACTGGACATAGACCAACAGACTGGTTCCAAATAGGAAAAGGAGTACATCAAGGCTGTATATTGTCACCCTGCTTATTTAACTTCTACGCAGAGTACATCATGAGAAATGCTGGACTGGAAGAAACACAAGCTGGAATCAAGATTGCCGGGAGAAATATCAATAACCTCAGATATGCAGATGACACCACCCTTATGGCAGAAAGTGAAGAGGAACTCAAAAGCCTCTTGATGAAAGTGAAAGTGGAGAGTGAAAAAGTTGGCTTAAAGCTCAACATTCAGAAAACGAAGATCATGGCATCCAGTCCCACCACTTCATGGGAAATAGATGGGGAAACAATGGAAACAGTGTCAGACTTTATTTTGGGGGGCTCCCAAATCACTGCAGATGGTGACTGCAGCCATGAAATGAAAAGATGCTTACTCCTTGGAAGGAAAGTTATCACCAACCTAGATAGCATATTCCAAAGCAGAGACATTACTTTGCCAACAAAGGTTCGTCTAGTCAAGGCTGTGGTTTTTCCCGTGGTCATGTATGGATGTGAGAGTTGGACTGTGAAGAAGGCTGAGCACCGAAGAATTGATGCTTTTGAACTGTGGTGTTGGAGAAGACTCGAGAGTCCCTTGGACTGCAAGGAGATCCAACCAGTCCATTCTGAAGGAGATCAGCCCTGGGTGTTCTTTGGAAGGACTGATGCTAAAGCTGAAACTCCAGTACTTTGGCCACCTCGTGCAAAGAGTTGACTCATTGGAAAAGACTCTGATGCTGGGAGGGATTGGGGGCAAGAGGAGAAGGGGACGACAGAGGATGAGATGGCTGGATGGCATTGCTGACTCGATGGACATGAGTCTGAGTGAACTCCAGGAGTTGGTGATGGACAGGGAGGCCTAGTGTGCTGCTATTCATGGGGTCGCAGAGTCGGACATGACTGAGCGACTGATCTGATCTGAACGCCACACAGCCCTAGTCTCTTATGGTTCTGGAGGTCTGAATGTGAAATGGATCTGTGGGCTTCCAGAGACTCTGGAGGGAGTTGGCTTTCTGCTGAGGGATGCTGGAGAAGGCAACAGATCCCCTTCCAGAGCCTCTGTCTTCAAAGCCGTCGGTGTTGCCTCTCCTGCCTTCAAGTCTCCCTGCGCCTCCCTCTTTTAAGGACACTTTTGATGATGTTGGGTCCATGGAGATAATCTAGGATAATCTCTGCATCTCAAGATCCTTAACTAGATCACATATGCAGAGTTCCTCTTTCCATTTAAGGTAGTATATTCATAGGTTCTAGGGATTTCAATCACAGATTTCCTGGGGGAGGTCAGCATAGTAGTCAGTCTCACTTTAGTCTGAACAACCACAATCGGGTATTATTGTGCTTTCTTCTGAGCTCAGGGAAGTCCCTCTAAAGGAAGGGGCTTGGCTGTGGTCCTCTGCAGAGGCAGGAGAGAGGGGCACGCATGCGGCCCCCAGAACACTGGCTGGGTTTCACAGGCCTGGGATTTGAAGGTATCGGGGTGCCCTGCAGAGCCTGCTGTCTGGTGGCCTTGGGGCTTCTGAGCCAGGAGGCATGTGACATTCTAAGGCCTCCTCATTTCCACCAGCTTCTGCCTGTCTGCCCCTTCTCACCCCAGTCACCACTGCCAAGGCCCTCTTTCACTCCAGCGGCCACCTAAGCCCATGGTTTGCCTTATTCCCCAGTTGCTGACCAAGAAGTCAGCCTTAAAGCTTTTCATTTCTCTGCTGCGCAGGCCCCAGGCCAGGGTGCCAGGCTGACCTCCGAGGTAGTGTGGGGGCTCCAGGTGCTGACTGCTGTCCGTGGGGGTGGGCCCCGGGAGGCTCCTCTGGCCCCTGGTCCCAGGTCCCTTAGCAGAGGAGGACCGCACACCTGAACTCCAGGGAACGCTGATCTCCACCCCCCACTCAGGGTGAGGCCCGGGTGCCCAGCCAGCCCCCACTCCGACAGCACCTCCTGTTCACATCCGCATGCCCCCCTTCCGAGGAAAAGGCCTGTGATGGGCCTCGCCCCACGACCCCCTCCCACACCTGAAGGAAGGAGAGGCTGCCAGGCGACCTGGTTCAGCTGAGTTCACTCTCCCGCCCAGTGCACTGGGCTCAGTACTTTTCCAAAGCACCTGCTGCTCCCCAGCGCAACCCAGGAAGTGGCAGAAGAGTGGGCAGACAGGCGAGGAAAGAAGTCCTATTCTCCCCAGAGGGGCCAGTGCCCTGGGCCCGGCTTCCCACGGACACTCCCAGGTCGTGCCCGGCTCAGCAGCGGGGCCCTGGACACGCCAGCATCCACCACCCACCCTCCACACACACGCACAGCCCTGAACCCTGCGATGTCCTCTCAGGCTTGGGCTGCTGGAACGGGCATCCAACAGTGGGTAAGCAGAGCTGCCTTCCTGTGGATGGCCCAGGGACGGAGGTCACCGGAAAACCCCGAGGTGGGAGATGGGAAGGAACAAGGAACTGTTCTGGAACCTGGTCACAGAGCCTCCAGGAAGTGTCTGGTCTTCTCCCAGAGCCGCAGGCTCAGAGCCACCTGCGTTGCAGGTGACCTCACTGGGGTGAGCCAAGGTCAAGGAGAGGGGACAAAGGCTAAAGCGGTGGTGGTGGTGGCGACTGAGGTCGGATGCCCTGCTGAACCGCGCCGGGCTGCGGAGGGCAGTGCAGGCCGCTCTCAGCAGAGTTCGTGACCGCAGCCCTGGAGCGGGCTGGGGAGGGCAGTGCAGGCCGCTCTCAGCCGAGTTGGTGGCCGCAGCCCTGGAGCGGGGTGGGGGGCCCCGGGGCGGGGTCTGAGGGCCCACTGCAGCCCATGTTTGTAAAGGGCTCTGTTTGGAGGGCTCTGCGCCACAGGCTGGCAGTGAGTTCTGACGTACTTTCCAACAAAAATAATTCTTAATTCCACAACAGACTGAAAAAATAAAAGGCCAGGAACGTGTGGGGTGGGGTTTGCAGGCGACTGGAAGACGCCGCCTCTCGGAGGGGGCCGTCCTGGGGTCTGCATGCTCCAGGCACACAGAGGGTCTGCAGAAAAGAAACCTGGTATAATCTGCACCACCCCGTTTCCAGTTAAACTCTGGAGAACCAGTGCTGTGTAGACAATGCTCGGCTCAACCAGGGACTTGAGTCAGCCACCACTGTCAGCCTCAGAAATGCCCAGCCCGCCAGCAGCTGCAGACACAGGGCCGTGGGCGGCTTCCAGTAAGGGAGCCGTGCTTATTTGGTTTGAACCACAGCATCTTCTGAAAAAAACTGGCTTGCCAGCATTTAAAATCAGGATATTCCACCAAGAAACGCGGACTCAGTCTCCATGAAGTCTCAGGATCTTCGCTAGTGTGGCCCTCCCTTCCGCTGGGCGCCCTGCAGCCTGCGCCCCGCGTGCCAGCCCCCTCCAGGGTCTGTGACGGAGAAAGCCGCGCCTGGGGACGAGGAGGCCTGCGCCTGGGCTATCAGCAGCCATCCCGGGGGTGCCCTGTGCGGCTCACAAGGGGCCCGGGGCAAGGCCAGGCCGCCCCAGCCAGAGTCCTGTCCTGGCCAGTGTTCCCCTGCCGGAACTGTGGGCAGTGGTCTGTTGCCAGTCACAGGCTGGTTCCTGGAAAGGCTGATTCAGGTGACATTCAGGGAAGCGAGGAGGAAGGGGTGTGTCCTGCCAGGCGCTCTGAGAGCACAGGGAGCAAGGGGCCACCAGTGGGCTTGCGCCCTGCCGGCCTGAGCCTCACATCCTGAGGGTGGCCGTGTGGTCCCAGCACCTGCGCGCGTGTGGCTGGCAGTGCTGTCGGCCGGCACGGGCGTCGGACGCTCCAGGGGCTCTGGCTGAGCCCTGCTGCGTACTGGGGAGGAAGGCCTCGGACAGGGGAGCAGGCTGGGAAGCGTCACCTGGAAAATGCGCTGCGTCTCCTGGGCTGGCGCATTCCAGCCCCACCTCGGCCTCCGCCCTGAGGGGAGGTGTGCTGTGCGCCAGGCCACAGGAGGCCCGAGTTCTCCTGGATCTGTGTTCCCAGCTCGGGGAAAGGTCGCGACCTTTGCAGATTCTTGAGTTTGAGGGCTGCGCTTCCTCCTGGGTGGTGCTTCCTGGAGAGAGGGTCCTGGTGGTGGAAGCGGGCCCGGAGCAGACCTGGATCTCATCCAGGGAGGGTGCGTGCTCCTGCTCGGCCTCAGACATGTGCTCCACATGTGAGGTCAAGCACCAGCCATCACTGTGTTTGCAGGATGACTGACGTTCGCAGGGTGACGTCTGCCCTTCAACGCTGTCCTGCATGTGGTCTCCTGCACATGGCTGGGTGGGGGGCTGTCTGCTGCTCACGGGGGTGCCCAGGACATCAGAGCCATGGGCTCCTGGAGCTCCTCAGTCCTCCCGTCTCGGGGGGACGTGGGGCCCAGGCAGGGCCAGGCTCTGCTCCCCTCACCACATGCGCCCATGGAGACTGGGCGGCCGGCCCAGCGGGGCTTCCCAGGGGCCTGGGGGATGGGGGATGTGAGGGATGGGGGTGGCCATGCTCGCTGTGGTTCAGGGGAGGCTTGGGAAAGGAGCCACCTCCGAGGAAGAGGCAACAGATTGCAGTGAGAGCTCAGCCGGCAGGTCTCACACGCGCACGACACGGTGTCCGCTGTGACCCCCATGGGCCGGGCTGCAGGCCTTGTCAGCTCTCAGGGTGCTCACGTGCCCCGTGGGCCGGGCTGCAGGCCTTGTCAGAGCTCTCAGGGTGCTCACGTGCCCCGTGGGCCGGGCTGCAGGCCTTGTCAGCTCTCAGGGTGCTCACGTGCCCCGTGGGCCGGGCTGCAGGCCTTGTCAGAGCTCTCAGGGTGCTCACGTGCCCCATGGGCCAGGCTGCAGGCCTTGTCAGTTCTCAGGGTGCTCACGTGCCCCGTGGGCCGGGCTGCAGGCCTTGTCAGAGCTCTCAGGGTGCTCACGTGTGCTCTGTAGGACTTTTACCCAAACGCCGAATTCCTTTGACTGAGGACTGAATTTCTGAAGACTCCTTTTATGCTGGGAGCTGCAGGCTGGTGGGGACAGGAGGCTGACTGAGCTTGGGGAGACTCCAGGAAGGTGGGACAGCAGAGCGGACACCTCGGAGCAGGGCCCTCCCCATGACTACGTTTAACACTCACTCCCAGGGTTCCTGAGAGCCTGACAATCAGCTCCTCGGAGCTGGCACGAGCCGTGCACCTTCCACTGGGAGGATTTCTCCCTGAAAACTGCTTCAGCCTTGTCCTGTTCTTTCCAGGCAAACAAGAGAGCAGGAGACGCCTCCCGACTTCTTTTACTTCTCCGACTATGAGAGGCATAATGCGGAGATCGCCGCCTTCCACCTGGACAGGTGAGTCCCCTGCGGGCGCCCCGCATCATCGTCGTCCCCCCGCAGGCGCCCCGCGTCATCGCCACCGCAGGCATGGGCTGCTGTGAGCTGGCTGTCAGGAATCGGGGCCAGGAGACTTGGGGCGTCAGCTTCTCTGACGAGACCCAAGGTCGCGAGTCCCGCAAAACGGCCCTTCCCTTGGTGGCCCTGGGTCTGGTGCAGCTCTGCGGAAGAGGATAGACTGCTTTGGGGCTCTGCGGGGCCCCTGGCTTCTGGGGAGGAGTGGAGGTTGGGGCCTGACAGGGGAGAGCAAGTCCATTCAGATCGGTGGAGCGCCCAGAGGCACGAGTGAGGACGCCGCTCCCTGTCCTTCCACCAGGATCCTGGATTTCCGCCGGGTTCCTCCCGTGGCCGGCAGGCTAGTCAACATGACCAAGGAGATCCGGGACGTCACGAGGGACAAGAAGCTGTGGAGGACCTTCTTCATCTCCCCAGGTGAGCCCTCCCCAGTGAGCCCCCTCCCCGTGTGACCTCTCTCCCAGGTGACTCCCTTCCCTGGTGACCTCCTTCCCCAGGTGACCCCTCCCCGGGTGACTTTCTTCCCCGGAGGACCCCACTCCCCAGGTGACCCTGCTCCCGGGTGACCCCCCTCCCCAGATGACCCCCTTCCTGGGTGACCCCCTCCCCGGGTGACCGGGACTGCCCCTGCGCCATGAGCAGCCTGGCTTCAGCGCTGTGTCTGCGTTGCCGTCTCAGAGCTGCCAGGTGGTCTTCATCATTCCTGACTCTGCCCCTGGGCTGCGGGAGATGTTGCTGCTACCAAAGGCTGAGGCAAACTCCCACCCTCCTGAGAAGTCTTCTCCAGGTGGTGCAGCCAGAGCGGACCTCCGTTCTCTGGACACCCCGGAAAGACCCTCACGTGGCTCAGGGCCCTGCAGCTGCCCTCTCCTCTGTGCAGCGCTGGACACGGAGAGGGGCTTCCCCTGGCCCCTGGGGGGTGGCACTGCCCCGCCCTCGGGCCCCTGCCCACTCCAGGCGCATTAGGTCCCGACTGCGTGGTGTCACCCTTCAGCGCACGCACGAAGGAGGGCCAGGCTCAGTGGGGTCGTCTGCCCACTTGCGTCAGACCTGATCCTTGGGCTCCCTTCCTCACCACCCGCTTTGGGCCAGGCGACCCCTCCTGAGACTGGACCCCGAGGAACCCCTCCTACATCCTGGGGCTTTTGTTGCTTGTATTTCGTCTTGGAACGTTTTGCGTTGTTCCACTGATGCTGGCACAGCAGAGTGGAGTGACCCATCTGGGCCACCAAGACCCCACAGAGCATGGCCCTGGCCCCGACCCTGCAGGGATGCCTCAGCTGTGCCAGGCACTCGCCCAGCCAGTTCACACAGACAGAATCCACTCGCCAAGTCCAAAGATCCACTGGCCCAGAAGCTCCTTCCTTGTAGGTCAGCATGCTTCTCAGCCGCGTGATGAACTGGTCAGAACTGAGGCCCACGGCCCTCGTCTCATTAGGGGCCGTCTCTGTCACCCGAGCCCACAGAGAGGAGAGCAGGACGGGACCCCCGAGGCGAGAGGGCTCCATCCCCTTTGAACAAGTGTCTGGCCCACGTGACGAAACCAAGGGCCCGAGCGAGAGCCTTGTTGGGAGGGTCTCTGAGGTCCTCCTGGCCACCCTGCCCGAGCCCTGCAGGCCTGTGGGGGCACGTGCCCACCTCAGTCACTTCCAGGGGACACAGGCTCACCCAGCCACCTGGGGCCCCCCGTCCCCACAACCCGGCTTTAAATGGTTTAGTTGCCACTTGGAGTCTGAGCAGTTTCGCTACACCTGGAAGCATCCTCACAGCGAAGGTGACTGGTCCATCCCCAGGGTCCCCTCCCAGCCCTGCGCCTGCCTTCTGTCTGGACGGGGCTGCTTCCGCCAGTCCCTCACTGGGGGGAGGCTCTGGGCAGCTGTCTCTCCCACCTCGGCGTTACCCTGAGTCACCGGTTCTGCGGCCCGTCCCGTGTTGTCCCTTCCATTTCTGAACCGGTTGATGAGCCCGAGCAGAAGGGACAAAGTAGCTTGTCTCAAGGAAGCGGAGGGACTGAAGTCCGAAATCTCAGGAAACGGACACGAGTCAAGCAGTCTCTCCACTGGATCTCCCTCCCGCTGGGGCCCAGGGGCCTCCTAGCTGTGCCGCTGCTGTGTTCCTCGAGCTCGGTGGTCTTACGGAGGTTTGTAAAGGAGCAAGGGCTCCTTTCCACGGTCAGCAGACAGTCAATTGTTAGTCTAGGCGGGTGATCTGAGAGGCAGGCGTCCCACCCCGCCCTCGTACCCATTCACACCTGGACCGGGTCTCCCTCGTCGTCATCATCGGCGGGCGCTGACATCCGCCCTCGCGGCCCCAAGCCGCACCGTTGCTCAGCCTGGTCAGTCCCAGAGGCGGGACCCGTGGGGGTCCCGGCTCCTGGCCCCTCTCCTGGTCCTGGGCCCCCAGCTTGGCGTCTGGCCCTGCCTGGATGCGCTCCTGCTCCCTATCCTGGAGCCGCAGGCTCTGGGCTCAGCTCCACCTGCTGCCGCTGACACCCGCCCTCTCCGCCCAGACTGTTTCTGTTCCCACCGCCTCTGCTCCGTCAGCCAGATTTCTCCCCCACACCCTTGGGAAGCGTTTGGTTTTCTCCTAAGCAGCAGGCTAGCAGGAAGCAGCTTTGAGCGCACTGTAGAAAACGAGGTCTGCTCAGATTTGTTTGGGGCGTTTCTGCTTTGCTGGCGTTTCCGCGCCGTCGCGGGGGTAGAAGCACCAGGAAGGCTGCAGAGGCCGAACTCTGCTGGAGCTGCCGATCCACGCCGCTGCCTCCAGCCTCAGGGCCCTGAGTAGCCCTGCTCCGGGGTCCGTCAAAATGGGGGAGACGTGTGCAGCCTGCAGAGGCTGGGGAGCCCGGTGGGCTAAGAGGTGGGGTGGCCAGCCAGCTGGGGGCAGCGTCAGGCGGGGGCAGCTGAGTCCCCATCACCACGGGACTGAGTGGGGGCCAGCGGCCAAGCCCGCGTCTGCCGTGTGACACCTTTCTCCTGCTTTCCTGGTGACTGTCACCGCGTCTCTTATCCCGAGATCAGCTCGCGTCCTGTGCAGGTCTCGGCTGCGAGGGGCGGGTGCGCGGCAGATGGGGAGAGGGCGCGTCGTGCACCGCCCCCCCCAGCCTCTCCTGCCCCTCCCCGCCACTCAGCCACCTTTACATCAGCTCTTCCCCACACTAGGGGGTGGCCGGGTGGTCCCTGGGCCTCTGTTACTCTGTGGTCAGTGTCCAGACTCCCACCGGGGGCCATACAGGTTCCCAGAGCAGACAGACCCCTCCCCAGCAGCCCTGCCCCTTGTGACACCCCCCACACACCCTTGGGGAATCTGAGATGGGCAAGGACTCACCCCTCCTGCCAGCAAAGCCCCAAAACATTCAGAGGAACCAGCCTGGATTCTCCAGGACCCTCAGGCTGGCAGGCTGGGACCCCTTGATCCTCACGGAGACCAGGGCCCTCCCCAGGGAGCCTGTCCCGTTGGAGTCCTCGGGTCCTCCCCGCCATCTGGCCTGCTGCCCTGGGCATCACTGTCAAGGGGAACGGGCACTGCATCCCCAAGCCCAGCCTCTCCACACCTGTCCTCTCTGTTCCCTGGGTCAGGAATGGCACAGCCCCCTGTTCAGGGACCGAGGCTTGGAGGAGTGAAGGCCCCAGCCCCACATGGGGCTACAGAGCGGAGAAGTGAGAGGCCGCAGGCTGGAGGAGCCCCACCCTGACGCCCCCGTACAGGCCCGGTTTGGGTTCCTGACAAGGAAAAGGCTGCGGGCCCAGGAAATGCCTCTCTCTTCACATGACTCCAACTAAAGCCAGCTTAGGCTTAGAGGTTACAGACAGGAATTCCAGGGCTCGGAGAGGATTTTCCTCCTGAAAACGGGCCGAGATTGAATCCTGTCGACACAAGAGACCTCAGGCTGAGCCTGGTCTGCAGCAGTGGCTGCAGGATCCTGAGGTGCAGGGCGAGGGCGGGCAGGCCTTGCTGTTGGCAGGGCGGGGGCCGGTGCGGAGGGGCCACGGGCTTGGGGCTTGTTTACCCCACAAACAAAGGCAGTGATGGGGCGGGAGACCGTGGTTCCACAGGTAAACACACGCACAGACACGCCTGCCGCCCAGCCCAGACGCGCTGCTCGACTCTCCTCCTGTGGGGATATGACCCACATGTCTTAAGTCTAGTGTTTGAAGTGTGCAGTTCAGTGGTTTTTAGTGCATTCTCCGTGTTGTGCAACAGTCCCCGCTGATTCCAGGATATTTGCTCACCCCGAAAGAAGCCGTCACTGTTCAGTCACCCCACTCTCCCCTCCTCTCTGCTCTGAGAGCCGCCAGCTCCCGTTCAGGTCCGTCTGTTCCCAGGGTTTCATGCACAGTGTCTGGCTTTGTCCATAATGTTCATGGTTCATCCACGCGGTGCTCCACTTCATTCCTTTTGTGGCTAAATGCTATTCCCTGTTACGGGCAAACCACGCTGACTCTGGGGATGGTCTGCTGGGAACATGTCTGTCAAGGGTCTGCGTGGACGTGTGTCTTCCCTTCTCTCGGGTGTGTGCCTGGGAGTGGGGTAGCCAGATCACCGGTTCTGTGTCCAATGCAGCAGCTGCGCCGTTCGACATTCCCACCACGGCTGCACCAGGGTGCAGCCAACGTCTCCACACCTTTAACCACACTGTTTATTATCTGTTCTTGTGGGTGAGAAATCGTGGATTTGATTTGCATTTCCCCGATGACTCACGGTGCCCAGCATCTTTCCCTGAGCTTGTTGGTCATTTCTGTATTTTCTTTGGAGAAGGATGCTTGAACTCCTTTGCCCATTTACAGATTGGGTTATTTATCTTTTTATTACTGAGATGGAAGGGTTCTTGTGCGAGTACTAGGTGCTTATTCGGTCATGATTGCAAGCATGTCCCCCACACTGCCTCACTTTGGAATGAGGGCCTTTTGCAAACCACTGAACAGAACCTCCGCAGACCCCAGACTTAGTTTGGAGGGTAATGAGGAAGAACCCAGACTCCGATCCGAGCTCTGCGTCCCAAGCTGTGTGGTCCCGTGGTCTGCGACGCAGGGCTCGGGCAGGTGGCTGAAGTCCAGGGTGAGACCGTGGGCAGGCCCCGCCCGGGAAGGGACGAGTCAGACGTGGTGCCAACACGCAGACCCCGCCCGCGGGCCCCTGCTGACCGCCCCCTCCACCCGCAGCCAACAACATCTGCTTCTACGGGGAGTGCTCGTACTACTGCTCCACGGAGCACGCCCTGTGCGGGAAGCCGGACCAGATCGAGGGCTCGCTGGCCGCCTTCCTGCCCGACCTGTCCCTGGCCAAAAGGAAGACCTGGCGGAACCCCTGGCGACGCTCGTACCACAAGCGCAAGAAGGCAGAGTGCGTTGGGGGCGCGCTGGGCCGGGGACTCTGGAATCCTGCCTCCCTGGGGTCTCGGGAGGGCTGGCTCCTGCCTGACCTGCTGCAGAGAACAAGCCCCAGGGTCTCGTCCACAGCAGATGGTGTGAGGAGCAACAGGGCTATGCCTGAGGCCGAGACAATCAGAAAGGGCCCCTCACACGGGCTGGGCGCCGACTGCCCCCCGGGTCTCTCCACGACTGGACGAGGCTTCAGGTCCCTTCCCCCCTTGAGAGAGACGCTGACCCTCCAGCCGTGGAGATGTCCTTGCCAGAGTGCCGTCCCGGGCTGTCCACACACGTGGCCTCCGGGTGGCGTAGTCCAGTCACTTCCTGGCCCTGCAGTCCTGCTGCTGCTGCAGCCTCGGCCCACGCAGGCCGCTATCACCTGCAGGCAGACCCTCTGCTCTGCGGTGACACCTGCTCTCACTCGGTCCCCCCGGCTGCCCCGTGGGTCCGCTGTCCTGAGCCGGGCAGCCCCAGGGGTGGTTTGGGCCTCCTTGTCTTAGAGGAGCCGCCATTCTGATGCCGGGCCCCCTGCAGGTGGGAAGTGGACCCTGACTACTGCGAGGAGGTGAGGCAGACACCCCCCTACGACAGCAGCCACCGCCTCCTGGACGTCATGGACATGACCATCTTCGACTTCCTCATGGGTACGTCCAGGGCCCCCGGCCCGCCCCGCGAGTGCCCCGCGCAGGCCCAGCGCCGCGCTCACACTCCATGCTCCCCGCGCGGACGCCAGACGGGCAAGGAGGGCTCGCCTCCGAGCCGCACGCAGGCTCCCAGCAAGCTTGTCCCCACAGGAAACATGGACCGGCACCACTATGAGACCTTCGAGAAGTTTGGGAACGAGACGTTTATCATCCACTTGGACAACGGGAGAGGGTGAGTCCTTCCAGCCACCGCGAGGGGTCAGCTGTCCCTCGGCCCAGACACACCCGGGGGGCAGGCGCTTTGTGGGAGGGATGGCCCGGCCCCCAAAGGCCTCTTGGGGTGACGCAGGGCCCTGGCCTGGGCTCCTGTGAGCTGGGGGACGGGGCCCCAGTGCGGGCATGTATGCAGGGCTCAGGCCCCTCTGGCTGTCAGGGCTGCAAGTGCCTGGACGCCTCGGAGGATCAGCTCTGGGCACCTGGGCAGCGTGTGGGGCCCTCACTCTCAGCTGTAAAAGACACCCCTGCAGCTGGATCCGAGGCCCCTTGCCCTTGGGCCTTGTCCACCCAGCCCGGCCAGGGCCTCTCACTGGCGAGCTTCTGCTCAGTACAGCGGCCGAGGGTCCGACGGGTTGCGCTCACCTGCCTCATCCCAGGCCCTGCGTCTGGGCTGGGGACGGCAGGAAGCAGGCCCCCGCCCAGCCCCAGGGGCGGCCTGGCAGCTCTGCCCATGTGCCCCGCCCACCCCCCAGCTCTGCCCTTCTTCCCTCAGGTTTGGGAAGCACTCTCACGACGAGCTGTCCATCCTGGTGCCTCTACAGCAGTGCTGCAGGTACGGCCCTGCCCCGCAGACGCCCCAGCCCAGCCCTCCCGCAGCCACAGGCCAGACAGCCTTCCCACCCCACCGGGGGGAGTGCCTCCCGGGACCCGGCTCCCCGTCCCCACAGCAGCCCACCCACCATGCAAAGGAAGACGCCGAGGCCCCCGGCCCCCACGCTCCCCACATGTGACTCCCGAACCCAGCCCCTCTCTTTAACAACCGGGGAGACAGGCCGTAGGGCCCAGCCTCCTGCTCCACATGCCCCTGGCCCAGAGACGGAGCCAAGCCACGGCTGCCTCCCGCCCCACTCCCGCCAGAAAGGACGGGGCCTGCTGGACCCCCCTGCAGGTGGGACCCTCCCCGGCACACCCGAAGCCGGCCAGCGCAGGGAGGAGGCTCAGGCAGGCTCCTCCCTGGGCGCCGGCCTGACCTCCATCTCCGGCAGGATCCGGCGCTCCACGTACCTGCGGCTGCAGCTCCTGGCGCAGGAGGAGCACCGGCTGAGCCTGCTGATGGCCGAGGCCCTGCGCGCGGACCGCGTGGCCCCCGTGCTGCTGCAGCCACACCTGGAGGCGCTGGACCGGCGGCTGCGCATCGTGCTGCGGGCGGTCGGGGACTGCGTGGAGAAGGACGGGCTGCACAGTGTCGTGGAGGACGACCTGGGCCCCGAGCACAGAGCCGCGGCTGGGAGGTAGTGAACGCGGGCCGCGGCCAGGCCAGCCGCCCGGGACCCAGGCCCACACGGGGCAGACAGGCTGCCGGGGCAGGCGCCTCGCTTCAGACCCGGGCAGCCGGGGGCGCGCGCTGTGCCCACGGACAGAGGCGGCCTGGTGGCGGGCCAGCACCCTTTTGTACGGAAAAGAAGCCTTTACTTACGATTTTGTATTTATACATGATGTAAATGTACGTGCACAGAGACGTTATCTGTACAGACCCCGACCACCCGCAGGCCACACTGGGGGCCACCCGGCCGGTCCAGACGGTCCTGAGAAGGGCTCCCACTCTGGACCGAGCTTGCAGTAGAAACTCTCCTCCCTTCCCGGGGCCACAGGAGGCTCCCGAGGCCCTCATGGACTCGCGTCGAGGGATGAACACCGCATGGGTTTCAGGCAAAGTCAAGGGCCAGCCGCCCCCCAGGTACCGCGCAGTCCTCACACCGTCTGGAGCCAGTGCACACGTGACCAATCTTGCAGCTGGCTACCTTCGAGGCATTTTCATGGAATAGTTTGCAATGTGGTAAAAGTGCAATAAAGATGAAGCAAGTATGTGCTCGGGCCTCACTGGCATCTGGGTCCCTCACTTCCTGCTGCCCAGCAGCCTGTCCACCCTTGGGCATGGCCAGTGTCCGGCCTGGAAGGAGGGCGTGCCTGTCCCATGCCTGGTGTGGTTGCTTCCAGGGAACTGAGTGCAGCTCCCCGAGTCTCTCCAGGGTTGGCATCACATGGGCTCCGTGTTCACCTGCAGGAACTGGCACGCACTGGGGCTGAGCCAGGGGTGGCCGGAGAGACCCAGCCCCCCAGGGCCCCACTGACGGACGCAGGGGGTCAGAGTGCCTCCTGCAGGCAGGCCGGGCCCTGGAGGAGCCTGCTGGCCGAGGGCTCACCTGAACCTCCTGTTCTTCGAGCAGAGAAATCAGAGCCCCTGTTCCTTTACTAGGCTTCCCTCACCTGTCCCTGCAAGTGTCCCGGGCACACAGATGGGGGCCACGTGGGGACTAGCGGAGGAGACGGCCGTCTGCAACGTGGGAGAGAGGACCCGCCAGAAACTTGGCCTGGGCTTCCAGCTCCCAGAACACAGAGAAGAGCCTGCGTCTCAGCCGCCCCGTCTGTGGTGTTCCAGTACAGCAGCCTTTGAGCCCCGACCCAGAGCTTCCCCGTCCGTCAGATCTCCCTGAGCTGAAGACAGAAGGAGAAGGGAGCAGGGGAAGCCTGCTCTGGCCATGACCAGGGGGAGCAGGGCCAAGGCTGTGGTGGTTACATGCGTTTAAGTTCATGCTCTCCCCAGTAAGAGTCTCTCTGGATCCAGAGTCACCCCTGCTTTGGGCGGAGAGGGACACTTGCAGAGAAAGATTCCCTCAGCCATGGAACATCCCTCCCCAAAGGGCAATGTCCCCTCCGTTCTTCAAAGTGATGGCCACGCCAAAGGGGCACACCTGGGGGACATCGCCTACCCCCCAGAGGGCACGCAGCCTCACCAAGGAGGCCCTGAGCTCCTCGGAGCTGCCCAGGGGCCCAGAGCTGGGCAGCAGGTGAGCCCTGGAGACAGCTTTGCTCGGCCTCAGTGCAGTGGGGACAAAGGGCCTCAGTCCAGGACTAGCTGGGAGCCCAGTGCGGCCGCAGGTGGGGCCGGCCAAGGGGTGGGTGGAGTTCCCGGTGACGGCTGGCTGGGGGTCTCCCGTCCACCTGAGTTAACAGGATTCTTGTGAAGACTGGGTGATGCACAGTCAGACTGCAGAGGAGCCTCGCTGCAAGAGGCTCCTGAAGAGTCTGACGGACACCCATCCGGTAGCACAGTCTCATCCCCTCACCGCAGGAGGCAGCGCTCAGAGGCTCAGAGCTGGGGCAGATCCCTGAGGCCTCCCGGAAGCCGGGAGGTGAGGCTGGACAGATGGACATGCAGCAACCTGACTGCACACACACCGAGGGCCCGCAGACGCTGCTTGGTGGGCTGGGGACGGGCAGGAAGTCAGGGCAATGGGCAACGGCAGGCGGCCAGGCCCCAGTGTGACGGCGAAAGGCACAGAGCGGGCTCAGACCCAGGAAGACCAGGACGGAGGAGCCCTCGTCACGGTGAGGACAGGCCTAGGGACAGGTGACGTCTGGGTGACAGTCCGCTCGGCCGTGCTGAGCTTCCCAGCCATGGCCACAGCAGCACTCAGCGCTGTTTCCCTCCAAAGGAGAATGTGATACAGCTGAACTGAAAGGCAGTGGGGAGACCCAAGGCCTCTCTCAGGAAGATGGGAAGTTAAAAAAAGAAAAAAAAAGAGGGGGGGAGTTATAAAACTTACAAAATAAAACGTTTGCCATTTAGAAACATGGAGATAGCATGCAAACAAGGCAGGAGAGCCCAGCCTAACCCTGACCCTGACCCTGACCCTAACCCAACCCTAACCCTAACCCTAACCCAGGAAGGCGGACACAGAGCGACCTCTCTGGACCTTGGTTTCAGGAACAGGGGTGAGGTGGGCAGGGGTCCGCTGTCCTCCCTGATCTGATCGGTAATGTTGTTTGACTTTTGAAACTGGGTCCGTCTATTCAGTCAGTCAGTTCGGTCCTTCAGTCGTGTCCGAGTCTTCGCGACCCCTTGGATGCAGCACGCCAGGCCTCCCTGTCCATCACCAACTCCCGGAGCTCACTCAAACTCATGTCCATTGACTTGGTGATGCCATCCAGCCATCTCATCCTCTGTCACCCCCTTCTCCTCCCACCTTCAATCTTTCCCAGCTTCGGGGGCTTTTGTAATGAGTCAGTTGTTCACATCAGGTGGCCAAAGTGTTGGAATTTCAGCTTCAGCATCAGTCTTCCAATGAATATTCCAATGATTTCCTTTAGGACGGACTGGTTTGATCTCCTTGCAGTCCAAGGGACTCTCAAGAGTCTTCTCCAACACCACAGTTCAAAAGCATCAGTTCTTCGGCGCTCAGCTTTCTTTATGATCCAACTCTCACATCCACACATGACTACTGGAAAAACCATAGCTTTCACTAGATGGACGTTTGTTGGCAAAGTAACGTCTCTGCTTTTTAATATGCTGTCTAGGTTGGTCATAGCTTTCCTTCCAGGAGCAAGTGTCTTTTAATTTCAGCTACAGTCACCATCTGCAGTGATCTTGGAGCTCAAAAAAAATAAAGTCTCACCGTTTCCGTTCTTTCCCCATCTATTTGCCATGAAGTGATGATGCCATGATCTTAGTTTTTGAATGTTGAGTTTTAAGCCAGCTCTTTCACTCTCCTTTTTCACTTTCATCAAGAGGCTCTTTAGTTTCTCTTCGCTTTCTGCCATAAGGGTGATGTCATCTCTGTATCTGAGGTTATGATACTCCTGCCAGCAATCTTGATTCCAGCTTGTGCTTCATCCAGCCTGGCATTTCACAGGATGTACTGTGCATATAAGTTAAATAAGCAGGGTGACAATATATAGCCTTGACCAATATACTCCTTTCCCAATTTGGAACCAGTCCATTGTTCCATGTCTGGTTCTAACTGTGGCTTCTTGACTTGCATACAGATTTCTCAAGAGGCAGATCAGGTGGTCTGGTATTCCCATCTCTTTAAAAACTTTCCACAGATTGTGATCCACACAGTCAAAGATTTTAGCATAGTAAATGAAGCAGTAGTAGATGTTTTTCTGAAATTCTCTTGCTTTTTCTATGATTCAGGGGATGTTGGTAATTTGATCTCTGGTTCCTCTGCCTTTTCTAAAACCAGCTTGAACATCTGGAAGTTCACAGTTCATGTACTGTTGAAGCCTGGCTTGGAGAATGTTGAGCATTACTTTGCTAGCGTGTGAGGTGAGTGCAATTGTGCAGTAGTTTGAACATTCCTTGGCATTGCCTTTCTTTGGAATTGGAATAAAAACTGATCTTTTCCAGTCCTGTGGCCACTGCTGAGTTTTCCAAATTTGTTGGCATATTGAGTGCAGCACTTTCACAGCATCATCTTTCAGGATTTGAAATAGCTCAACTGGAATTCCATCACCTCCAATAGCTTTGTTCGTAGTGATGCCTAAGGCCCACCTGACTGCATTCCAGGATGTCTGGCTCTAGGTGAGTGATCATACCATCATGGTTATCCAGGTCATTAAGATTTTTTTGTACAATTCTTATGAGTATTCTTGCTACCACTTCTTAATATCATCTGCTTCTGTTGGGTCCATATCATTTCTGTCCTTTATTGGGCCCATCTTTGTTTTCCTCTATTTCTTTGCACTGATCACTGAGGAAGGCTTTCTTATCTCTTCTTGCTATTCTTTGGAACTCTGCATTCAAATGGACATATTTTTAGTTTTCTCCTTTGCCTTTCACTTCTCTTCTTTTCTCAGCTATTTGTAAGGCCTCCTCAGACAATCATTTTGCCTTTTTGCATTTCTTTTTCTTGGGGATGGTCTTGATCACCACTTCCTGTACAATGTTATGAACCTCTGTCCATAGTTCATCAGGCACTCTGTCTATCAGATCTAATCCCTCAAATCTATTTGTCACTTCCACTGTATAATTGTAAGGGATTAGATTTAGGTCATACCTGAATGGTCTAGTGATTTTCCCTACTTTCTTCAATTTAAGTCTGAATTTGGCAATAAGGAGTTCATGATCTAAGCCACAGTCCATCTATTACTTTGATACAGGTTCAAACAGCAGATAAAGCTGCTGGACGGGAGGAGGGAGGGGGGCAGGGCTGAGCCGTGAGCTGGGTGAGGGCCCCCTGCCCGGTCCTGTGCGCATCTCAGCGCAGCTGTGCAGGAAATCTGAATTCCGATGTGCCAGTTCACCATCTGAACCAATGCCCAGCCGGGTGAAGGGACTTTCCCAAATTATCGTGGGAGTGCCTGGTCCCTGGGACTCAGACTGCTGCAGTGGGGGATTGGGGGGGGGGGGTTGCCGAGGGGGTCAGGGAGGCAGAGGACATTGTGAACAGGCCAGGAGAGGCTTTCAGTTAAATCCCTCTCTGGGAGCCGGCTTTCCCATGAGATTTGGGTGGCGTGCTGGGTCCACAAGCGTTATAGGACAGCACCTGCCACAGGGCCATGGAGAAAGTGGCAAGAATTCAAGCATGATTGAAAAAACAAATGGGGGAAATCCAAACAAAAGCCCTCCTCAGGCAGCCTGAGAGCTGGTTACGTAGGATCAGGGGGCAGGAGGCAGCGGCCGTCTGAGGGCAGAGAGCACTTCTTGAATTAAGTTCGTTGAGTGGACAAGTCAGCCAGTATCTGGGTGGGGAGGCATGTGCGGCCCCTGCCCCCTGGGTCTGAGGGCTGCAGTGTGTCCGGGAGGCTGCAGAGATGCAGGTTGGGGGCTCAGCGTCTCTCCTGGCCCCGCCCGCAAGCCTGAGACAGAGGACAGGGAGGCCCCGGCCCTGCCTCCCCACGGGGGAGCAAGTCAAGTGTGCAATTCTTGGGACCAGCCCCCCAAAGGCCATGCCCAGAGGTGCAGGTTCCTGGATTCAGGGGCCCCAGGCTACCCTCCCAGGGTCCTGCCCAGTTCCCCCAGAAACTCTCCCTCAACCCACTGCCCCAGCCCTCACCCAGATGGAACAGAAGCAGAGGCGCCCAGAAGCCTGGGGCAGGAGGGGCTTGGACGCAGCCCGCCTTGGTCAGGAGAGCCCGTGTTGGGGGCCCACGTGCACAGGGGGCTCTTTCTTACCTTCTTTAAATTGGGGTTAGTCGCTTTGTAACGCGTTAGTTTCTGCCGTACGACAGCATCAGCTATGTGAGTGTGCTCACAGATGTCCGGCTGCGACTCCATGGACCAAAGCCCGCTCCTCTGTCGGTGGAATTTTCCAGGCAAGGATCCCCTCCTGCACCTCCCCCCACCCACACCGCACGGAGCGCCGCGGAGCACCGAGCTGGGCCCCCGCGTACGGCAGCCTCCCCCAGCTGTCTGCTTCACATGGGGTCGTCCTGTGTGTCGATCCGTCTCCTGACTCTTCCCACCCCACCTTCCCCTCCTGTCTCTCCCTCCCCCCTCCCTCTCCAGCCCGGGGTCCACATGTTGTTCTGGACACCTGGGTCTTTCTTACTCTGCTTGGAGCTGGCGTTCAGGAGCAGGCGTTTGCGGGCCGGGCAGGGGCTGGGAACCATGTTCACCCTCCGGGGGGTGGCTCCCAGCCTGCAGCTTAAATGGGATCAGAGGGTGCCTACGGCAGCAGGGGGCCTGTGGGGCCACAGTGGGCCGCCCAGGTCCAGAGCAGCCCCACTGGGCTGCGGGGGCTCGGATTGGCCGCCCCCCCCCCCCGCCTGAGGCCTGAGCTCTGTCCCGTCCCTGCTCCAGGTTGCAACCCCCCAGCTACACTCAGTCAGACGTGCCCTGTGGTCACTGTCGTCCTGGGGGAGCCTGGGAGGCTGTGGCGGACACGCTGTGCCTGGCTCCCTTGCACCATCTAGAGGAGACCCTGAGAAAAGCAAGAGCAGCCTCCTAGGGCAGAGGCGACCAGTCCGGCCTGGGAAGCACCCGCCCCGACGACTCCTGCATTCACGATCAGAATCCAAGGCCTCAGAAGCAGCGACCTGCAGTTCTGGCCCGATGGGCCCGTCGGCCTGGTGAGCTGTCAGCAAGCCCTGCCCCCCACAGGGCCCGGAGCGGGCCGGCTGCCCGTTCAGTGACCAGGGCCCGGGGCCCCGCCAGCCCCCAGGGCAGGCCCGGAGCCTGGGGAGGTGGCCTTGCCACCCTTTTGTCCAGGAGCCAGTGCAGCGCCCAGGCCCAAAAACACCCTTGGGGTCAACGGGTCATTCTTCAGCGAGTGCTGAACAGGAGTTCTGTGCACTGGTAAATATTTCAGCACCGAAGAAGGAGAGGACGGAATTTACATTGAGGGTTGAAGGGCCCTGGCCTTCCTGGAGCTTCTAGAAGTACCGTCTTGGGCAGCCCTGGGCTGTAGCCCCGCCTTCCACCCCACCCTTATTTCGTTCTGACCTCAGGTGCTGCCCAAATGCCTCATCCTGGAAGGTCTCCTGGCCTCCAGCCTGGGTGACTTCAGCATGCTCTCCCACGCCCCCTCCGACCACAGAGCTGAGGTCGGGTCCACTTCCCACCAGACGGGGCCGTGTGAGGACTAGGGGGTGCGGCCCAGCACTCCAGCAGCTCCGCCTGCTCAGCCCCCACTCAGCGGCCCAGCCACCCCCGACCCTGAACTCCCGCTTCCACGGGGCGCCTGCCCCCCAGCCCCGAGCCCAGGCCTTTCCGACCCGAGCCCGAGCCCACGCATACCCCATGGCCGGGCTCAAGGGTTCCCACTCCCCTGTTCATGGCCCCCAGTGGTCTCGCTTCCTGGGATTCAGGCCTGGCGAGCCCCCTCCCGAGAGGAGTCCAGATTGGTGAGGCTGAGAGGACCCTGGAGGGGCAGACGGTCACCGCCACAGCGGAGCGACAGGGCACGGCGGGTCCTCTCTCCACCTTTGCAGAGGGGGACGGCTTCTGTCTCTGAGATTTTCTATTTCAACCTTTTTGTCCTTTATGAACCTTCTGTAACACAACTTTTAATTACAAAATACAAAAGTGTGTAAGGGCAGAGGTCACACGAAGTCCCATCTTCGTCCTGTTCTCTGGGGTCGTCTGTGCCACGTCTGTGTCGGAAGTGCTGGTTGAGGGCTGCTGGGGCTCGGGGCTGCCCTCCCGCCCAGCTGGTGCCCCGTCTTCACACAGGCCCCCTGTGCCCAGGCATGTGAGCGCCCACAGGCCGCCCCTGACCCTGGAACTGCAGCCGCATCCTCCCCTGAAGGGCCTAGGTCCCACACGGGTGACCTGACTCAGGTGAGCTGGTCACCCTCCCGGCCCGTGGAGGGGACTGCACGGTCGGCCTGGCTCATGGGGTTGTTGTTCTCAGCGGTGTCTTGAGGACGTTTCCGGCTGACAGAGCGGAGAAGCCGTTCTTCCCACTGTCAGGCCCCAAATAATGACCCAAATAATATGTCATTTTCAGAAGGAAGCCAAGCAAGGCTCAGACACCTAAGGAACCAAAACACGTTGGGAAGGTTTTCTAACCAATCAGCCTTCATGTTTGATTCAATCAAACAAGTGACCAGGTTGAAGTGCCTCTCCCACCGTCCACTCTCTTATGCAGCAGAAGCTCATCCCGAGACCTGTCTCTGGACTGGCCACAGCCCAGGGACGAGGCCCTGGCTGGCTGGCCCTCCCCGGGCCGACGCTGAGGGGCCCCGGGGGGCACTGGGCACGTCCGCGCCCCTAGACTGGTCCCTGCGTCCTCTCCTCCCCTCCCAGGTGCAGCGAGGCCCACGGGGAGCCAGCCGCGCTCCTGCGGCTTCAGCAACGCCCCGCCCGGCCCGCCTACAGCAGGCGCGGGCTTTCAGGACTGCTCTCCTCTGACGGACCTGCTCCCCTGGGTTACAGTTGTTGCCCTGAAGCCTCAGCTCTCTGACAGATTCAAGAAAAGTCATGACTGTGCAGATCGCTGGTTTTCTCGCTGTGAGGGGGAGGGTTCTGCTCATTTCACTCTGTCAGGGGGCTTCCGGACCAGCCACCGGACCTCGGCGCCATGGTGGTGCCTGGCGTGTGGCTGGACCACAGCTTGCCCGATGCCTCCCTGCTGACGGACATCCAGGCTGATTCCAATTTGGGGAAAAGAGGAATGAAATCATTCTGAACACGTCACAAGTGCTTGCATAAAGTTCTGTCTTCACTTGGGATAAACACCCATGAGTGCAGCTGCTGGGTCACGTGGTAGCTGCACGTTTAGTTTTTAAAGAAACAACCAAAATGTTTTCCTGAGGGGCTGCACCGTCTGATGTTCCCATATCCCAGCATTTCTCATTTTGACACCTGGTAGAGAGGATGCTGCGGAGCCCCTGACTGTGTCTGAGCCCGAGTGCACCTCAGATCCCACTGCAGGAGTTGGAGCCAGGAGGGAGCTGGCACGGTGCCCCTGGGTCCTGGGCGCCCACATCAGCAGGCCGGCCACCATCCCCTGCTGGGGCAACAGGCTGGATGGAGCACAGATCATTTCAGAGCTGCAGGTGCAGCTTCAAAGGTAGAATCTTCTGGAAGAAGACTATTCAGGTGTCCTGGCCTTGGGCAGTCGCACTGACAGGTCTCATGGCCAGAATTTTGCAGACTGTTCGTGGACATGCTTTTTGCTGGTACGGCCACCTTGAAACAAAGGGCCCTCCTTAAGATCCCACCTGACTTCTTGCTAAAACGTCCTCCCCCTGTCTTTTCTTCCCCAGGCGCCCACCGGTGACCCCCAGAAGGACCAGTGAAGCAGAGGCTTGGCTAATGAGGAAGTTACAGAGCAGGGGGCCACTGGGCTCAGAGCTCCACAAAGGGCCCCCCAAGGAGGATACGAGGGAGACAGCACAGCAGGGACAGAGCGTGCCAGGGTGGGTTGGACCCTGTGTCCAGCTCTGATCCAGGGTCCCGGCGGCACACACCCTGGCCACCATTGCACCGGGGCTGAAGGTAGAGGGGCAGAGCCTGGTGGGGAAGGGGCTACGCCCCCGCCCTCTCTGTGGTCGGGCTCCTGGCAGCTCCGAAGTGCGCTCTGAGGAGCCAGAAGCCAGGGAAGGACCTCTGAGTCTTGGGGTGCTCGCAGGCTTGGGGGACCCAGGGAGCTCCGCCCTTAAGTCTGGGACAGCGCAAAGAGCACGAGGCACAGTCGGCGGGAGCGGGAGGGGGTGGCCCCCCCACCCCACCCCACCCGTCGGACCACCCAGCGCGTGGCTCCTTCCTCCCCCGCGCCGGTCAGGGGGTCACCGCGAGCCTGCTCTCCGCTCCCCTCGGCCGCTTTACCGGCAACAGGGGCCTCCCCCGCTCCGGGATTGGATGCGAGAGGACGGGTGGGGGCGGGCGGGGGGACCCGGGGAGCCCAGGTTCCCCGCTCAGGCGGAGAGCAGCCGGCAGCGCAGACGCCGCTGGTCCGCACAGGGGAGAACCTCCGCGCAGTCCTGGAGCGCGCCGGCGGGCGGCGCGGAGGAGGCGGCAGCATTGGCGACCCGCAGGCGGCAGGCGCACCGCGATGTTTGACAGCTCGCAGTATCCCTACAATTGTTTCAATTACGACGCCGACGACTACCCGGCGGGCAGCTCGGACGAGGAGAAGCGGCTCACGCGGCCAGCGTACAGGTGACCGCAGGGCCGTGCCGGGGCCACAGGGGTCGCGGGGGCCCTCCTCCGAGAGGAGGCCAAGACCAGCTCGGGCGCGGGAGGGCTCACTTCTCATCCGCACGTTGGGAGGTAGCCGAGAAGGTTCTCCAGCCTCCCCGGGGAAGCCCCAAGTGTGAAGGTGAGCTTCCCTGGTCTGCGCAGAGTTGCGCTGGGAGCTCCAGGGGGGCCCGACTCCAACAACCACCCCCGCCCCCAGCTCCCCGGTGCCCCGGGGAAGGGAGAGCGGAGTGGTCCCCGGGCGGCCCGGAGACTCCAGACGCAGACGCGCTCCGGGGTCCCTCCCCTGCCCCGGCCTGGCCTGAGCGCCGCTGTTTGCAGCTACATCGCACTGATCGCCATGGCCATTCAGCAGAGCCCGACGGGCAGGGTGACCCTGTCCGGCATCTACGACTTCATCATGCGCCGGTTCCCGTACTACCGCGCCAACCAGCGCGCCTGGCAGAACTCCATCCGCCACAACCTGTCCCTCAACAGCTGCTTCGTCAAGGTGAGGCCCCCACCCCCGTGCGGCCCCTGAATGTCCCAGGCCTGTGGACCCCTGGACCAAGGCACCCCTGATTGGGCTGTGGGGGTGCATTTTGCAGCGGCGTGCGCTGCAAAGTTCACGCGTAGCCTTCGCCAGCTCCCCAGCGACGCGCCCACCCCCAGGGCGGGGCATCCTTCCGGGGCCGCCAGGGGCTCCCCAAGAGAGCGCGGTGGGCGGGGCGCCCCGGGAGCCCGCCGCGCGCTGAGCCCCTCGTCCGCACAGGTGCCGCGGACCGACGGCCACGAGAAGGGCAAGGGCAACTACTGGACCTTCGCCGGCGGCTGCGAGTCGCTGCTGGACCTTTTCGAGAACGGCAACTTCCGCCGGCGGCGGCGCCGGCGTGGCCCCAAGGGCGAGGAGGCGAGGGGGGCGCGCGGGAGAGATGCGGGGGCGCCCCCGGGGCCCCCTGAGCCCCCAGTCCCTCGCAGCGAGCCCCCGACCCCAGCCAGCCCTGCCGTCCTGAGGAGGGACGCGCACAGGGACATCAAGTTCAGCATTGACTACATCCTCTCCGCCCCTGACCCCTTTCCCCGGGGCAGGTCACCCCACGTGCACCCCTCGCTGCAGGCCCGCCAGGTGAACCTCCAGCTTTGGACCGTGTGAGAGGGGCTGAGGTGCTCCGCGTCCAGGGCTGGCACCGGTCAGTCTGGAGTGTTCTCGGTGATTTCAGTCCACCTGAAGCAAAGAAGTGCGGTTCTGCCATGCTCCACAAAGTTCACAGACTCAGGCTCAACGCTGAAACCAGCCTGGGTTGGAGGGAAAGACGTGATGGGCTGAAAGGCGCTCATTTCCCTGTTGCCCCATTACCCCTTCAGAGCCTGAGAACTTAAGGGTTTGCTCTTGACTCACCCTGGGATCCTGCCTGAGGGCTAAGCGCTCACGGTCAGGGTCACGTTCACTTAGAGTCAAGGTCACTTCCTAGACTGCTGCGGGGCGAGCTGAGTGTTGTGTGGAGTTGGTGGGCGTTTTCTCTCACTGAAAACAATAAAAGCAAAGTACAGAAGGCTGAGTCAGCTATTGATTGATCCCGTGGACATGTCCCTGTCACGGATGATGTGACTGGAAGTGACAAGCGCGTCCCGTGTTGTGGGCTGAATATTTGACGGTGTTTAAAAATTTCTGTGCGCTCTTTTTATACAGGAAAGAAGGAAGGGAGGGAGGAAGGAGAGAGGGGGAAAGAGGGGAGGCCCAGATTTGGGACAGCGCTGGGGCAAAATGCACTTTTCCTGATTCTCCTGAGCAGCGAGAAAGCCCTACTCTGGCACGTTCCATCCAGCTGCTTTCCCGAGAAAGCAGACATTCCGGAGCAGACGGCTGACAAATTTCTGCTACACTGTGAGGTACACGGTTAGGAAGTGCACAATGACAAGCATTGGAGGTGGGTGCATCCATTTGAAATGTAAATGATATAATTACTGGGTAGAGACGGGCATTTAAAAAACACAATTATGCACAGTGAAACTATTTGACCAACCTTACCATTTTTCACCAGCCCATTTTTCGCAGAGTTAATTGCTTTCCGTGACTTAATTTGAACATTAGTATGGATTACACCTAATCTGATTCACTAGGTGACGATGATTGGCTAATTTTGTAAACGGCAAAAACACACCCAAGGAGGCTCGCTGTCTGGACTCAGAATTACCATCTTGCTTTATCGGACTTGGAGAAACTGGGGCTGGGGTAGATGAAGGAGGCAGGCACACAAGACTGAATTGGTCAGGAGACACGGTTGCACTCTGGTTCAGAAGGTTCGGAGTTTCATTAAATCACAGTATCCCGATTTTATCCGCCCTGTGAATAGAAACCCCGTGGAGTCCTTTCATGGTTTTGAGAAGATGTGTCTGGCCCTGACTCCAGAGATGAGCACTGGAAGTGATGCCCACTCACGTTTCCCATGCCCTCTCGGCCAGCCCAGGCCACCAACAGGTCAACCAGAGAGAACTGAGGTGTGTAACACGGAGGTCACTGCGCCCTCGCAAACACCCACAGACAGAACTCTCTCCTGGGGAAGCAGCCAGTATTGCTGGGCTCTCGGGTCAGCCAGGCACGGTGCTGAGCCTCCCCGAGGGCCAGCACCCCAGCCCTGTTCCCCTCGCTCCATACAGGTCAGAGACCCGCGGCACAGGGGGCCCAGGACTGGGACACAGGCTGTGACTCTGGGGTCAGGCTTCCTCCATGCCGTGGTCACACGCGAGTGTGTGCATGTGTTGTGTCTGTCTCATCCCTGTTACTTACACGCCGTCATCAGTCATGCTGACATCATTTTAAATTATACCAGATATAATTCAGATGGTCACCGGACACAGCTGGTTCCACACACAAGTATACGACATACAGACTATCTGAGGGTATATTTTTCTGCTTCCAACTGAGCAAATAAAGTTTCATTTCATCTTTCAACTTCTCTTTCTGAGTTTCATTCCAGTGATCAAGCGGCCAGAGCCGAGGGGCGGCAGCAGGCTTCACGATCTGGGTATGGCAGCATTTGCTTTGCAAAGGATATCAATCATGTTTTTCGAAGCAATGGGACATTTTCAATTTGCAAGCATGTGACACCCTTCGACTTCAGAAAGGCTCCCAGCCCTCACAGTGAATGGCATTTAATCCCCAACAACAGAGCAGGGCGAGGGCTGGTCTGACCTATTCAAATGTCGCCTCCACCACGCACACCTGCCCAACGCAATTATAATTAAATACTTTATGCCTCCCTTGCAAATCCACTGATTGATCACCGATACATACATCACCAGCACATTACCCCGAGCAGATGTCTGCCACACGTGCCACGGATCACCGAGTTTCCATTAGCCGGAGCCAGGGCTGTGCGTGGGAGCCGTGAATGAGCCACCGTCATGCAGAGCGCGCTCCTGGGTTGCGGCACCAGCTCGCAGGCCATGGGTGTTGCTGCTCAGAGCAGCTGCCAGGTGGGGGGCCTCCACCAGCGCTGGCGCTACAGGGCGAGGCCCGACAGGGCACGACACCCAAGGGGAGGGAGGGCGCCCCTGAGACGACAGCGGGCGCTGGACAGCAGCCCCCTTCTCTCCAGGGCCCCAGTGGCCAAGCCCACACGCGCACACGAATGGCCTCGTCCTGCGGCTCCAGCAGCCCAGTGAACAGACAAACAGACACCCGGCTCCGTGAAGCAGGAACAGATGAGGAAAAAGGCTCAGCAAGGCAGGGCCCAGTCCCACCCTCCCCACTGCGGGGGCCCAGGCTGCCCGTCCGGGGGGATGGCGCCCTCTGGCCGGGAGGATGGAGGCATCACACTCCCGGCCCCTCGCCCGCTCCGGGCATACACTAGCATGCGAGCCCTCGGGGCAGGACCTGACCTCTCCGCACCCACCCCAACCCCCGGCAGCCCGGCCTCCTGCCCCCAAATCAGGAGGGTCAGCACTGCCTCCCCGGGGCTCAGCCTGGGGTGCGGTCCCCAGCATCACTTCAAGAGGAGCTCAGGAAGGACACAGTCCGTTACTAGTAATTGTATTCGGCCAAATTAATAACAATCCATAAACATTGGCAAAATTGCTCATTTTCATCCCGTTAAAAACCCCATGTTTGTCTGATGTAAGTGGACCTCGCTGTTCTGGAGAAACCGGTTCCCCAGAACCCAAGGCACAGCTGTCAGGCTGACGCTGAGGACAAATTAACTGTCCTCGTGCGTAAATTACGCGTCCCCAGCTTTAGGCAACTTCAGGCCTAGAGTCCAAACAAGATGTAAGCTCACTCAGCTGAAACTCACGGGATTAGATTTATAATAGGCTGAGGGAGGTCGCACGGCTGTGCCTTTTTTAACAAGCAGAAACCAGGTGGGAGCACTGGGCACCCACATGGCTTTGCTCTGGTCCGTGCTGGGCTCGGGGGCAGGGACGGGAGGTCCCTCCTGGGGGTCCTGCTGGGCCCACACACTCACCCGTCGGGGGGCGGTTCCAGTCCACACCGCCTGCCCAGGAGCCTGGTGTCTCTGGGGCAACCAGCGGGTCCCCACTGCCCGCCAAGCCCAGCGACCACGCTGCTCAGCCCTGAAGAGGATCCAGAACCGCCCTCTCTGCAGACGCTCACGGGGCCTCCAGCTGCTGAGGGGCTCCATGTGCACTGGTGCCCTCCATCACCTCATACGGTCCCCGTCCATCCACACGGAGGTGGGGAGCCACGGACCACGCGTCCTGGGGCCTCGCGGTGTGGGAGACGCGGTGGGAGCAGCGAGCCCCAGCGCCCGAAAGGCCGGCTGCCGAGGCTGACGTGCCTGCTCTCACCGCTCTGTGTGCGGGCACCCTGGACAGCCGTGCCTCACTCGGGTGACCAGGACAGGAGGGCCCGCTCCCCCCGAGAGGGCACCCCACTGGCTCTGGGGCGCAGGGCCCGCACTCCACCCATACGCCTCTCAGCCAGAGGAGCGACTCAGGAGGGAGACCTGGTGCGCCTGGGGGGCTGCGGCGAGGCCTGTCACCCCCCTCGACACAGGTCCAGGCAGAGGGCACTGCCGCTGGGGCTGCTGCGCCCACCAGGCGCCATGGGAAGTCCTGTCTGCCCTGGGCCCTGAGCATCAGGAGCAGAGAGGGTTCCCCATGCGGGGGTGCTCTGCATGTGTCTGAACGCTGAGCATGCACCGGCCAGGGGTGCCTGTCTGCCTGGTGCGCATCTGTGAGCCCTGCTGAGTGTGCATGCACGGTGTGAATGAGTGTACACTGCGTGTGCACGAGGGTAAGCCAAGCATACACCTGTGAGTATGTGTGCTCGGAAAGGTGTGCACCACGAGAGGGTGTGCACACACCAGTGTACACGTGTGAGAGTGTGTCACGAAGCAACACATCGTTTCCAATCCTTTTTATGCCAAGAAATCTGTGTAAAAGCAAAGGTGCCTGGGAGCCCCCAGGTCCGCTGAACAGCTCATCTGCGGAGTGGCTGGTGGGCGTCCCGCGGGGTCTCTGGTGAGACACACCTCCAGGAGCTGCTCAGCAGGACACGGTGACTGCAGCTGATGAATGGGACCAGAGCCGCTGGATGTGAGGTTAGGACATAAATCAAAGGCAAATGTCAAATGCCTTCTAACACCGATCGAGAGGTAACTTGGGGTGGGGCCGCGTGTCGGGCACTTGCTCATGGAGGCCCAGAGAAATTATATCCATAATCACCTCCAGATTGCTGGTGCCTCGCTGCAGATCCAAGCCTCTGTGGCCTCCCAGGTGGGAATGTGTGTCCAGCACTCAGGCCCCGCATCCACGGATGCTGAGGATGCCCAGGACGTGGCGCAGGCACAGGGTCAGGCCATGGGAATGTTCCAAACGGCCCCTAGAGCACACGCACCTTGGAGCACCTCTGAGGAGCCAGACAGAAAGCTCAGCAGGCACCGTCCTCCCCAAGACCTCCAGGCACCTCTTCCTGCCCTGCCCTGCCCAGGCCTCGGTGCCTCCTGTCCGCCTGTGGCTGCCAGCCTCAAGCAGGGCACTCCAGTCAGGGCGAAGACCCTCCCCCGGGCCACCGGGCAGCCTCTAAGAGCCAGGATCAGGCCCAGGCCCCGAGCGCTGGGCTGCTGGGCCTCCAGCCCTCACACCTGCAGAGGATGGCAGGCAGGCACACCATCTACCTCATCTCCGAAAGAGACGAGGCTCTCAGTCTGTGTCAAACATTGTTAAACGTAAGCATTAAAACTACTCTTAGAAATCACAGCCCTGTTTGGCCAGATATTCTTCATTTCTTAGCATATCTACAACTGCAGAAAAAAAGGGCCTCTTCCCTGTCTCTCCCTCCAGAGACCCTGACCACGTCCTGCTCCCCACCCAGACTGGGGGTCACCAGCTTTCGGAGCTGAGCATGCCTGCCTGCCTGGCTTTCTGCTGTCTGTACAGAACCAAACAGCAGGGCCCCACTTGGGCACCTTCCCCTCTTGGCCCTGCTAACTCATGCTTGTACTCTGAGACGCAGTGCTCAGGCTGCCTCCTCCAGGAAGCCTTCTCCGACTGCCTTTCCTGTAACCCCTGGGTTACAAACGTCTTATGTTACACTTTGGTCTGGAAGCTCACAGTTTTACACTTTGCATTGAGTTATAGGCTCCACCTTGAATGAAGCTCTGGGCACAGCACCAGGAACGTGTTGTCGTTTGTTTTCTCCATACGGTTGTCTTGGCACCACTAACTCCCTCTCCCCATGGGACTGTGCTAATGTCTTTGTCCAGAACCTGTTGTGAGTGTGTAGGTGTGTTTGTAAGCTCTCATTGTGTCCACTGATTTACTCGTCTATTTGGCACAAACAGCCAACTCATTGGAAAAAGACCCTGATGCTGGGAAAGAGTGAGGATGAAAGGAGAAGGAGGCAGCAGAGGATGAGACGGTTAGAGAGCATTGCTGACTCAATGGACACGAATCTGAGCAAACTCCAGGAGCTACTGGAGGCCAGTGGAGCCTAGCGTGTTTCAGTCTCAAAGACTCAGACGTGACTTTGCGACTGAACAACTGCACCGTATCTACAGCGTTAGCCTCACAATATGTGGGAAGTGGGGAGTGTTAGCCACATAAATTTGCTTTTCTTTTTCAAAGTTGGGTGGGATATTCTAGAGCCTTTGAAATGCCAAATAAATGTTAGAATTGGCTTGTGAATTTCCATGAGAAACCTGTTGGGATGGGTTGGGAGTGTGTTGAAGCATAGATCAGTTGGGGGAAAACTGACATCTTCACATGTAGCTCATGTTTCTGATACCCCTATGAACTGTATTTTTTAATTTTATATCATTGTTTGTGGGAAGTTTACACAATTAATTTTGTATGTGGGTCTTGTATTCCAAAACCTTACTCACTTATTCACGTTTTGTAGTTTCCGTCAGATTTTCTACATAGACGACTGTGTCCTCAGTGAATAAATTCTGAGTTTTATCTCCTAATTCCCAACCCTTTATTTATTTTCTTGCTTTTTTGCACTGGCTAGAAGCTCTATGCAACATTGAATAGAAATGGAAAGAGTGGGTGTCCGTGCCTTGTTCTGATCCTGAGGGGAAAGAATTCCATCTTCCACTGTGATGTGTAAACCCAGCGTGTGCGTGCGATGTTGCGTGAGTCGTGTCTGACTCTGCGTGACCCCGTGGACTGCAGCCCGCCAGGCTTCTCTGTCCATGGGATTCTCCACGCAAGAATACTGGGATGGGTTGCCGAGTCCTCCTCCAGGGATCTTCCCGACCCAGGGATGGAGACCACGCCTCTTAGTCTCCTGCATTGGCAGGCGGGTTGTTTACCTCTGGCGCCACCTAGGAAGCCCTTAATATCCCGCTTGCTGCTGCTGCTGCTGCTAAGTCGCTTCAGTCGTGTCTGACTCTGTGCGACCCCATAGACGGCAGCCCACCAGGATGCCCCGTCCCTGGGATTCTCCAGGCAAGAACACTGGAGTGGGGTGCCATTTCCTTCTCCAATGCATGAAAGTGAAAAGTGAAAGTGAAGTCGCTCAGTTGTGTCCGACTCTTAGCGACCCCATGGACTGCAGCCCACCAGGCTCCTCTGTCCATGGGCTTTTCTAGGCAAAAGTACTGGAGTGGGGTGCCATTGCCTTCTCCGAATATCCCCCTTAGTATCCTCTTAATAATCATAGACTCTGCAGTGACGCCAACTCTCTCATTCCTGACATCATTCCATTTTCCCGATCCATCTACTTAGAGACAGCAGACAGGTGCCAGCACTCTGTTTCCAGGTGTGACTTCTCACCTGGAGGCAGCAGGCACCCCACCTGGAGGTGGGACATCCTTCAGCTCTCAGCACTGAGGAGAAGCCCAAAGCAACCCCAGTCACTTCCCACTATAACTGATTAAGGCCAAGGATTATATGCCAAAACGACCTGTTTCTGCTGTTTCTGCGCTCAGACCCCCCGGCCGGAAGCTCCTTCTGTGATGTGAAGGCCACCAGGGTACACGAGGGCAGGCCGACCACCAGTCCTCTGCGGGCACCAGGTCTACAGACAACCCGCGTCCACAGCAAGTCACAGGGCTGAGCCCCAAGACAGGGCCAGGAAGGGCCCGCCCCATGGAAGAGGCGGGCAGGCGTTCCTGGACAACTGACTCACCTCTGTCTCTTCCGGCAATCCCAAATTCCCAAGGTCACTGCCCTGAGCCACATCCTGGACCCGCCACGCACTCGTTTCTCTGTAGACCCAGGTGGGTAATTCTACCCCACCTTTGCTGGGCTTCCCCGGTGGCTCAGTGATGCGTCTGCCTGCAATGCTGGAGACCTGGGTTCAATCCCTGGGTCAGGAAGATTCCCTGAGAAGGGAATGGCAACCCACTCCAGTACTCTTGCCTGGAGAATCCCATGGACAGAGGAGCCTGGTGGGCTATACTCCATGGGGTCTCAAAGAGTTGGACACGACTGAGCGACTTAACTTTTGCTGAACAAATTGGGTCCTGCCGTGAGCACTCCAGGGAGCCATGGTCAGTGTCAGCCAAGCTCAGGGCACCCACATTCGCCAGGCAGTGTGGCACGGCCTCCTGCAGAGTCCGAGGGCTTTGTGACCGCAGGCCCCTCCGTCCGGGTTCTCACTCTGTCCCAGTCCTGCTCCGTGCCTGCTCTTGGGGAGCCCTGCCCCTGGGAGGGCGCACAGGCCAGGAGGCGTGTGAAGGTCACAGGGCCTGGGGCAACGCCCTCTCCTGCCTGCATTACGTGCCAGGGGCTGACGCCCTCCTGCCTCCAGGACATCTGAGCAGGGAGCCCTTCGGGGAGAAGGCTGATGCCTCAGGGGCCCGAGTGACAAAGGTCGGGGAGCCCTGGGAGATGACGCAGGTGCGGTAGGGTGGGCAGCCGGCCCGCACTGAGAGCTGCGGGAGGGGGAACCCCTGCCCCCACGGCTGCCCCTCAGGGACTCCAGCAGCCTCACCGGCCAGACTGCTGCTCTCTGCTGGAGACCACTGTATGCCCAGCACCCCGTAATTGGATGAGCCCAGCTAAGTTCAGCCAGACAGCAGAGGCAGTGGGATTTAAAATCTGACCTGAGATTTTACAATAAAAACACAAATAACTCAATTAAAAACCAGACCAATGATCTGGACATTTTTCCAAAGGAGATCTATGAATGGCCAAGAAGCTAATGAAAGCATGCTCGACTCCTGGGAACAAACTCAGAGGGTAGAAAACAAGGTCTCAGACAGATACCTGTGCACAGGCCACCGCAGCTCGACTCACGCCACCCAGAGTGGAAAGCAGCCGCACCGCCACAGTGCACGAGCTGGACGAGCACACTGCTTCATCCATACAATGGAACGTTATTCGGTCACGGAAAGCGATGCCCAACACGCGTGAACACACACCAGGAGAAAGAAGCCACAGGCCGTGTCTCGTATGATTCCAGAACAGGCAGATCCACAGCCAAAGAGAGCAAACTGGTGGTTGCCGCGGAAGGAAGGAGGGGAGTGTGGGGGTGACGCTTTCTTTTCAAGGTGATGAAAATGTTCTGGAGTCAGATCGTGCTGATGTTTGTTCAATATTGGGAATGTGCTAAAAACCACTGAACTGTACCCTTTAAAACACTGATTCTTTTTTGTCATGTGGATTATATCTTAATTTTAGAATTGCACACACACACCCTGAGCTGGATGAGATCTCCACTCAGCACCCCAGGCCACAGAAACCGCGAGCGTGTCCCTGGCTGAGCACTAGCTTCCTTGTACCTGAGACCGGGGTCATAATCCTGACTCACAGGGTTGTTGTGCCAACCCAGTGTGATAAGGCATGGAGCGCCTGGTCCTTGTGTAAACGGATGAGATAATGCATGAGAGCTGACGTGAGCCCCGGCCCGCGGGGCGTGCAGAACGCGCCACCTGGCCCCGTGCCCGGCACACCTGCAGCGACTCGGGCCTCACACCTGGGAGGCGGCCTTGAGCCGACCTGCCACGGCCCGCAGCAGCGCTGCCAGCCTTTGAGCCCACCCTGGCTCCTCCAGGCGGCCTTCCCTGGCGCTCTCCTTCTGCCCGCCCTGCTCCCGCAGAGGTGCCAAGCGCACCCCAGCCGCCTGCCCAATCCAGCCACCATCCAGCCCGCAGCCAGAGTGAGACCCCGAAATCACACCAGGCCCCCCTTTCCCAGCCTCCCCCCCCCGGCCCCGCCCGGCTCTCCTGAGCCCGGAGCAAAGCTCAGGCCCGGCCCTCAGCTCCTTGGGGCCAGGCCAGCCCCTCTCCCCGCCCCGACCCTCCGCGCTCTGGCCACAGGCCTCTCAGCCGCTCCTGCCCAGGGCCTTCGGCCGCTCATCCCCAGGCCTGGGACGAGCCCCACTTCTCGTCCCACCCTGTCTCCAGTCAGCGTCCTGTCCAGTGGCCCTCCTGGCCGCGCCCAAGCTAGCAGCTGCCCAGTGCTATCTTCTCTCTGCACTCCCGGCAAGCTCTGTGATGTGCTGTATTCATTACCTTACAGCTGTTGGCTTCGTCAGAATCTCCAACAGAATACAGGCTCCGCCCACGGAGCAGCCCCCTCCCCCCGCCATGCCCCCCAGACTCCAGGACAGCGACCCCGGCTCTTAGCAGGAGCCCAGGGGAGCACATGGCCCGTCTCCCCAGCCGTCCAAAGAAGGGTGGCCAGCGGGTGCCCAGCCCCCCTCAGCCCTCCAGGTGCAGCACAGGTGAGCCTGCCGCGCAGGGAGCGATGCACCTGGCAGGGACCACCCCCCACCCCCACCCCCCGCTCCGCCCCAGGATCGGAAGCTGAGCCTGGCTAGACTTTGTGGGGAGGGCGAACCCTCTCCACACCGACATCCTGCGAATCGGCCTCAGTGTGCCTGAAAACTGGACATCCGCATCCCACGTGAAAGGCGCCCGTCTCCCAGATCATGCCCTGAGGGGGACGCCCGCGCCTCGCCACCAGGTGGCAGCGGAGGGCCAGGGATGGGCCGGCCCGTGGAGCCGGGGGGCGGGTCTGGGCTGGACGCGGGGTGGGGCTCCCCCAGGTCCAGACCCCGCCCCGTGGCCCCGGCCCGCCCCGCCCTCCCCGCTGGAAGGTGCCGGGGATTGGAGTCCGTGGTCTTCCAGGAGCAGCTCCTGAAAAGAGACCAGTCAGGCGGTGATGACGCCCAGCGTCGGGGGCGGCTGGTGGGCTCTGCAGTCCAGCGGGCCTTCCTGAGAGCCTGACGCTCTTGTTCTCCGGGCGCAGAGAACCGTCTCACCGGGACGGCTGGGGCGCAAGCAGAGGGTGGGTGGTCTGATCCAGGCCGGGGAGACCCTCCCCTTCCTCCCAGGACACCCCCGCACCCCCTGATCTGACCGGGCGGGGAGGGGGTCCTATCGGGCAGCTGCTCATGTGACACCCAGGGGACCGACCCGGAGAAGCAGCCTGACGTCCAGGCGTCCAGCCCGTCTGCCCCCCTGCCGCTCCCCTCGGCCGTCCGTGGATGCTCTTTCAGGGCCTCTGCGTGAACCTGAAGCCCGACCACTCTCGTTCTGTCTGAGGGGGCTTTTGCTCTAGACCTCAGGCCAGGGCTCTCAGCTGTGGGGAGGAGGGGCCCGCTTGGAAGGTGGTACCCAGAGGCTCCTTGGAGGGAGTCATGGAGTTTGGAAGTTGGCCCAACTCTCACCTGTCCCACTGGTGTTTTGTACAAAAACAAACATAGATGCCCTCTGGCACAGAACGCAGAATTTCCATGAAATCCTATTTAAAAAACAGGAATGTGGAAGAAAATTTGAACCTGGGTGGAACTATTGGAAGTTGTGGCCCCAGATTCCAGCACAGTTCTGGTGTCCTCTGCTTTTAGAGGTGCGCCCATAAATGTTAGAGTCCACGGAAAGTCGCCAGCCATTCACACTGTAGTAAGAGTGAGTGAGAGTGACCCGGCCGGCAGTCTGCAGGACCCCTGCGGCTGCAGGGCGCAGGCGCATGGCTGTCCCAGCAGTGACGCATGAGCCCCGAGCTGAGGGGAGGGCCCTGTGTCAGGAGGGACACGCAGACAGACTCCCCAACTCAGCATCTCATCTGTCTGTCCCGGAGCCCTCCCCGCTCCTGAGCTCTGGACCCCACCTCAGATGACCAGAGGGCATTACAGGATCATTTTTAAAAGGTGAAACCATGACTATTATACAAGTGGAAAATGTATCAGAGGTTTTACTGAATGCACTAATTAACGAGGAAACCAGTAACGTGTTAGAACCAGCTCTCAGAATTCAAAACTCGGCATTATACGGGAAATAAGGAATACTGAGAGAATTCAGGAGTGATGAGGCAAGTCCACCCCAGGGCCATCAGCAGTGGCATTCCGCCAGACACAATTAACTTGATTTCTATGGGCAGCAGTCGCCTGCATGACTGTCAGTTTTCTGTGGAAGAGCTCACACAGGAGGCAGAGATAACCCAGCCGGGGCCCTTCCCCGCCTTTCAGAAAGGCTCCCACGTGGGCCAAGCCACAGGCTTCCCCCCGCTGCCTCAGGAGCAAAGGCTAGAAGCCGGGCCAGCCCACGGCCGGCCCAGGGCCTCCGTCCCCAGCCGCGGTCCACCCCCTCACCTCCATGAGGAGCCTCAGCCTGGTCTTCAACCCTTCTCCCGGGGAGAGGCTGCCTACCTGGACTGCCAGGTTGCAGAGTCTGGCAGACCCAGGTTTGAGTCCTGAGAGCCATGTACTGGCGGCGTGACCTCAAACCGCCTGTTCCAGACCTGAGTCTCTGCGTCTGTAAAATGAGAGTGGCAGATACACCCCGCTGCCAGCGGGCTGCGGGGACAGAACACAGCACACGGGGAGGCCGGGCCAGAGCCGGCCGGGCATCTGGTTAGTAGAGGAATGCCCCCCAGCCCTCTTCCTGTGCCCCCACCTCCTCCACACACACCACGCCTGGCCTCTGGGGTCTCAGCTCCAGCAGGAGCCACCCCCTGGGTGGGCTCAGGGACACTGGCCTGCATGGGCCTCCCTCCTGCCCCCAAGGCATTTCTGGTTCTCAGGTTTCTCGGAAGTAAAACCCAAATCCCTTGCACAGAATGCACGCTCCCCTCGTCTGGTGTGATGGTGTAGACACAGCTCCACCCGCACCTTCCTGAGCGTTCCAAGTTGCCCACCCAGCATCCATCCACCCTCCCCACCCCCAGTGCCCACAGCCCATGTCCTTGGAGCCAAGCTGCCCATACCCTCCTCTTCCAAGTGGGGCCATGGTTCTTTTGTACCCATCACACATTCCTGCCGCTTGCACCTGTTGAAGGATGGACATGTAACCCAAGGGGTCCAGTCAGGGTGATTCCTTGTGTGGATTCCTGCCACATTCCCTCTCCTTCTGGGCAGGGTGGTGTTTGGATGTGAAGTCTGGAACTGGAGCAGCTACTTTGTGCTCATGAGGCTGAACTGGATTTGGAATGAGGTTGACTATGCAGAAGGCAGAGATGGAAAGAAATCGGGACACTGACCGCCTTATTGACCACTGGAGGCCCCTGAAAGCTGGCCTGCGGAGACCTCCAGTACCAAGAGCCAGCCTACCCTCTCAGTTAAGGCAGTCCAAGCTGATTTTTCTGTTACTTGCAGCCCAGTGTGTCCTAACTGACATACTTCCCCTCGGCTGCAGCTCCAGCTGTACCTGCTTTTCTGGGTGCCTCAGGCATTGGGTGGCTGTCTGGTGTGGTTTGTACAATCAGTTTGGCCAGCCACTCTCTGCCCACCAGCTAGTGACGCATATGGCCAAGCCTCCAAAGAGCCCCAGAAGTGGTCACTGACCAGAAACAGGGCTTGGTCCAGGTGCAGTCCAGAGGCTCGCGCTCATTCCTGTGCAGGTGGGAAATGCTCTCATGGCCCCAGGGCCCAGCATCAGTGCAGCTGCCTGGCTGCCTCACGGCCCCTTTGTAGAGGACAGGCTGGACTGGCACAGATGGCAGGGGCCCGAGGGCCTCCCCTGGCTTTGGAGCCTTTGCAGTTTTCTCCTTTCTGAGTCCTCTAGAGCCTACAAGCTAAAACCTCCACCTATTGGCAGGAGACAAAGGAGACTCCGGCTGGAGGTTTACCGAGCAGCAGAGCCCCCAGCGGTTCCCCGATCCCATGTCGTGAGTTCACAGGAGCTTTCCTCCCACAGCCGTCTTGTCCCCAGCCCAGGAGTGCTGGGCAGGCACTCGTGAAATACCCTGAGATGCACTTCATGGTTCTGGAAGCTTCGGTTGGTCTTCAGTCACAAGTGGTGCTTACTAAAAATCTGTGCAGCCTCCCACATCAAACAAAATTAATCAGTAACAAGCGAGATGCTATTAAGCCGTTTCCCAACACGGTAACTCAGGGCAGCCGAGTTATCTGATTGGCTAGTCCGGGCGGCCTCTGGAATTCTCGCCGTTTATCTGTGTGCGGTGAGCTTGACACGAGGTGTTTGTCTGTGGCTGAGTCACGAGCGGTCTCGCTCCGCCAGGCGCGCCTCTCTGGACCGGCGCGGTGCCGTGGGCCCCAGGCCCCGCCCCCAGCAGCGGCTCCTCTGCGCCCGCCCCTTCTTGCTCTGCGACACCTTTCCCGGGGGTCGCCTCTCGGCCCAAAGGCTGGGCTACCATCTGTGGCTGCACACAGATGTCTGCACCGTTATTCACCGCATCGTTATTTATAATGACCTAAAAGCCCATTAGGAAATAGGCTTTTCAATAACAATAGGGAATTGTTAAATAATAATTATAGGCCCATAAAATGAAATACGATTTTTAAAAGGAATGAAGAGTCTAGGCTTGGGTTTGATCAACCTTCTCAGGTTGGAGGACATTATCTGTCAGAAGATGTCAGAGCTGCCTTGGTGGCTGGGACAAGGCGGGCACAGAAGTTGGGGGTGGGGACCTCCTCCTCAGCGAGGCTCCGCCTGGTGTCCAGGGCTGCCTGCAGCAGGGCCCTCGCTCTGGGGGCACCGCTGGTCCGTGGTGCTGGGGGCAGAGCTGGAGCAGGTGCCACAGTGCACCCACGGCCCCAGGACATCTCCCCAACCCTGACTCGTTTGTCCTGCAGACAGAGTCAGGACACACCTGGGCCCAAGCCCCATTCCTCTCGCACCGCCCCACCTCTTGCCCCATCAGTCCAGCTCGGTCCTCCTACAAGGCACGGCCGCACCCCTCCAGCTTCACCTTCAGGAGGCTCGGGGTCTGACCACTGATCCCCACTGGCCACAGCTGGGCCTGCTCCTCCCTGGGTTAGCACAGCACCTCGGCCTCCCCGGAGACCCAGCCGGAGCCAGAGCCAGACCCAGACACCAGCCCCACGTGGCAACCCCCAGCCAACTCCTCTGCAAATTAACCTTTTATTTTAGCATGTTTTTAGATTTACAGAAAAATTCTCAAGACAGTGCAGAGAGCTCCTGAACACCCAGCATGGTCTCCCTTGTACGAACGCCCGAGAGTGTTTCTGCCACAAACAATGAGCCGATGCCCCAAGCTGTTTTCTGATTTCATCAGTTTTCCTGACGGGCTCCTTGCTGTTGCCAAACCTGCCTGGAGTGTGGGACCAGTCACTGTATCACCTGTTAATTCAATTATTTAATTTCTTTTTTAGGCATGTCCCAACCCCACTCTGGCCAGGTCAGGCAGCCGCAGGTGTGAGCTCTGGGGTCACGGCTTCCTTCCACACAGGGCGTGGAGGGGCAGGGGCACTCTGCTTTGGGGCTTGTCTGAGCCGCGGCTCCAAGGCGGCTCAGCTCAGCTGGCCTGACTTTGGTCCTTCCAGCAGATGAGGTGGGGACAAGGTTAGGGCTGGAGCCCCAGGAACAGCCAGGTGTTTTTACCAGGCTGCCCGAGCGCGCTTTGTGGCCAGGTGACTGGCGGTATTTGCCTCTTGACCTCTGGGTGCAGGCCTGCTGCTGCTCACGGGGACTCTCCAGGGAAAACACCATAAAGTGTGAAGTCAGCCATTCACGGGTGCAAAGTCACCTGGGCTGGGTGGGGAGGGGGCCCCAGGCTCACCAGCCCTGCCCTGGAATGATCATCTCCCAGGGAAAAGAGCAGGGCACTCCTGTGGGTGCTGGTGGCTCCAGGGACAGGAAAAAGCAGCCTGCCTCCTAGGGAGGACGCTGGGCTCTGCATGGGCCCCGAGTCCAACCCCAAGCCTGGACCCCCGTGGAGCCCCGAGGGGCAGCCTGCCGCCCCGGAGGCTGGGCCATGCGTCTGCAGCGATGGACAAGCCAGTGGTGCCCCTGCGGACCAGTGTCTGCCCATGGTGTGGCCCCCAGCAGGGGTGCCCTGGCAGCCTGCCCTGGCTCCAGCCCCTCCTTGAGAGCAGGGGTCCTGCTCCAGCCTGGGTCTGAACAGGAGGATTTGCTCCCACGGGGCCCCAGCTGACAGCAGTCCTTGCCTCAGGGGGTTCTCCCCTAGCAGGTCCCAACTCTCGGGGGTGTAGCTAGAGCGAGCAAGGCCCTGGGGAGGGAGCAGAGGCCGGGGATCCTGCCACCCACGCCTCCCACGCGGCGGGCCGGTGGGGCATTGTCCTGAGGGCCGCCCCGCGGCCTCGGCCTGGCGGCCCCCTCACCACCACCAGGCCTCTGAAAGGCCTTTTCATTCCTGTGTGGACAGCACCACTGGCCGCATCAAAGGGCTTCTATGGAAAGTCATATTTTTCCCCAAACCAGAAAAGTTCAGGCTCGGAGCACAAACATTCAGCTCATTATTTAGAAATAACAAGTCCTCTGGGTCCTGGTATCAGATCAAAGCTCAGAAATTAAATTCTCCAGAAGAGGAGGAGGCTTGGGGTCAGCAGATTTGTGTTTGCTTATTTTTTTCATTCGGCAGCTAAAAAAAGGGCCTCGAAATCTGCCTAGCGGTTTAGAAGTCTGGCTGGGGTTTCTGAGCAGCGAGGAGACAGGGTGCTCCTGGGCGTGGAGCTGGAAACACTTGGTTGACGTGACAATGGAGGCAGCTTGGCAGTGGGACACGTGTGGGTCTCCAGGAGCACCCTGGGCCCGCGCCACCCCCCGTCACACATGCGTGCAGACACGCGTGTGAACATGGGAGTCCGCCTGCCCACAGGAGCTAACACACGCCAGGGCACCTGCATGCAGGATGCACGCAGACCGTATCCTCACGTGTGTGCACGCGGGGGCCCTCCGACAGGACATGCACACACGCTCAGGGCAGCCGCCACGGAGAGTCCGAGGCTGGGCCCCGTGCCGCCCCCAGGGAGCCGGGCTGGGGTGGCCCGAAACACCCGCAGGCTGGGGAAGGTGGCCCGTGACTCCCCTCCACACCCGCACTCACGGGAGGGCTGAGAATGGGTGGAGGCGTTTGGAGACCACGGCTCCAGCCCCGGACCTGCTGGTGGCCGTGCGGGCCCCCAGGGGCGGGGGAGGCGGCTGCAGGACCGTCTGTGTTTGTGGTCAGCTCTGGGCTCCCTTTCCTCGCTGGCCGAGGGTCACGTCACCTGTGCTGACGGCCAGCCCTGCTGGGGTCCCGGCCTCACCGCTCAGCAGCCCCCAGGACAGAGCTCCATGCAGGGCGCTGATTGTGGGTGGACGCTGCCTGTGTCAGGAGCTTGGCACGCAGTGGGACTTGACACAGGCACCCCGGGGGCTGACACTCGTCCACCAACGAGGTTTTGTAGGAGGGGACACGGCGTCCAGTCTGACGCGAAAACCGGGGCTGGTGTGCCTTTAATGCTCTCCCAGAATCCCGTCTCCAAGTTTAGCTCCAAACAGCAAGTAGAGGGGAAGAAATGGAAAACAGCTGGAAAGGCTGACAACGTGACTCCCTTTTTTTCCCTCAAAATACGATAAAAATAGTGCCGTAGACAAGTTCGTTTTCTAGGCAATGTTATTTTAGGCAGCGTGTATTAATGCCATGAGAATTAGTGCAAATTAAGTAATTAGGCTCAGGCTGGCAGCTGGGCTGACAGACACGGTGCTCCTGGGTGCCCGGAATGGCCGGATGGCTGGGGGCACTGGTCCCACCTGGGCAGGCCGTGCGGGCATGAGTCCTCTGAGCATCACCAGAGAAGTCCCCGAGCCCGGCCGGATGCCAGGCAGACCCGCGAGGCCAGGAGACCCAGGGCCTGCGCCCCCAGAGCCTGCTCCCATCGAGATGTCCAGGCAGCACGTCCTCAGCAGGAGACGGCCCCCTCCTGAGGCGACCGGCGGGGTGGCCCAGTTCCTGGAGATCACTGATTCCCATCACAGACAAGGAAACTGAGGCTCAGAGCCCCGGGGGGTGCAGGAAGCCCTTCCCCAGCACAGGGGCACCGCCCACCGCATGGGTCTCGCCCTGGGCTTGCTTTGGTCCACGCTCCCAGGGGCTTCGGGAAGCGTCTTGGGGAGCAGAAGGGAGGACAGTCAGAGGGCGTGGGTGACCCCAAGAGCTGCTGTCCAGCCCTCAGTCCGTCCACATCCGCGGGGGGACAGAATCTTGAGACGGTCATCCTGGACCCCGCCTGGCACTGCCTGGAGGCTGCCCCGCAGGGTCACCAGCACCCATGGGTGCTCTGAGGGACAAGCTCGGGGATGAAGAGACCTCGGAGCACAGGTGTTGGTGGGGGCTGGTGCATGAGGTTGTGAGGTGCATGTAGGCGACCTTAAAGGTGAGACATGGGGCTGTGTGGTATGACCTCAGCAACATTTGTTAAAGCAACAAACCACCGTTGACAAAGGGCACCTTCTTCCCAGCTCCCGATAACTGCCTGCACCCCTATACCTGTCTGTACCCCATACCTGCCTGAACCCCGATACCTGCTGGCACCCCTATACTGGCTGCACCCCATACCTGTCTGTACCCCCATACCTTCCTGCATCCCTATACCTTCCTGCACCCCCATACCTGTCTGTACCCCCATACCTGCCTGTGCCCCCATACCTATCTCTTCCTCATATCTGTCTGCACCGCATACTTGTCTGCACTGCCTTCCTGTCTACACCCCTGTACCTGGCAAGTGAGCTAAATGAAGGCAATAAAGCAGCCTGCTCCAGGCCTGAGGACCAGGTGCGCCCCAAGAGACCCCAGGTTAGGGGTTCTCTGGAGGCCACAGGCTCCCGGGCTGGCGGCACAGTGGGCGCCCTAAGCAGCAGATGTTCACTCAGAAGCTGGAGGCCACGGTGCAGGCGGGGCCGGCTCCCACGAGGCTGCAGGCAGCCTCTGGTCCAGGCCTGGCTCCTGTCCTGGCGACTGTGGCATCTCAGGGCCCCCGGCTCCCCGGCACGCACATTACGGGGATCTCTGCTCCTTCATCGTGTGGCTCCTGCCCAAGTCCCTCTTCCGAGAAGGACACCCGGCATGTGATGCAGGGCCAACTCCGCACCCAGGAGGACTTCGCCCTGAGGTCCACAGCCACATCCATGTGCAAAGACCCCGTTTCTGAAGGTCACGGCTGTAGACTGAATGTTTGTGTCCCCGCCATTCACGTGTTAACTCCAGACACCCACTGTGACAGTGCTGGGGAGCTGCTCTGCTGCGATGAGGTCATGAGTGCGGGGCCCTCAGGATGAGATTAGTGCCCTCATACGAGGAGGCCCCAGAGAGCCCCTCTGGCCTTCCTCCATGTGAGGATATGGCAAGGAGACGCCATCCACGACCCAGGATGCAGGACCTCAGCAGGGTGGACACTGCTGGCACCTTGCGGGAGGTCCAGCTTCCAGACTGAGAAACACGCGTCCTGTTGGTAACAGCCCAGCCGGCAGTGTCCCGTCATAGGCGAACCGAGACAGTCGTACCCTGAGTGCCAGGCGGACGCTGTCCAGTCCAGGCAGACGCTGTCCAGTCCAGGCAGGGTCTCAAGTGGCAGTGCTGGGGGCATCGCTGCATCACACTAAGAGGCCTCACAGGCCACAGCGAAGAGAACAGGGCCCTGAGGTCTAGGACACCTGCTGCCCGCGGGCAGCCCAGGGCACCACACCCTCCAGCCTCGGGGCTGCTGCTCGCTGCCTGCCCAGCCCCTTCCCAGCCATTCCTCCTGCCTCAGCCCCTCACAGTGGTGTCTCCCAGCATCCTGGCCGCCTCGCAGGTGAGCAAACACCCCTAACATAGAGCCCATGTCTCTGGAAGTGATCCTCACCTTGGTCTTCATCAGCCTGCCTACTCTGCATCCAGAAGCTCATAGGGAGAAAGGATCCCCGGTCCACCCACCTCCCTAAGCAGAGGGAGGCTGCGTTTACGGCATAGACCCCAGGCACGTCGAAGTCTGCGCGGTGCTGGCCCAGTGGCCAGGCCAGAGGACAGCCTGTCCTGCATGTCTCAGTGCTCCCGAGCAGCCCACAGCGGCAGAGCGAGGCCGTGAAAACTGTCAGGACCACTCTGCTTCCTCCCATGGATCCCTGCGGGAGTGAGGCCACAGTGCACCGGCCCTCAGGCTCCAGGGACACCGGGGGCTGCTGTCTGGCTCCCCACTGCTCACACTCACCCTCCCTGATCAGTAAGAGTTTCATCCTAGAAACCTGTTGCCGACGGGGAAGCCTGGGTCACCTGCAGCCATGACGGGCAGCTCTCCGGCCTGCTCCCCCCAGCACTTGCTCTCGGTGCTTCTCGCTAAGGGCGCCCCTGGCACCTGGCTCCCTGGCCCAGCCAGCCTTGACCAGTGGGAGAAACAGGCCTGGCAGTCGGGGGCGAGCCCGTCCCTGGCCCCAGCTGTGGAGCAGCTGAGCTCATTGGAAACAGCCTGTGGCCTGAATGCCGCCCTTGTCTCCAGACTCGTCAATAGCCTCCAGAACTACCCGGCCTCCTATTGACTCAAGATAAGTTCCGGGAGGCCCAGAGCTGCCTTGTTTGGCCCTGTGTCCGCCGGCCGGGCCAGCTGGGCTTGGCAAGTCCCTGCAGCCGGGACCCAGCCCTGCACACCCCCGGGCCGGGCTCTGTGCTCGTCCCCGCCCCCAGGCCCTGTGAGCACACCTGCGTCTCTCCGCAATGCCAGTGTGGACACACCCATGTCCACGGAGCTCCGTCCAGAAACAGGTGCTGGAGGTGACATCACGCCTCAGGGCAGAGGGCACCTAAGTCCGCTGGCTCTATCAGTGTTTGCGTTTCCAGCTCCACACAGAGTCTAATCAGACTTCCGACGACACCTGCCGGTTTCTGGCCCTCTGCGCTCCTGGCCGTGGGTGGCGGCCCCCGCCTCACTGGTCTGGGAGTGCACCCTCCTCGTGGCCTGGGCAGCTGACAGGCGGGGCTCCAGGCCCCCATATGCGGCAGCGCCAGTTTTGGAGACAGGGCCCCCAAGTGGGCCTGGGGTGGAGGTCGGTGCAGGCCCCAGACTGGCGGGGATGAGGGTGGGTATCCCCTCGGTCTGCACTGTGGACTCGTCCGCTCTCCCCAGCCTCACTGCACTCATTCAGGGGCTCACCCAGGAGGAAAAGTGCAGAAGCTCTTTCCAGAACATTCTTTTTTGGGGGAAAAAAAACAACTTTGCAGTCCAACGCCCAGGCAGCAAGTACCATATAAACCAGGCCTGTGGACGAGTCCCAGCTCTCCTGGAGGGCCCTGACCCCCAGGGCTGGCCATGTCACCGGGGCGAGCAGGGACTTCATCCTGCTGCTGCTGCAGAAGCCCTGAGGAGGAGGCTCCCGCTCCGCGTCAGACACCTGAGCACTTACACAGAGCAGCAGCCCCACAGGCTCCTCAGACCCGCTGGGGGCTCTGAAGAAAGAGGGTCCTCTGCTCCGTGCAGGGCGCCGTGACCCCCAGAGCCATGCCCCAGAGGCCAGACCTCAGGGAGGCGTCCCCGCAGCGTCCCAGCTTTATTGACGCAAGAAGAGCAGGAGATAAACACACCTAATGTCAGGACAAACAGACTGAAACCAGAGGCCTGAGAGATAAGACAGGTGCAGAGGGGCTGTGAGTGGGAGAGACTGTGCCCCCCCAGTCCGCCCCCAACCCCGGGAGCAAAGGGCGCGGGGCGGGAGCTAGTCGTTCCTGGCCGGCCCGTCCCAGACCAGACCAAGGCTCCATGGGGTCCCTCTCTGGTGACGCCAGCGCCAGCCCAGAGCCCAGACAGACCCTCGTCCTGCCCTCTGGACGCACCCATCCAGGACAGGCACATTTGCTGGGATGCCCACATGGCGGGCAGACAGTGGCGCAGGGCTGTGGGCCCACGTCGGATGGTGACAGAGCCCTGGGAGCGAGGTGTCAGTCTGCAGAGCCCCCACGCCAGGGCTGAGCTGCATCGCTACCTAGGGGGTGTGAGGAGGGGAGGGTATGTTGACCCCTCCCTCAGATGAAGTCTCCCCAGCCCCTGAGCTGGGCGCTGGGCCCGCTGGCAGAGGGAGGCATACACCCTGCGGGACCCCAGGTCACCCCGGCCCCGACGGAGGGCACGTGGCAGGTGGAAAGCTGGGGGGGTGAGACCCACCGGCCGCCACCGCTTACCTGGGGTCTGACCTCGGGCCAGAAGAGGCCAAGCCGTCAGAGAGGGGCGGGCTGGGGTCCTTCCCTGGGGGAGCAGGGAGCTGGCCGGAATCGCCCAGGGCAGGAAAGCCCCCACTGAGGGGGACCCCCAGAGCAGACTGGGAGAGGACAGCCCACAGGCTCTGGGGAGGGGTGCCGGGGGCCTGGCCGGGGAGCCAGCAGGGGGCTGGGCCACCAGGCAGGGGCCTCATGCCGGGAATCCAGCACCCACAGGTTTCATTTTCATACCTTATGCCAACTCATTACATTTTTATAATATTATATATTGATAACAATGATATGGTTGTATTTTATGCCAAAAAAATGGTAATTCTTGATGGAAGGGACAAATACCCAGGATAAAGGGCTTACCAGGCTTCCACAGGAGGAAGGTGGGAACAGTGACAAGGACTCATCCAACCCCTAAAGGACAGGTCAGAGCGGGGAAGGCAGCCTAGACCCCGAGGCCTGGCTCATCCCTTGATTGAGGGACACACCAGTAAGAGAGGGAGAGCTGGGCCCTCCTGGGCTCTCTGTGTGAGCAGAGAGTGAAGCTGTGTGCACCTCAGTGACATCTAAATATAAAAATTGTTACTATAATATTGCACTCCTGGATTAATGTTCAACAAAAAAGCACTTTTCTAGGGCAAACTCTATTCAGTTCAGTTCAGTTCAGTCGCTCAGTCGTGTCCGACTCTTTGCAACCCCATGAATCGCAGCATGCCAGGCCTCCTTGTCCATCACCAACTCCCGGAGTTCACTCAAACTCACGTCCATCGAGTTGGTGATGCCATCCAGCCATCTCATCCTCTGTCGTCCCCTTCTCCTCCTGCCCCCAATCTCTCCCAGCATCAGAGTCTTTTCCAATGAGTCAACTCTTCGCATGAGGTGGCCAAAGTACTGGAGTTTCAGCTTTAGCATCATTCCTTCCAAAGAACACCCAGGACTGATCTCCTTTAGAATGGACTGGTTGGATCTCCTTGCAGTCCAAGGGACTCTCAACAGTCTTCTCCAACACCACGTTCAAAAGCATCAATTCTTCGGCGCTCAGCTTTCTTCACAGTCCAACTCTCACATCCATACATGACCACAGGAAAAACCATAGCCTTGACTAGATGGACCTTTATGGGCACAGTAATATCTCTGCTTTTGAATATGCTATCTAGGTAGGTCATAACTTTCCTTCCAAGGAGTAAGCGTCTTTTAATTTTATGGCCTTGTCAATCGTCTGAACTTGAAATCAAACAGCTTCCAATTACCTTTTTTTTTTTTCACTGAAATTCTATTCATAGAAATAATTTCTTTTCCATTTCAATTTTACCAAAAAATTATGATTTATTCATTGTTAATTGTTCATGTCAGTTTTATGATTAGAGCTTCTCATGTGGGGTCTGTGGGGATCAGGAGAGACACCCAAGGGTGAGAGGCTTGCCCACTTCCCAGCCTCACAATGTCCTCTTTTCCTGGGTCACAGTTCGCATGATTTACTCTCAACTTAGAGTCCAAAGCAAAATTTACCACAGGCAGTTTAGTTTGTACAAATTTCATTTTGCGTGGACAATTCCTACCATTCTCATTTAAAGGAATTGTATTCGTCTTTTGTTTTTTCAGCTAATCCAGGAGGAAATTGTGAGGAACTGTCTGTCTGTGAGAAAGAGAAGCTGGGAGGGTGTGCAGGAGGGTGGAGGCGGGTCAGGGGGAGTCCGGGGGTGGGGGCGGGAAGGGGCGGAAGGCGTCGTGAAGACAGGCAGCAGGTTCTCCGGGTCAGTGCGGACGGCACGACGGCTGCCGCCTTGTTTAGAGATGACCTTGACTCAGGGTTCTGGGTGGGAACCCAGGGCCAGACACCGACGCTTCTCGACCGTGAGGAGTGAGGGGCTGCCGGGGTCAGAGAGGCATGGGCAGTAGACAGTGACCACAGGAGACCCCAGCCCGGAGACCCCAGCCCGGAGACTCCAGCCCGGACACCACGGCAGCCGGGAGTCAGGAGGGGGGGCAGGGGTCTGCCCACCCCCAGCCTGGAGGGGAGTTTCTGCTGCATTAGCTCTGTGGCCCCATCCCCAGGCTCTTCCTGAGTGCAGTGACTCGGATTCTAAGTCCATCAGCAGAGAATCACAGAGCCAGCGCCCGTGGGGACACTCCCCTGGCTCCTGTGTGGCTGAGGTCCTGCTGATCAGGGGCAGAGGAGCCTTCTGACCCCTGTGTTGTGGACACAGTCCTGAGGCGTCCAGCCGCACCTCTGCAGGCCCGAGCTTCACGACAGCCCTGAGATCGAGCAAAGCTGGAGGTGCACGGGGCCCAGGGTGCTGGGAGGGAGCCCCAGGACAGCAGGGCCCAGGCTAGAGGGCTTCCATTCAGCCGCATAAGAGGCTCGGAAATGTAGGAAGAGAAAGACGTGGGTCCCAGGTCAGGGGACACACAGCCACAGGGGCCGGTCACCACCCAACATGGACGGCCTCCAACCAGGGTTCCAGCTCCCAGCCTGGAGAGGAGAAGCTCAGGTAGGGTCGCTCTTCTGCCTCTGCCCCCCACCCTCTGCCCTCTGCCGCCGCCCCCGCCCCCTGCCCTTCCCCCTGCCCCCTGCCCCCTGCCCTCTGCCCCCTGCCCCCCTTCCTGCCCTCTGCCCCCTGCCCCCCTGCTGACCCCCACCTCCTGCCTTCTGGCCCCTGCCCTCTGTACCCTGCCCACTGTCCCCTGCCCCCTGCCCTGTTCTCTGTGCTGCCACCAGCCCCAGGCCCTCGTTTTGGAAGAATCTGGGTGACTGCATTGCACAGGGCAGATGGAGACAGGGAGGGACCCAGGGCATTTGGCTGACAGCTCAGCTGCTCAGGACTGGAGACTCACCAGGGGTGCGGGCACAGCGCCCACAGGGAAAGCCCTCGGGAGGAGTACCAGATGCCAACAAGCTCCCGACCATTCCTCCTGGGTGGACGTGAGAGCCCGGCAGTGACGCCAGGAGGGAGGAGAGGCTGCGCTCAGTCTCCGTGGTGTGCGTCTCCACGTGCCACGTCCCGCACGCCCCCAGGCCCTCCAAGCCCCGAAGACCAGGCATCCTGGGTGCTGGAGACGGAGGCCCAGGGCTAAGGGCCACAGCAAGTCCCACGTCTCCCCTCTGGACTGTGGAGGCCACATGGGGCCCCCAGTGGCCTGGAGGAGAGTCCCCTCGGGCCAACACCACCAGGCCCCACCACCTTCAGCCCGGAGGCCGTGTGGGCAGCCTTCCCGAGGCTCTGCCGTCTCTGCAGGCCTGGCCGGGTGCTCAGCCCTCCACCCACCTGTTCACTCGGACCCTGACCACCTGCTCATGGGATCTGGTGGCAGCTGCGTCCCCGGGAAAACCTCTGCGGGGTAGGGGGGTGACACCTGATCTGCTGCAGGAAACAGCTGTGGGGCCGCGGGGGCCGTGGTGGAGAGGGGCTTGAAGCAGATCAGTTCCTTTCTGTCTTGAAGTTCAGTTTTCCCAAACTTGTGAAACGAATCCTGCTCAGGGCAGACTGGGGGAGGAATCAGACCTCACGTGCGGTGTGTGCAATAGCTCGTCGGCGGGAAGCCCACGCGTGCCCCGAGGACCCCTTCGCTTCCTGCCCTGGGCTTCACCACAGTCCCTGCCTCGCTCTCCTGTGTCCCTTTACCTTGAGCACACTCTCTCTGCTGGGTCTTGATTTCTCATCAGTGGCCTCTGGCCCTTGTGTCCCGGGACGCACCCCTCTGAGCTGAGTCCTCCCGGCATCTGGGGCAGGGTGGGCTCCGCTGTGCAAACGCCTCACACGCTGTTCACGCTGCCCTGAGTGTTACATTTGGGTTGTTTCCAGGTTTTTTTTTTCTTTTTTTTTTTTCTTTATAAATAATACTGCTATGGACATTCCCTGAAAACCCCCACGTCCTTGGCTCGGGGATTTCTCTGGGGCTGATGATGGGCGGAAGGGCTGTCCAGGGTGTGCTCACTGGGCTTTCCCAAGACGCTGGTGCCAAGTGACCCCTGCCCGGCAGGGCGTGCAGGTTCCCGCACTCTCAGCCGCCGGTCCGCTCACTTCTTAAACGTTTGCCAAGCTGCCGGGTGAGTCAGGATCTCGCATTGTGATCTTCACTCGCGTTTCCTGACTCCTAATGAGGTCCGATCTATCTGGGCTCCTCCTGCTGAGCCGCTGGCCGCCGCTTCGGATCAAGCATTCAGTTCCGCTGACTCCTGTTCCCGTTGGTGTTCCGTAGCCCGGCGTCCTTTTTTGGCTGAATGTACATAGGTCTCCTCCCACTCTGAGCTTTGTCTCTCCACTCCTTTTATGGGGCCTTTCGGTGAGACAATTTCTTAATTGGGTTAGAATTGATCAGTCTTTGCCTTTCCAGCTATTGTTTTGTAAATTGTATGAGAAGTCCACCCACAAAGAAGTTGCAAAGACGTCTCTCAATATCCTCTGAAACGCTCTCGTTTTGCGTCACATTTAGGAATTTGTCTACCAGGGTCATTTTTTAGTGTGAAACAGATCCTCGGCCCGCTCGTAACTAGGGGTTCATCTCTGTGTTCAGTGACCACTGGTCTCTGCAATCTTGGGGGCGAGGTCAGCTCTGTGGCCGCCCGCTGCGGACCTTGGAAGGATGGCTGACGTTGGGTCACTCAGCGCCTTCCTGGCGAGGTCGGGGTGGTGGTTTCCAGCTCTGGGAGTGCAGAACCAGAAGCCGGCCACCCTGCCCGGCTCAGCGCTGCGTGCGCGGCCTGTCGGTGGGCTCGCTGCTCTGTCCCACCCGTCTGCTCTGCTCTTGTGGCGGTGCCACTCGGCCGTGAAGATGAAGCTAGGCTCAGCTAGCTGTCAAAGCCAGTCTGTCCCTTGTCCTTCAGGGAGGCTTAGCTGTTCTCAGCTCTTTGCATCTCAGCACAAATTTTTGAATCAATTTGCAATGATCCACCAAAAATAAGAGAAGAGATTTAGGCAGGTATTATACAAACTCTGCGGATTCCTCTGGGAGAACCGATCCGCAATTCCCGACTGCAGTGTTCCCTTAGTCTAATTGCTCAGGTCTTGTGCGTCTCTCCATTTTTTTAGATCCGTTTCCTCTGTAAGAATCCTCCGCATCTTTTGTCTTTCTTATGCATGTCGCGCTTCACGCCTTTGCACACGAGGCGCTTGCTGACTCTCAGTTTGTCACTGGCCTCTAGAGAAGCAGCTAAGTTGTACATGTTGGCTTTGAATGGAGCAAACTTCCGGGGTCTCTTATCAATTTGGAAACTTCATCTCCTTGCTCCTGCACTTTCTCCACACAGGATCACGTCTTCTGAGCGCAGCGGAGGTTCTCTATTCTCCTGGCCGATCCTTATGCCTCTCCTGCATTTTTCACTCCCTGCAGCTTTGGTGGGGGCCTCCATTCAGATGCTGCTGAGTGAGACGGGAAGAAGGAAACTCCACCTCCTCCCCAGGCTCAGAGTGAAAGCTATAAGCTTTCTTATGCACACAGTTAGGGTTAAGGAATTTCCTCTATTCCTAATGGAAGCGTTTTTTGGGGGGGAATGGATATTGAACTATATCAAACACTTTTCTTCATCTGTTGATGTGATCTTCCTCTTATATCTATTGAGACAGAAGATTATATTGATTGGTTTTATAGTATTAAACCACTATTTTATTTCTAGGATAAACACAACTTGGTCACAGTGTATTATCCCATTGCTCCGTTGGTTTTTTCAGGGCCTGTAATCTTTGCCTGGACTGCTCCTCACAAGTTTTGTTGTCGAGAGTCTAATCACTTTTGAAAGTGAGTTGAGGGCATTTCCTTCTTTGCTGTGCTTGGAAGAGTTGAGTGGCCTATTTGTTTCCTGAATATTTTTGCTAAAAATCACCAGTGAAGGCCTTTGAAGCTAGAATTTCCTAAGTTAAAGAACTTTTGATTTTAAATGCTTGGGAGTAATAGATGAAAGTTCTCAAACATTGCTGGTGAGGGTACAAATTGATAACAGTACTTCGGACAACAGTTCAACAAGACAATTACACCCAGTGAGACCAGCTCCCGAGCACACACATCTACCCAGACAAGTGTGAGTCACGCCTGCTTTACCCTGAGAGCCCGGAGCTAGAAACCGCCCACTGAGCCATCCACGGGGCTGTGGTTTATCCCCGCGATGGAATCGTGCACCAGTGAAGCAGACACACGACAGACTCACGACGTGAGTGGGTGTCACAGGCGTGGAGCAGGGTGATGGGAGCAGGCGCCGTGATCTCTCCCACAGGGGCTCAGGAGGGAGCAAAGCCAAGCAACGGAGCGGACGCCCGTGGGGCCGGGCCTGGGGCAGGCGTCAGGTGCCACCCATGGGTCCCCCAGCCCGTGATCCTCCCAGAGCACCAGCTTGGAAGCCAGAACTGTGGTCACTCAGAGGCAGCGGTCCTGGGCGATGCTCCAGGCATCTCTTGGGGGGTCTGGAAACACGAATGTCCCTGGAAATTCAACAGTGGGGACTTCACACTGATCTACTTTGCATCATCCCCTCATGAGGGAGTGGACACCAGGAGTCCTCTGGGTTGTCCCTGGGCTGCCCCTCAGCATGGGAGAGAGGCACTCTGGGCCTCATCTCATGGGTGGGCAGGGACACCAAGGCTCAGAGAGGAAGGGCTGCCCAGGGCAGGGGTCGGGCTGGACATCAAGGTGGGGGACGTGGATCTCGCAGTCCACAGTCAGACCAGAGCCTCTTGGGCAAGACCCCCAGTCATAGAGACAGAGGGGACCCTGGCATCTGGGCCTGCAGAAAAGGAGCCTCTGGTCAGGCCCAGGGGCCACTTGTGGGCTCCCCACCCAGCCCCTTCTCTGTGTGTCCAGCAGAGCTTTGCCTCGTCCCCCAGCGGGCTCATGGGTGGGCTGCAGCCAGCACCTGGACATCACCGGAGGCCAGGATGGGCAGAAGGGCCCATCGGCCCCCAGCAGACTCCTGCCGCAGCCTCAGATGGCCCTGAGAGCATCAGGACTGGGGCACCTCCCCAGCCTGTGCGGCTGCATCTGGGGCCTCCGTGCACACCTGTGGCTCAGGGTCCAGATTCTCCCAGCACCACTTGTCCTGGGTCAGCTGGCCCTCACTTTCATGCAGCCACTCAGGGATCTGGCTGTTTGTTTGATGGGGACACGGTTTCAGGACCCACAGACACCTCCTCCTGCAAACTGTGAGCCTGGATTCACCCCAGGGAGCACCCTGAAATCCTCTCCCTCTTCTGTGGGTGATGCTGGCCCCCCCACACACTTGGGTCTGTGGCTGGGACGTGTCCTCCCAGGGAGCAGAGGCAGGATGGCAGTGGAGGGGGCCGGGGGGCAGGCACTGGGGAGGGGGACATTCCTCGACAAGAGCAGGCACGGCGGCTCTGCGGAATTCCGGACGCGGCTCCAGCACAAGCCTGGTCTTGTGGGGACAGGCCGCCCCTCCCGGGGCTGACAGCCTCTCTGGGCGGCAGGTGGCCTCTTGGAGATGGGGGATCGGCCCTGTGGCTGGGGAGATTGATGGCATTCCTGGGGGCCCGCCCCGCACCCCGCTCGGACACAGCCCCAGATGCGGGGGCCAGCCTGTGAGCCTCGCGGAGCCGCAGGCCGCGGCGAGATGAGCCGGCCCTGGCTCCGGGCCGCGGAGATAAGACACCTACACAAACAACGGCACAAAGGCTGCTCTCACGGCTGCACCAGCTGCGTGCCAAGCCCTCAGCAGGCACTTTATGGCATGTTATCTGCTCTGCGCCCCACAACAGCCCTGCCAGGTGGGATTTTTGCTCCCATTAAACAGATAAGGAGACAGGGTTCCAAGAGGCGCGGGGGTGGCCAAGGTCACGAAGGTTATAAAGTGGCTGTGCCTGGATCCCACCCAGGCCCACCTGGACAGAAGCCCACCCCGCTTTGCTAGAGTAATAAGCAGACCTTATGTTCTGAAGCACACGTTCTGGAAAGCGGAGCTGCTTCCGGGGAAGGAGCAGGGGCAGACACACCTCGCCTCCTCCCTCCGAGCCGCCCGCAGAGGCAGGAGCCCAGAGCAGTGGGGAGAGCCCGCGGGGTGGAGGCCCCGGCCGCGGTGCACTCCAAGGGAGGCAGGTGGGGTGAGCCTGGGTGAGCCCCTAGCCCGTGCTCCCAGGACCCCCATCGCCAACCAGCAGGATTTGGAGATTTGTCAGACGACCCGGTCTCTGATGCCAGGCTAGCTGAGAGCTGGGACCCGCAAGATACACAGGAATCCAGGCGAGTGACAGGGCCCAGGGCAGCAGCACCTTCGTCTCCAGCAGGAGGGTCTTCCCGGAACACAGCGCCACCCAGGAGGATGGGCTCTCGAGCCTGAGCGCCTGCCACGGTCCCCAGGCTGCGGCGGGGAAACGAGGTCCAAAACAGACCCAGAGAAGCGGTCCGAAAAGAGGAGCGGGGAGGAGACCCGGTCGGGAAACTTCTCGGAGGTCAGGCCAGACCGCCGCCGTGACGCCGCCCAGGCAGCGCAACAACGGGCAGGCGGGAAAGAAAGAGTCGTAGGAATAAAGACCCGATGGTGAAATGGGAGATCTGGGGACAAGGCCGAAGAAACCGCCCAGAAAGTAAAAGGACACAGTGGTGCAAAGTTGGAGAGAAAGATCTGAGAACCGTGGGCAACCAGAGGGCCCAGGCCCCGGACAGGGCTTTAGAAAAAGAGGCCAGACTGAGGTCTGGCAGGGAGCAGGCCACGGAGCCCAGGGGCGAGGGCCAAGGTGGAGCCACAGAGCAGGGGCGCCATCGACGGTACCCACCTGCCCACAGCCACGTGCGGTCTGCGAGTCCCCAGAACTAACTGTGCCTCAGGGTTTTGGAGCCAAGTCACTGCAGCTGGGCCTCCACGGCAGCCACACCACTCAGCACGTGACCAGCCAGGATGGGCCACCACGTCTGGCGTGACCCTCACGGACAGTCTCACGCAGACACACCCAGCCACACGCAGCGGGACCCTGCCGTCGAGGGTGGCACGCCCAGCCCCGCCGTCTTTTCTTGCCAGCTGTGGGCCTTCCGCTCCGCATGCCGTGACCCCGCAGCCACCCTCTGGTGGGCTTGTGACCTGTGTTGGTGTTTCTGCTCTTCCCGGTAGCTGTGCAGGGATTGTCCCGGCCCCTGTGTGAGCTTCGGAGTGACCCGAGGCCCAGGGAACACACCCTCGATGGAAATCAAACTGCCCTCCAGGAGGACGGGCCCTGCTCACGATCCCCACGCTGGTGCGAGAGGGCACCTCTGCGCCAGCTTACCAGCCAAATGTCCACAGTCTCCTCAGGGGCTCAGTCCAGAAGGCACCACCCCCTGGAAAGACGGCAGGCGTGAGTCTCCAGATCACTGGGGGCGTGGGCCTTCCCTCTCCCGGGACCCACAGGCGCCTGCCCTTGCCCCTCCTGTGTCACTCACTCCTTTTTATCACTGGCGTGTGGCCGCTCCTGCTTTGGCTGGGATGCTACCTCCGCCAAGCACACTCGCGCCATCCTTTCCTCCCAGTTCTGAATCCCACACACAAGTTTTAAACGTTCAGGTGGTCAGACCTGTGAGTCCCCTCTGTGGCTGCTGGGCGGTTTGGCTCATAAAACAGGCCAGGTGCCAAGGAGCTTCAGGCCTGAGGCCTTTTCTCAGCCAGCGGCAGGGCAGGAGCTGGTCAGTGCAGGCTGGCCCTGCACTCCCATGTCCAGTGTGGGATGGGGAGCACCAGCCTCCTCCCTCAGTGCCATTCCCTGAACCCCGGCCACTTGGGGGTCTGCCCTCAGCATGTGAGGAGAGCTTCCCGGTTCGGGCCCAAGTTGCTGGTTCGATTCCAGGAGGAATGCGAACCTGAGAAGACGCTAGGTGGCCTCCACTGCCTCCTTCCTGGGAGACCCTGGGCGAGCCGCAGGGCTCAGAAGGCAATCGGGGCACTGCCTTCTTCCTGGGAGACCCTGGGCGAGCTGCAGGGCTCAGAAGGCAATTGGGGCACTGTCTTCCTTCCTGGGAGACCCTGGGCAAGCCGCAGGGCTCAGAAGGCAATCGGGGCACTGCCTCCTTCCTGGGAGACCCTGGGCGAGCTGCAGGGCTCAGAAGGCAATCGGGGCGCTGCCTCCCTTCCTGGGAGACCCTGGGCGAGCCGCAGGGCTCAGAAGGCAATCGGGGCACTGCCTCCTTCCTGGGAGACCCTGGGCAAGCCGCAGGGCTCAGAAGGCAATCGGGGCACTGCCTCCCTTCCTGGGAGACCCTGGGCGAGCCGCAGGGCTCAGAAGGCAATCGGGGCACTGCCCTCCTTCTTGGGAGACCCTGGGAGAGCTGCAGACCCTGGGCAAGTCGCAGGGCTCAGAAGGCAATCGGGGCACTGAGGGGATGCCCACCGTCGCGCCCAGGCAAGCCGCAGGGCTCAGAAGGCAATTGGGGCACTGCCTTCTTTCCTGGAAGACCCTGGGTGAGCTAGAGGGCTCAGAAGGCAATCAGGGCACTGCCTTCCTTCCTGGGAGACCCTGGGCAAGTCTCAGGGCTCAGAAGGCAATCGGGGCATTGAGGGGATGGCCCACTCTCGCGCCCAGGCGATGAGCCCGGTGCACCTCGGGCGGGGGGGCAGGAACAGGCCTTGCAGCCCCGCCCCTTGGGCTGGCCCGGGTGACGCCCGGCAGGGATGCGCTGCAGGCCGCCCCCAGCCCGCTGACTCTGGGGCAGTGGGTGAGGCTCTCACTGCCCTTTACAGAAAAGATTGCTAAGGGACCAAGCCACTAGGCGACCGGGAGCCAACGCAAGATTTGAACTTGGGGGAGCAGACGGGCCTCGCCGGACGGCAGCCCCGATGCTGATGACTGGGCCGCCTCTCTGTCCGGGGTGTCGGCCGAGAGCCGGCAGGTGCTCCGCTGTCCCGTGGAGGCCCGAGGGCCCTGGGCCTGCACCCCGAACTCTCCCCGCTCCTCGGCTCCCCTCGGGGTCTGTGTGTCCACACCACCCACACGGGGAGGGCAACCCCAGAATCCGTGTCTGTCCCATCCTGGGGGGAGTGCTGAGCAGAGAGTCCTGAGCCTCGGGCTCCATGCGCTCTTTTGCTGCCTCTCGGTGACCTCGGGCTGCCGCAGCCCCTCCCTCAGCTCCTCTTATCTTGAGGCTCTCTGGGGGCGTCTCAGGACCACGTCAGCTCCCGGAGGGAGGGCGCTTCTGAAGTTGTTCCAGCCTGTGGATTTGGGGGCAGTGTCCCGAGAGCCTGGGTGCGTGTGTGTGGTGTGGACGTGTGCACGTGTGTGTACACAGCGTCTGTGCGCTCATGTGCACGTGTCCCCATCCGTGTGTGTATGCACACGCACGTGTGGAGGACACACTCAGCTCACGGGCTCCCGGCAGCCCTGACTTACAACTGGATGAATCACTCTCCCCCTGCAGGTTCATTTGTCTGGAGACCAGCTGAGCAGCTGAAGAGCAGCCTCCACGCCCTACCCTCAGAGAGAAAGTTTCTGCCCCAAGAAGGTGGAAGTTTTTCTTTTTCTCCTTGTTTGTCCAGAGACATCCACTGCGCAACAGTTTACTTTTGAGAAGCCCCATGGTGGCAGCGCTGCAAATCCAGGGCAGCAAGAGGTGGGGATGGGAGAGCAGCTGCTAATGCAAGTTTTAGGGAGACTTCTCTCCATCACTGAGATTTTCTGATCAAGGACCTGGGCCCTCCCTCGTGTGGGATTGAGAGGGTCCTCAGAGAAGGTACGTCCCCGCCAGCCACAGCCGCTGGGCCCCCCAGAAGGCCGCGGGTGCAGAGTTCCCACATTTGCCCCATCGTGGGCACAGTCTGGACTCCCACCTTCCTCGTCTTCCCACGCCGCTGACCCGCTCCCGACCCCCTGGGGCTGCTCATGTGGGCTGAGAGGGTGTGTCCAGAAGGACATCCAGGCACGTGGACCCCCGGATGGGCGTCACCTCCTGCCTGGAGCCTCTGCACCTTTCACCAACGTGGGACCCCACCCGGCCCCCCGCAGAGCCTGAGAGGCGTCTCTGGGCTGAGGGCTGGCCCCCTATCCAGGGCCTAGAAGCCACAACACCTGCCTCCAGCTGGCCCGCGCCCCTTCCACAGCCCCCAGCTGGGGCTCAGCCCAGACCCCAGGGAACTTTCTCAACCCAGAGAACCTCCCGGCCCCCACCTCCACCAGCTTTTTAATGGTTAACTAGAGTAATAAAAACAGATGATAATGCGGTTTTGATCCCTTATCAGCGTCCCAGAGGCCTGTGAAGGCTGTGAATACGCCACTCGGGGACCCAGCCCGACCACCCCTTCATGTGCAGCCAAGCGGCTCAAAAAGGGAGAGAGCTTTTCCAAACCAAACGCCCTCTGCCAGTGCAAATTTCGCAGTAAAAATAGAATAGGAAATTCCTAATCTGCTGTTTCATGTGTGACAAGTGGTTTTGTGGCAGGACAGGGGCCCAGGAACACGCTCCCTGCATCCGAGGCCTGGCCGCCTTCCCCGAGCGAGCACGTGTGTCCCCAAGGGCTTTGTGCTCTGCAGGCGGCTGACGCGGCTTCACCGCGGGGACCAGAGACTCCAGGCTGGCCCGCGGCCCCGCCGTTCTGACCTGCGTCTGGCACTGTGGACACTCCAGCCCCCAACCTTACGTTGGACCACCAGGGCCTCGCTCCCCACAACAAGGCTCCCCCTGACGGCACTCCAGCACTGCAGACGGGCAAGCCGGACGGGGGCCGGGGAACCCAAGGTCCACCTGCTGCTGGCAGCCTGGGAAAACCCCAGGGGAGATGGACACTCGGGGAGCTCAGCGGGGGCACTTTTATGGGGACACCTGCTCTCACATCGAACTCTCTGAGTCTTAACAGCGAGGGTGCATTTTCCCTCCAGTTCTTGAGAAAGCACAACCTTCTGGGCATGTTCACAAGTCCAGGAATGGTGAATATGCTTTACCAGGGAAAAAAGTGTTCAGAAAAATCAGATCAGATCAGTCCCTCAGTCGTGTCCGACTCTTTGCAACCCCATGAATCACAGCACACCAGGCCTCCCTGTCCATCACCAACTCCCGGAGTTCACTCAGACTCACGTCCATCGAGTCAGTGATGCCATCCAGCCATCTCATCCTCTGTCGTCCCCTTCTCCTCTTGCCCCCAATCCCTCTCAGCATCAGAGTCTTTTCCAATGACTCAACTCTTCACATGAGGTGGCCAAAGTATTGGAGTTTCAGCTTTAGCATCATTCCTTCCAAAGAAATCCCAGGGCTGATCTCCTTCAGAATGGACTGGTTGGATCTCTTTGCAGTCCAAGGGACTCTCAAGGGTCTTCTCCAACACCACAGTTCAAAAGCATCAATTTTTCAGCGCTCAGCTTTCTTCACAGTCCAACTCTCACATCCATACATGACCACTGGGAAAACCATAGCCTTGACTAGACGGACCTTTGTTGGCAAAGTAATGTCTCTGCTTTTTAATATGCTATCTAGGTTGGTCATAACTTTCCTTCCAAGGAGTAAGCGTCTTTTAATTTCATGGCTGGAGTCACCATCTGCAGTGATTTTGGAACCCAGAAAAATAAAGTTTGACACTGTTTCCACTAGTTCCCCATCTATTTCCCATGAAGTGATGGGACCGGATGCCATGATCTTTGTTTTCTGAATGTTGAGCTTTAAGCCAACTTTTTCACTCTCCTCTTTCACTTTCATCAAGAGGCTTTTGAGTTCCTCTTCACTTTCTGCCATAAGGGTGGTGTCATCTGCATATTTGACGTTATTGATATTTCTCCCGGTAATCTTGACTCCAGCTTGTGTTTCTTCCAGTCAGCATTTCTCATGATGTACTCTGCATAGAAGTTAAATAACCAGGGTGACAATATACAGCCTTGACGAACTCCTTTTCCTATTAGGAACCAGTCTTTTGTTCCATGTCCAGTTCTAACTGTTGCTTCCTGACCTACATACAGATTTCTCAAGAGGCAGATCAGGTGGTCTGGTATTCTCATCTCTTGAAGAATTTTCCACAGTTGATTGTGATCCACACAGTGAAAGGCTTTGGCATAGTCAATAAAGCAAAAATAGATGTTTTTCTGGAACTCTCTTGCTTTTTCCATGATCCAGTGGATGTTGGCAATTTGATCTCTGGTTCCTCTGCCTTTTCTAAAACCAGCTTGAACATCAGGAAGTTCACGGTTCACATATTGCTGAAGCCTGGCTTGGAGAATTTTGAGCATTACTTTACTAGCGTGTGAGATGAGTGCAATTGTGTGGTGGTTTGAGCATTCTTTGACATTGCCTTTCTTTGGGATTAGAATGAAAACTGACCATTTCCAGTCCTGTGGCCACTGCTGAGTTTTCCAAATTTGCTGGCATATTGAGTGCAGCACTTTCACAGCATCATCTTTCAGGATTTGGAATAGCTCAACTGGAATTCCATCACCTCCACTAGCTTTGTTCATAGTGATGCTTTCTAAGGCCTACTTGACTTCACATTCCAGGATGTCTGGCTCCAGGTCAGTGATCACACCATCGTGATTATCTGGGTCATGAAGATCTTTTTTGTACAGTTCTGTGTATTCTTGCCATCTCTTCTTAATATCTTCTGCTTCTGTTAGGTCCATACCATTTCTGTCCTTTTTCGAGCCCATCTTTGCATGAAATGTTCCTTTGGTATCTCTGATTTTCTTGAAGAGATCTCTAGTCTTTCCCATTCTGTTGTTTTCCTCTATGTCTTTGCATTGATCGCTGAAGAAGGCTTTCTTATCTCTTCTTGCTATTCTTTGGAACTCCGCATTCAGATGTTTATATCTTTCCTTTTTTCCTTTGCTTTTTGCTTCTCTTCTTTTCACAGCTATTTGTAAGGCCTCCCCAGACAGCCATTTTGCTTTTTTGCATGTCTTTTCCACAGGGATGGTCTTGATCCCTGTCTCCTGTACAATGTCACAAACCTCCGTCCATAGTTCATCAGGCACTCTATCTATCAGATGTAGGCCCTTAAATCTAAAAATAGTTCAGAAAAATAGTTCCCACCACTAGTTTCTGAGTTTCAGTGCCTGGCTTCCTGTCTGAAGACACAGGTACAAAGGCAGGACCGAGTGAATGGGTGAGCGGCGGAGCGAACGCACTCTCCTCTGGAGACACAGGGACCGGCTGGGGAGCACCCCCATTCGGGGTCTGGGGGCCACAAGCACCGTCTGGCTCCTTTAGGGTGGGTTCCGGGGCCCCAGGGCCCACCTGGGGTTGGAGCAGCCCCGGGGCCTGCACACCCTTTCCTCTGCGGAAAGTGAAGAGCCTCTGGGTCTGGCTCTGCCCATTCTGCTGAGCGTCCACACGCTCCCCCAGTCACAGCAGGGCATCTGAGGACCCCATGCAGAGCCCAGTGGTCCTCTCTGGCCCTCCAGGGCTGCCTGGGCCAGGAGCTGGAACCCACAGGTGGGAACAGGGCCACGGTCCCGGCCCGTGGGGGCCTCAGGATCTGGGGAGAGAGGAAGGTGTGGAAACCTCACCGAACTCAGGGTCTGGGCGTCTCTTCCAGCCCTGATCCCAGCCCATGAAGATTGGCCAAAGGGCAAGTGGCCGTCAGCACGGGGCCATCAGAGGCCTCTCGAGGGGGAGGGAGGAGGCGCAGGTCTTCCAGAGAGGCCATCGCAGGGACCTGGGTGTGTGCCATGGAGGCCGCAGGGCCGCGGCTGTGGGGAGGTGGGCACACCTCCCAGGGCAGTGGCTGCTGGCGGGGTCTCTGGACTTGCCATGCCCACTGGAGCTCCTCGCTTTGGGGAGAGGAGGGGGCCGGCCGCCCTCCAGCTGGGATGTGCCCTGGAGTGAGTGAAGGGTGGGAGAGGTGCACACCCTGCACAGCCATGCTGGTGGCCATCTGTAGGCAGTCTCGGGGCCCTGTCCCTGGTCCTGCTCCCTCCAGAGAAGAAGCCCACACACAGAGTTTGCAAGCAGGCCCGCAGGGCAGAAACCCTGCAAAGGCATCCACCCGTGTCTGCGCTGACTCCAGCCAGGCTGATGGACCCCACAAGGCTCCCGGTGGCCCTGGAGACACCGTAAGGGCCCCGCTGATGCCACAGAGCCTCCGGGAATGAACCCAGTGAGACAGGCCCCCAGCTTTGTGGCTGGTCTGCTGCGGCCAGCTGCCCCCAGCCAGTCACGTGACCCCAGGGGCCCTCACCAATCTGACCCTCAGCATCCAAAGCCCAAGGTCCGTTTCTCTGCAAGGGGGTGGTTCCCACCCTCTGGGCAGTAAGATCTGAGTGCAGGGGGTCAGGACCCCAGGGCCTGGGGGAGAGTCGCCCACTCTTGAGGGACAGGACCTATAAAACCCACGGGGAGGGGCGGCAGGATAGCCCGTCTTGCAAACAGAGAAGCGGGACACAGGGAGGCAGGGAGGCTCAGTAAAGCCCCGGGTGGGCAACTCCTGGGGAGGCTCCAGTGCTGGAGGGAGGCGCCTGTGAAGGGACTGGCTCTGGTGCCCAGGCTGAATGTCCACCCTAGTGCAAGCCCAGGCCACGGCCTCCTTCCAGGGCCGTGGGAAACACCGATGGGCGTGGGAGATGCAGCCTCCCGGCCGGGGCCTCAGGACAGACCAGCTTGGAGGGGGGCAGGGCCCTGCGGGGAGGCGGGGGCAGCGCCTGGAGTCATGTTCTGACTCCCGCCCCTCCTTCCCTGGGTTCACCTGAGGACTCTTCCCATGGCGGGAACATTTCAAAGGGTCTTGGAGGTCAAAGAGGAGCTCGCCAGGCAGAGGGACGGGAGGGTGGCTGGCATGGGAACCGGGGCACTCTGCCCCAGGAGAGACCGCTGCGGGCCAGGAGGGAGCGTGAGGCTCTGGAACTCCCGGGAGGGGGCTCCACCCTAAGGGAGGCTGGCTGGTGTCTGCTGGGGGACAGGCGGAGCCGAGGGGTGTGGGCCCTTCCCCCCTGCACCCCCACACCCCCTGACCGCAGTCAGCTCAGCGGCAGCCGGGAGGAGGGACGGAAGCTGCAGACAGGCAGCAGCTTGTTGCTCCTGGAGGGCAGCGCCCGCCAGGCCTGCCCCGCGCGGGTCGGGACCCGCCGCTCAGCCCGCCTCCCTGCCCCTCCTCCTCTGGATGCTCCACTGTCTCCCGCTGCAAGCTGGGCGCAGGCCCCTGGGACAAGGGATCCAGGAGCTGGCATTTAGGTTGCGGTCTCAGGTCTGCTGGTGACCAGCCCAGTGCTTGGCTTGTGGGGACGGATGGACAGGTCTGCAACTGGGAGGGCCTGGGACACGAGGCGTGGGCGCGAGGCAGCAACCAGACCATAAGAGTACATGAGGTCCAGCTCTGCGAACAAGAGTGGGAGGCTCTCAGCGCTGGAGACCAGGGCCGCTTCCTGTATCTGAGCCTCAGCGTCCTTGTCTGAGCAATAGGCCAATAGCCTGTGACAAGGCTCGCCTTATCAGAGATGCTGGATGCAGGTGTGCCCTGAGGACGTCCTGTGTGGGTGGATGAATGGATAGATCGATGGACGGAAGAAGAGGTGATGGGTGAGGATGGACGGACGGACGGATGGGTGGGTGGGTGATGGGTGTGTGGAGGGTGGGTGGAGGGTGGGAAGACAGATGGACAGAAGGTGGGTGCATGGATGACTTGGTTCAGCAGAACTTGAGAAAATGTCAAGACAGGCCCGGCTGGAGACTGTCACTGGCTCAGGAGTGTTTCCTGTGTGCCTGCTGTGTGTCCGTCGGGACCAGAGGCTCCGTGAGAAACAGAGCCAGGCTTTGCGGAGGGCGCTCCATGTCGAGCACCCTGTCCTCCACTGATAATGCCAACACTGGTGCTCAGTGGGGCTGGAGGCAGCCGTGGCGCCCTCAGGACCAGGGCCGGCACCGAGGCCCGCAGAGGCGAGGCCGTGGTCAGACAGGCCGGCTGCAGGAGGGAGAGTCAGCGCAGCACCCTACAGCCTGGCCGAGGACGCCCGTGAGTGGCCTTGGGGGCCTGGCCCTTCCCTGTACCCAGGACCCTGGTTCCTTTCTGTGTCTCCCTCGTGCCAGGCTTGGTTGGCTCTGTAGTGCTTGTGACAGTCTCTGTGACACTCGCTGGCCGTCAGGGACCCTCTCCCAGTGACATGTGGAAGTGGTGAGGGGGACCCAGAGGTCGGCCTCCGGGGGCTCTCGAGGGCCACCCTCGCCGGAGGACCCTGCCTCTCTCAGCACCTCTGCCCCCATGGCTCCCGCTGCCGCTGTCTTGGCCTCAAACGAGGCCCTGGCAGTCCTTCCAGTCCCTGCGTCCAAGTCCTGCCAGAGACCTGTTCCCATTGTCCCGCGCCCCTGGAGGCCGGGTTGTACTGGTCATGGGCCTCCAGTCGACCCCTGAATGGAGTGTCCTTGGGTTGGCTCTTTCCTGGGTCAGGCACGGCTTGAGTGGAGTTCCAGACCTGAAGCCATGCATGTCAGGGAAAAACAGCTCTGCCCCCAGAGTCAGTGCCATTGAAAGGGCGATAAGGCAACATCACGAATGACTGCATGCCCATCAGCTCTGCAGTGGAGGATAAAAGGGCAACATTCTCTAAGAAACACAAACATCAAAACTCAACCAAGGTGAAACAGATAATCGAATGGTCCTATAACCAGGGAAGAAATTGTGCTGATAATTTAGAATTTCCTTAAAATAAAAATGAATCTCCCAGACCCAGTGGTTTCGCTAAAGAATTCTACCAAAAACTTGCAGAAGGAGCGACACGCATTTTATGCAATTTCTTCCAGAACATAGGCGGGAACACTTCCCAGCCCATTCCACGAAGCTGGCACGATCCTGACAGCAAAACAAGGAGAAGACAATACGAAAAACAAAAACCACCACTAACCAACGTCTCTCACGAACTTAGGTCCAAAAATCCTCCATAAAATAAAAGCAAATTGAATCCAACAATGCGTAAAAAGATTAGCCACCAAAACCCAGTGGGATCTGTTCCAAGTTTGCAAGTCTGTTCAATGTAGAAAAACACTCCGTCAGCAAGGTGAGAAAGAAACGTGACGTCATGATATCAACTGGCGCAGAAAATGCCTTTGACCAAATGCCACACCATTCATAAGAGAAACCCCAGGTAGACCAGGGATGGGGTGGATTTCTTCAGCTAGAAAAGAAGACAGGATTTTTTCTCAAGGCGGGAGATGGCCACACGCAGCTGGAAATATTATTATCTGCTTCTAGTTAGTAAACAAACAAGCAGTCCTCATTTCTGAGCACCTATTGCGCTCAGGTGTCGTCTGGGGCATTTAATATAAACGTGTCCCGGGAGGGAAACGCTCCGGATTTGCAGGAGAGGAAGCTGACACGCTGAGAGGCTCGCGTCCCCGGGCCCACACCCACTCAGCAGGGGTCCACAGGCCGCTCCCTGCAGTCTGCACAGCCCTGGGCCCTGGGGAGACTCGGGCGGTCTCCCACTTCTGCTCGCTTGGCCTCTGCTCCTGATGGCTGGAGCCGGGGCTGAGCCTGCCCCGGAGCTTGTGAGGGGAACTGGGAGGCCCTGGCCGGGAAACAGAGGGGCGGACGGGCTGGGCTCCTGGCAGCCGGGGCGTCCAACCGTCTGCAGGCACGCGGGTAGCGGGGAAGCCACGTCACGTGGCCGCGGCTGTCCTGCCCGCCGGCTCCTCTGAGCAGGGAGCCCCTCGCTCACGCGCGCTCCGCATCTCAGTGACTGGGGCGAGGGGGACAGGATGCGGCGCCCTGTGGCGACACCCGCGAACGGCCCTGCGTGAGCTGTCTGCAGCCCGAGGGGGGACAGGATGCGGCGCCCTGTGGCGACACCCGCGAACGGCCCTGCGTGAGCTGTCTGCAGCCCGAGGGGGGACAGGATGCGGCGCCCTGTGGCGACACCCGCGAACGGCCCTGCGTGAGCTGTCTGCAGCCCTTCTTCCAGGCGTGCTGGAGGTCCCTCGCCGACGGTGGTTAAGGCCTCCGGGTGCCAGCTCGTCCACGCCGGCCTCAAATGGCCCCTGTAACCACTGACTTCCTTTCCCGTGGGCACCTGGGGCCTGAGGCCTCCGGACAGCTGAGCCTGGAGGTGAGGGGCAAGTGTCCCACAGCCTCAGCTCTGAGCACATCGTGTGGACGGGTCGGTTCCAGACGAGGGAAGAGGAGCCTTGGGGCTCATCCCCTCCCCCCTGGCCTCCCACCTTCAAGCCAAGAGTCCAATGCCCACGAGTGGGGGCACTCAGGAGGGCAGCTGGAGGGTCTGCCTGACACAGAGCCGGGGGAGGGGCACAGGGATAGAGGTGGGGGTGCAGGGGGCAACGGGGGTGCTCACCTGACCTCCAGGGACCCAGGTGAGTCTGCCTGAGGCTGCTGTCGGGCCCTGCCGCTCCACACGGGGCCCGCCCTCTTCCAGACAAGGAGGACCCAGAAACTGCAGGGTCTGACCCCAGCTTGGCACCCAGAGCCGGTGTCCAGAAAGCCTCGGGCCTGGAGGTGGGAAGGGCTGCAGCCCCGGCTTTCCGGGGACCGTCCTCCCCTCTCAGCCAGCCTCCCTCCAAGGGCCCCTGCTCACCGCCCCCACCTCTGCGAGGAGCAGGCGGAGACCAAGGTGGGCATCAGAAATGGACGGTGTTGTTGCTGGGGCCTTCCTCTCTCAAGAGCCCTGGCTGCAGGGTGGGGACTCTGAATCCTTCATCTCCTTGTCGCCCAGAAGGCGACACTCCACCACACTCCCCTCCCAGCCGCCTGGTCCCACTGTTTGGAGGGATCGGAAGGGCCCTGGGGCTCAGACAGGCACCTCTGCCCCTTCAAGACCCTCGTCCCAGGCCCCCATTTAAGAGTGACCCCCGCCAGGGGGCTGGAGCCAAGGCCGCCAGGTGCTGGCGAGGATCTCGTGCTGCAGAAAGGGAGTTGGAGTGGCTGGCTCTGTGTGCTTGCCACACAGTGGTGCCAGGGGACACTCCTGTCCCTCCAGCTTGGAGCTGAAGCCCATGTCCCTTCACTCGCTTGCTGGCTTCTCAGCTGGGGGGCTCGTTGGCACAGGCCCCAAGACCCTGCCCACAGTCACCACCCACACCCAGCCGAGCTCCTTCCGGCCCTGTTGATGCCCCTGCAAGCTGGCACAGGAGGGCACCCGACTGACCCCAGAGCACCACGGCGGCCCAGGCACGGACATGGCCCTGCCATCCTGGACGACGGATGTGAGGTGGGGGAGACGGTCCCCACAGGGTCGCAGGCGCCAGGCTTCAGGCAGGGAAGACGCGCACTGTGCCCCCAGCCTGTGGATCTGCCCCGTCTGCAGCCCCCTGCCTCTCAGAGCCCTGCAGGGCCGCCGTGTCAGCCTTCACTGTCTCTGTGGGCCTGCCGAGGTCCCGTCCACCTGGGGCTTGGCCCAGAGAACCCTGCCCCCCTCCCCCCGTCAGGAACCCCTGGAGCACCTCTGTCCTCGGCACTGACGCGTCTGGGGCCGCGTGGCTCAGCCGCTGTCTGTGGGTTTTGTGGGTGTGGCCCCCCCACCCCCCGGCTCCTGAATCTCCTGAGAGCAGGGACAGTCTCCCCTTAGCTGCCCTGTAACCTTGATGCAAAACTCAGGACTCCCAGTAAATATGGCCAGGCGCACAGACGCACAGCCGGTGGGCCACTGGGAACGCCATAGTCTGACCGGCGTTTCTGAAAGAAGTGCTGCGGGAAGGGAACCACAGAGACAGCAGCGAGGTCGGCAGCGGCGGAGGGCCCGGGCTGGAGGGCGGGGGATGAGCATGGCAGTCCTTAGGGCAGTGAAGTCCGCGCAGAGACCTCGTGGTGCACTCGTCAGAGCACCGGGAACGTGAGACAGCAAGCGAGAGCTGAAGGTGACCGTGAGCCGCACTTGGTGATAGCAAAGCGATGCTGAGTCCACGGCGAGGATGCACACAGGACGAGAGTGACGTCCGGGGACGGTGTCCCCGGTGTGTGTCTGGTGGGAGTTTACACGGGGACCCACTGTTCTTTCTGCTCCATTTCCTGTAGACTAAAAGCTGCTCTAAAAAAATTAAGTCTGTCAATTTTTTAAAAATCTCTCAGAAAGCCCGACAAGACGATTCTGCACCCACAGATGGTCACAGCGAACGCGGACGGCGGCAGACCTCGGTACTGCGCAGACAACACGCAGTCCAGCCGTCGGGCGAGGTCGCTGGCTGGGGCCCTGGAGAGACTGGTCCCCACAGACGCGTGTGCAGGCGTGCGCCCATCACGCCAGAAATAGCCCAGCACTCGGGAGGTGCACGTGCGCCGTGGCCCTTTCCTACAGCACAGACCGTAGTGGGGGCCCGAGCCAGGTGCGGCCACACTGCGAGGGGCAGGCGGCCAAGACTGAGGTGTGGTAGGAGCTTCCTGCAGCTGCAGCAGGGGCGGGGGCCCGCCAGGGTCACCCCCTCCCCTCCCCTCCTGTCCCCTCCCCTCCCCCTCCTGCCCCTCCCCTCCCCTCCCCCCTCCTGCCCCCTTCCCCTCCTGTTCCTCCCCTCCCCTCCCCCTCCCCTCCCCTCTTGCCCCTCCCCCCCGCCTCCTTCCCCTCCCCTCTTGCCCCTCCCCCCCCCCTTGCCCCCCTCCCCCCAGCCCCCCTCCTCGTCTCCTCCTCTCCATCACCCCCGCCCCCCGCCTCCCCCACAAGACCATGGCAAAGGCCAGTTGTTTCTCTAGGGAACTGGCCTAACTGGGTGAGGACTTTTTGAACCAGACTCCAGAGTGGAATTTTTTTCTCTCAAAATAGAGAAGAATTGGCTGTCCAGGAGTTAAAGATAGAATCCTGTGGCAAGGCCAAGGTCTGAGCGCCTGTCCCAGCTGGCAGGGAGAGGGCTGGGGAGGCCTGGCCGCAGGTGCTCCAGGGGGCTGTGGCTGGCTCTGAGTCACATGGCCTGCACCCCCATCCCTCACCACCACCAGGGGCTGGAGCCAGCTTCGAATCAGGACTCAGCAGGAGACATCTGTCCTGCAAGGGAGTGAGGGCCAGCTCATCTTCCATGGAGGGTCTCTGGAGGGCTTCTCGGAGGAGGGGCCACATGGAGACAAGCACGCTGGTAGGCAGGAGCCTACCAGCCGCTCAGGACCTAGTGTTCAGGAGGTCCGTGGGCAGTGCCTGGTGGTCAGCTTGGAGCCAGCAGGAACTGGATGTCAGCTCTAAGCATTCTATCTGCGGACAGTGAGGAGTCACTGCCAGCAGTGGAGTGAGGAGGGTGCAGGGTGGGGTGCAGAGCAACGTCAGGCCAAGGGGAGAGCCCGCCGAGGTGGAACCCCAGCCAAGAGTGTGCCCAGCAGGGGACACAGAGTTGAGAGCATCGGGGAACAGTGGGCCAGAACGGGGTTCCCCACACCCCCACCCTGAGGGAGCATGAGGGGTCTGGTCCTTCGCCGGGTCCCTAGGCTGGGCTCACAACTGGCCCCGGCAAGGAGCTCAGACTAGAGCCCAGACTAGAGTCCTCGGGGACTTCCAGCTGCCACCACAAGTAAGGACAGATCCTCCCCTCGGGAAGCCCAGGTGTGCACTCACTGCAGTGGAATGCACGCGCACGTGTGTGTGTGTGTGTGTGTGTGTGAGACAGAGAGAGAGAGAGAGAGAGAGAGACGGTGCATCCCTGCCAGGGGCCCGGATGGAGGCTGGCTCCTGGGGGCTGGGTGGCCCACCCCGTGGCCCACACCTTCTTGGGCTGTGGCCCCAGGACCTGGGGCCCCAGCAGGCTGCACCCCACAGGGCCTGGACCCCCCTGCTGGGACTGACCCACCGCCGGGGCCACTTCTTCCTGCAGAGCCACGTGGCCTCCAGTGCCAGGCGGGGAGGCAGCTGTGCACCTGGAGGGCCCCGGGCCCTGAGGGCGGGCTGGCGGGGGCAGGAGGGGCGGCCCCCACCTCCCCACCTGTTTGCCGTGGGCGCTGCCTTCTCAGCAAGTGTGCCGCCTGGACCCCTTGGCTGGGCGTCTGGGGCCCCCCCGTGTCCCGCCTTCATTCCAGGGGTGGGGGCAGGAGGAGGACTGGCCCATGTGGCCTTCGTAGGCAGGTCCCCAGGAGGCTGCCGCCCCCGACACAGCGTCCTGACCTCAGTGTCAACCTCCCCAGGGGCTGCGGGGCCAACCTAGCCCTCCATCCTGCGGAATCCTCAGGTCACAGAGCGCACTGTCTGTGTGGCGGGGGAAGCCTGAGGCTCACCATCAGCGGCTGCTCGGGGCTGCTCTGGCAGGACAGAAAGGACTAAGGCCCAGGCCTCATGGCGGGGACAGGGCCTGAGAGCCCAGGATGCCATGTGGGGCCACAGGCACGCACCCGATGGGCAGAGGAGTAAGGTGGAGGGTGGGACTGCAGGCACCGCAGAACCCTGTGAGCCAAGGACATTGGGGAAGAAGGCCCCCCGAGGCCTGACCAGGACTTGGGCACTTGTTCCCCAGGAGGACTGGACCCTGAGGCCACTCTGTCAGGCCGGGCCCACCTGCCCATCCCAGAGCCGCTTCTCCAAAGCCGCGGACAGGACCCCGCCTGTGGACACCATGACCCACACTTGGGGAGACCCCGAGGCCTGAGAAGCCCGGTCTCTAAGCTGTGAACACTCCTGGCCCCGATAGGCGGGGGTCCAGCCACAAGCACCTCCAAGGTCAGGGTCAGCAGGAGATGCTCCCGCCCCGTCCAGAAAGCTGAGTTAGGTGGCCACCAGCTCAGGTGGTGCTGTCGTCACTAGGTCGTGCCCGACTTTCACCACCCCGTGGACTGTACCCCTCCAGGCTCTTCTGTCCGTGGGATTCTCCAGGCAAGAACACTGGAGTGGGTGGCCCTTTCCTTCTCCCCATCAGGACCGGGTTTGCAAATCATAGCCCCAAGGTCAACAGATTTACACCTATTTTGTCAAATAAAGTTTGACGGGAACACAGCCGTGTCAGTCATACAGCCCGAAAGCCTAAGTATTTCCTGCCTGCCTGGGGAGCAAAATGTGAACTAATTAAGAAGTGATGAGTTTTACGTATTGATTCACTCTCAAGAAACGACCTTACTGAGGTATCGTTTTCATACAATGAACTGCACATACTCTAAGTGTAAAACTGGTCGTGACCTCCGCTTACGTACACTGTTCGTGCATAAACATGTCTGTGAAACCATCCCCGCAATAAACTCAGGGACAGGCTATCGCCCCACACCCCGTCAGTCCGCGTGTCCTGGGGTCTACACGTTGGAATCGTGATGAGAAGCTTTTCCTTCTGGCCCCTTCCGCTGTCACTGGGCTCACTCACAGAAGCCCCAGCTTCCTCGAGGCCGCCGTTTGCTCGGCGCATCTGCTCTTCCTCCTTCACCTTGCCTGTGTCGTGGAATCTGAAGTGCGCCTCCGATGGGTCTCTGCACTTATCCTTCTCAGATCCTCACTGTTATTCATCAGTTTGGAAGGCTTTCAGCCATTGTTTCTTCCAGTAGCTTCCTTCTCTCCTAGGGCTCCTGCTCCACATGTGTTGTTTGCTGAATGGTGTCCCACATTCCTCCGTGGCTCCGTTCATTTTCCTCATTGTTTTCTTTCTTTTATTTGGGTTACACAATTGGTATTCATCTATCTTTGAGTTTACTGACTCTTTCTTCTGCCAGCTCAGATCTGCTGTGGGGCCTCTTTCGTGAATTATTCATTTTGATTCGACTTGCGACTTCAGTTGGTTCTTTTTGATATTTCTACCTTCTCGGATAGTCTGTGTTTTGTAAGTCATTATCACAATGCCTTCCTTTAATTTCTTGAACGAGGTTTCCTTTACTTCTTTGAGCACGTCTGTGGCAGTCCCCTGAACGTCTTTGTCTGCTAAGTACAGCGTCGAGGCTTCCTCCAGGACAGTCCCCTCTCCATCACAGCAGAGGGTGCACAGCTTGCTCACAGCCTAAAAGACCACCAAGGATAACTCCTGTTTCAGCCAGGAGCTCTCTGATTGTATTTTTCCATAATCTCCCCATTAAATTTCTGGCTTGTCTGCCTCTGTTGGTATCACACTGATCTGTTGCTAGCTGATTACTCTTGTTTTCAGTGACATCCTGGAGCACAAACTGCTCCGTAGTCCAATCCGAATAAGGTCAGACCTGCTGACAAGGGATAGCTGTTGGCAGTCTTTGGAGCTTGCTCTGACCCTTCCCTGGGTAGAAGTTCTGTGCTATGGAGCAGGACCTGGGGGTGGAAGGGTTCACACTTCACTAGCCACCCCACCCAGATCACTGCCACGGAGAGCTTCAAGAAGGCAGGGGCAATAAAGCTGTGCCCATTACCCGGTCCCGACTGCTGGCGGCTCAGAGGTCAGCAGGCTGGGCTGCGCCAATGCGGTTGGTCTGAACACACCCGGGTCACCCATCCTCACCAGGCCCTTGGGAGCTGACCTCCTGCTGCTGACCTCCTGGGACAGCCCTCCGGTGGCACGGAGCTCAAGGGGAGAAGCTCTGCACTCTTCACCTGCCTCTCTGCCTGGATCTGCCCTGCAGAGCATCAGCTGGAGCGGGAGGTCAGGGGACCCTGCCCAGCTGCCATCTGGTTGAGCTCTTCTGAGGCCCCTTCCTGGGAGGTGAGTCTGCTGGGTCCACACGGAAGCTGCTCGTCTCAGAAAGCTGGAGGCAGTGGCTCTCCTGCGGCTCAGAGCCCTGGGTCGGGAGTGACCCCCAGTTCGAGTCTCACAGCCTCCCTCTGCTTGCCAAGTTCTGGAGATACTGTGGAGTGAGTGGCTCCCTTTGGTCAGTCTCCAGAAACTCTGAACAATTGTCTTTGCTAATTGGACCAGCTTAATAGAGATATTTGTCTGGGGAAAAGTTTCCTAAACTCTTCACTCTGCCACTCCCCAAACTCAGTCGCTTATAAGGTTTGAACAGCAATCAGTCTTATAGATTTAACCCTGGTGTTTACCATTCCCAATGGCACCCCACTCCAGTCCTCTCGCCTGGAGAATCCCATGGACGGAGGAGCCTGGTGGGCTGTAGTCCATGGGGTCGCTAAGAGTCGGACACGACCGAGCGACTTCACTTTCACTTTTCACTTTCATGCATTGGAGAAGGAAATGGCAACCCACTCCAGTGTTCTTGCCTGGAGAATCTCAGGGACAGGGTAGCCTGGTGGGCTGCTGTCTCCGGGGTCACACAGAGTCGGACACGACTGAAGCGACTTAGTAACAGTAGTAGTAATCCTCTTCATTTATTTTGTGGAGATCCATATTTATATCCGACATCAGTTTCCTTCTGCCTGCATGTCCTGCTTTTGTATTTCTTATAGTTCAAGTCTACGGGAGATCGGTTCTTTCAGTGGATCTGGACGGTCTTTATTTTGCCTTTTTAACAACAGGATTTTTTTCTCTAGTGTTAGAATTCAAAATTTACAGAAATTTTATATCAAATTAACTGTGCAGCTCTTCTGTCTCCAAGCTCCACTGGTTCAAATCAGAGTCTGCTGTCACATTTCTCAGTGCACAGCGCAATCTTTTGAGTTTCCATTTAGCACTAGTTCTGAGCGATTTACAGCACGCTTTGGTGTGGTCTTCCTCCCGTTCCTTATGCTTGTCACTCATTCAGAGTCTTCGATCTGTGGACTTATATTTTTCAAGCTTGGAGGCTTTTCAGCCTTTATTTCTTCAAATCTTTTTTGTGTCCTCTTTCCACTTTCTCTTCTCCCTTAGAGATTCCAATGACACACATGTTGGGTCACATATATGTTGCCCAAAGCTTAGTTACTTCATTCATTTTTTTCCTCTATGTATTTAATTTTTAGATAGTTTCTATTGATATGTCTTCAAATGCACTAATCTTTTCTTCTATAATGTCTAATCTGCCATTAATTTTTTTTCTCCATATAATTTCTCATCTTAAATACTGTAGCTTTTCATTCCAAAAAGTTTGATTTAGGTCTTTATCTTCTATGTCTCTAACTTTTTGTGCAGATGGAATACAGTGCAAATAACTATGTTAATGTCACCTGCTAACTCTAACACCCTGTTAGTTCTGTGTCCCTTTCAATTGATTGATTTTTCTGCTTGATATGAGTCATAGTTTCCTTCTTCTTTGCATGACTGCTAATTTTTTGCTAGATGCCAGACATTGTAAAATTTACCTTGTTGGTAATATTTTCCGCTCTTGAGGCTAGACCTCTGAGTACTCCCCACTACTACCCGCCGGCCCCGTGCTACGAATCCCAAGGCGTTCCAGCTTGTGGTAAAAACAGGCTCCATTCTTAACTAGGTTATTCTTTTCCTTGCTTTGGGTAGTTTTCTCACATGCAACATTCTCTTGAATACTCAAGGATTCTGAAAACTTCTGGAGTTTTCTCTCCATGCAGTTCTATGTCCTGAGGACTCCAGTCACCTCGGTCTCCTCCCCGTCTCTGCTCTGCTAACCAGCTCCGTTCGCTCCCCACCGCTGCAGTGCAGGAAGTCTTACAGGTTAATGCACACTTTTCTGGAAGAAATGATCCAGAGTGACCTCTGGGTGCAGGTCAAGTTTCTTGACCTGGTGCTGGCTCCTCGTGTGGGCTTATTTTGTTTGGGAAAACAAAAAGGGAAAGAAAGAAAACAGACAGAACTGTGCACTCAAGACGCCTGCCCGCTGTGCGCTGGTGAATCTGGTAAAGAATCTACAAAATTTAAAAAGCTGATCTCACCTCTGAAATGCGGAGTGTTTATGTCCATGCCCTCCCCACTCTCACGGTCACACCTCTGGTCTCCAGCCCAGGACCTCCGATCCAGCCGGCCGCCTACCTGGGCCCCCTTGGTGAGCAGGTGAGCGCCTGCCCAGGGACGAGGTGCGTCTGGGGGACGCCAGGTCGGCTCCCACCTCCCCTCTGCTTGTCTTCCTTTGCCTTTTGGTCTGAACCACACACGACCCCCACGGAGGGGCCCATGCCCCTCCGGGGCTGTGCCTTCTCCGCCCCAGCATCTGGCCCCCTGTCTGCACCCGCCCCTCCGTGAAGGTGAACTCAGACTTCTTTTAAGTCTGAGCACCCCCCTTGCCCAGGGTCTGGGGAGTGCCAGGACCCAAGGTGGGGCCGGAACCAGCTGTCTGAGTTTCTGGATCCCAGCAGGAGGGGAGGCGCGCGGGTGGACACCAGCTGGTGTTTTGACAGACTCAGGCCCACAGCTTCAGGGCGGGGGGTGTCAGGGCAGCTGGGCCCACAGCCAGGCCCCCCAACCCTGCCAAGCCCCTGGGCTTTGAACTGCCCTCCCCCACTCTCCCTCCCACCTCCAGACCACCCTGGTACTCACCCAACCTGCCCGCCCAACGGTCGGTGGGGGTGTTGGCTTTCACGTGACTGGCCGTGGGCCTGAGCCCTCTTTCCTAAGAAAATCCAGAACCCACCTCCCTCTGATAACGCCAAACGTTCTCCCCAAAGCGTCTTCATAACAGCAAGCAGCAAAAGCCTGCTTTGAATATCAAGGTTTCCCAAAGATCAAAAAAAAAAGAGAAAAAGAATGGTATTTTGGAAACAACTATTGTGCCAACTAATTAAGTGTCTGACACTAACAAGCTCCCTCAAGGAGGAAAGGATCCTGAGCGGTCCTCAACAAGTCAGTTACCGAGAGATTCTCACACCAAACAGCACAGGCAGCAAAGACAAAAACCAACAAATGGCTACACAAACTTCTAAAATCCTGCACAGCAAAGAATGGAAACTGCACAGAATGGGGAAGACATGCAATTGTACATCTGATGAGGGGTAATAACCAGAATTTATAGAAACTCCTACACCTCAACAACTAAATCAAACAACTTGATTAAAAAAAAAAAGGAGGCAACAGATTTGAATAGATGTTTGTTTCTCCGAAGATGATAGGCAAACGGCCCACAAGCACATGAAAAGATGGGCAGCATCACTAACCCTCACAGAGATGCACATCAAAACCTGTGAGGTTAGGACGGCCATGATCAAAAAGCGGGTGAGGGCAAGTAAGCATGTTGGACAAGAATGAGGAGAGACTGGAACCTTGCGCACTGTTGACAGGAATACAAAAGCGTGCAGCTGCTTTGGAAAATGGCATACGTTTCCTCAAAAATTAAAAATAGAACCAACCCATGATCCAGTAATCACACTCCTGGCTGTAAATCCAAAAGAATTAAAAACAGGATCTCAAAAGCGACATTTTCACACCCGTGCTCGTAGCAGCGTGATTGACAGCAAGTGCAGGGCGGAAGCAGGCCTTCCCTGGCGGGCGCCAGCAGCCACGATTCCGCGCTTCCTCTGCAGGGGTGCAGGCTCAGTCCCTGGCCCGGAAACTAAGATCCCACACGCTGCAGGGTACAGCCAAAAGTTCAAAAAAAGAATAAATCAAATTTTTACTGTATTTAAAAAAAGGTGGAAGTAACCCAAATGTCCCCCGGCAGGTGGTGGATGAACACCGCGTGGTCCAGCCGCATAACTTGCTATCACTCAGGCTGGGAAAGGAAGCCTTGACGCCTGCTGTAGCGCGGGGGAACCTTGAGGACCTGATGCTCACTGAGATGAGCCAGACACAGAAGGACAAACGCTGTGTGATCCTGTGAGGATACTGGAGCAGCGGCCTCACACAGACAGAAGATGGGGGTGGGGTCAGGGCCCAGGGGAGGTGGGGGAGGTAGGAGCTAATAGCACAGAGTCTCCGGCTGGGAAGACGAGAAGGTTCTGGCAATGGCCGCACAGCAGTGTGGTGGTGCCTAATGCTCCTGATCTGACCCTGAAAAATGGTTAGGGTGAGGGACTTCCCTGGTGGGCCAGGGGTTAAGAATCTGCCTGCCAACGCAGGGAACACAGTTTCAATCCCTGGCCCGGGAAGAGTCACGTTCCCTGGAAGCCCGTGTGCTACAATCCTGAGCGCCCACCCACGGCAGCAAGAGAGTGGCCCCGGCTCCCAGCTGAGGCCCATGGGCAGCCAGAAATAAACAAAGTCTTTTTTTTAAAAAAGGTTAAGGTGGTAGATTTTAACTGTGTTTTATAACTACAAGTAAAACTTTTTCAAAGAGAGAGTTTCTCTTTCTCCCTCATCCTGAAACCTGAATCCCCTGCAAAGGACCGCAACTGTCTTTAAACAAGACTAGGTGATAAATGGTGATAGACAGACAGACAATAGGGCAGACACACAACTAAGAGAGAGATGCTTCGTCGCCCAGCGTTAACAGGCCATTAGAGTCTCAGGAGCTGGAGGCGACCTTTTGTCTCCGCAAAGCAGAACACACTGGTGGTGCAGAGGGTGCAGGGGGTTAAGGAGGGTTGAGGGGAACCTGTCGCCTGTCAGCACCCGCGACGCAGGGAGGAGGGGAGCGTCTGGGAGGGAGGGGCTGGGGCAGCAAGGGGGACTGAGCAAGCAGTCGGGGGGTTCAGGCCTCGGTGGGGAGCGGCATGCAAGTCTGGGCCCCGCTGCGGGGAGGCAGAGGCTTGGGCGAGCACAGGTGAACCCGGCCCAGGGGAAGCCCCGGGCCCCACTCAGGTCCACGTGGGGCCGGGGGCAGGGAGCCGTCCCCCTCCCTGGACTGCCGCTTCCATCTCCTCGCCCACCTGCTGTCTGCCCACCTGCGCGCTGCACGGGGGCTCGCAGGCCTTTCAAGGCCCCGGAGACGAATCTGTTCGCCCAGACTAATCCAGGCTCACAGAAGGCCCTGCTCTGGGGAGGGTGGTCCCGGCAGGGCAGCAGAGAGCTCACCGGCAGAAGGGGCTGCCTGGGCCCTGCTAATCCCCACAGGCAATTAGGGCCGATCGGGTTTCCTGCCCACTCAGCCCAGAGTTCCCAGGGCCTGGAGTGCACGGGGGCCTCAGCAAGGTGCTCTCAGGATTGTGGGGGAGCTCAGCAAAAAGGAGAGGAGACTGCGCTGTCCCCCAGGGCTGCCCGCCTCGCCCCAGGGCGGTGATCTGGAATTGGCCCCATCCCCCAGCCCACAGCCCCTCCTGCCACCCTGACACTGTCGTCCTACCTGGGGAGGTGCAGGGGGCCCCGAGCAAGGACCCAACATCCCCGGGAGGCGGAGGCGGCGTGCAGGCCGCGCAGCTGGGTTCTCCTCTCGGCCTCAGCCGGAACGGGAGGGGCCCCTTTTCCTCACCTCCAGGGCCTGATTTAATCCTTGAGAGGCTCTGGTTTGGAATTCTCAGGGCATTGTCTAGAGGGTGAGGGGGTGTCCTGGGGGGCTGGGGGCTGGAAGAGAGGAGGGCATGCCCGCTCAGCCCCTGCCCTTCCCCCAGCATCCCCTGGAGCCGGTGTTTATCTTCCAGATTCAGAATTTCCAGGCATGATGACTGGTGTGAGTCAGACAAAATGCACTTAGAATTCATCGTGACGGCCTCAAGGAGGTGGTCAGGATGGACACCCACAGTCTGGTGCCCAGATTACAGACGTCAGGACCAGCTGGGTGGGAACTGGTCGTGCCGAGTCAGGTGTGTGTGTGTCCGTGTTCCCGTGTGTGTGCCCGTGTGTGTGTGCCCGTGTGTGTGTGTGTGTGTCCGTGTGTGTGTGTGTGTGTCCATGTGCCCGTGTGTGTGTCTGTGTGCCCGTGTGTGTGTGTCCATGTGCCCGTGTGTGTGTGCCCGTGTGTGTGTGTGTGCCCGTGTGTGTGTGTATGCCTGTGTGTGTGTGTGTGTGTCCATGTGCCCGTGTGTGTGTCTGTATGTCCAGCAGGGGCACCTGTGTCCTCCCACGAAGCCTGGGCATCAGGAGGCCCTCTGAGCTGATGATGGGAGTTGCTTTTTCTTGGAAATACTGTTTATGTTAACAAGCCATGGGTTTCTGCGGCTCATTATTATTTTACTGAGCATTGGGCCTTTGGGTTTTGTCTGACATGGGGAGACAGCAGTCTCAGAGGAGAGGAAACAGCAAGCAAGCGCTCTCCGCAAACGTCATGTGGCCCTGGGTGCATCTCGATCCTGGCCCTGCCCTGGGCGTCCTCCTGCGCCCCCGCCCCGGGCACAGCGGCCAGCGGGCAGCAGCGAGCCGGCGCGGGAGTCCTACAGGAATCCCGTCCCAGTTGGCCCGAGGTGACTCCGGTTTGTCCAGGGAGCCTTTGGCTCCATCTGCCTGGAAGCCTGCCCCTCTGCAGCCCGAGCCCAGGCCCGCGGGGGCGGCCAAGAGTGCGCGGGAGAGCTGCCGGCCAGGCACGCGGCCCGGCGGGGCAGGAAGCAACCTCCACGCAGCAGCTCGGGAGCCCGGCCCGGGGCTTGCTCCAGCCTCTGACTTCCTTTCTGCAAGAGCCACGCGGGGCCTGCCACCGTGGTTCCCCGACAGGCCTGCGGCATCGGGGCCCTATGACCGAAGCACACGTCCTCCTGGGGCGGGCTCAGGCCTCCGACCGTCCAGCGTGGCTCCCGGCCCTTCCAGTCTCACGCGCCCCATCAGAGGTCAGAGGCCTGGGCTTGCGGCCCCCACCTGTGCACCCCACGGAGCGCCCTGTGGGACCTCCTTCCCGAGGGCCAAGGAGTCCTCTCTGATGGCCCTGGCCCCGCCAGCCTCGGCAAACGCCCGAGTGCCTGCTGCCCTGTGCCCGGCCTGGTGGGCACAAACGGGTGTCCTCGGCCCCGACCGCTACAGCCCAACCCTTGCGGTAGACAGGTCTGTGTCCTGCTGGGGCCAGCAGTGGGGACCCTCGTCTCAGGAGCTCTTTCTGAGAGCAGGCTGGGCCCACACACCTCAAAACGCCTTCTTCCCCATGTGGGTCCCCAAGGGTCCGCCATCACTGTAACCGCAGGATGGAGAACCGGAAAGGCAAAAGCTGCAGGCGGCCCGGAGAGGGCGGGGTGGACGTGCTGGTGAGATCAGCCCGCCCCCCCGGGTCGGTCAGCCAGGCCACGGCCAGCTCCCTGCCCACCGGAGTCTGCTTTGCTGGAAATTTCTCTCCTTTTCTCCCCCAACCAGGAAATGTCCTCCTGGCCTCCCTGCCCTCCCTCGGACCCTGTGAGTCCACCTGCTACTTCCCCTGTGGACCGACCTACACCACCTGCGAAGGAGAGGGTGAGACGGGGTCGGCAGGAAAAGATGCACGCTCCAGCCCACGAAGACGTGTGGGAAGCCGCTTCCGGCAGGCCAGGGACATCCTCTCTCCTCGTGGGTCTTTGCTTCTCTTTACACCATCAATTCTCAAATCTCTGGGCTCAGAACCTTTTTAACTCTTAAAAACTTTTGAGGACTGCAATAGCTCTTGTTTCATTCTTCTCTGTAACGGAAATTTAAACTGAGAACTGCTTTCGTGCTCATTTATTTGTAAATAACAACAATAAGACCATTACCTGATAATATAACTTTCTGAACAGTTTTCCAGAAAGAAAAAACACACGGCCGGGAGGGCCATGTGGGGTCTCCGCCACCTGGCTGGATGGGAACCGGCGTCCTTGTCTGCACCGCCGTCTTGCCATCACTCACGAGTGGCGCTGAAGAGCTCACATCCTTGAGAGGACTGGTCCTCAGCACACCTCTTGCCTGGAAGAGCCTCCGGCACCTCGGGGGTCCCTGGGGTGCACTTGGAGAACTGTGTCTCCCTCATTCTCCTCAAGCCTCAGCCCAGCCTTGCTCTCCCTGCCTGTCCTCAGCCTCCCCCGGGAGCCTCGTATTTCACAATTGCTCTGCTCTTGTTCCTTCTGCTGACGGCACATTCCTTCCATATTTCCTTCTGCAAATCCCTAAAAGAGAGAATCTGTTTGGCGTGCTTCTCTTCTTTGAGCTGGAGTCCCAGGTCGAAGTCCTGGGCCCACTGTGGGGTTGGGGGAAGTCCTGGAGGGAGAACCCCACCCTGTGTGTGCAGGGAACATTTACAAGTATTCCTGAATAAACTCCCGCTGCCAACAAGCCCAATGTGAACTCTGTCCGGCAAACCCCCTTGAGGTCATCCCTCTGCCCACCTCACAGGCATGGGGTCAGGGCCCCACTGTGCTCAGCTGAGGCTTCCACACGAGAAGCTCCGTGTGCCTGCTTCACCAGGGGTGGCACCTGGGCACAGGCCTGGGGGCTCTCAGCCCCTGACCTCCTCCAGGACAGTGTGGGGCCCGCGGGCACCGGGCAAGGGGCAGCGGGCAGACATCCGGCCAGAGCGCCAAGTCAGGGACCCGTGTGGCCTCTCTCTGCTCCTGGGGGGCTCTCAGCTCTTAGGACAAGGTGGGGGGTCGGCAGGGATGCCTGCCCAGCCCTAGGGTGCCTGGGCGACGGGCATCGGGGAAGCGGGGAAGCTGGTGAGCATGCAGTTCTGCTCAGAGCAGGCAGCGTCTGGCCTGCAGCACCTGGCCACCCTCACGGAAGACCGAGAGCCAGCAGCAACCAGACGGGGGCTCCTAGACTCGGAGGAAGCGGGTGGGTGGAGAGAAGGCCCTTCTCACCAGGCATTCGGCTGAGGGTGGGGGAGCTCGCAGCCCTCCATGGTGGGCACCCTGCCCAGCCCTCAGACGGGAGCCCAGAAACATCCCGGGGAGGCTGCTGGGTGGAGGGAGTGGGGAGGATGGGGAGGACAGGTCTGGAGCACCTCCCAGAGGCCGTGAGAGCCCATAGACGCACACCCGAGCCTGCCTGGACCCTGTGTGGTGGACGGGAGCTGCCCAGAGGACGGAGGAACTGAGGCCAGGGCGAGCAGGCCGTCACTGCCCTGGGAGGTGGCTGAGCAAGCTAGACTCGGGCTGCAGCCAGCCCTGCCCCTGCCCTCTGCGGCCCATGACTCAGCGTCCCCTCTTGACCCTCCCTGGGGAGGTGGCCGCCTGCTTTCTGCCCGGCCTGGCTCGGTCCACAGACCCCTTTCAAAGTGCGCCCTGCTCCCAGCCCACAAAAGCTCATCAGCATCGTCCCACGCTCACAGGCCCACGGTGGGAGGGCAGGTGGGGGAGGGGCAGGAGGGCACTTTCCCCGTGGTGTTTAAGTCCCGCTTCCCTCCGACGGTCAGAAGCTGAGCCCAGGAAAGGAAGCCAGTTGCAGACGTGTGGAGAGATGGCCAGCTCACGGCAAGCCGGACGCCCAGCTGCAGCCCAGGAAGGGACTGAGCACTGAGGGCCCCGACGCCCAGGCCCCGGTTCCCACAGAGGGGAGGGCGTGGACGGAGGGCTGATAGGGACGCGGCGTGAACAGAACTTGTGTGTGTGAGCATGTGTGAGCGAGCATGTGTGTGAGTGTGAGCATGTGTGAACGTGTGTGAACATGTGTGAGTGCGTGTGTGAACGTGTGTGTGTGAGTTTGTGGGCAAGTGTGAGTGTGAGCATGTGTGTGAATATGCTTGAGTGTGTGTGTGTAAGCATGTGAGCATGTGTGAGTGTGCTTAAGTGTGTGTAAGTGTGTGTGCGTATGTGTGTGAGAGCATATGTGTGTATGTGTGTGTGGGTGTGCTTGAATGTGCGTGTGTGTGAGCATGTGAGTGTGTGAGTACATGTGTGTGAGTGTGAGTGTGTGTGTGAACATCTGTGTGTGAACATGTGTGTGTGAACATGTGTGGACGTGAGTGTGTATGTGAGTGTGCTTGAGCGTGTGTGAGTGTGTGTGCATATGTGTGAACAATGCCCCGCTAGGCTCCAACCTCATCACTGACAAGGGTCCCTGGAAAGGGGCTGAGATGCTGGGCTTGAGCCCTGTCTGCATCCCCGGGGCTTTCATGTGGATGGGAAGCCTTGGAGAGGCTCTGGACACTCTCCAAGGAGCACCTCCTCCCAGGGAGCGCCCCTCCCCCAGGGAGCACCTCCTCCCAGGCAGCACCCCCTGCAGAAGAGCTCCTCCCACAGGGACAAGCTCAGATGCCCAGCAGCGGCAGGGCTGGAGGTGGGGGTGAGGTGGGTCCAGCCTGCAGGAGCTCAGCTGTGTAGCAGCCTCAGCTCCCCATGGAACCCCAAGGGGCCACGGGACTTAGAAGCAGGTGTTTGTCTGTGACCCCCGAAAGCACAGGGCTCCTGAGTCCCCCATCCCAAGAGCTTGGTAGCAACACGTGGCCAGTGGCTGCCACGGTGGATGGCGCACCCCTGCCCTAGAAAGTTCCTTTGTCTGTTTTGCCCAAAGCCTTTTTAAAGGCTCCCAGTGGGGAACCCTGAGCACCATGCCAGCTGCCCGCCTCCATCTGTGGGGCCAGCACAGGACTGGAGCCCAGCGCCTTGTCCCAACAGGCTGCACCCCCCGTCCCTGCAGGCAGGCCAGGCCAGGGTCTCCAAGGGCCACCACGGCGCCAGGCTGGGCGCCGGCCCCCACAGCAGCGGGGCTAACACGGGCCTCGCGGCTGCTTCCACGGCCGCTATGCATTTTTCATGGGAGCCAAATGGTTTTCCGAGCATCAACCTTCCGTAGGGTCTGGTCCTGACGCAGCAGCTATGGGTCTTTGAAGCGTTCCAACGCAGGATTAATAAATCATAGGGCGCACTTCGAAGACACCACTAAGGGCTGGAGACTGCGCTCCAGAGCTGTTTGTGCGGAGACGAGGCTGGCCGGGGGTGGGGGAAAGGCCCCGCCGCCTCTCCCTGGCCTGCAGGCAGGCCATGTGGCCTCCGGGAATGTGTCTGACTTTTCTGAGCGTGTGTCCACCGTGAAGGGGAGACGCTCCTATGGCCTGTGAGGGAGAGTCCCAGCCCTCAACGTTGCCTCCCACGTGGCCCCCCCAGGCCTGGACTCCAGGCAGAGGCCCAGGAGGGTGCTCTTTGGGGGTGACACGGGAGTGATTTCCACGGAACCCTCTTCAGTGCAAGAGTACAGAGAGACCCCTGCACCCTGCGTCCAAACGTGGACGTCACACACCAGGCTGAACAGCCGTGAAACGAGCAACCCTGTAGGTCCTCCCGCCAGACAAGTCCCGATGTGGCCCGGACATCAGCTTACGATTCTGGGGTCCCTGACGAAACGGGGCTGAAGCTCCACTGTCAAAGACACCCCCGCAGCTGGATGACGTATGGAGGTGGGGGCTCTCTGTCTGGACGCCCTGCTCCCGGTGACCACACCCGGCTGCACCCCCACAGAAAGCCACGCTTGACCACCCCTCGGGCCCAGTGGCCTGGCCGCTCAGGAGAGGGTTGGTGAGAGGGAACATCCCTTGGCCACTAGGGCAGCAGACAAGAGGGTCTCAGTCCCGGGACACCGGCCAGGGGTGACGTGGGCATCGGGCACGTCCCTGAGGGCCTGAGGGAGCTGGCGCCTCGTTACTTGGCCAAGCGCTGGACTCGGGCAGTCCCCACGCCTGCCAGGCTGGCTGTCCCGACACAGGAGTTGCCTCTCGGGCTGGGTCCCCGCAGGGAGTAGAGGGGGTGGGGAGCTTTGAAGAAGGACTGATGACTGGGAAGGGCTGGACCTGTCCTTACTCTCTGGCCCTTGGGGAGCCCACCCTCTGTGCCCTGAGCCCCCTTGCCTCCAACAGAGGGGTCACGATGGTGACCAGGGGGAGGCAGCCAGGCCGGCCAGGGTCTCGGCAGGAGAGCCGCACGGTCACATGGAAGGTTCCTGCTCCGACGGGTCAGCAGCGAGGGCTGCTCAGTCAGGGGTGGGGGGCCTCACAAAGGGCCAGCGGGCCGGACAGCACTGGTCCCTCCCAGCGGCCACACTCACCTCTGACCGTGTCCGGGCACCATGGGCCTCCGAGGAGGGCCGGCGCCTGCACCCTCAGACTGGTCCCGCAGTCCTCCGGGAGAAAGGCCTCCGCTGGAGACGGTGGAGAGCAGAAGGAATGGGGCTGTGGGGGCTGGGGGAGCCGGCGGGGAGCTGAGGACCGGGCCGGGGCCCCCTGTTCAGAGTCGAGGGCCAGCGGGCATGACAAGCAGGCTGCTGGGGGCCAGGAGGCTGCAGGCTGGGGCCGTGCGGTCTGGAGCACCGCAGAGCAAGGGCCAGGGCAGCAGCGGGGCCAGGACTGAGCAGAGTGGCCACCCTCAGGCGGAGGGCGTGAGACAAGCCACAGGGGCCGCAGGGCCCGACGAGCCGGCTCCACGTCGGCAGACCTGGGCTCCATCCCGTGCTGCCTGTGACCTCAGGCAACTCACCTCACGTCTCTGAGCCCCTGGAGGAAGCTACGGTGGCAGGGAAAGTGCGTAGCTACCCCACACAGGCCGGCCTGGCCAGCCCCCTTTCTTGCCAGCCCTGCGGGGCCTGGGCTCAGCGGGCAGGGGTCAAGCCGCCTCCTCCACGAGGCTGCCTGAAGTCGGTGCAGTTGCGGGAGCAGTTGCCTGGTGGCCCTGTCTTTCCGGATGACTGTCGAAGCCCGCTCAGAGAATTCACTGGGGTGCCTCTGACCCCCACCCTTCTCCCTGCTGCACTGACTGCTTGGCCCTGGGAGGGGGCAGGTAGGGGAGGCTGCCTGGGACAGATCCCTGGGACCACCAGGGAGCCAGCCTCAGTGAGGAAGTGCGGTCCCTGCAGGGGACAGACGCGGCCCACGCAGAGGCAGGTGAGCCTGAGGCTGGTTCTCAGAAGCCCCCGCCGGCTGGCAGCCTGGAGGACTGTGCAGCCGGGGCTCCTAGTGGCGGGCTGTCCAGCGGCTTACTTTCCCAACCATGGCCACTGCGGCCGGATGGGGCAGCCAGGCTCTGCCCAGGGCCAGAAAAGTCCCCCAGACACAGGGACCTCTAGGGCCTGCCCTCCCCTGACTCAGGGACATAGCACGGTCACCCCACGAGTCCTCCCAGAGCCTCTGCACCAGGCCAGGAGTGCGGCGAGGAGAGGGACCACGATGGACGGACAGACGGACCGACAGGCGGTGCAGCCCCACGGACAGCCCCACCCACTCTGCTGGTGGAAGGGACAGCTGACCTCCTGCCCTGAGCACCTCCGTGACACGCCAGCTCAGCCCGAGCACACAGCTGCACCTTCGCAGGCGGAACCCCAGGTGCAGGAGCCCAAGGCCCTTGGGGAGGCCCCCACTCAGGTCCCACTGCTGGAGCAGGGCCCACTCCCCCAGACCCCCAGCTCCCAGCATCTAGTCCCCCATCCCTTCATTTAAGCAGATCTCTACCTGCACGCCTGCCCCCAAACACACTCAGTCATTGCATGGATGAGGGACCCATGCTCGGAGAGGAACATCAGATGTCGGGGTTCCCAGGGAGACATCGGTGCAGAGATGAGCAGGTCCAGCCTTGGGGCCGAAGAAACCAGGCCCGGCCTCCCCACCGCCAGCCGGAGGTGCCGCTGGCCAGCTGCCCTGCTGGCCCAGGGCCCTGACTCGCTGAAAGTCACCCATTACCGCCACGGTCATGGTCATCATCTGACGGGCCAGCCCCCACATCAGCCATCCATGCTGGCTGGAGGCAGCCTGGACGGTGGGGGCAGCTCGAACTGAGCAGGGACCTGCGCCTCCAGGGCCGGGCCTGCAGGCTGGGCCCACCTTCCAGAAGAAAGCCTGGGCCGGGGACGTGCTGAAGGGAGGTGGGCACCTCATCGGCTGAGTCAGGAAAACAAGCTCCAGATGGAGACCCAGCTGGGCTGCTCCGGGGACTCGGGGGGCAGGGGGCCCTGAGGGGCGGCTGCAGGACCCGAGGGCCCCAACGGCCCGGCCGCCCGCGAGCGGGTTCAGGGCTCAGCTCCTGATCTCCGTGACACGCTATTTGTGTAACCTGCACTTTTCTGTTCACAGAGTAATTTTCACCTCCTCCCTGTCAAACAGAGACAGGTTTTCACCTTAAGTCGCACCTGATGAGCCCCCGAAATTGCAGGAGGGGCTGCGTTGACGAAAATGATTCACAAAGGAGGCTGACGGACGTGTGAGGACAGCGAGCGGAGGCTGCCCGGGTTATCAAAGCAGACGCAGGTGGCAGGCGAGCGCGGGCGCGTCCCGGGCTCCAGGGGCCAAGGCAGGCCCAGCGGCCCCACGCAGCCCGCCCCAGGCCCAGCTGGAGCCGGCTCCCAGCGCGGGGGAGACTCGCCTGTCGCCCTCGGCTTCACGGGCCAGATGCCCTGTCCCGGGGTCCTGGCCACACGCCCTGACTGCAGGGGGCAGCCCCTGAGCAGGAGACCCCTCCATGGTGGCCACATGGTGATGGGACAGACCAAGGCCTCGGGGGCGCGCAGGCCCAGCCTTGGCAGCTCTGTGCTCTGAGGCGGCTCCGTCTTTGCACAGATTTGAACCTCTCTGAGCTCTGCTTTCTCGCCTGTGAGATGGGGACTGAACCCCTTTCAGCACTCCTGTGGGTCCTTGAGGGGCCTGGGCATGCATCTGGCAGGGAGACGGCTCCATGGGGAACAGCACGCGTGCTCCAGGCCCTGAGGCCCTCACCCCAGGCTGGGCCCCGGCGCCTGCCTTCCAGGAGAGGCTCTGCCCCGCGAGCGCATCCTGCGTCCGGAGTCTCAGGGGTGGCGGGTCGGGGTGGCTCAATGGGTGGCCCAGCCGTAAGTCTTGATCAGCGAGGTGGCTGGGCTTCCCTCCCACAGAGTGGACCCAGTCACCTCGAGCCCGTGGGAGGGGAATGAGTCAGAGTCTGTAAAACGCTTTGCGGAGCAGATGAAAGGGGCTGGGGGCGGGGGCTGCCCCTGGAGACAGAGGTGGTCGCCCTGGGTGCTCTGCCCCACGCCCATACTCAGACCCTAGTGGGGGGCCCTGGGCCCCCATGGGAGCCCTGCCCCGGGCACAGCGGCCCCGGGTCCGGAGGGGCTGGGCCTCCGGGCAGCCGCTGCCAGTCCTGCCCAGGGAGTCGGCCAGGGAGCTCCCGCAAGGGAGTGCGGCCCCAGCAGATGGCGGGTGGCCGGGCCTGGAGGTGTCCGCTTCCTGACGCACCCTGGCCTCCCTGCGTTTGGGCGACTTAAACCTCAGCACTAGTTAGCTGGGAGATCACCAGCAAGGGCGGCTGTTTCTGCTCGAATTCGGGGCTAGATGCCCTCTCGAGACACCAGGGCGGCCATGCCTGAGGGCAGAAAGGAAGTGCCCCGCCCAGCCCCCAGCGTGGCCTCAGTGGAGGGGGCAGGACACGGGGCCGGCCCCCTTGGCCTGCAGGCCTCGGAGCAGCTTCCTGGGCCAAGGCTGTCGGGGGAGTGTCCATGCCCTGCCCACCCCAGTGCCCCGGCTCGTCTCAGCACCTGCCCGGCCAGCTCGCCAGCTCGCCTCTCGAGCCAGGCCCTCCTCTGACAGCCCGAGACCCAGAACTGACTGACCAGGATGCAGGGATTCTCGTGGTGGGGAGGAGGGAAGAGCTGTGCCGGGTCCCAGTCTGGGGAGCAAACAGGAAACGCACAGGATTCTGAAGGCTCGGTGCCAGCAAGGCAACATTCCGCATCAACAGGCCTGACGCGGTTACATGCCGAAATGACAATACTCTGGATTGTCGGGTTAAGGACCCAATCAAAATCAGATTTCACCTGTTTGTGTCTGTCGCCTTTTATGCAGACACCAGCAAACCTGGAATAACAAGTGACTCTCATTCTGTGGCTCCTGGGCAGCTCTGACCCAGAAAACTGCCCAGTGTTAGAGTCAGGGCATGAAGCCAGGAAGTCAGGCACCCAGTGCAGGGGGCACGGGGAAGGTGGACGACGAGCCCCAGGGAGGGTCCCATTCGGAAAGCAGGCGCCACAGGGCGGGCCACAAGTGCCCACGTGCAGCGGTGACCTCTTCTTACTCGGGAATTTTTATCTAAACTGCAAGATGGCAGAGAGGCTGCCCTGAGCCAGTGGAGCCCGTTTGCAGGAGAGGCTGCTCCCAGCTCAGGATGGAGGCTCTGGGGGGCTGCCAAGACCCTGCCCCTTGAGCCTGCTTCCCGGGAACCAGGGGCCGAGTGCAGCTTCCCCCAGGGCCTGCGAGCAGACCCGCCCCCTCCTCCGCGCAGAAACCCAGAGCCCAGCCCATCCATCACTGCCAGGCTCCGAGACCAGCTCTGTTCCAAAGGCCACATCCACTTCCAGGGCACACGGGGCGAGGACCGCAGGTCCGAGGGGGGCCACCTCCGGCAAGGGGAAGGGGCTCTTCTCTCTGCACAGCTCGCGCTGGATGGAGCCCCAGAGGGGCAGGCCCTGCGCAGCGCTGGCCGCAGGCTCCTCTAAAAGGATCCAGCTGGCAGCCCGTCTCCAAAGCCCCTGCAAAGGCCGGACTGCCAGGGGCCCCGGGGTGGGGGCCGCCTCCCCCAGGCCCAGCATGCACCCCGCATCAGGGTCAGGCCGCACAGCGGGCGTGCGGGGCCGCATGTGTCCCCCAGACGGCATCCTCGTCTCCTGGCAGGAAATGGAGACCTGAAAGCAAGAGGCGCTCGTCTAGGCCACGTGGAATCTGGGTCCTGGCAGGTCCGGGAAGCAAGGCTCTCTGTTCCCGTTTATTTCCCTTTCCCAGGCAGAAAGTGAGAGGGGTTTGCAAAGGCCGTCAGTCTGCTTGGACTGCCAGAGCACACGCTGACGGGCAGCATGAACACCGGAGGTGCCTTCTCGTGGACCCGGAGGCCAGCTGTCCAAGACCACAGTGCCACCAGGGTGGCATCTGGGGGAGCTCGCTCTGGCTGACAGACAGCTGACCTCCACGGTCTGCCTGCGTGGAGGGGAGTGCACCGGTGTCCCTTCCCCTTCTTACAGGGGCACAGGGCCTACTGGGTCAGGGCACCCCGTGACCTCATTCAGCCTGATTTCTCCCTGAAGCCTGCGTCTCTGAGTGCAGTCACCCTGGGGGTTAGGACGTCATCCTGTAGCTCTGGGGACATTCAGTGAGTGGCAGAGTCAGATGGAACTAGTCCACGAAAAGCTCCCAGGTGTCTGGCACACCGCAGGGCCGGGTGGGGCAGGAGCGGTGTGGAGGGGCTGTCAGGTCCAACCAGGTGAGGACCCAGGAGCCTGTGTGGCCGTGGAGAGGGCGGGGGGGCGCCAAGGCTGGCACCGGGCCCTGCGCTCAGCTCACGCCCCAGACATCTGCAGTGAGGCCGCATTTGCCCATCTCCAGAGCGCAGGAGGCACGGAGGAGGCCCCTGGTTTGCCCGAGGTCACTGCTGCACTGCGGGGTGATTTGCCCCGGGACTTCCCGACCCGGTCCGGAGCTCCTCCTCCCAGCACACCACCCTCCGCACAGCGTCCCTGCCACGATGGGGGATGGACTCTCTGGATCCGCCGGTCAGAGGCCCCTGGCCGCCAACAGTGGCGGTTCCGGGCTGACACTGGAGCCCTGGACTCAGTTACCCTTTGTCCTCCAAGTCATCCCAGTGGAGGCAAGAAAGAAGCAGAGCCTCGCCTCGGGCCGGGGCCAGGCCACCGGGAGGTGAAAGGTCATGCTGGGGTGGCAGCCCAGCCACGGGCAGCTTCTGAATGAGACCAGACGTGGAGAGACTCCGGGTGTCCCAGCCAGCACTCGGCCACCACCACCCCGAGGGAGGTCCTTGTTGAGCAACGCAAGTGGGGAGACAGACAGACCACCTGGTTCAGGCCCGCAGCTGCCCTTCCCCGCGCCCCAGCGCCTGTTCCTGGCTGCAAAACGGAATCTCTCAGGGGTTGGATGAGTTCATCCCTGGAGGAGGCACACACAGCAGGCGCTCAATAAATGTAGCTAGCTCTCAGCTCGGTGCCTCCAAGGTCTCTGGATTCTGGTGCTCAGCAACTCTGAGACCCCATGGGAGAGGACCCTCACCCCGCTGCAGCTCCCAGCTGGACAGAGCCCCCAGAATGGAGGCTTCAAGTGGGGACCCTTTAGTCCTTGTGCCCCTAGAAAACTCCTGGTGAGTGTGAGGCCAGGAGGGGAGCCAGGACAGCCATGACCCCCGGGAGAGCCCTGCCATGGGGACCTCCCACAGCCACTAAGGCACATCCCACAGGGACTCCCGGGGCAAAGGAGTCTGCGGACCCTACAGCATTTCTGACCACTATTTCCCCCACAATTTAAAGCCCTGGAATGTTAGCTCCATGAAGGCAGGGCTGTGTCCTGTCTTGGCTGGGTTGCCTCACCTAGGGCCCTGCTTGACCCTGGGAAGGTTACGGTAGCTATTGGATGGATGGGTGGGTGGGTTAGAGGGACAGAGGGACAGAGGTGAAGAGCTCGGCAGCCCCACTGATGGGCTGAGTTCAGGAAGCCAAACAAAGGTTGCACACGTTGTGGCTTGACTTACACAAAACCATGAGAAACGCCAGCCAACCAGCCTGAAGCGACAGGCAGTGGGGGTGGGGTGCCGGGGAGGCGCTGCGGGAAGGCTACCCAGGGCACCAGGAGGCTGTGGGCGACAGGCGTGTTCACCACCCTGATTTTAGGGATGGGCATCCCTTACTGATGGTGCGTACTGAAGTCAGGCTTTACCAAAGTATGCATTCCAAATATGTGTACTCAGATATCTGAGTAACGTCAATTTTACCTCAATAAGGCTGTTTTAGAAAGAAAGAAAATGTGGCATCGGGGTGGTAGGGTACTCAAAAGAAAAAGATTAAATTGCATTCTTTCCTTGTACTTGATACCAGAAGCAAACTGGAATGGTTCAGAGACACAAAGTCAAACAAGGTGACACCGCCACGCAGGGGAGCATCCCGCTGGCAGCTCGGTTCTCGGCCCAGCAAGCCTGTGCTCTGCGCATCTGGGAAGCGCTCTGTCCCAGCCGACGTTCTCGTCTGACCCCCCAGGTCAAGTTCACCCACCAGAGGGATCAGGTGGCCGGAACCTCTGTGCTGACCTTGCCACGTCCTGTGATTCCGTCACTGCCTCACAGTGAAAAATCTTCTGCATAAGCAAACAATCCAAAGACCTGCGAGAAAACATGGACGGGTTTTCTATGGTTTTTTTGTTTAAAAAGAACTTTTGCTTTGCAGAGAAATTAGAAATTAGATAAATGACAAAGTGAGAAAATACCTTCAAACTATATCATGGGCCAAAGGTTACTGGTGCTGATTTTTTAGATAGCTTTTACAAATAAAGAAAAAGGCTAGCTCTATAGAAAAATGGGCTAAAGAAATGAAAACACCACAAATGGACATCATATGAAAACATGCTCAAAAACAGCAGGTAGGAAAACTCTAAACTAAAGTTGTTGTGTCGTTAGAATGTGAATATTAGAGAAAAATGACTTAGGGGGCATTTGAATCAACTGGAAAGCTTTCAAGGATGGGTCAGTCAGCCCAGCAAGTGAATCTACGTTTCAACTGTAAACTTCATGGAATCTAAATACAGAGGAGGTATTTCCAGTGAAAACGCAGGATGCAATTTCAGCTGTGCCGTCAGTGTAAAATAAGCCTCAGACACTGCATAAAAAGGGAAACGGCTCATTAATAAGCTGTTCATCCACCCCTTGTTGATGGGTGGCACTGTGCTGACCGGGCGGGATGGTCCTCTGGGGTCCAGGCCTGATCAGCCTGGACAGACTTGTCTCCCAGGCTTGCGGCCGTGACCCCCTTCTCTCAGACTCTTCTGCCTGGTTTAACTGCAGGGCCAGGCCCCGACTGCCCCAAGTGTGACCGCAGGATCCAGGGGGCTGCCGGGTCTCAGCGGGGACGCTGGCTGCGGGCCCCTCGGCCGCCCTGTCCTCCCTCCTCCCCGTCACCATCTTTCTTGGTCTGTGTCTGCTGATGGGTTTTGGTCCCTGCGGCCAGAGTCCTCCGGGCCCCCAGCAGGGCGGGGGTGCACCTGCCGTGCGCCCTCCCGCAGGGCCCCGCAGGGAGCGGGCCGGACCACGCGGCCTCCCGCCAAGTGTCAGCAGGAACCCGACTTCCTCCCACCACCCCTCCCCCCACCAGGAGCCGCCAGCGCTCGCCAGTGCCAGCTGCCAGCCAGCCCGGGCCACAGGCAAGCTGCATGTGAACAGGACTTTTCTGGGCCGTGACCCCGAAGGGGCAGAATGGAATTTAAAAGCGAGCTGGGGGGCGAGGCCTGACCCCGCGCCCTTCCTGGGAAGCTGTCCCAGGTGCCGGGATGGATGAGGCAGTGAACGAGTGCGTGGATGAGTCAGGGTGTGCTTCTGACCTCTGGGACCCTGCCTGCCAGCACTGTTTGAGGGCCCCTGAGGTGGGGTTCCCCTGCCCCGTTCAAGAAGGCACTGCGCATGGGCCCAGAGGCCGGGGCCCAGGCTCCCCAGGAGGGTCTCTGCTTCTTTCCCTGTTGCCTGAGTCTGTCCGGCCCCAGCTCCCAGCTGGGCGGGAGCTGGGGACACTCCGGGGACCCTCTGTCCCCTCAGCCCCCAGCTGGGCTGTGCTGCTGCTACAGGGATGAGCGGGGCCCCAGGAGGTGCTCTGCCCTGCCCCCCGGGAGACACCGGGGTCTCAGTGCTGCAGCCGCGCAGGGACCGCCTCACTCAGAGCGTGTGGAGCCGTCAGAGCCTGGGCTCCTGGGCTCTGGGGCCGGATGACCTGCTAAAGTGGGGGCGTCACTTAGCCCCCTCTCTTCCAGGCCTAAGGACGGGCCAGCCTCCCTGGGAAAGACAAAGGCATTTGGTCATTTCCCTGAAGGCGCGCATCCAGCAGCCCCGTCCTAAATAAACAAACAGACATCTTGCCCAGCGTGCTGACATTTCCAGACGCGCACTGAGCCCCATGGGGCCGGGGCCCTCTCAGGAGGGGAGCGCTGTGCCCGCCCGCAGGTGACTGTCCTGGGGTCACCCTGCGGGGCACCCGGGGTCCCACCCTTGGCCTCACCCTGCCCCACCCCGCAGAGCCCCTATAATTTGGAGTGACATCACCCCCGTCTTAGCTGAGTCCGATGAAAAGTCCCGTTCACAGGAGAAGGGTAAAGTTTGTGGTGATCCCAAAATAGCCCCGAAGAGCTGCCTGCCACCCCAGGAATGCCCGGAAACCACGCCTGGCTGAGGACAGAGGTCACCCAGCTCCCAGGCCTTTGAAGCTCGAGGGGACTTGAAGAAGCTTCCAGAAGCACAGCAGGGTCACAGCTCCTCCCCTGCCTGGCCCACGGGAGCCACGGAGAAGCATCTGCACGGGGGTGAAGGAAGGAGGAGCCCAGGAGCCGGGAGGACAAGGATCAGTTCTCCGGGCCTCGGGGGCTCTGGCCCCCGCCAGCCACACGCTCCATGGTCCCTGGAATGCAAGGGCTTGAATGCCAGCTGTGGGGGGCAACCCCAGGACACTTGTCAATCGTCACGCTGGCACCACTGGGTGACCCCCGAGCTGAGTGCAGGACCCCTTGGGGAGAGCTGGGCAGCCGCCCACTCAGCCAGAGTGAAGGGAAGGCCTCAGGGCGTGGCCGGTGGCAGAGGGCCAGCAGGGGGGTGCAGGCAGACCCAGCTCTCGCCCGCGCGGCCACGGGCAAGCCACTCACAGCTTCCTGCCTCAGTTTCTGCACCTGTGAAACAGGACCCGTTCTGAAACGCTGGAGGTCTGTGAGGCCAGGGTCGCCTCCCGAGACCGTGGTCAGAGCTGCCAGCCTCCGCCCATCGCCCAGCCGCTCCCTTTTCCTCCCACGGACAGGGCCGGTCCCCTGCTGACCCCAGGGGACACGCACAGGCAACGCTGCCTTCAGGAGGGAGGCCCCGGGTCCCCGTGGACACGGTGACAGGGGGGCCTCGGAAATGCAGGGTAGTGCCCCGGGCATTGCCCTCTCTCCGTGGGCCGGCAGCTGCTGCCCATTTCCTTTTCAAGCGGGCTTTTGCTGAGGCTTCAGAACATTCCAGAGAGGGGGCGTGGGCCTGGCCCTCTGTCCTCGGGGCAGCTGCGTTTGGGCCTGGGGTCTGAGGAAGGGTGGTCTCAGCCAGTCCAGGGGGTCACAGGGCAACCCCTCTCCACGACGCACCAGACGGGTATGCAGGGGCTGGAGGAACTGCCTGGGGCAGCTCCTTCCCCAGAGGGAGCTCCGGGAGCAGGTCCCACCACGTCCACCACAGGGCACTGGGCGATGGGTCCTGCAGGGTCTCACGCCCCCTGAACGGCTGTGGGCTCTCGGGGGCACCGTGCCCTCCTGGAGGATGGGCAGCGGCTGGGTCACGCCCCGGCTGCTCTGGGGCCGCAGCCACCCAGCCTGTGTCCCCCATACCCCCATCAGCGTCCAGCAGAGCTGTGCAGAGAGGCCACAGACACACACGAACAGGGCCAAGGGTCAGGGAGGGCCTGCTCTAGTTCCAGCAAACCTGTGTGTGCCACGTCCCGAGAGCACGTGCACTCACTGAGCGCCTACCGCATACCGCTGTACGTCCTAATCCATCAACGCTCCGGTCAGACCCTGGCGACAGAGAGACTGCAGACAGAGAGGTCAGTGCCGTTCCCAAGGCCCGTGGCTGGGGAGGGAAGGCCAGTGCCTGAGTCTCAGTCTGCACATCAGACCCCGTGGTTCAAGTGAAAGCCGCTCAGTCGCATCCGACTCTTGGCGACCCTTTGGACTATACAGTCCACGGAATTCTCCAGCTAGAATACTGGAGTGGGTAGCCTTTCCATTCTCCAGGGGGTCTTCCCAACCCAGGGACTGAATGCGGGTCTCCCACATTGCAGGCAGGTTCTTTCCCAGCTGAGCCACCAGGGAAGCCCCCAGTAGTTTAAGTGGCCCTGTAACTTTAGGGTTCCTGCTGTTCCTCTGCTGAGCTGCTTTTGGAGGCCGTGACCCAGGCCCGTGTGTTGCTTGGTTCCCACCTTCCCGGCAGGTGTGTCTCACGGCTTGACAAGCACAGCTGTCCCTGGAGTGAGGCGAGCTTGTCCCGCGGCTCCGGCCCCAGAGGCAAGCTGTCCTCCGGCTACTGTGCGAAGAGGAAAGGGAGACCACGTGTCCCCTCCCCGAGTGCACCCCCCAGCAGCCCTGAACGCCACCCCGCCCCCTCTCCGGAGCCCCTGAAGGCAGATCCTGGGCCGGGCGGCCCCACCAGCAGCGGGCGAGCGGGTCTGAGTCAGGTTGGGAGCCTGGTTTGCATCGCCCGCAGACCCTCAGGTCTGAACTAACCGCCGGGCCACCTGGACTCCCCAGGGATACAGCAGGGACCCCTGATCCCCGGGGGCTGGACCAGGAGCCGCTACGGCTTCCGTCCACCCGGACTACAGCCGGCCTCTCCTGGCAGCTTCCAGGCCGTGGGGCCATACCTCAGAGCGGTGGTGAAGGGGTGCCTGGGGCCTCAGGGTGCCCAGCACCATGCCTGCTGGGGCCACAGCAGGATGCCCAGGGCAGCCCTTCCCCCTGGCCCCCAGCCAAGGGCTCCCTCAGTCACAGACTCAGAGTGCCCCCTGAAATGGGAATTCAGGTATGGGCTTCCCCAGGGGGGCGTTGGTCCTGCCGTGAGCTCCGGGACACTCCCCGAGCGGGTCCTAACCCCTAGACCACAGCTGCCCATGATCAGCCGCCCCAGCTCTGGCTTCTGTACCCGTAAAGCAGGAATAATCTTCCTGCTAACGCGGAGCAAAGCTGGAGGCGTCTCCGGAAAGTGCCTGCCGGGCAGGGAGCCCCCAGCCTGGGACCCACTGGGCTCCAGGACCAGGGAACATGGCAGAGGGAGCCCCTCCTGAACCTCAGGCACCCCCGCTCTGGGAGGGTGGGGGGGCGCATGAGACTGGCATCCTGGTGCAGGGGGCAGGCTGGCCCTGGCGGTTCCCCTTCCTCCAGCTCCCAGGACGGGGTGCTCTGCCCTGCACCCTGCGCCACTGGCCGCCCGCCAGCTCCCCGGCATGCCTGTGGGTGACTCCTGGAGCCCCGCCAGACGCTGTCACACGTCCCGGAGGCCTCGGATGACTGGGTAGGGGGTGGGGCCCAGAGTCCCTCGGAATCCTGCACAAGATGTCAGGCCTGGGGGCGCAGACAGGGAGGGGGCCGTGCGGATGCCCCATGCAGGAGGGTGGGTGGGTGTCCCCACTGGAGAGGCCCAGGGCAGCGGGAGCTCCATCTCAGGCTCAGGCACTCGGATGGAGCACAGTCAGGGTCTTGGGCCCGGGTGAAGGGGCACGGGGGGGTCCCTGGCCTCCATGCCGGAGGGGCCGCACGAGTCTCCCTCCCACTGGGGATGGGGGGGCACGGCTGAGAGGGCCCCCCGGCTGTGGGCCACCCCAGCCCCGCTCCCCCTGCAGGCCGTCGGGGGCCCCTGTTACGAGTGGCGACAACTGCACTCTATTTATATCAGCAGCCCCGCCGTCCACAGGCCGGCTAGGCTGCCACCATGATCAGCTTACATTTAAAATAAATGTTTCCTTAGCTCGAATCCGATCTCCAGTGGCAAATTTCGGGAAGCGGTGAGACAGGTCAAGACTCTGAGCAAGGCTTGCCTGCCGGGCCCAGGGCGGAGGCCGGGCCAGAGTGTCCCCAGGAGGGCACCTTGGTGATCCCGAGAGGCCGGGCTCCCCCACCTGCGCCTCACAGGGTCCTCACAGGGGTCCTCACGGGGCTCTGGGTGCCCCTCAAGACGGGTGAGGCAAGGGACACACGTGGCCACATGGGGCCCTGAGTCCGGATCAGGGGGTCAGACCCAACGCCACAAACGCAACTCTTTTCAGAGGCACTGCCGCCTCCTGGTTTGAGGCAGGGGCTCTGAGTGGGAGGGGTCTTCAGAACTTGGGGGGCAGGAAGGGCAGCCCCCTTACCTGTGGCAGCTGTGGCCAACGCATCTGCCCCTCTGGCACTCGGGCCGCCCCGGTCCGGGGACCCTCCACCTTCCCCCGGAAGGCAGGCGGGAGCGGGGCTGGGGAACCGGGGCAGCAGGGTGTGTGGGCCCCTCCCCAGGCCACCTGAGGTCTCGGGCCCCCTGTGGGCGAGGACCCAGCGCCAGACAGGGAGGGCTCAGCGCCGGCCTGGACTCCCTGCAGAGCCCCAGAGGCTCCCGGGGGAAAGTCTTCTAAGATGACTGCCTCTCCAGCACCCCCACCCTTCTGGGGAGAAAGCCTTCTTTGAAGCCAACTGGGAGCCCCTGGGCCGCCCTGGGAGAAAGGGGTACGGGCATCAGCCCCACCCTGGGGGGTGCCTGGTACACAGGGCCAGAGTGGGACAGACAGCAGGGGTGGGCACGCCTGGTACACAGAGCTGGAGTCGGTAGACGGGGTGGGCCTCCCAGGGACCAAGAGCCCCGCTGATGACCCCGAGGGGCCAGGCCAGCTCAAGCCCAGACATCAGGGCTTCTGCGAGAGAGGCGGGGACCCCCTCTGAATCCCGCCCCTGCCGCCCACTTCCCTGCCCCTGGGGACCTGAGTCGCTTCCACAACAGAATTACATCCAACTCTGGGGCAAACCAAACCCCCAGCCCACGTGACCCCCTTGCCCATGACACCCTGAGCAGTGCCCCCAGGAGCGAGGGCAGCTGGGGAGGCTGCTGGGCTGGGCTTGTCCTTCTTTCTCTCTCGAGGCAGGAATGCTAATTACCTCCCCCGCTGGGGCAAAGGAATCCCAAGGGGGGCCCTCCCAGCCTGGAAATCGCAATTGCCGGGGGGCCCCCCTCCTTCTGGGAGGGTAAGTGCCTGCTGGGTGTCAGCTGCGGTGCAGAGCTTCACTGGGACCCCCCCCTCAGGTGAGGTGCTGTTCTGCCCCCTTGACGCAGGAGGAAACCGAGGCTCCAGGGGCTGGGATAGAGCCTGTGGGTGGTGGAGCAGACAGGCCTGCTGACTTTGGAGGCCACGTCTGACCACGCCAGGCTGCGCAGGCACGGGGGACTGATGGTGAGAAAGGGGGTCCACGGTGGTTGAGGGCTGAATCCATGCGGCTCCCGTGGCCCAGGAAAGAGAAGACCCTCTCTGATCCCAAGGCCGTTCACTCAGGCAACTGCAACGCAAGTGCTCATCTCCAAGCCCAGCAAACACTGGCTGCCAACTGTATGCTCCACCCAGCGCTGCGGCAGGCGCAGCCACAGTCCCGTGGAGGAGACAGAGGAGTGTGGGGCGGCCCCGGTGCAGGGGAGGGGGTCTGGGCTGTGAAACTGAAGGAGGGAAATGGAGGGGCCCAGCATCATGGGTTGGGGGGCTTCAGGGATAGCTGGGTCCAGGAACTCGGCCAGAGCTGGGTCCTGAAGGCTGGACAGTCTTCCCCTGGGGAGGAGCCCTCCAGGTGCAGAGGAGTGTGAGTGCGGGTGTCACACGTGCCAGCATCTGGGGCCCGAGAGGTTGGTGGGGCTGACGGAGCGGAGAGGAAGCGGTCCCCACCACCCCACGGCCCTGTCTGCGCCCAGCCCTCCTCCTGGGCAGCCTCTGGCTGGGAACCGGAGGTGGCGCGGGGCGGGCGCCCACCCCAAGGGGGCCTGAGCTCCTCCGGCCAAGACACCAGGCACTTCCTGACTCTGGGCCCAGATCTCCGGGCGGGGGCGGGCACCAAGGGGGCGGCATTCCAGCTGGCATTCCAACTCCTCCTCCACAATTTGTCCATTTCCTGCCCTGGCTGCAAATTTCAACCATTTCCTTCTCGGGCCACCTCCGGCCTCTGCCGCTGCCTGGCCCTGAGCTGACCCTGGCAGGGGACAGGACGGTCCTTGTCCTGCCAGCTCCAAGCTGGGAACCAGGCTGGCCCTCAGTCAAGCATCCTGCCAGCAGGCCCCAGGATGCTCAGAAGGGCGCTGAGCCAGAGCGGGGTGCGCCTGGGGTCCAAGCTGGGCTGTGCGAGCCCCAGCCCTGTGCCTACCCTCAGGGACATATACACGGCGCCTACTGTGTGCCTGAGCAGAGCTGGTGTGGAGACTCTCTAAGATGGGAGGCAGCAGCCACGGGCAGGATGCGGGCAGCACCACGTGCCAAGGGTGAGCGTCTCCCTGTTCACCTTGAAAGCACGGCCTCCCATCCCAGGGAGGGCAGGCTCCATGGAGAGGGGCCCGCAGGGTGCAGGGGGCCCGGGGTTCAGCGCGTGGATGCCGGCGCCCCTCACCTCAGCAGATGGATCTCAGCAGATCCTGGCAGAGGCTGGCAGTGCTCCTTCCAGAAAGTTGCAGAGCGGAGGGACAGTCGTTTCTTTGCAGGCGCTCTCCCTAATTTCAGAGAAACTGCCCCTAGGAGACCAGTGCCCCCAAGACGAGGAGGGGGCCTCCCAGTCCCCCAAGCAGGGAGTGTCCCACCCTGGACGCGGGCTCTGCTGGAGGCCCTGTGCAAGCATCCTCCAGGGCAGCCTGGCCCCACGCCCCTCCTGAGGTCCCCGGCTGTGGGAGCCGCAGGCCTGTGGCTGATAGCACCCTGGGGCGTCAGGCTTGTTCAGGAGTCTGCGGGCCTCCCTAATAAGTGATTTTTGCCAAATGTCTTCTCGGCATAAACCAGCCGGAGTGGCGGCTGCTGCTTGCAGCTAAGCATCGGCGTGGGTGCTGGATGGGAAGCTGGGGGAGAGGCCCCCGGGCTCCGGGGCCCACAGCCACTCAGTCCACAGCGGCAGCTGCCTGTGTTTCCCACCCAACCCAGAGACCCTTCCCGCCAGCTCCCAGCTTCCAGCCCCCGGGGTGGCCTGCCAGGAATGACCCTTTCCTGACAGGCTGGTCAGTGTTTGTCCCCAGAAGCAGGCACCCAGCTGAGGTCCTGAGGTGGGGCTGAAAGACCCCCGCTCCCTGCACACAGCGCAGCGAGGCCTGGGGCTTCCTGGAGGCGGGGAGCTCAGGGACCACGGGGAACCCACGTGCAGCCTCCTCTCCCAGCTTAGGCCCAAGTCCTGAGCCGGAACTCTGTCCCCCAAGGACCACGTCCAGAGGCCCCTGGGGACAGCCAGACGTGCCCCGTGCAGGGACTGCACCATCGGGTCGGCACAGGGGGGTGCACACCTCCCCTGGGGTCAGCCGTGCCCTGGAGTTTGCACCACGGCCCACAGGAGACACTGTGTCTTTAAAACGGGGATCTGGGGGTGTGAACCCCTGACCGCCACAGCGACCGCGCCCAGTGGGCCGACCTGGCCCAAACTGAGCACTGTCCTGAGGGCGTGAGGAGGGCTTGCCGAGACATCTGGAGAGGATGGGGGAGTCCAGCCCAGCCCCGGCTCTGTGACGGGCGGGCCACACAGGGCAGAGGCTGCAGGAAGGGCCCGGGTGGACCCGCTGCAGGGAGCCGGGAGGACACGGGACAACGTGGGCCCAGGGCACAGAAGTGTGCGCGCATCCGGCCGCGGGCTGGGCACCCTCC